>NC_089284.1:14819716-16019716 GCF_963678975.1 Dysidea avara | reverse complement strand
TGTCAATTGAAAAGGGGGCATACTATTTAAAGTCATGGACTCATTTGTTCCATTAGTGTTTTCCACATTTGGTGGAATGAGTGGGTGTACTAAGCATCTTGCTTATTTGCCGTCATTAAAAAGGGATGTTTCATACAGTAGTGTTATGGCTTGGTTATGTTGTGGCACCCCAGTTTCTGCGTTCAGTGATTGCTTGTCTTTTAAAGGGAGCATACAAGGGCGGATTTAGGGGGGGGTGCTTGGGGTGCTGAAGCACCCCCCTCCAAAATTTTACCATGTGCAAGCTAGGAAGCTTCTAGAAGTTGCAATATAAATGCATTTACATCATATACGTATGCATGGGCAATGAAAAGATGGAAAGAGAAGGGAGAATGGCTAATCTTTACTTAGAATTACTAAGAGGGCTTCAAATTATACTTTTGGTGTGAGACTTAACCTAAAAGCTGCTAAAAATCGAAATACTCTAATAGAACAGTCAAATACTCTAATAGAACATCCATCATAATTGTTTTTTTCAAAGAAGTTGCCAGTGTGTTTTCTTGACCTGTGCACTACTATCTTACCATTGCTCCAAACATCCTGCCATATACTAATCACTTTCTAATCCTGAGAACAATGTCTGTCAAATAGTTTAATATTATAGTGGGTATTTTCAGTTGTTGCTACATTGATGTTTGGGTTAACATGCTTAAGTAAAACAGTTAATTTCTTAGCATATATACAGTTAACAAGGCTGTAGTATCTGAGAACTGTTTGTTTTTACTTTATCAATACCAAAGTTCCATGCTGCATTTATCTGAATCTATAGCATCAATTGAAGCTAATAAAATTTAAGGTCATACAGGGTTTGCACTCCCAAACCCCTTGAAGTTCAACTTTATAAGTCCAAACGATACCACAGCATTTATGCTGTCACATTATAAGGGGTTAGTTGTGGCCAAAAACTAGTTGTATATGTAAGTGACTTTCGACTCTGGTTGTAAAAAATTAATATGGTGATGGGGCCATATAGTTGAAAAAGTCAGATTGAAATAGTACCAGAACAGTCTGTGGCTATATATACTACAAAGTTGAAGTTATTTTTGTGTGTATTTTATATCTCTACAGTGACCTTAAGATCTAATCCTGTGTATGTCTTTGACAATCCACTATTATGTTTTGCCTTATAATCCAATGGCATTTAAAACTGTAGTTCTGTTTTTCTAAAATTGCTTACAACTGAACTCATCCATCTTGTACCTCCACAATCTTTCAGTACAATAGAATATTTGGTTTAAATAGCTTCCAGATTCAATCTTGTGATAGCCATATTTCAATAATTTCCAGAGGAGGCATCACCCCAGACCCCCCCAGCTGGAAAACTCAGTCTACATGTATGCGTACACTGCATGGTGACTGTATACTTGCCCTCTCTTCATTGTTACTGTTTGGACGTTATAGTTTGAGCCATGAGACTGTAAAATACACTAGCTATATACCTTAAGCCAAGCAATACACTAAATTTAGCGATCTTGTATATTGATGAATTTACCATATAAATTTTGTTAATTCATGAATTGATGTAATCAATTAGCAATAAACCAAACTCTAAAATTGCTACATTTAATGTACCACAAAATTAAGGTATTTCAAACACAAAATTAATGGCAAATATTGATCATGAGTAGCTGCATCCTTCTCCTTCCTGTTCTTTATGCTTTTAGTTACTGGCTGTGCCCTTATATGACAGCTAGTATTACAACTGTTCTGGAATAATGGTGTCATTTCATCATTATTACACTTAGGTGACTCACAATGCTTTACAAGCATTGTGAGTGAATCACTTAAACAAAGTGGCATCATTTTTCAGTCAAAAATATTGCCAAATTTTAATATTAAATAGGCTAAATTTGCAAAAATTTTCTGTGGGGGCATGCCCCCAGACCCCCTAGATAGAGCATGCAGAGCATGCTGAGTGTGCTTCGCATACTATAGCTAGTTCTGTTGTATTCACCAGTTGTCACATCCAACCATTATATTAGCACCCCCCTTCTAAAATCCTAGATCCGCCCCTGTGGGCATACTCCCATAGTTGGTAGTGACTGCCCAGATAGGGTACTTTTAACATCCAGTGGTGGCAAGGGGTAATAGTGAAATGCTTTAACTGATCTTTTTGTGACTTTCCCAAGTTGCATTCAAATGATCCGACTGTAAGACCGCATGAAGAGGCGTGGCTGTACACGTAATAAAAATAATTTTGGGCGCTTGAAGTAGACATGTCTGATCCGAAAAGGCCGTGTTTAGAAGAAGACGTAGCAATCACTACGTTTCGTCGTTACCTTCGCATCAACACTTCACATCCCAACCCTGACTATGGTATGAGTATTTACTATCGTATAGCCTAATATTTCGAGGGGGCAAATTTTGCTAAAAATAACTCAGGCTTTAGCTAGCCTTCTCACAGGTCCCTAGTGGGATAGCATTTAATAATAAATATTTCGCGGAGTTGCAAACACTCCCAAAATGTTTTAGACTATAAATATTTCGAGGATAAAATTTCGCTGGTACAGTAACTCCCAAAACCGCGAAATCAGCGAAAAATTCCCCCCTCGAAATACTTAGACTGTAAGGTACTAGGAATATAATAGAGTACATACGAAATTTAAATATGCTCACACAGCATCTGCAGTGACATTTCTTAAGGAGATGGCACGTGAAATCGGATTAGGATGTGATGTAGTGGAGGTGGGTGTGGCTCAACTGCATCATGTGACGCCTGCACTTCACAGTTATCCAGCGGACTACCAGTAGTAGTGATGTCATGGATGGGTAGTGACCCATCACTACAAGCTATCCTGTTCAACTCTCACATGGATGTTGTACCAGTGTTCCCTGTAAGTGAATGTTTGGCCATAGATAATAATGAGGTCATACCTTGTTGAAAAGTTGTTGCTCAGATTAATAAAATACCATCAGTCAGCAGACAAAAAAAGGAAAAAAACAGTACATGTTTCTGTTCAAAAGCCATACATTTCAAAAATAGATCAGTATTGGAGGTTAGATTTAAAATAAAACATTTAATCTCTACTGTATGCAGACATGTCTACAAACGTTTTACAAAGTATTCCACAACCAAATTCCTATATCTGTTCTTATTAATTATCTTCTAATGACCAAAGAAACCAGGCAATATCATCAGCATCGTGTGTGTGTCCGTGTATGTGTGCGTGCGTGTGTATGTGAGCGTGCTCAATTACAGTACAAATTCACATTATTACACAGGATCATTGGACTCATCCACCGTTTGATGCAGTCAAGACTGATAATGGTGACATCATTGCCCGAGGAACACAAGACATGAAGAGTTGTGGCATCTGGTAGGTACAATACTCACAGGGAAGGGGTAGTGCCACTGTATCCTTACAGGTATATCGAGGCCATCCGACGACTCAAGTCTGAAGGGAAGAGTTTTAAAAGAAACATATTTATCACGTTTGTACCAGGTAAAAATGTGGAAACACTTCTTCTGTAAAAGTGATAAATAACATAACTGTCGTCATTGTTGACAAAGGGCAATTTTCACCTCCTAACTAACGATAGTTGAAAGACGTGCATTTGCTTTGTAACAAATAATCATCATGATAACTGTACAATTATTCATGACAATAATTGTTTGGCAAGTTATATCATTGTTTTTTTACCAGCTAATTTGGTTGACCGCTTTATCATTGATTCCAACCTCGTAATTGTTCGCAATTATGTCTGATGCAACTTGATACAGAGAAACATTGTTGACTAGCAGACATAATCATTCCTTGGCAAAGGCAGATCTAGGGAGGGGGGGTGCACACCCCCTTCCAAAATTTTTACCATCTACTAGCTAGTAGGCTAATGAAAGCTACAGCACAGATACAATTGCATCTAAAGCATACATGAGAAATGAATAAGTGGAAAGAGCTAATGTATTCTAAGAGGGGGTCAAAATTATATATCGTACAAAGCTGCTATAATCTAAATACTCTAATAGAGAAGTCATGTACTCTAATAGAAAATTCACCACTAAAACTCTTCTAATCTATAAGGAACGGAGACCAGTGCGTGCACTTTAAATTAAATCTCTTCTTCTCACTTGCAAGCATTGCTATCTCACCACTTTACCAAGCATCCTGACATACTCATAAAAGTTACAAATCTATACCTTTTGATGTACTGTGAATCATAAGACATCAATTCTTCTTTTGAAAGGTAAGTAATTTCTTTTGGTTTAAGCCCAGTGGGTAGTCAACTACAAACTTGATGCTTGGGCTGAAATGTTTTCTTTTGTAACTAAATCCTGCTGAAATTATAAGTCTCTATAAAGTTAACAGAGCTGGGTCTGCACCCTCAAAATTAAACTCCACTCATTCCCTAAACTTATTATAAATAGCTTTAGAACAAAACAAAATGTGACCATTGTGTACTTGTATGCATCATTTGAAAGTACATGAAGGTGTATATATTAAGTTCCTTATTGTCATACTGTAACTAATATCAAAAGTACACCATTGCTTTAAATTCCAACTTTCCGAAGGGGAGATGCTTTACAATAACCACAGTGTGAATCAGGAATTCCTGACCATAAGTAATTGCCCTTCCCTGATGAAAATAAATTTTGAAAGTATAGATTCACTGGTCACAGTTTCATTTTAGTGCTATTTGTATCTGTTTATTAAATGTCTTACAGTTCTGGAGGTTACACTCCTTGAAATTCAAATTTGAACTCAAACCATACTGCAGCATTAATGCTGTGCCCTTTATATGACAGCTGTAGTATTACCACTAGAGAATACTGATGAGTGATTGAATTGAACGGTGGACAGTGATTGAATTGAATAATGATTTTACTGACATATAAAGTAGTTCACAATGCTTATGCTTACTCAGTCAAAACTATTACCAAATTCAATCTCAGAAGGCTAAATTTGTAAAGTTTTCCTGTGGGGGCATACCCTAGACCCCCTAGATAGAACATGCTATGTATGCTGAGTGTGAACATGCTTTGCATCCTGTCATTAGTTGTATCAACCGGTTGCCACTTTTCAGTCTTAGCCCCCACCAAGATAGATGCCCCTAGCTTAACGTCTGTATAATTATATTCTGTTACCAAATATGCACTACTACAATCAGAGTGTTCTAAGTAAGGATGGCATAATTTTTTATAGTCCATATTCTTTTCTTTTCATACAGATGAAGAATTGGGTGGATCTAATGGAATGAAATTATTTGTGCAGCTGGAATACTTTAAGAAGCTCAATGTAGGATTTGCATTAGATGAAGGTAGCCAAGTGTGTGTGTGCGTGTGTGTGTGTGCGTGTGTGTGTGTGTGTGTGTGTGTGTGTGTGTGTGTGTGTGTGTGTGTGTGTGTGTGTGTGTGTGTGTGTGTGTGAGGCAGCATAGCCAAGTGGTTAGGGCATCTGCCTGGGGATCGAGAGGTCCCAGGTTCGATTCCCAGTTACGCATTAGCTAAAAAAACATTTTTTTTACAACTAGCCAAACCTGAGAGCGGGGGGGTATTTGTTACACATGTAAACAAAATTTGCATTTATGTTGATGTATGTATATGCATATTGTACTCTATAATTGTGACCCAGTCTGGGAAAACCCGGTCTTATCACCTATTTAAAAGTATCGAGAAATGCCGGTTTTAAGTATTTAATGTGTTGTAGCTCGCCAATGGTTGAAGCTATGTGTACCAAATTTTCACATGTTTTACACCAATTCCTTACCTTCCACAGCATCCACTATGCGAGTAGCCAACACCTAAGTTTCCTGCCATTTTAGATAGTTTTTATTTTGACTGTATCAGGCGAGCTGCAAAATGGGTGGGAGGTGGGGGACCTGGAAGGTGGGAAAGATGGTGTTCAAAAATTGAAAAGGAAGGCATAGGGATAAATTAGGCCACGTTTTGGGCCACTGAGGTCTCAAAATTGGCTAAAATGTAAGGAAATTCACAGCAGAGGTACTTAATCAACACCACAGAGCTGTACAGCCACATACAGTGATCCCTAGGCTGACCAGAGCTCCATTAAGGCCACACACCGCACGTACGGATCGCCACTGGGCTTGGGAAAAGCAGCCAGCATAACCAAGCCTAGCTGATTTTGATTGTGGAATTAGATAGTTTATTCATGTAGCTTTGTGTCCTGGGTGAAAAAGTGAATCTGCTGACATGGGCGATAAGACCAGTTTTCTCAGACTGGGTCACAATTATTGTGTGATTGTCTAAATAGCTAAAGTAGTGAAGAAAGAACTTGTGTAGTGAAGCATCAGTGGATGAGGAAGGCCAAAGGGGGACTAGGGTGGCTGAAGCAGATATATTGCCCCAGGAAATTTTTTGAAATGTAGCTGTGATGAGATTGAATCTGGAAGCAATTTGAGAGAAATGACTGAAATCTGGATGTTTTAAGGAAATGGTGTGAATTGAAAGGATAAAAAGAACTACGTATAGAGGCAGCATAGTTACAGGGTTTAAAAGTAGTTTTTTAGAATAAACTATTGTTTTATTAGCTAGATTTTAGAGAAATTTTAATTGTGGACTGTAATAAAAGTAACTATGACTATAGGCTGAATTGTAAGGCAATCTCTAATCAAATACCTGTAGTGGAGTGGAGAAACTATTTGAAAAATAGCTATTTCAAGATAGGATCTTGAGGTACTTTTAACCAAATCCCTGTAAAAGAGATTTAAGCTGCACACATGTGCACATAATAATATTATATGTAACTTTGAGGTTATACTTTTCTGTAGTGCAGCTTGCTATTTTAGTCTGACTTTTACAACTAGCCCAATCACCATTTACAACTAGCCAAAAGTCATTTACAACTAGCTTTTTGGCCACAACTAGCCCCTTTTTTAGCCCCTGCCGGGTTACGCCACTTTGGTGTTGTTATTGTTCCCTTGAGCAAGAAACTTTACTCACATTGCTCCAGTCTACTCAGCTGTTTAAATGGGGACCTGGTGGCCTGGTGTCAACTGGGGAAGCAGCCCACCCAGCTGTAACATCAATGGGTACCTGGTATTAACTGGGGAAGCAAATGCCCAACTGTGCTTGTCTCGCTTAGCGGTGTTGAGGTCGTTGTGGAACTTTGGGTTCCATGACCTCTCTCTGTGAAACCTGGACAGTCCTCCTGCGTGTTACTAGCCCTACCCCAGAAGGATTTGCCTGCACAAGGCTCAAACGCCTGAGCGGTGCACAGGCATCCCAGTGCTGGTTCACTGGGTGGCAATAGCTGTGTTTCGTACAGCTACCGTAGAGTTTGCTTTTGCTTTGCTTTGTGTGTGTGTGTGTGTGTGTGTAGTGTGTATTGATTGTCTCTATATCTGTTGTGAAATGGGTACTGCCTACCAGTTGGTGTTAACTGGAGAAGCTGGTGAGGTTCAGATGGTACTTTAAGTGCCACATGTGAGACATGGTACAGCCTCCTGTGGGTTACTAGTCTTGCCCCAGATAGACTTTCCTGCACTAACATATGCGCCTGAATAGTAGTGCCCAGTAAACTGTTTAGGTGTGACCATGTATTACCATTGTGTGCTGTTACAGGTGTGGCTAATCCTACAGAGAATTTCTGGGTGTTCAGTGGAGAGAGAACTGTTTGGTGTAAGTAATTGCTATTGCTCATTTAATGTATACTGCACTACAGGGGTAGAGGTGACATGTACCGGTAACACTGGTCATGGGTCTGCTTTTATTAAGGACACTGCCATGGAAAAACTTGTGAGTACAAACCTGTTATATGTTGTAATAGAGTCAACTGTGTAGTAAGGTCATCGCCAACCTGTTGTGTCATTGTGTACTAGCTATAGATGACCTGCCTAATAGCTATTTACTGTAATAGGGTTACTGTGTAATGAGGTCACCTGTTTTAACCAGCCAACTTCATGGGCAGCGGAAGGTGGGGACTCAGGCACAAAGATCGAGATACTCTAATAGAGCAGTCACATAACAATCTAGTGATATATACAATGTAGGGTTGGGCAATTATATCGTTGCTATCATGATAAAAGCGTGAGACGATAACTGTATTGAGGTTATTTTTACACATTGTGATATATCGAGTTCATGGTATACCGTGATATATTGCTTACAAAATGAAATACCATTAATGTAGCTGTCTTACACCTTGAGTCCTCCTTCCCAGCTTTTCAGTGTTTCCTAGCTGTCTTCAAATATGTCGTTTGTGAAGTGGCCTGCCTAATGTAGCCACCTGGCCACAAGTGTTTGGCCTAATGTGAGAAAATTAGAGTAGGCATTTAATGTTAGGGTTTGGGTAATATTAGATGTACTGACTTGCAGTATAAGATCATGACATCTGCTCTTGAATTCCGTAAAAGTGAAGAGAAAAGGTTTGTTTATAGCTGAAAATGTACTAGTAACATTGTAGCTGTGTTGTCCAGGTTGGAAGCTGATCCTTCACTGACTTTAGGAGATGTCACTACCATCAATATTAACCAAATACAGGTGGGGGTAGTGTATGGATGTCAGAGGAGGGTTGGTCATGTGCCATGACTCTGTGATGTATTAACATGTAACATAGCATAATACCTGGTACAGGTGCCATAGAACTTCAGTTATAATGATCTCAGTCAATGATAACAATGTTCAGATCATTAAAACCATACATTTATGTCCTATACTCTAATAGAACACACACACACACACCTGTGTATGGTGGAGCAGAAAATGTCTAAGAAGAGCCAGAGTCTAAAATACTTGTCCCAAACACAAACCTTCTTTTAGTCACTCCCCCTAGATCCATACAAGGTTAGCAGTAGACCCCAAAAGTTGAAATAATGTTTTATTTAGCATATTGAAGCTGGACCAGTCACTTGTTTGAATGTAGTGTTGAGGAAAATGGGGTAGGAACCAAGGGTTGTGTGGGTCATGTAATGATTTTGTGTTTACACTGCTAGCCAATGGGGCAGCACTGATATTACTGATGCATAATATTGACGTTGGGGATAAATGTGACCAACCTCTTCTGACTGTGTGTGTCATGATCAGTGGTGTGCATTAATAGGGAGGAGTTCAACCAAATGTGATACCATCAGAGATGAAAATAAGTGAGCGTGTCAATATCATCCTGTGTATCTGTAATCATGGGGTGTTGTATGTCATTAGTTATGGATATCCGTGTATCACCACATCGTGACATCATTGCATTCAAAGAGCTACTCAATAGCTGGGTGACAGAGGCAGGTGAAGGATGCTCCTACAGATTTGTACAAGTGAGTTAGATCTTGAGATAATCCAAATGAGAATGTAGTTTCCCATCTTCTTTCTGTCTATCTACAGTATAGTCATTACCACCATGTATGGTATAATCTTCTTGTACTGCATTATGGAAGGCTTTACATAATATAACTTAGAATGAATGTAGTGGTTGCTGTTTGAGCTTGACTCACATGGTGGTATCTTTGATAATCTCGCTAGACTCAGATTGAAATACTCTAATAGAGCAGCCATACTTTAGACATTCATAAATTGCAAAAAACCTCCTGCCTATATTGAACTTTTGAAACATCAAGACAGGAAACTACAGTCTCAGATAGAGTGGTCTTTCAACAGACTTATTGTTCATATTCCTAGTACAATGATGTTATTGGCTTGTCACCAACTGATGATGGTAACTTATGGTGGAGGACCTTCTCTTCTACACTAACAGCCATGTGAGTAACTCTAGCTAACAGAGTCATGATCGATGTTCTATGACACAATGCTGAAACAATGTGTGTACACAACAGATGTCTTATCCTGCAAGAATACATCATACATTGCCTTTACACAGAGAGGGAGCTTTATTTTATTATTTCTTGTAGGGGAGAGAAATTCATTGTCAGTGTGTTCCAAGGTGGTACTGACATCAGATTCTTAAGAATGGTGAGGTGTTTAATTTAGGAAATGTCAAAATTGATTTTATGTTTCATGGATCAGGATTTTATCTATTACAAAGAGTGGCTATATTATACAAGTAGTGCAGTAACAAAGGGACTAGGGGAAATTAAGTGAACACTTGCACTTTATTTCAGAGGAGGCTGTTGCAAAGTACTCTAATAGAGCAGTCATACTCAATTGATAAAAAAAGCTTATTTTCCTCCAACATGCTGAGTCACTGCTAGAGGGGTAACCTATCCATGAAACATAAGATCAAGTGGTACATCCATCACACACAACTGTACTGTAATTCTATTATTACAGCTGGGAATACCATCACTGGGGTTTTCCCCTATGAACCACACCCCCAAATTGTTACATGATCATGACGAGTTTCTGAACGAGAAGATTTTCCTACGAGGTGTGGAAATTTATTGTGAACTGATCCCAGCATTAGCTAGTTGCTAACACATTTGGAACAGTTTTGGACTGTTTATTATACTGTAATTATATCACAGATCAGATCATATACATATACTGAGAACTAGTTACTAGTCACTGTGTAATAAGGTCACCTGTCTAAACCAGTCAACTCAAATTAATGTGTCATTTGTGTACAAAGTGACCTGTCTAATGTAGCCACCTGTTTAATAAGGTCACTGTGTATAAACTGATCAATTTAAAGAAAATAAGACAAGTGTTTCAACAGGACAATATCTAGATATTTACTAAATGTATCCACACGTCTTGACTGTGTAAAATGCAAGACAAAGTTCATCAGACATTAAATGGGAAGAGTTTAATATGAAAGTTTACACCTCACAATAGTTTAATATTGAAACCGTCTGTATACATGTCTGCATCATTTGTGTGGTCATGTCAATGAATTATCAATAGTCCAGTGCCTAAGCCACAAAACTGTTCACTTTTGATAAAAGCATCAAATTTCTTATGTGGTTTGTAGCACATGTACTAATATGGTTGACTGCTCATGGGCAACTGGGACAATTTGTCCATGCAGGGCCTCATCTCAGTTAAATGCAGACAATTGATATTCACATACAACTTATTTTTGAGATACTCTAGTAGAGCAATCAGATATTACAGTCAGTGATCAACAATGGACCTATGTATACACTTCAGATTAGCATCAGAAGGAGTAAACGTATGTATCCTTGTACAATACAGCCGTTAGTATAGTACCATACATCTCGGACACTAGTTCTCTGTGCTATAGTGGCATCTTTAAGACCCTAGCCACAAGACCTCATTCAACACCTTTTACAACATTCAGACCACTACTCGTGTATTGTATTGCCTTAAGGAATTATACAATTGGCAAACAATGCTACAAAGTAGCATGGGGAAACACATGTTAGTCATGTGAACATGTATCGTACATGAAATTCTGCATTTACACTGCACAAATTTCAAGTGCTTAACACATGAGGAATTAAACAAATTACAAGTGTATCACACAGCATACCCACCAGAATAAGCAGAGTTTATATAGTACTGCTCAAAATGTTGTATACCTAAAGTCAGTGTGTACGGTAAGTGTATACATGAGTGACCACAAGTAGTCAACTATTAAGTTTCAATGTTTCAAATTTCAGCTGGTCTTTACTGTACTTATAACAATATATTTGTGTTGTTATTCACATCAAGTACATATACAATTGATGTAATGTGGTTACCAATATGTTGTATTGCTTCATCGTGTTTTATTAAAATCATGTTACTTCCACACCATGTGCACACCATGTGCACACCATGTGCATGTTTTATTCTCATTGTCTTTTTAAAAATAATTATTGGGGTACAGTCAATCTTTCCTGACACCACTTGTATGTAGTATTAATGCTGTTAAACTATGGTACATTTGTGTTGGGCTGAGATGGAATCAAAAGATCTTGAAATTTGAATTTACAGTACACAGCTGCTAAAATGTTTGAAATTATTTCATTCAAATGTCCAACATTGTATTTATGACCCATCATAGTTTACACCGTGTGTTTTCCACTTTTGAAAAAGCCATGACTGATGTTCCACATAGTGCCCTTTCCCAAACTTGTAGTTTAGGGGCCAAACTACACTGTCACATGTCTCACACCTTCAGGCTGTCATAACTAACTGAGACATCCATGCATTTGTCTCCTTTAACTGGTACATCTCAGGTGTCAATCAGCTTAATGAAAACACTATAATTATTAAGGGCCATGCTCATAGCATTATGGAAGATACAAACACATATAAGTTGGGACACTCCAAAATGATATACAATAGCAAGATTACCTTTAAAATCTTTTGCATTTAGTGCTTCATATATCACTATCGTATAAATATTAAGAGTTTAGTCTCAGGTGTATGCACACACACACACACACATGAAGAAATTCTATTTTATGCTAATTCTCCATGAAAAATTACTATTGGTTTTTCTAGGAATTAAACTGGCTCTGGTACTTCCTTTTTGAAGGGTCAACAACTACAAGTTGAATGTGTGGTGTTATCCCTTACAGCCATATAACTACTGGTGGACTGCCATAGACTTGACCTTGTATACTTATTATATCATGTGCTCACATATATATTTTGTGTTTTTATATCCCTAAAGTCATATAAAAGTAGTGGATAGATAATAATTTATCATAATCTTAGCAGAGCAGAAAGGAAAAGCAATATATTGACTGCTGAAAGATTTAGATATATCACGCTGTTGCAAATTCACGCCATGGCAGTTAGATCAGTTGAAAGATTCTTGCAGTTTGCAAAAGAAGGCAGAGGATTTTATAAATCGCTTAATCAGGTGAGTCAAGGAATGCAATTAAATTTAAAGAGGTGAACACTGTTTCAAACGTATATGCATGGTATGTATCTGTGTAAACACTTGCTTTTGATAATGTTTGGGGACTATATAAATTCCTTTAGAGGGATTAATCCAGGCTGATTTTAATATGTATCATTGCCGTTTCTATCACTCTGAGAGCTAAACTATTGTGTTAAATGCCTTATATATTTACAGATGCATGTAGTATCTGCTGAAGCAGGAAGGTGTTCCTGTGAATTAAAACTATCAGATGAACATCTTAATAGTAAGAACACACTTCATGGTGGACTGACTGCTACTCTAATTGATGCTGTATCTTCAATGGCTGTGGCCACCACCCATAAGGCACCAGGCTTTACCACTGATCTCAACATCACGTAAGTATGACAACCACATGCATATAACATATGGTATATGATTATCACTGTGCATGATATAAAGACGCATAATTTACAATAGAGTATGTTATGCAATATCAACTGCATCATATGGGGTACGGTCTTTTTATAGGTACATGAGACCAGCCAAGAAAGGTGATACAATATCTATTGTTGCTGAGTGTTTGAAAGTTGGGAATGCAATGGCGTTTGTCAGTGTGAACATTTTAAACAAGAGTGATGAAGACAAACTAATTGCTCAAGGCAGGCATACAGCAAAGCTGTAGTTTTCATACAGCCTGTATGTATAATAATAAATTATCACAAACAGTATATCCAGCCATGTTGTAACTCATACATTATATCATTTATTGTTTAAGGAAATCCTGTAAACCCTACACAAACACTATCTTGCCCAAGAACTCTCTAAGGTTGCTTGCATTAGTAAAATGCAAATGATGCAATCAACTGATTGCACATATACTGAGAAGAAAATAGCTATATAAGGCTATGTATAGTCTTGGAGGGGCTTGTATAGTTGAAGGGTTTACGGAATAAGATTATTGGTTCATTGCAAGCCACCACATGTGGACGGAACGCTACAGCTGTAGGGGTTAACACTAAAATACACAGTACACTGTGGTATGCAGTATGAGGATGTGTTGGTGTACTTGTATGTATGCCCAATGAGATAGTCTTTCTGTAAACCATTTTGTATGCCAATGACTATATCAAAGCTGAGCTTTTTTATATATGTCAGTAGTTTAAGCCTAGCTTACTCGCATACTTCAGTGGTGCATGCTGTATAATAGCAACAACATCCAGAGTTGAATATGTGATCAACCAGTGCAGCAGTCTATAGTACTTGGCTATACATACAGCTATAAGTCTATGTACACATACCATTATCCATAACGAGTCTTTCAAAATGTCTATACATCTAATGCAGATGCAGGATAAAGTTGAACAAAAAAGAAATGACTGATTAACTTGAACTTCATTCTGTGACTGAAATGAAATTAACCAGTACACTACCCATGCAGATGCTAATCCATAGTTCAGTAGTACTGTATATCATGGAGGTTTGCACTTTCTATCAAAAAAATGTTGACCTCATAATACCTTCATGGTGCCTTGGCAGTATTGGTTAGGTAGAATAAAGCCCTAAAGTGTATTTAGAACAGCCAAAAAATGCTTCCGATAAGTTGCTATAGAATTTTAAACAAAATTTATTGCTTCAGACAAGAGTAACTCAATAATGGTTAGGCTATGGATTTGATTTTTTCACTGTTAGATGTTGCTTCAGCCCGACAGGTGCCTTTGGCATACCATAGTATGTACAATGCATGCGTGCATCATGGACTTACCTTTGTCCTCCTTTGTGTCTGCTGACAGCATAAGGTGTCAATTCACAGTAGCTAGCATGTGATGGATGTTTGTAACAGAAATGTTACTGGATTGATTGCAGAAACACTTTTCATGATGTTCTTCATTTGTAACACTTAAGTTGGATGTCACCCTTTCTTTTGATGCAGTACGCAGTGGTTCACTAGTCATAATTATGGTAAACAAACAAATAGAAGAAAAAACTAGGAATTTTAAGTTTGACTTGATCATAACTGAATTCAGAATTAAATGTTCACTGCAGGTATCACTGACCTTCCTTGTTTCACTACTTTTTATGGCTATGGTCCCAAATCGAATTCCCTCTAGCCCATTAAAAATCCTGTCAGTATACCAACACATTGTCACAGTACATCGTCCAACAGTAGATGTATGGGCATAGTATCTGCTATGTATATAACAATTGCAGTATATTTTGATGAAAGCTGTGTCAAGCTACTACTACCACTTGAGTAGATTTTGTTTTGCAAAATGCCATGCAGCTACAAAACAATGGAAGTCAGTTGTAAAACTGCAATGTTATGTTAAGTTACATGGAATATTTCATGAACATAACTTAGAATCTGTTGCAACCAAACTTGCTACAAAACTTGCTACAAAACTATATAGATTTGATATAGAAATGTATGGAGTAACTTCATGAATTTCTGTCAACAAGCCAACGAAACCATCAATCTTACTTTGTTCAAGATAATGGTCTTACTTTGGTACAAAACATGGTTGGGAATTTTATTTTAAGATTGGTCCTTAAATCAGCAGCAAATATCTTGTAGCACTGCCATAGTTATTCTTTGTCAACTCGATGCTCAATCATTCATTCACATGCACTGGTTGGACCTCAGAATGGTCTTGCAATTGGTGGCTATTAACTATGATGACAAAGCAAATGAAGTAAAAAGTATTGCAAGGATATACTTTGATCCAATTTTGGCATAAAATGTCAAAAACAGAATCGTGACACAAACCAGAACAGCTATACAGAAAGTATCACTTTAATCACAAAACCTAGAGTATCTTCACCTTAAATATTGAATAATTCCAGCCAATCACAAAGCTACCAGTAGTTACTTCCACCTATTTATAGCTATGGTATCTGAAATATATAATATTTAGCCATAGAAGGAAACTTATGACCAAAGTTAAACTTGAAGAATTTGCTGTTAACCGGCTGTGCCACCAACCCCCTGGTCGCTGTACTGGTTTGCCATGTAAAATCCACTGAAAGGTTAGCTAACTAGCATACAGCTAATCCAATTGAGTTAACCACATACAGCTGAACTGCAGCTTTCCCAGGTTGAAAGTGCTCCAAGTGAAGTCGGTTTTTTCTGCAAATTTAAAGCAAATATTAAATGCAAGCCCAGCTAAATGAATCATACCTCATCATTTTCGGTACTCCTCGTATTTTCTATGCTCACTCCAGTGATTCAGCTGGTAATACATCACAAGGTAAAAGCCATACTCACCATACGCGCATCATAAAAACTACTCCAGTAATTTTTATATTGGGTGCATAACTCGATCGAGGCCTGTGATTTTCACCTCAGGCACTAAGAAATCTCTTCGATTCTTCACTACTAACTTAAACTATATCTAGACTATCCAGTTTCATTCGGAAAAGGGGCGGTAGAGTCTACCGCGAGACTAATACCGGTATAAAGCGCATTATGATGTTGCGCCGCAAGAAATGGCGGCCACGAGAACTTTTAAATCGGCTGGAAAATTTATGCGGTACTTCGAAAACCGACAAGGATTTTATAGCGTATTAGACAAGGTATAGTGTTCTTACACCCGTGTGCATGCACTAATCACGTGACATTATTAACCCTTCAAGGTTAAAGTGTTGTCAGCTGGAGATGGCAAGTGCACATGTGAGATGGAGATATCAGATGAACACCTCAATGCTGGGGAAACACTACATGGAGGCCTCACTGCTACCCTAGTGGACACCATATCAACACTGGCTATTACTACCACTGAATGCCCTCCAGGAATGAGCACCGATATTAATGTCACGTGAGAACACTCGTTCACACATCGTAACTCTGATATATTGGTATGCGTGATACCACAACCAACAGACCTTCAACCTGGGCTAACCTTGAAACATCATCCTAGTCATTTTATTCAAGAAGGATGTCAACAATGTATAGTTTAGTTATACTGTGTGCATACTGCTGTTATTTCCCTAAATATTGTGTGTTATTCTATGACTCTATAGCAACCTGGCATCACATGAGTCAAATCTGTTCATTTAGCTATCAGTCTGCCAACATTTCTTTACAAATTGACGAATATTGTATAGCCTAAATATTTCGAGGGGAAATTTTTTGCTGATTTTGCGATTTTGGGTGTTGTCAGCAAAATTTTACCCTTGAAATATTTAGACATATAGTTTGAGAGTGTTTGCAAATCTGTGAAACTTTTATTTTTAGCAATATTGCTCAACCTCGAAAAATTTACCGTACGCAAGGAAATTTTGACGTCAAAAAAATTTGACGAATTCAGACTTCAGCAGATTTGACAAATAAAATGTTGACAAAAATAAAGAAGTTGTAGGCAAAACCTGTACTTTTAAGGGCACTTATAAACATTAGACGAATTTAAATTTGATGAATTAAACCAATTCGTCAAATTTTTTTGACGTCAAAATTTCCTTGTGTACGGTACCCCTCGAAATATTTAGGCTATACGGTAGTTGCTTATTAATCTGCATGGCCTCACATGTGACTATGATATACTTCTGTCTTCAATGCTAGTAACACTAAACCAAAGTCATCTTACCAGGTTCCAAGTTAGCTTTACACTTTTATAACATTATATCACGTTGTTTAAATATTTTCGATTGTGAGTTTGAGTTTTGTTTGCTGCCAAAAACAGAGCATGACCTTGAGAAATTTGCACTTTACTGTAAACAGGCCCAAAACGTTGAGCTTCTCAGTGTAACTGTGATAGTTGAGAGGTCTGATTCAATCATGGCACTTAGACTTGGTACTAATACTTCATCTTTCATACTATTATGTGGATCAACAGCCCATGCATTAGAATACTTTGTATCAATACTGAGCTATCAAGATTGATTGGTTAAAAATTTGAAATCATGAAATGTTTGGTGATGCGTGTCCAGCCCCCTCTGATATGGGCAACAGTGTTGGGGCAGTTTCTTTATAAAAGTAATTTGTTACTTATTACTATCACTTACAACAATAAATTATTTAGTTTCAGTTACATATTACCTATATTATTTACTTTTTGTTGAATAACCTTATAAAAACTGTCACGTACTTAACTATCATCTTATCACTTGACACAATCATTTGGGATCATTTGGTATAATAGAAAAGTAACGGTATTTCAACTTCATTCATTAGTTCAGGGTATATAGTTTTGTTAATGCACAGTATTTCATTGTGGCTAGGCATTACTCAGTGGACTGTAACTTTGTTACTGTGGTCGCTTGGGTGGTTACATTAGTAACTTCAGTTATAATATTTTACCAGATTTTATAGTAGAGCTGAGAGATAATTTAGATAGAAAGATTGTCTAGACAATCACCTATCATAAATAAGATAACAGATTTGCTTATCAAGACAATAGTAAATCTTTGTAAATCAACCACAGTTGGATGGAAAACTTGTGTAAATGTGTCAATACTATTTGGGAAAGTGATAAAATTTCTGAATTAACAACTGCTACTTGACTTTAAGTCAACAAATATGCAAAATTGTGTTTACAAAACAGTCCCATATTGTCCTATCATTATTGATAATATCATTTATTGAGATAAAATGGTTGTCATTTATCGAGATACTGTACATTATTACACAGCCCTAGTAATAATATTATATAACACATTGCCCCCAACACTGGTCACTAATCACAGTGGTATTTGGTTTGATAGTTGCTTTTAAGTTATTTTACTATTGTTTCACAGGTACATGAGACCAGCCAAAAAAGGTGATACAATATCTATTGTTGCCGAGTGTTTGAAGGTTGGCAGGACGATGGCCTTTGTTAATGTGGACATTTTTAACAAATCAAATGGAAACAAACTAATTGCTCAGGGCAGGCACACAAAACTTTTTTGACCTTTTCAGTTATAAAACATTTGTTCATCATTTACCATTACATTCTGGATTTACAATACATGTTATAGTTGGATATATCGGATTTTGGGTTAAAACACATTGTGGGTTAAAATACTATCAAATACTGCTCTAAGGGCATTTTATTACAATCCAAGTGTCTTGTACACAGGCAGTAGAATCAGAGAAAACTTCCCGCCTCCTTCCCCTCCTCTCCCTACATATGCACACTTTTGATGTTGTGTAATCCAAACACCACTCTGTAGCTTACAATGCTGCCTACTTATTCCATCATGGTTGTTTGTGGTTATGTGAAATCTTCATATGTATAAGAAGTACCAGAGGGTGAACCACCAGGGTTTCCATGTGTTCAGGAAACCCTTTTGGATTTTACACAGTACTTGGAGTATTACAAATTGAGACTTTAGGCTTCCAAAATTGAGGGAAACGACAAATTTTTAAACCTTTTATTTGAGTGATGCTAAGATCTCACAATAGAACATCAATCATAGTTTGGTAGACAGGAATTTCTAGCTAACTACTCTAACAGAACAGTCACTTACCTACAGTGGAAACCAGTTTTCAAATGCACTCCCTCAGATGTTACAGTTTGATAAATGTGACCGAATTTTGGAGAATCACCCGGATGCATTTGACACATTAAAATTAATATTTAGCTCTGAAACACAGCATTATAAATTAAATTCCTACCCATTAAGGGTAGAATAAACCATAGATACAAGAAACATTGAATATTTGAAAAGCGTTTTCTGCTATTAACAGCACCATGCTAGTTTCAAAAATTCTACTTGTTTCAGATGTGACCATAAGGGTGATGTTCCAAAATTCAGTCACTGTATGTGTAACTACAGAGTGTCTGCATACATGTCCTGAGGTATACTCTGCATGATTACCATGCAGTACATAAAGCATCACTCCTTGGGTAGGCAGCTAATTTTGAAACTAAAAGCTCCGAGATTGCATCTATTTTACAAGTAAACTTTAGACTTAGTTAGCTATATCATAATTATGTTAGCTATATTAAAAGATGGATGTGAGTGGAAAAGAACACGAGTAGCTCAGACTAAAGTATTTGTACATAGCCTAGACAAGTGACTACACTAGTTTGTAGCTGCTTCTAAAATCTTAACATTTGCAATTGTCTGCATAGGCGGCGGAAAGGGGGGGGGGGGCTAGGGGGCTAAAGCCCCCCCTCGGTCTGCTGAGGGGGGGCCCAGCCCCCCCTCAGAATGATATCACACCGAAATTATCTTTCTTGGAGTGGGGCTGAAAACCGTGATAAAGATCGAGATACTCTAATAGAGCAGTCACTCTAATAAAGTAGTCAGTGTGTAGCGAGCTATGAAAGGATTTTTATGTAGTTTATCAGCTAGGAATGGTAGCTAGTGAGGTGGAAAGCTCTTGTCAGTTGGTTGCGACCTTTTTTTTTTTTTTTTTTTTTTTTTTTTGGTCTCACCTTACCAAACTATAGAAATAAGTCTGGGTCAGCCCAGCCCCCCCTCATATCAACTACTTCCGCCGCCGCTGATTGTCTGTAATAAAGACTAGACACCATATCATACTGAACATCTATAGTGAGTTCAAAAATTATACTGAGGAGTTGGAAAAGTAAAGGTTTGTTGATGTGTTGTCATGAAATGGTTGTTTGAGTGTTGAACTTGTTTCTGTCAAATGATTTGCTGTTATAGTAGAGCGGCTAAGCAAAAAATCGTTCACCTTTTTATAGAAGTACCAAACTTAGTATAATATTTACTTGGATACATTACCAATCATATCACGTTTAAGGAAACTGACAAATAAAACCAATAGAAAATGTACCGAACAAGCCATAAAAGTATGCAATAGTGAAACTTTGCATCTGCATAGACAAGGGATAGCTATATCCGAAAGCTGATTAAGGGAGGTGTCCATCTAGGTCATTAGCTTGCAATGTTAAGAAGCACGGAGGGTCAAGGTATATGAAGTCATAGATGTGCAATATATTATTTGGGGGAAAAGGGCTGACAGCAAAGCTGATTAAGCCCATATATTTTTGAATTGTGCTTGTACTTTTTACACTGGAATATTGGCTCCATTAGAAGTGTTTAAAACAGTTTATTTTACCACATTTTGGAGATTGCACCTGCAAATTTGAAACACATTCATGCTATTTAAAGAAAAACAAAGATTTTGAATACACTTGTATGGTTTCCTGATCAGATAGAAATGGGCTTACAACCTAGTGTAAAAGTTTCCAAACAGGCCCTAAGGCAGTGATTTTGACATGGCACCATATCTGTATACCTTACTCAACTTCCACAGACTATTTGGCACTTTTATTATAAAGTAAACAATTTCTGTTGCTTAGCCGCTCTACTACCAGCTGTACTAAAAAAAACAACATGCATCTAGCTATATCCAAACTCTAGATTGGATTTGCTGCACATTGTCATTTTCTTTACTCCATTCTGTGAGACAATGTGCATGTGTGAAAGTTGGTCCATCTTGCATTATTCTAGTGATGCCTCTCCAGTATAGGGACTTCTAGCTATGTATATGTAGTAATGTATATACACTATATTTTCATCCATTTCAAAACAATTAGAACTGCCACTGCAAAGTATGTAGCTACACGTTGAGCTGAGCCCTCTAAAAATATTTTTTTAACACTGCGACAAGCTCTTGATTTGTAGTACTGGTTGACCCACTAAAACAAAGTTTTCATCACACATTTTAACGTTAAAAGCCATAAAAGTGGCCCCTTTTCAAGATATATCAGTGTCTGCTCTTGACATCTTCACCTTGACCTTCACTGATGATCTAGTTAGTATTTCTCTTAAGAAAAAAATCCGCTCTTTGTTTTCTCAGGGCTCAGCTCAACCATAGATAACATACCCATATCACCTTACACGCATCATAAATGCAATTCCTTCAATTTTTGTTGGGCGCATTATCCAAGCCTGTGATTTTGTTATGGCTTCGCTCCAGGCGGCGAGAAATCTGCTTCGATACTTCACTGGTACAAAAGGTTTTGACTCAGTTTTAAAACAAGTAAGCTACCTAATTTATAGCGCATCACATGTTGCGCCATAAGAAATGGCAGCTTTAAGAACATTTAAAACAGCCGGAAAATTTATGCGTTACTTCGAGAACCGACAAGAGTTTCTAGTGTGTTAGACATGGTAGTGATTTTGTTCCGGTCTGTGCATAATATGTGGATCACGTGACACTTTTATCAGTATAATGTAATGGTAGGGATTTGACCTGACGGTTGAAAGGTTCCAGATTCAGTGCCCTGGTTGTGATCAAGGTTGCAACTGCTACAGTTGTTTCCTTGAGAAAGGAACTTGCCTACCCAGCTGGTAGTCTGGCGCGGCTGCCCTTTCGATTAGAAATTCATTTCTAATCGAAGGGGTGGCCACGCCAGACTACCCAGCTGGTCTGTTGTCTGTTTTATCTTCCCTGAATACATAAGTTCACTAACATGACATTGATCAATCACATGAAATTATCAGGTTAAAGTGTTGTCAGCTGGAGATGGCAAGTGCACGTGTGAGATGGAGATATCAGATGAACACCTTAATGCTGGGGAGACACTACATGGAGGCCTCACTGCTACCCTAGTGGACAGCATATCAACACTGGCTATTACCACCACTGAGAACCCTCCAGGAATGAGCACTGATATTAATGTCACGTGAGAACACTCCTTAGTGTGCACACATGGTTTAAAATTGTGAACAAACTATATCAGTGTATATACCCCTTGTTATGGGAAAATAAGGCCAAAAAAGTATATTGCACATCCCCAAAGCAAAGTATCTCAACACAGCACGAGTAATATTATACTCTATTTTATAAGAACTAGGTCAAAGGATTCTCAACTAATAGTTTTGTACTTCTACTGGCTTTGCTATTTAATATTGTGGTGTAACCGACATACAAACCAGCATCATTTCTGCTGGTGATGTTGTAAGTGGATCTTTAAAATATATTCTCAGTATAAAATTTGGGGTAGAACCATTTTTTGTTGTTGTTGTTTTGTTTCACAGGTACATGAGACCAGCCAAAAAAGGTGATACAATATCTATTGTTGCCGAGTGTTTGAAGGTTGGCAGGACAATGGCCTTTGTTAATGTGGACATTTTTAACAAGTCGAATGGAAACAAACTAATTGCTCAGGGCAGGCACACTAAACTGTTGTGACTTATCAGTTACCTCAAACATCTTTGTTTTTTTGTGTTATTTATAAATAATTTGTATAGCAAATTAATTATAGCGAAAGTATACGGAGTTAGTGTACAAGTTTTAGGTAGATACATTCAATTGTGGGTTTGAGTATTTGCATCAGGGGGAACACCGCACGCACAGATTATGCAGGAATAGACGGCAGTGAGATTGTACCAGAAGAGTTATGCATCGCGCGTTCGATTCTACCGCTGTAGTGAACAAACTGCCACTAACCATTACCGCGTTAGCCACGTGGGGTTAGTTGTTTCGTCATATTAAGGTGTCCACTATTCTGCACTTGAGACAGTATTTAAAACTGACCAAGATTTCAGCCTATGTTTATTGTATACCAGTGTGGGCTACATCCAGCACTTTTTTTTTGCAGGTGAGAGGTTTATAGTATGCGCTACAGGTTCACAGGGGGATAACCATCTGCTGCTCTACCATTACAAGTATTCTCAAGGTGAGCTTGGTAGTGTTTGTGTGTGTACATCTGTATGAAGTTACATAGTGTCACATGGTTGAACATTTTTGACAGAAAATTTACCTATCCATGGTAATTTCTACCTCTAAGTATCTGCATATATCTGTACTAAATCCTTTTAAACTATGATCTTTGTATGAAATATTGGAAACTTGTACATATTTTTATGTGAGTGACCATCATTTACCTATTTTGAGCTTTTGGAATTACTTTAACAGTCAAATAATGGAGTTTGTGTGATTGTTTTAAAAGCAGTCACGTTGTTAGAATTTGACTTGCTATAAGATTAGACCTCAAGTTAGAAAAACAACTGCCACAATAGTGACAATCCTAATAGGTTTGGCTTCATTCATTGTTGAGGTGGTAATAAAAGTGAAATGATTGGTCTTTTATAGAGAGGTACGTAGCTCTTGCACTTAAGCAACAACAAATGCGCTAAAGTACATCCACACATGAACTTGTTGTTAATGTCACTTAGAGAAAATGGTATGCATAAAATGCTTTGACTTTAAAATCACCTGCTGGCAGAAAAGACCTCAAGCATTACAAATCTCACTTTTGATCGTTGATTTGCTATGCTCTCCCAAGCATATTTATTACAGGCTAATAGCCTGCAGTGGGCGAAGTCATCCAAGCCAACACGAGTTTAACCACTCCATTCCTTTTATAAGCCTGCCTAAAACAATTTGATTATGGGAGGCACTGTTTAGCATTGTAGCTATGTTTGCCAGGATGAACAGAGAAGTACAGAAGCAGAAAAATTCTGTTTAACGTAGCGGCCATCTGTTTTCTATAGTGTTTTAAGCATATTTCGTCGTCAAATAAACTGTAGATAGACTGATGGAAGACCTAGATGGGTAAGCTTCCTTGTAGAATGGTTATTTTGCGTTATCTGTAATGTGAGTGTAGTCCATACGTGAAACCGTGCCTGGTCTTTATATTGCTGTTGTGCCACAAATACCTAATAAGCCAACAACTTGTGACAAGTTGTTGCCATCATAATCACTCAAGCCGTGTCTTCAAACTTTTATTAATACGCCTTGTTCTTCACCACGTCACGTGAAATGCAGCAACTGGTCAGTTTTCTTGTCGAAACAATGATCTTCACGTCTTCAGGAAGCAGTGATAAGGTGCTGGCTTCGGTTTCTCTTCAGCTATGTTCAGTCTTCCACACTCATGTTAAGATTGTGTGACGATTTTAAAACGACATCTAATCCAATTCCATTATGACTCCACCTACGTATATGCCCATATAAAACGCTTTAGTTGGTTAGAGACCACGTCGTCAGATCTTCATGTTTTAAAACCTTGGCTTTGCCTCGGTTCTTAAAATCAATGAAGATCCTCGTGCAACCTACACATAAAATAAAATGGTGGTTGAGGGATGCAGATGTTCTAATTTTAAGTATTGATCAGATGTCCTCACCATTTGAAGTAGGTTTGGTGTACGTCTAAGAACACCATAGGAGGAGGACTACATTCCTAGAAATAAATTGGTTGTTGTGGAAGTGGTTTGGTGGCCTCTAACCTGGAGTGGATGATGGGGATCTTTAGGTTAGTTAGCGCCCTGAGGTGCCGTTTGCCTGCCTCTATTGGGGAAATGGGGTGGTTGGGGGAGGGTTGCTCCTCGGTGGAATGATGGGGAATTTCCTCCATCTTGGGATTGGTGGTGGGAAGTGTATCTATGTCCATAAACAGATTGTCAAGGATCAAGTCATCGATTTCTTCGTATAGAGTTGTGCCACTTGGGAATGGAAAAATTGAATTAGTTGTGTGTGCGCATGTGGATGTGTGTGTGCGTGCGTGCGTGCGTGTGTGTGCGTGTGGATGCGTGCATGCATGCATGGGTGAACAGTACATGCGTTTATGATGTGTGTTATTTATTTCAAGAGCATCGTCGATATGAAGCAGACTTGGAGCGAACTTTCAAGAAATTCACCACCAAACCAGTCACACAGGTCGCCCTTGTTACAGAGTACAATCTGCTGTTTATGTTAGCTGGTATGTTCATAGTATACATGTATGCTCTACACATGTGTACACACGCAGACAGGTACGCACAGTCATGCAGACAAGTACGCACAGTCACGCACACACACACACACACACACACACACACACACACACACACACACACACACACACACACACACACACACACACACACACACACACACACACACACACACACACACACATGCAAACATGCTCACAATTGTACATACTCACACATTTTAAGGGATTAATGGGATGCATTGTTAGTGCCTTTTGTACACCAAGAGGAAGTTTTGTAGGTTTCTTATCAGTGCACGACCACTTATAGAGTAATGTACCACACTAAACACAGGCACAAAAGAAACCATAAAAATTTTCCTTGGCCTTCTGCAGAAGTTACATCTCTCAGATTGTAGATTATGTGTGTATGTAGACATACTAGTTCATCCTCAATGTGTCTGACCTTGTACACAGATGGAGAGATTCTAGTTGTGAATTTGGAATACTTTCAAGTGACAGAACGTATTCCTAAGACTAAAGGTGTGATCTGTTTTGCTGTTGACTGGCAGACACTGCACAGTGGAGCACAAGGAGCCTACCTGCGTATTTGTGTGGCTGCCAAACGGAAGCTTCTCTTCTTTGTTCTAAAAGATAAATATTTTGTTACTCTCCAGGTGTGTGCGTGTGCGTGCGTGCGTGTGTAGTGTGTACTCATGTGTGTAGTGTGTACGCGTGTGTGTGTGTGTGTGTTACATATGTGGGTGTACATATGTGGGTGTGCGTATGTGGGTGTGTTGCGCATAGCATGTATGTGTGTGAGTGCGTGCATGCATGCATGTGTGTTGTGTATCAAGTGCATTTATTTAAATTTGTTGTCACTATCCTCCTACACCACAGCCGGAGCTTAGTTTTCCCCATACTCCAGTGAACATTGCATGGAATGCTAATGGACTGATAGCTTGTATGAAGAAGGATCAGTTATTCTACTATCGTGTGTCGGTGAGTAAATAGCAATACTGCGTTTAGCAGCTATGGATGTATTAAACTGTTTTTGTTGGTTGTATGTCTGTAACCTTCCTTTGTATTGTCTACTTAAAGTGTTTCAGTTGTGACTTAAAGGGTGAAGCTTGTATTTAATGTATGTATTTTACCTGTACAAGTACACATACATCTAGTGTACACATATGACTGTTGAGTGGTCACTGACATAATGTACTACATCACAGCTTGATGGACAAGTTAAAGAATTGTTTCCCATTGGTCAGAGCCGCACAGAGCCCGAGATGTTACCACTAATGGAAGACAAGATACTGGTTCTCAAAGATGAAGTGCAGGTATGTAGCTCATTCATGATGCTCTGCTTATCCATATTAAAGTTGGGCTTAAGGGTTCAAAACCCCCTACAATGTTGGTGTATGTTTTTTTTTGGAGGGGGAGGGGTATTTTTTTGTCTTATTTACAATGTTGGTACTAAAGAAAGTCTTTGCTACAAAAACACTACATAGTTCACAACACCAACAGAAAAATTAACATTAAGGTAAGCTAACACTGTCAGATGGCATACATGTTGTATACAGAGATTTTTCAGCACAGTAAAGCCTCTTTTAACAACTTGTAAGGAAACCGCCATGATAAAGATGGTCCTATTCCTTATAGTTATTTTCCCTCTGAAAAGATGAAAATTATAGAAGTTTTGTTCTGCTACGTATTGGAGTGTGTTTATGTCTTTGACTGTCCCATTATGTAGTAACTGTTGCTGTACATTTCACTCATAACAGATAATACTTGATGAGCATGCTCGACCAACACAGTCCCATGTTACCAACTGGAGTGAGCCACCCAATGGAATTGGTGAGCAGTTGTGTTCTGCTGTGATGTGTTGTACAGTAACTGTCTGTTTTGGGGCTCACTGTTGATGCCTTTCGGGTTTGTTCCGCCAGCCATCCCTCCATTAATTGTGCTTTGCTGCGTGGTTGCAGGGGAAAAGCTATAAATTTTCTTAATACTTACATTTTCAAGGAGCAGCAGTACATGAGTATTACAAATTTATAATGGCTGGTGTTTACAATGGCAATTCACTTTATAACATGGGAAGAGAACAGCCCTCCAAGTAGGCTGTTTGCTTTAGACGTGCACTAAACCATCATGTAAATTGATCGGTTTTCCACTCCTAACAATTTTTTGCCAGAAATGTTTTCAACTCTGTTCCTCATGTGTGTTGAATGAGAATTAGTTTACATTTTGTAATGTTGTTTCTAGTCTTGAGTCGCCCATTTCTGATTGCATTACTACCAAAGTAAGTATATTCTGTGTTGTATGTATGAGTGAATGATACTTTTCTTAATTTTGATATTATGGTTAACTACAACTCAATGGGAGTACTTTAAGAGGGTGTACTACAGTGAATTTAGTGAAACCTCACTAATAAGAGGGCCACCATGGGACCAAAAAAATATGACCTTAATAATGAGGTGACTTCATGAATGAACCTTAGCTGTGCTTGGGACCTACTAGAGTTGGCCACCATAGCTTTTAAGTGAGGTTCCACTGTATAATGATTTCTGTTGTTTCTTCCAAGTGTTACATGTATGGAAGCTATTCATAATACGTGATACTGCTTTTTAGATGTGTAGAAGTTCGGGCACTAGATCACAAGTTATTACTCCAGTCTATACCGGATGTGAAGGAGACCAAATACCATGCCTGTGGGAAGTATGTCACCGTTACTATGTCACTGTTGCTATGTAGTACAATTTGCATGCAACACCGTACAATTGGTGTTTACAAATTTTGTGGTGTATATGTAGATATGTGCACACAGATTTGTTTTAGCTTATGATCCAGATTACATAATATCTGTAAAACCTACACATCCGCCATATTGGTGTACATGGTTACCACTGTGAGTGAAGTGAAATTAGCTTCCAGTTTTAATGTACATATGACATCGAAGCTGTCTTCATATACTGAAGAAGGAGCCAAAGACTCAGTGTACATTATATAGAAAATTTTTCATGGGTTTGACTCTTTTACCAAGCATGACAAAGGGGAGAGTTCTGTCTTTGGAAAACTGTGATCTTGAATTGTACCTATTCTATAGACAAGCTTTATTTGTACAGTGCAATTTTAAGCTACAACCAGTTTATGTGGTAAGATCAAAGAATCAAACACAAAGAGAATAGATGAAAACTTGTTTACTCTTTGAAAGCTTGAACAAGGGCAAGTGAAACTTGCACACAGTAATCATACTAATGGATCATTCCTTGTTTTAAAGGTTTACCAGTTAAAGACATTAACTGTACCTCTGCTTGTGAAACAAAAAGAACGCTGGACAAGCAAATAAAATCATATTGATTCAGAATAGCCACAGGCCGTACCAGATATGATATGTACTTGTAACTGGTGAAAAGTCCAAGTAAGTCAACCAAGGCAGAGGTATCCCAAAATTTGAGTGTTGCTGGCACATTTCCAGGTATTTTGACTAAACAGTTTGTACCAATAAAGATTTTCCATAGTCTTTAACATCACTGAAAATCTTGAAGTGTGTTGAAATGCACTAACAGGAGTGTGATGTGGGGACTCAGCTCACTCTGTATTTATACCATAACATGAAATTACTATGTTCCTAGTAGCTGCTTTGGCTTGTTCTGTCATTTTGTCAGTAAGAATGAAGACCTTATGAGCAAGGCCACAAATTGGTGTTTTCTGTCAAGCTTGAGATAACCTACAAAAGTGAACGTAGGTTTTCTGTGTAAGAGTGTGGTTTCTTTATTAACACTGAGTGGCCATATGTGTTGGTACGTCCCCAAATGGGATCATTAACTCTGCCTGTTGTGTTTGCAATGCAGCAAAATCTCAACGGGACCCTCTCGAACTTCTCTGAATTTCTACTTCTATCTTATCCCTGCCAGCTTGGAATATAGCATCAACTTCTAAAATATGTCCATCTTCAAAAAATGTGACAGAGTTTCTTTCACTAAAACAGCTACTTGGAACACTTCCCCAACCACAAATACCTCTGTGAATTGTCATACAATTGTACTTCTTCCCTTATTCTGTACTTCTTCCCTTATTCTGTACTTCTTCCCTTATTCTGTACTTCTTCCCTTATTCTGTACTTCTTCCCGTATTCTTTGCTGTGTAACTTTTGCTCTACCTTTCGTTGGTCATCTTTCCTTGTACTCTTTCATACCTTGCCAAATAAGGTCATTTGTTTTTCAGCTTGAAATTCCCCAGGTTGTTATATTGATTTTGATAACTGGCTCTGTTCCTTAAGATGAGCTCTAAATCCTGTTTGCATTTGTGCTTACCAACACACCTTGTCACGGTCTGGCTGCTTAGAGCAACCACCAACAACACAAATATTACCACTGTTGCCACACATATGGCAGTAGTGTGAGTTTTTACCGAGTTTACATATCTAGATCAAGTGCTAAAGCAACTCTTCATATATGAATGTGTGGATCCTTGTATGTTTTTGCTGCAGGCATATTTTTGTGGCCAACAGTCACAATGTGTTCAAGCTCAATCCAGTCCCTTATGATGTACAAGTACAACACTTAGTACAACAATGCCACTATGACCTCGCCATGCAAATTTGTGTAAGTGATATTGTCAACCGGTGTATGTATTGTAGGGTGCACTTTAATGTATGTGTGTATTTGTATGTAGATGTTAATGATAGAATAGTTGTTCAGCCTTACAACATTTGTGAATGGTAGATTTTGTCATGTTTTGTGTCAGCAAACTCAGTGTTGGTATCAGTTTATCCCACAGAGTGGTGAAATTGTTGAAGCTCAGGTATGTTCTTTATACGTACAGTGAAACCTCACTCAGCAGTTACCTCTTTAATGAGACCACCTGATCACCTTTAGTAGGTCCCAAATTGCTAACATGTACTGTATATTAGGGATCATGGAGGTTTGCCACCAAAATCCAGCTTTACAATACCATCCTGGTGCCTTGGCAGTATTGGTTAGGTATAACCAAGCCCAAAAATTCCTTCAGTACAGCCCTAAATGCTTCCAATAGGTAGCTACAAAAAAAATTTATTTATTTATTCAATGGAATTTTCTAATGACTGACTAACTGCCTGCCTTGATGCCTTCAGACAAGCGTAACTCAATAATGGCTAAGTCTACGGGCTTGATTTTTTCACTGTTCGGCATCACTTTGTATCTTTTGGTATACCACAGCACATGCACACATCATGGACTTACCTTTGTCTTCCTTTGTGTCCCATTTCTTTTTGCTGACAGTCCAAAGTGTCGATTCGCATTAGCGTGATGCATGGCTTCCCACGGGAATTGTCTGTATTATCTGTGGTGACTGGATTGATTGCAGAGGCATCTTTGTTTGTAGTCAATAATTGATAGCTTGGGCATGTATTCAGACAAAAACATTAACTCTGGCACCATCTTTTCTTTTGATGCAGTATGTGTGGGTTCACCAGTTATAGTAATGTTACAATAAGTAAATAAACAAATACAAAGTAAAATTAGTTCGATTAGGGATCATAGAAAAAAAGTAGGGAGTATAGCCTGAATTGGGGATTAAATGTTCACTAGTATATCTGCAGGTGTAGGCGACCTCCCTTGTTTCCTTGTTTTTTTTCTATGATCCCTAATCAAACTTAAAATTCCTAATTTTTGTCATTATTAAGGCCACTTTACTATTGGGACGTGTTTTTGGTCCCCTTTTAGTGAGATATCACTGTACATGCTACATCTAATGACCAGAGCTTAAAATATCATTTCTGGTGGACAAAGGCCTAATGCTTTGCTGAGTGTTAGGCTATTTCAAAAGTTACAGTGATGATCGATGTAGTCATATGCCATAACACGTGTTTGTAGTAGTATTACGAGTTTGCCAACTGCATGATACCTTGTTCTTTAATTTTTAACATGCCTACATGTGATCTGAAGGAAATTGCCTGCTGTTTTATTTGACCTTTGTGTTGTTACTATAGGAACTAGTTGATGAGAGTCCAGAGGACAACAAGTACAGGATGAAAGAGATCCGACGACTGTATGCCTTCAACCTGTTTGCCCAGCACAACTTTGAGAAGTCACTGGAAATTTACACCAAAATAGATGCAGGTGAGCAGCATGGTGTTTGCACTGTAACTACCTTTGGTTATGTAATTCAGTAAACCCTCATTTATCCGTACCCTCATTGGAAATGATTGTTCCATTAGAGTATTTTTATAGTAGTACAGGTGTATGTTCTATTAGAGTATTTCAACAGAGTTCTGTAGATGTATGGGCTTTCAGTTATCCAACCAATTCACTTATCTGAACACTTACCATTGAGACTCAGATAACCGAGAGTCCAGGTCCACTGTATTAGTGGTTATTAAATTGAGTATGTTTTCAAGAGAGCTATGTTAATGCATTAAACATATGTTCTTTCAGAGTACTCGTCCACAACTTGTGTGCTTTGTTTTCAGTTCTTTTGTGGAAAGAAAAGCTTTTCTTTACTGTCCCTTTATGTAAATATCAATTTTGTGTATTGTGTGCAATTATTTTTTTATAATAATTTGGTTGTTATATTGTACAGATCCGGTGGAGGTGATTGGTCTCTACAAGGGCCTGTTACCTAGTGAATTTCAGAGCTCACTGAGTAATCTACATCCAACAGAACCCCCACCACTTGAAGGGGAGGCATTAACTAGAGCTACAAAATGTCTCATTGATTTCCTCAATCAGGTACAATGTTATTTTGTATGAATTAAAGAATGAATAAAGGACTGAATGTTGGTATATGATATAAGAGGCTTATACAGCTACTACTTGTAGTATTTAGTGAACTAATGTAACTCTAGTACACTGTGATATGCTGCATGTGCACTAGAGATGAAATCGATATAGGCTCAGATACATCTTGTAGAACAACTCGCACTGTTAATCATATTGTACAATACTGCAGGATAGTCTACTCTTCCTACTGTGCAGCCACTGTTCACATATGGTGACTTGCCTTTAGCAAGTAATTAAATGTGGCGTGTTCAGTGGCTTTGTCAGAATAGTGTACATCTCCAAAATGAGTTTCAGGTTTCACTTTAGCAGCAAACCATTATATTTATTTGACTGAGTTGTTTATAGTAAGGATTTGTCCAAATACTTACCTTCTACGATTGGTGGGTTCTGTTAGGAGAATCTAGTGTAAAGGTGCTTAGTAAGAACTGATTTAACTCTGCAATTCAGGAAGAATATATTAAGACCATTACGTATACGTAGTCAGGAGACTCTTATGTTGTTTTCTGTGACAATCAAGATTTGATGAAACCTATGATGACCAGCAAACAAGACATTGAAGTGAAATGGTCAGGTATGGTCATTCCAACAATAAAACAATAGCTACATTTCTAGGAGAAACAGCTGAAAATTCAAACCTGTTTAGCGAATAAATTTAATACCGGTATAACCATCATGGCATCAATACCTGATATAACCCTGCATCAAATTGCATACTGATTTATGTCTCACTGTGTATGTGTGGCACATGACGTGTGTGATTCATACTGATGTCTTCACAGGTTAGATTCTCCAAAGGTGAAGATTCTATGCCATCTGGTAAGAATTATACATGTTAGATGCATATTTGAAAATGTCTGGAATAGCACATATACTTGGGTACACTGTCCCTTGTTCTGACATTTTCTTAAAGTCTGAAATTTGATGTAAGTAGTGCTTGAATACATTATTTACCTAGCACCACACAGCAGTGTAACAAAGACTGCTGCAATAAGGTAATTGTAGAGCTACAATGCTCAACAATGTATGCCTTATCTCAGTGTAGTATGTTCTTTAAGATCAAGATACTCTAACAGAGTAGTCAGTCGGTCTGATAAAACTGTCACATATGTGTAAAAATAAAACTCTGCAAGGCCACTGTATCTCAAAGGTTCTAAAATTTAAAATTTACATAAGGTATGTTTCAACTTTCCCATAATGACGTCCACACAGGTACACTGTACAGTCTTGTTGTGTACGTCAAACTCAATCTTTCATTGCCACCCACCTCTTTAGCCACTGCCTCTGTGTGTCTGTGTGTGTGTGTGTGTGTGTGTGTGTGTGTGTGTGTGTGTGTGTGTGTGTGTGTGTGTGTGTGTGTGTGTGTGTGTGTGTGTGTGTGTGTGTGTGTGTGTAGATGCTGTATTTAAATGAAGGATAACATTTTTTAGAGGAAATCAGAGCACAATTGATTGATACTACACTACTGAAATGTTATGTCAAAGTGAGTACCAGTGTGTGACTGTTACTATGGTTACTATGGGTATTGTAAATGTTCTCCACTAACAGATTAGTTCTCCACTTATCAGTTCTTTCATACGATTACGTGGCAACACGATGCACTTAGCAGAGAGTGAGCGAGTCTTAACTAAACATGAGCGATATATTGAATTAGTGGAGTTGTACAATGTGAAGGGGAATCATGATAAAGGTGTGTGTATGTTTGTCTGTGTGTGTGTGTGTTTGTCTGTGTGTGTGTGTCTGTCTGTCTGTGTGCATGCATTTCTGTCTATGTGTGCATGCATGTGTGTTTGTGTGGTATGTATAGGACGCATTCATGTGTCCAGTGATTTGTCTACTACTTATATTTGCGCCATACAATATGCATGGTAATATTATCACATTTATAACTGAAGTGAATTACTTGCATAATTTCTTAGCTCTCAAGCTACTGTCAGATCGCAGCCAAGACATGTACAGTCCTTTAGCCGGCACTGAACACATCATCAACTACTTGCAGGGATTAGGTATTGTGTACTGTGTAGTATCTGATTGTGTATACATTATTGCCACCTGCATGTGTAGTGTTCTGTTGTGTTCTTATGCAAAGTGAAATGTGAGTAGCCCAGAGACACACTTGTATATTAATCTTGCTCACATACTTTTCATCCCTGTTACTAAATATTACTTGTACGTATTTACAACAACATGGGAAATGTTGACTACCATTATACAGCACAGGAAATGTCTCTTGCCTGTAGATGGCTTCAACTAAAGATGGCCTGCTATGGTAGTGAATTTGGAACATTTTCTTCGCTAAAAATGACCTGCCATCATTGAAATCTTATAGATGAGAATCTAGTTTGTCTGGCCTACTACATGTGTCACTTAGAATTGTGGCTGTATACAGTTTGTGTCACTTTTCGTACCATCTTGTTACAGGTCCATCAGGGTTACAGCTAATATTTGAATATTCCACCTGGGTATTCAAAAAGGTTGAGAAACCAACAGATGCACTCAGGGTAAGCTGTTATATCCTTTGTTATTGTTAGTTAGGCTGCTTTCTAACCAGAATGCAAATATATACCAGTCCTAAAATGTATTTTTGTTGGTGTTGCTGAAATGGTTAGTAATCTGGCTAGCCACCAAGAAGTATTGATTCTTAAATCCTGGTGTGTGGGGATGTCAAAGTGCCGCACTATATAACTACCATACTGCTAGAGTTGGTGGCTCTGCTACTGTGCGATAAATTAGTTATCATCCAGTGATAACTAACTTATCACCCTGTGGCTGAGCCACTTGTTCATGACACAATAGCAACCACAAGTGGTTTAGTACCAATGGATAAAAATGCATACTCTACTAATGGTTGAACACAGTGACATGTAGTGGACAAAGTAGCATAGCAGAGTTATCAACACCATACTCTTCACCATCTCATAATTACTGGCACTGGAGCTTGCACAATGTCCTCTGTCCACTTTTAACCTCTCAACTTCATTGCTATAACTTTCCACAGATCTTCCAGTGGGAGTATTACAAGCAGCTTTCTTTTGTACATCAGATACCTTTTCATAGTGGCGTAGTGCCTTGATGGAGCAATGGCAATGGCCAATGGATTCTTTCTGTTTAAAAAAGTTTACTGGATCCATTTGTTTTCCTCTTGTGTATCGAAGAAGGCCACAAAACAATTGGTACAATGTCTTGGGTGGATATTCTGTGCCATCAGCCCGTCCCACTTCACTTGCAAAATGCTGTGAACAGTCACAAACAATCTCAGTGCAGAGCTTATGATAAGAATTCTCTGTTGTCCTGCCACAATGTCCTGACAAACCAAAATCGGCCGGACAATTGCCAAAATTGACTGGACATGAGATGAATACCCAACATGTCTACTGTAACATAGCAAATAAACATTATAGTGGTAAGACATCACATGCCTTACTGCAGCTGTTATGTGGTTAAAGTACACCAGAGGGTTGGCAATGGTACATTTATGGTCACTCCCTTGGGTTGTAAGAATGTATACTATCTCCTGGCAACCAAGTGAATGTTATTGTTGATAGCATGCCAGCTCAGCCCTTAGGCTCCTTCTTTATGCTTTGATGGGACACTGTGTCCGGACAAATTGCATTATGGTCAGACATCTATGCAATTTGACCGGATTTTGTCCGGTGTCCGGACGTTATCATAAGCTCTGCAGTGTCATATTTCTTCTCACGGAGATCAGTCGGATATGCAACATCCGTACATTTTGTTACGCCGCTCAACCCACTGCTAGTAGACATGAACTGCCCATGAAGTATTGTGTGAAGTGCTTTTAGGAATACATCCTTTGGAAGATTTATCAACTTCTTAGTTGCTTACGGTAGTATTAGGTTGATGGCAACAATACTTTATTCTTCTTGTGTAATTGTAGCAACAACTTCTGTTTTTTTCGCCATTGGTTTTGTGCTATTGTCATCATTTACAGTTCTTACCGACTCAGAGGTCAGGTTGAGACCATCAGCTTCTTTGCTCTGTACCAACAGGCCTTGCAATCCCACTCTGGTAGCCCTAAGCAATATGGTGAGTTACCCGGGCACCGTCATTTCTCTATAGGCTTCTCATCCATGCAACTAAAAGGCTAGACAACTGTCATCTCGAACACTAAAACCTCACAAATGGAAAACCAGAACTCAGTTGCTTTCCGTAGACTCCCGCACACTAGGATGTAAAAATAGTTATATCCCATATACTCAGATGATATCATTGTTATTGCACTCATCCTTGGCTCCATGTAATAACAATGATATCACCCTCGTAACGGAATATAACTATAGCTTGTTAAAGAGCTACAAATTTATTGAGATTCCTTTTTTACTGTATTCAAATACTGACTGGTTATTTAAATTTCAGTGATAAAAGTTATTGTGGTTTGTCATCATGTGAACTCACATATGCAACACAGTGTACAGTTTGTATTTAGTCAGAGTAATTACTGTGATGTTATTTATATTGATTTAGATATTTACTGAAGACATGCAAGAAATAGAATCACTTCCTCGACAGAAAGTTTTAGAACACTTGAGGAAGAATGCGTTTGGACTAGTAGTTCCATATTTGGTATGCATAGTATCCTGTACAACATGACATCATCAACCCACTCCCTTACAGGAACATGTGGTACACCATTGGTCAGATCCTACTCCGGTATTTCATAATTTCTTGATAAAGAATTACAAGGACAAAGTTGAGAAGTTACTCAAACAATATCGCCAGACCATGGCTGGTTGGTAGTTGTCTGTCTATTCACCGTATTTGTACTGTAATATTGCTAGTATTTAAGTACTTTCTATGCTACGTAGAGAGTACTCAAATACAATTCAAGACTAAACTGGCAGGACTAGACTAACTGTTAAGGATAATTTTTATCTCTATACTCCATGTGAGGTTTTGCACAGTAATATAATAACAACATTGGAGTACTCATGAATACTAGCTAATTGTAGCCACACCTATGTGATGACTGTAATGCTCATATACACAAACACTACTGATACATACAACTCTTACTGTATTAGGGAAAGCACAGGTTAAGGCAGGACAGGAGCCAGGAGAGTTGGGTAAAGTCAGAAGAAAACTGCTAAAGTTTCTGGAGCGTTCACTACATTACATACCAGCTGAACTAATCAGCTCCTTCCCCAGTGATGGTATGATATACTACATATTGTGTTGTACCATGTGTTGGGGGAAGGGGGGGAGGGATACTGCTATTAACTAGTGCTTAACAACATACCACAGTTGATGTCATCTATTTCTTGACCACCGCAATTGTGTGAATTTTAAACACAGTCTTTTTATGGAGTATGATATTACGTACGTACAAAGTGTGGACTGCTGTAAATATACTGCAGTCAGCTTGTCAACACAATTCTTTCATTAGTGTAGATGTTTAAAGCTACTTTTGCGTGTGTGTCTAGAACTAGAGGTGTAGCATTTAAGCCATACCAATAGTTTAGTTGTAATGCACCAGATCAATATTGTATTATAAAATATCAACAAGTATTTCACTTAGACATGTTTGGTGTTAGCTAAACTTTTTACCTGGCCAACAATTTATAAGCTTAAGGATCCAGGTAGTCGCCTTCTCTATATTGTAACCCAACTTCAGTAGGGATGGTGAGCGTGAAGTTTCCTGTATTTGTACTAGTATTTTAAAAATTTAAAAATGAAGTAAGGATCTATGTAATAAAAATAGTGAAACAAGAGATGCATGATGGTATTACAGCATAGCTCAGTGGACAAGTGCCTACTTTGGCATTAAACAATATAATTGTTATAGCTAATGTGCCAAAGCAGGGACTTTCCCACTGAGTTATGCTGTAATACCATCATTCATCTCTTGTTTATTGCATAGATCCCTACTTCTTTTAAAATTCTTTTAAATACTAGTTTGTTTAGTTTTTTGTTGTAGCACAGCAGCTACAGTGTAACTCGTGACTGTTCTATTAGAATATCACACATGACTGTTGTATTAGAGTATCTTGAGTCGGTGAAGAGGTGTGCAGCTAGCTTGTGAACCTATCGTGAACAGGATCCCAGTCACGAAGTTGCAGATATCTAGCATAAATGAAGCGCTTCTGAAATCCTACTTTGAAATAATTCTGTGGTGTCTAAATATGCTGCTGAAAGAAAGTGGTGATACAGGCCTTGATATATGGTTTCGTTGGATGATGAAGAAGACAAGCAGCCTGATTGAAGATAAAAGAAAAGACCAGGTACAGAGGGCCTACACTCGTCGGAACCACATCCCACTGGTGAGTTGTTATTGTGGTATAAAATGGTGGCCATACACTGCTTCATTTGGCCTCTAGCCTTATGACTGTGGTCAGTCGGGCAGTGAAACTAAATTTGAGTTTTGGTAATTTTTAAATATATCCGGCCACCTGTAAGTGTTTTGTAATACATTATATGGACTGTACAAGCTTATGCCTTCTGTGTAACCTCTGTCTGTTGACATAAATTGATAATAAAATAAAATAAAGACTAGTACTATTCCGTAAAAGTGATTTTTGTCACGTAAGATGTCGTGGAATTTTGTGAAATTCTTGGGGCGATCCCTTCTTAAATGGTACTACCGTACCATTTGATACAACTAGTCTTCTGTGTATTTATGGCAAAATGACTTTGCATCATACTTGACTTTTTGAATAGATTTATTTGAAGAGCGTGCCTTGTTGCTGTGTCGTCTTGGTAGACATGAGGTTGCCCTGGCAATATATGCTCATGTGATGAAGGAACCTGAAATGGCTGAAGAGTTAGTACTATCATTACAGTGAAGCCTGGTCTAATTGGTCACTGGTAGTAGTGAAGAGATAAGGGATAAAAACTGTTTTAGAAAATATCAATCTTTTGTAGGTTATCAATGGCTTCCACATTGAAGATGTAGTGTAAATATGCCTGATTAAAATGGGTTTTGGTGTTGGAATTAGTTGAAAAATGGACTATAGGTAACCTTTCTAAGCTGGCCAGGTTATACGTTCGTCTACAAAGGGACCTACCTACCTACCTACATACCTTCCTACATACCTGCTTGATAAGGTTTGACCCAAAGGTGACCACATTAATAGCAGGTTTCACTGTACCAACCTAGACCTGCCTTTGTTAATGTACTGCACTCACAGGTACTGTAGGAAGAACTATGATTTGGACAAAGAAGATAGCAGAGAGGTTAACATAACTTAACACTGAATGTTAACAAAATTGTGTGTGTTATGTGTGTGTGTGTAATGTTGACAAAATTGTGTGTGTGTGTGTGTGTGTGCGTGCGTGCGTGCGTGCGTGCGTGGGTGTGTGGTTTGTGGGTGAGTGTGTGTGTGGGGGTGGGTGGGCATATGTAGTGTAGTTGTGTGCTTGTATGCATGAATGTGATGCACATGTGTATCAGCATAATAGCATATTCTTCGTACAAAGAATATACTATCTATGGTGTCCATAGTTAACACTTTGTCCATTTCAGGTATACCTGTCACTCATCAAGATGTACCTATCACCTCCTAATATGGATGATTATGGAATATCACTGCCTGGAGGTATCAAGCCAGAACCAAATGTCAATGCTGCCCTGAGGGTGTTAACTATACACCACGATCTTATTGATACTGTCAAGGTCACTACTGTAATGTCCATTTGTCTGTCTGTCGTGTTATAGTAAAAACTGGCAAAAATGGCAGCATTTCATATTTCATATCCAGCCACATATCCCAACTGACTAAACTTTCTACTCAACTTTTTTTTCAGTCTCCATATGAATAGCATCATTGGCCTGGGCTAAATTATTTTTGAGAATGAAGAGCAAAGCAATGAATGAACTAGCTGTTTTGAAAAATATTTGTGAATTTTTTTTGTTAGACCATAAAAATTTTCTACCACATGTATACCGCATGTATGGCTAGACAGGAAACAACTTTTCTTAAAGTATTTTAATAGCTTTATATGGTGTCTTTGTGTTCTGTGTAGGTATTGGATTTACTGCCAAAAAGCACTTCAATTAAAAATATTAAAAACTTTCTCACAATTGTTTGTCAAGAGAAACATGTCACCAGAAAACAGAATCATGTCCTGAGAAGTCTCTTCTTTGCCGAACACCTTCAGGTTAGTCTTCTGACTTGTATAAGGCAGCTACTAGTACAGGGTTTTTATAAGCATTTTAACGACCCAGAGCAAAATAGCACATTTTAAGACATCTACTGCTCCACCAGTAGTTTACCACTGGACCTATCACTTCAAGTTTGAAGTGTATTAGCTACAAAACTGAATACTGTTGAAGAAAATGGAGCAGAAGTCATGGGATGTGTGGGCCACTTTGTACTCACATTGAGCCAGTGGAAATAGGGTTGCATGAAGGTTTTTACCAAAATTACTATACATGGTATAGCATGCAGTTACCAGAACCCCTGGGGACCACCTGTGTGCAGTAAAGCTAATTTATCAATAGTACAACATTGGCTTTTGGCTAATTGAAATTCCAGATAACTGAAGTTCCACTGTATAGGAAAAAAAATGTATGTGTGTATGTAATGTATGTATGTATGTATATGTCAAAAAATATATGTGCCTAATTTCTTGGAACTATATATGTAGTTCAATTATAATGATGACTGGCAGGTCCAGCAGCAGAGAATTGTTACTGAGAGACCTCGCTGCTTAGTAACAGAGGACAGTTTGTGTTCGATATGTAACAAGAGATTTACAGAGACCAGGTTGGTACTGGACTTGTATACATCACATGTAATTCTGTGTTTCCTTCAAGTGCTATAGCAAGATATCCATCTGGGGAAGTAGCTCATTATTTTTGCTGGAAGGCAAAGGAAGACAGAGGACAGAAGAAAGAGGACACGTTTTCAGACCAACTATGATGTTTCTTGTACAATTGTTTTTGTTGTGTGGTGAATTTACAAATGGACAATTTTAAAATAAGTCTTCATCAGTGTAGTAACAAATAATGTCTTCATGACTAGTCCATTGTTTTCTTTTGTGTGTGTGTGTGTATACATGCAACTCTAAGTATATTGTCTTATCAAATTTTACCAGTTTGGAATGCTTTCAGTGTTCAGTTGTGGTATTATACCTGTGAATAAATGTTTTCCAGTGAAGAATTTTCTTTTGTCTTGAATCCCATTACCACCACAGTATTTTAGTAACAAATTTAGTGCTATAAATGACACAACAATAATCACAAAAGCTACCATGCTTGCTACATAGATAATTGCACTATGGCTATACAGCCTAACAGTATCTGTGCAGCTGCTTATCTAAAGCACATACAGTTCAATTTTTTCAACACCAATATCTTCACTATTATGGTTTTCATTTTTACACATACGAATTTCCAAATCCTCAGCTACACACACTGGTAGTTTCCTATAGAACCACGGCATCCCAATTTGAGCACAACATCCATTACCAGTACCACAACCAGTACTGTTCCAAAGGGTCTGATAGGTAGTATGGGTATCTTCATATGTTCCCACATCTCCAGTAGTAGTGATTCCCTACAAAAGCAGGTGGAGGGGGACCAGGATAAGTGGCACATGGACAGTTATAACAGTCATCACTTAAACCAACAGCATAGGTCCACACATGTTTACGTGGTGATCCTAAAGTGATGGAAATACCATCGACATATGCACCATCAATGGATTGTAATTGTGATTGGTATGCATCGGGTGCCCCTTTTTGATAAGCTTTAGCTTGTCCACAAACATGTTGATATTCAACTCCCTGCACATCAAATTAAATTGTGCAGGAGAACATTCAGCGATGCTACCTGTACAAAGTTTCTTGGGAGTGGTGGCATTTTGCCATATTCTTGGACAACTATCATCTCGATTCATGTCTACATCAACAACTTGCAATTGCATCCATCCTCCTTCAACACCACCACACTTTAGCTTCATGTTACAAGTGACCTCAAACAATCCTTCACTAGTCTTTATCCAGAATTTGCACACTTTCACCCTACTAGTAGGATTATGCTGATATATCTCATTACAAGAAACACCAGGATTGGCTCATACCAAGTGTCTCATCCCCATAAGCTAAACCAGTAGCAATAAATACTAGCAGAAGTGAGTACTTCATCATGATCCTATCCATGTAGTTGGAACTGTATATCTGATCATGAAATGTCACTCCAATTTATAGTTGTGCATGTCAGTGGCGGATCCCACTTTCATCTCTTTCAAAAAAAAAAAAAAAAATTGCATCATACAATATCGAGATACTCTAATAGAGCAGTCAACCACTCTAATAAAGCAGTCACAGTGTTCATGAGGCAGTGTGACTTAACTATGAAGCTATGAATAAGGATCTTTAAATATATACATTTGGTAAAGGACAGCCATTATTGCTGTGACCTTTTTTTTTGCTCTTCAACTTTTCAGCAAAGTGCACCCCCCCTTCTAAACTCTGGATCAGCCCCTGCATGTCATTTGCTTACTAACGTGACATCACATTTAACAGACGATGATTGTGGTTCATCAATTGTCTATAGCATAATTGGGAGATTACACTACTATGAATACTATGTTCAAGACCATTAACTTCCTATATTTCTGCTGAAAGGTAGTCAACTATGTAGCTACTGTATAAACATGGCAATTAGATCAATTCTATAATATTATATAGTATTTTGACTGTAATAGTGCTTCATATTGTGGCAGTCTTATATAGCTAAGTGGTCATTACCAAAGAAATGTTATATTAAACTATTACCAGAAACAATTTAGGATGGGACTGCTGTGCGATGGAGTCCTCTGCATAACTGCATTACAAAGTAAATGTTCAGTTTGGTACACACAAATATAGTATAGAACCTATATACAAGGAGACTTTGATGGTGCTGAAACAATTGGTTTGTTATTATTGCAACACTTTATACGTTTATTTATAAATCACCAAGCCCTACATTAATTACATGCAGAGTTTGCACTTTTGTCTGTGATTGAATGTTTTCTGATGGAAGGCTACCCTCTTTCTGTTATAGAATATTGTGATCAGTATTTAATGTCAAGTGATACAACATATTGATCACAAAAAGTGCAGTAGCTACTACATATATTAAATAATACATCAATGACAATTGCACTATAGCTATACAGTCTAACAGCTGAAATTGCTTATCTAAAGCACATACAGTTCAACCTGTTCAACCTGTTCAACAGCAATATCCTCATTATCATGATCATCGTTTTTACAGATACGAACTTCGAAATTCTCAGCTACACACACTGGTAGTTTCCTATATGACCACGACATACCAATCTGAGTACGGCGTCCATTACCACAACCAGCACCATCCCATAAAGGGTCTGACAGGAAGTATGGAGCTACTTCATATGTCCCCACATCTCCAGACTCACAGTAGTAGTGACTCCCTACAAAGTCAGGTGGAGGGGGACCAGGATAAGTGGCACATGGACAGTTCCAATTTGGATTGTTGTAATCATCACTTAAAGAGCATAGGTCCACACATGTTTACGTGGTGGTGATCCCAAAGTGATGGAAATACCATCAACATATGCACGATCAACAGATTGCAATTGTGATTGGTATGCATCAGGTGCCCCTTTTTGATAAGCTTTAGCTTGTCCACAAACATGTTGATATTCAACTCCCTTCACATCAAATTGTGCAGGAGAACATTCAGCGATGCTACCTATACAAAGTTTCTTGGGAGTGGTGACATTTTGCCATATTCCTGGACAACTATCATCTCGATTCATGTCTACGTCAACAACTTGCTCCTTCAACACCACCACACTTTAGCTTCATGTTACAAGTGACCTCAAACAATCCTTCACTAGTCTTTATCCAGAACTTGCACACTTTCACCCTACTAGTAGGATTATACTGGTATATCTCATTACAAGAAACACCAGGATTGTCCTTGCTCATACCAAGTGTCTCATCCCCATAAGCTAAACCAGTAGCAATAAATACTAGCAGAAATGAGTACTTCATCATGATCCTATCCATGTAGTTGGAACCGTGTATCTGATCATGAAATGTCACTCCAATTTATAGTTGTGCATGTTACTTGTTTACTAACATGACATCGCATTTAACAGACTGTAATTGATAATGATTGTGGTTCATCAAATTGTCTATACTATGTTCAGGATTATTAACTTCCTATATATTTCTGCTGAAAGGCAGTCAACTATGTAGTTACTGTATATAGATCAATTCTATAAACAGTATGTTTACTGTAGTATATATGGCATAGTCTTAAGTGATAATTACCATACCAAATATAGGCTAGCATCTAAAACTATATGTGCCATTCAAGGAGAGAGACAGCATATATTAGGTGTATATAGTATAAACAGATATTTTATGGAGTGACACTACCAATAGGTAGAGTAGCTAGAGAAAGAGAAAACCATAGACACTACCACTAATGATGTAAAAACTAAATTACAAAATGAAAACACTAACTAACTATTGTATTACAAAAATAAAATACTACTACATATCTAGTTGGTGCATCACTCTTTACAGTTTCTTGCCAGAAATATTCTGTGAAAGGCAGAAATACTGGCAGAGGCAGCAGCATCTAACCATTCCTTAATAACAGACTTGGTGTCTTTATGTCTTTATATAAATTCAACAAATTCTTGATAGTAGAACCTTGAAAGTAACCTAGCACTGTTATTTCAATTGTATTGTAGTAATTGGCATCATAAATAAGATAATGAATTAATTTATCAAGATAATAAATCTTTGCAATTTATCATACGCTACGATAGTTATCATACACTATGATAATAGTGTATAGTAGGGACCACAAAGGAGTAGGCATGGCCCACAAAATAATATCACCCAAAAAACTGCCTCAATTTTCTTTGACAACGATGAGGCAGTATTGGTTAAGTAAAATTAAGCCCAAACAAGCTTTCAGATCGACCAGAAACGCTTTCAACAAGTTGCTATGAAATTTAAAAAAAAGTTTATTTAATGGAATTTTCTACTGACTGAGTAGCTAAGTAACTGACTGACTGACTGATACCTTCAGACAAGCGTAACTCGATAACTGCTAGGGCTACGGGCTTGATTGTTTCACTGTTCGACGTCGCTTCGCCTGAGAGGTGCCTTTTGGAATACCGCAGTACGTACAATACATTCTTCATGGACTTACCAGTGTCCTCCTTTGTGTCCCATTCATCTTTGCTGACAGCGTAAACTGTCGATTAGGCGGTAGCACGTGATGGCTTCCCTTCGTAATGGAAATCATCTGTATTTTTCATAGTGGTTGTTTTGGTTGCAGAGGTGCTTTTCAAACAGTTTTTGATTTGTACTGCTGTGTAACAGGTTAAACATAGCCTACAACGAAGCATAATGGATGCTTCATTTTTCAGACAATAATTGATATAACTGTGGCACACGGCACCATTTCCTCTTTCGGTATGCATGGATTGCAGAGGCACTTTTCAAACAGTTCTTGATCCGAAATGCTGTGTAACGGGTTGGACATAGCTGACAATGAAGCATAATGGATACTTTGCTTTTCAGATATAGCTGGGGCGCACGGCGTCATTTCAGATGCGGTATGCATGGGTTCACCAGTCATGATAATTATTTACAAAAAAAAGTTAACAAACAAGTACACAGAAAAGTTTGTACTTTTCAACTAGAGTAGAGACCATAGCACATCAATAAAAAGTACTGAAACAAGCTGGAGTAGTGCACGGTATTAAATCACAGTAAAACAATAAGAAGTGTTATATCCCTACTGTGCTCAAGATACCATTATGGAAATGCACAGTAGGGATGTAACACTTCTTATTGTTTTACTGTGATTTAATATCATGCACTACTCCAGCTTGTTTCAGTACTTTTTATCGATGTGCTATGGTCGCTACTCTAGTTGAAAGTCCAAATTTTTCTGTGTACTTGTTGTAAATCAACCACAATCAGATGGAAACTTTGTCAAACTACATAGTTGGGAAAGTGATAAGATTTCTGACTTAACAAGTACTACTTAAGTCACTTGACTATATGTCTAAAATTATCTTTCAGTAGAAACAGCTCTACATGTCACATCATTGGCTATGGGTAAACACCTCGTACAGGCTCTGCCTTCTGTGTACGCCCTCCAGTGCCAAACTGGTAAAGAGGATAAGAATAAGAATCATTATCAAGATAATTATAGATAAAATGATTGTCACTTATTGAGATAAAGGTTTTACTACGTATTATTGCACATCCCTAATAGAAAGTTTCAAAAGTTACAGGCAAGTGTCTCTTTCTTAGAAATTTCTAACTGTACATATGTAACTTAATGGACAACAGCACATTCAATTTCTTATGTGTTTAGGTGTATAGCTTTTACAGTGTCCTTGTGTTTTATAGATAACACTTTGTTAGATGATGTCATAATAATATGTTAATGTTTATCAGCTGAGTATTAACACATTATGACATCATCTAGCGAACACTATAAGTGATCTATAGTTGACTGCTTTTCAGGAGAAATATAAGTTAACCTGATTAACAATAGAATAATCTATTAAACTTGCAAAATCTTTGATTATATAGTCAGCTGATTCTCAGCAGTAATATACTACATATATAGCTAGTGAACCTTATAAAATTGATCTACCTTTTTATTACATAGCTAGCACTGTCAATAACATTGATAAACTCAGTATATTGTGTATTTACCTACTAATCAACCACATGTGTTTATTATTAATTTTTACCCAGTTATACAGGTTCAAGTATGTGGATATGATCATGATGAATTACTGCACTCCTGTTGCATGGACTGAATGATTTCATGATCAATTATATCAACAGTTAAATATAGTCAATCAACATTCATACAAATCCATTACAAGTGCATGAAGTTGCTACATACCCTTATAAGGCTATAGCCTTAGGTCACCACTTTTAATATAGGAAAAATGTTTTTAACTTCAAAATAAGTCTCTCCAAGAAAGACTATAATGAGAGTCATACTTGTTTGGTTGAATATGTACATAAGTTGAGTAGCTAGTCTCATATCTATGAACACCATCTTCATCACCAAGTTCTGTATGTATAACAGTGAGACCTCTATATACAAACACATTGAAACTGTTGGCTAATAGCCTGCTGCGGATGCCAGTATCATACAATTAATTACCAATAGGCAATGAATAAAAAACTATATTTTACAACTACCCCTAACCTGAGACCTCGGGGGGATACACATATTGTTATAAGTAAGTACTTTTGTGTTGTATATTACCATGATTGTCCAAACAGTTAAAGTAAAGTGCCAGTAAAGACAACAAAGTGCCAGAAGTGACAAAGTGGCTTGTGTGATAAAGTGCCAGTAAAGAGGAAAACTATAGGGATTTCTAGTGGAGCCTGGGGCATACTCCCCCAGGGAATGTAAGTGTGCCAAGATTGAATCTGGAATCAATTTTAGAGAAATGATTGAAACCTGGAAGTAATTAACAAGCTGAAGGGACAAAATTTAAAAATAAGTACTACGTAATTAATTACGTACATGCAAGCCTTGTTTATTGGATTTTAAGACAATTTTATTATATTATATATAGCATAGGCGGCGGAAAGGGGGGGGGGGGGGGGGGGGGGTTAGAGGGCTGAAGCCCCCCTCAGAATGATATCACGCGAAATTATCCTTCTAATTGGAGTGGGGTTGAAAACCGCGATCAAGATCGAGATACTCTAATAGGGCAGTCACTCTAATAAAGCAATCACAGTATTAGAGCAGTGTGTAGCGAGCTATGTAAGCATTTTTATGTAGTTTATCAGTGTAAATTCGTAGCTGGTGAGGTGGGCAGCTATTGTCAGCTGGTTGCAACCTTTTTTTTTTTGTCTCACCTTATCAAACCAAAGACAATGTAGTGCTTCAGTTCATTTTTTTTTTACCATAAGTCTGGATCCACCCCTGGTCAGCCCCCCCTCATATCAACTACTTCTTCCACCCCTGATATATAGTGAACAGTAAGAAAGAAAATTAAAATTAGTTGCACTGTATAAAACTGAATTAGACAAATAGCCAGTTGCACCACAGAAAAGCACAAACTCTGCAAAGCTATATGCTTACTTGTCGTTGTACATCTTAACTCTTTTACAATTTGCTAGCTACAGGGATTTGACTAAAAGTACCTCAAGATCCAATCTTGAGATAGCCATTTTCAAAAATTCTCCATTTGTGGTCTACTCTTTGATTAAAAATTGCCTGCCCAATTACCACTTGAAACTATAGCCAAAAGTCATTCACAACTAGCTTTTTGGCCCCCTTTTTATAGCCCCTGCTAATAGGAGTGGGCAATACAAGTAATAAAATACTGATATGGAATGTCTGATACTTTGGTATCTATGAAGAGTCAGAAATTTTGATACCTGGCGATCATGTGATATTTTGCTTAAACTTTACTGCTAAACTTACAAAGTGTTCAGTATGGATGCAAACATTGAAAAAGTGAAGTTTCAGCTATATTGCAAGTGTAACACTGTTACTGTATCTGTTATGTATATTGTATCTGCTCATGCGTGTGCTGTTTTTGGGAGAGTCATTAATTAGAGTAACACCACGAGGTTACATTGGAGGTCCGACAAGATAGCAACAAGGATTGTGGAGCCGGGAAGAGTGCACAGACAACCAGCCAGCTAAGAGCACCAGTGAAGGAAACCAGGCAAATACTAATGGGTTTGACACCTAAGGGGCTAATAACACTAATGACTCTGCACATACAGAACTAGAACATACTACTGGCCATCACACCCAGCCATTGATGAAGCCCACAGTTACTAAGAGACAGCAAGGACACTACCAACTTCGCCAGAGCCCCCGCCGTAACAGGAAGTACACTAACAGCTAGCTTGAGGACAAGCCTTTTTGAAGGATGGGGTGATGTAACACTGTTACTTATAGTATTTACTGTATCTGCTCATGCGTGTGCTGTTTTTGGGAGAGTCATTAATTAGAGTAATGCCACAAGGTTACACAAGCCTTATTTCAATCCGTCAGTCTTAATTGAGAAAATTTTCAGCACTTTTAGGCTCACTAGTTGACTACTAACTAAGCACAATAATCACAAGTGCTCCACTGGCAATATTGGTATCAAAACTCATCAATACAAAGATATTTACATATAATACTTTAGGTTTAAGGAAGAAAATCCATCCCTCCTGGAGGAGACTGAGTGTGGCCCCGACTAGACATTGGGTGACCTGCAGTTCGAATCCTGGGGTTGGAGGGATTTTTTTCCTTACTTTGGCCCCTTTTCTGTTACACCTTTTCAGCTAGTCTAAGTCCTTGCAATTAGGTAATCCTAAGGCTGCAGCACATGTTGCTGTCAGACCTTCAGTGCTGGTCACTGTAAAGCACTAATAACAATAACAATAACTTGGGAAGTAAAAATTTCTAGTGACACAATTTTGTGGTTTCTAGTCAGTGATTCATCACAGTTGAATACAGTGACACCTTAGTTATATTTGAACCACACAGCATTCAGATGTCTGTGAAAAATCTGTATCTCAAACATTGTGATATGTAGGTACTAATTTTAATCTTTTATCATTGACTCATGCAATCTTGCTGCATTCCTAATTAATTCCTTTCAACTCTAATCAACTAGTACTGAATTTGGCCACCTTTTTTCTCCTCTACACTGACTATTGATAAAGGCGGCCAGATTACTAGCCTGATACAGTAGAGCTAGAATTAAAAGAAGTTGCTGGTATTAACATTCGTTTCTTGGCCACACCTGAGTTACTTTTGGTTTCATGGACACGCTCTTTTGATCTAATTGTGCACCATATGCCTCAGTAGAAAAATCAGAGTGATATAAATATGATACAGCAAAGTTAACATACCCCTATACATTGGCTGCAAGACCATCCTATGGAGATACACTCTAAACAAGGTAGCAGCAATTTAGACACTAAATTAAAACAGTTTTATACAAAGGTGGTCTTTACAAAGAGGTGATCATTAGGTGAAATCATCTAATTCATTATTCCATTCCACCATTCCAGTCCGCCATTCTATTCCACTGAATCCAGACACCTGGAAATGATACCAATGTTAGGAAAGCATTTTGTTGCACCAATCAGAAGCTGTATGTTGTGCTTAGGTAGCTGAAGAAGTATTGCATGAATCTCATTAGGATACTGATGCAGAGATATTGAGGTTGAACCCTTATAGGTTTACCAACCTCTTTTTATCTTTATCCCAAGCATCTTTTCTTCAGCAGCTAAAGCAATCTTGATTGATACCAGCAGAAGTGAGTACTTCATAATTGTCTGTACTATAGCTGATCATGAAATGTCACCACTTCAATTTTGAGGTTGAATGTTTACTAACATGAGATCACAGTAGAAATTTATAACCTGTGCCAGTGGGCACATATATACATATAATACAATTCATGTATATATCAGAATGTATGTATCTATGAAGTTTAAGAAACAACTACACAAGGCAACAATATGCCATTGTCTAGCTTGGTCAAAACTTAATAAGCATTTGCATTTGAAAATGAACTTAATTAAATGCAGCATGCCCACGGTAGCTATTATAATATGTTACAACATTATAATATAATGTCACAACATTATAATATATTACAAGAATTATATGCATTTAAAATTCACAGAACTTGAGCATAGCTTATAATTTTTATGATGACTATAGGTAAACAGATGGTGATAATACAGTGAGTCAGTGATATCATATGTAAGTAGGGAAATATTCAATGTATCCAATTGATGGTCATGTTTGTAGTTGTGACACAGCTAGGATCAACATTATTAGAGTGCAAACATTGTTGGTTTGTAATTAATTGAATGAAATAACTTTCTCCCACATTATTATTGCATCATTTCCTGAGTGTGGATGGACACAGCTGTTAAAATATCCACAGTGATTAAGCAGCTGCTTACCTTAGCATACAGGAGTATTCCCTTTTGCAGCTGACTAGATAACATCAAACACTTAGCAATGTGTATAGAAACAAATGGCTGTATTACTAAGCATGTACTAGCTATGTCAACAAGTAACATGATTGCAACTAAATTTCAGTGTGTATGTGTGTAGTGTGTGTGGTGTGTGTGTGTGTGTGTAGTGTAGTGTAGTGTTTGTGTGTAGTGTGTGTAGTGTAGTGTGTGTGTGTAGTGTGTGTGTGGTGTGTAGTGTAGTGTGTGTGTGTGTGTGTATGTGTAGTGTGTGTGTAGTGTGTGTGTGTGTAGTGTGTGTGTGGCGTGTAGTGTAGTGTGTGTGTAGTGTAGTGTAGTGTAGTGTGTGTGTGTGTGTGTAGTGTGTGTGTGGTGTGTAGTGTAGTGTGTGTGTGGTGTGTAGTGTGTGTGTGGTGTGTAGTGTAGTGTGTGTGTGGTGTGTAGTGTGTGTGTAGCGTGTGTGTGTAGTGTAGTGTGTGTGTAGTGTGTAGTGTGTGTGGTGTGTAGTGTGTGTGTGGTATGTAGTGTGTGTGTGGTGTGTAGTGTGTGTGTAGCTTTTTACAGAGTAAATAAAATTTATGCTTAGAATTGTCACCTGTACTAATTCCATTTTATAGTTTCAAGTGTCATATAATTTCTATGTTCTTTGTGTTCTGTAGTTAGTTGTTCAGCCACCTTAGTTGCACGCGTGTGTGTGTGTGTGTGTGTGTGTGTTTATCAATGAGACATGAGTTGTTATTCAATTATGGCAAGGTTGAGTGTTCAGATCAAGTCAGGTACCAGTATGGCTTCTGTTGTTAAAACAGTATACTTCTGTTGTCATAGCTTCTGCTGGTGTGCTGGCACAGTTATAATCTGCTTTCAATTTTCAATTTCAACTTCCACCACTTTTTTCTTCAGTGTAGCTACACTGGATGTACACTGAACCGATTTTTAGAACAATATGATGGCTTGCTAAATAACCCCAATCAATTATTCAATTATAACAGAGTATATCTGTAGGGATACATACAGATATACTCTGTTATTCAACAACATGCAGTGGGTCAAATAGCATTATTAATTGCCTAATTATAATGTTGCAGAACTTCAATTATTATGAATGTTGCATTGCAATTATGACAGTTGACATTTATTATAGTTAGCATAATCCAGCCCTTTAATATTAGCCTTTACACTATTCTACATTGAATAAGAGCATTCAGGAAGTGTAGAATCCTCCATTCAGTCATACGCATACCTTGGGAATATGACATACATTGATTTACTATGGCTGGAGCAATTTTCTTGCTCAAGATAACAACACAAGTTTTCATCATCACTTGAACATTGAACCTGCATGCTGGGAACCTTGTGATTAAGATCAGTGACTTTTCACTGCCTCCCAATTAAGGTATAATTTGTGATCTCAGTCAGAGTCTATAAATTGTACCACATGGCTGTACTAGCTTGTATGTATTATTTGTGAAACATGTGCAACCAGGCACAGAAGGAAAACCAGACACGGAAGGAAACAGACAAAAATAATTTTAGGGGAGTATGTGATTTCATTGGATATGTTTATTCGACCTATAATATAACATATATAAAAATGTTACATATGGTTAAATACACAAGCTCTGTGTCCACATTATACATATAACTACATAACTTAATCACAATCAACAAATTTGTGCAAATATATAATATTATTGGTTCCATTGCTGTTGTCAGGCTGTGACTCTTGTTATTAACATGTGGGATGATAAAGGACTTCAAAGCTACTGCATTTCTTATACTACTGAGTCCAAGAGGCCTGCATGATCAGAGCAAAATCACCTCCAAGATTTCAATATTTCAGTGTTGTTTTATGGAGATTTCAAATGTGTACGGAGAAATCAGTGAAGATTTCAAGACTTCAGGCCTGTTGCTGATCCATCACCAGCTGGTTTGGAATTTTTCTACATGCAACAGAGCATTATAATGTCAAGAACCTGACCTTAGTGACGTTAGTTTACAGTAAGTATACAGTCAGTATACTGTCAGCGTATATATAATGGCCAATATGTGACCAACTTATGGGTCAGTATACAGTTTCCCTATATTTCAGCTATATAGTGGGTCCCTATAGGGAAAGCAATTATGATGACGAACATAATGTTATTTCCTTTATTTGATGTAGTATTTCATCATTTAATTAAATTGATTAACTGTTACCTAATGAGGGATTCATGGAATCCATGAATGGCTTCTATTCTTTAGCTATAAAGACAACATGTGCAGCTACACTCCAACTCACAACTCTTAGCTAACTTAACAAGGCTGATGGAAACAAAGTTGATTATATCACTTGTTCTCATTCTTCTGGAAGTAGCAAGTGTTGTACCATTTGATAACAGCGGAGATGATGTATACATTCCACCATTGATCAGAAATATCTTCCACAAGATGAGTGCAGTGATAGACCAAGGTAGTCTGGACATCAGCTTGAAGTACCTGAGGATTGTGAAGACCCTTCACTGGCTGGAACCAGTCACACTTGGTGAGCACCTAACCAAGTATAGTGCATGGTAACTGGTTGCTAACATCACTGAGTATAAACATGAAATATTGTGTCACACAATTCCAGCCAATAAAGTTATGTACATTTCAGGCAGAAAATTAGTTTCTATATCTAAAGAGCAGAAGTACCTTGTAGGTTTACACCATATTTAATATTGTAGTTATGTGTACAGCAACATGTGTGACTATTACTTTTCTTACAGTTTCAAATGGCAACACATCAAATGGTAATCACTACATGTTCACATTCAACATATCAGGATTGCCAAGAAAAGAGCAGCCAACAAGTGTTTGGTTACACTTGCACATGATGACTTCTGATCAACCTGCAGCAATCAACATCAACATTGATCAAGATGAGTTTGTCTGGAGGCAATCTGAAGACACCATAAATGAGACTGAAGTTAGAATTAGTCTGGAATCTCTGCTGACCAATTCACAATGGACCAATGATACATTGACAGTTAAAGTGACTTCTACAAATCCCATCAAACTACCTACACATCAACAATACCATCCTGGACTACTCCTCTATATGGGTGGAGACCCTGAGGCTATTGATGATCTGCTAGCAACACCACTAGAGAAACCAACACACCCAATTAATGACAAGAAGAAAAGGTCTAAAACAGATATAAAAAGGAGAGATTTAAAACCGTGTCAATTGGAAAGTTTCTGGGTAACATTTTCACAAGTGGGTGGTGGTTTTCAATACATCATCCAACCAAAGTCACTTGACATTGGACAGTGTGTGGGGACATGTTCCCATTACCTTCGCCCTTCACACAATCCAACAGAACATGCACAAATTTGGAACTTGTTGGCTTTCAGACACTTCAAAGAAGGTAGTGGAGGTGGCAGTGTAATCACTCCAGTTAGCTGTACAACAAGGAGCTTCAAGCCACAACCAATTTTGCTCTACAATCCTGTAACTCATATGATAAGTTATAAGATATACCATGAGCTAGTAGCCACATCATGTAGATGCTCTCAATGCTTATAAACATTAATTCTTATTAGTTGCAGTACAAATAAGCCTTGTAATGACTATGTAGTTTATCTCCTTGTAGTCTTGTAATGTGTTATAGCTACATACAACTACAAATGGTGTCTAAATCCTGAATGTAGCTATGCTGTACAAGTGTACATGCCCAAACATAACATTAATTTATGATTAATTAAGTATGGATATAAAGGTACAATCTATACTCAAGGGCGAATTTAGGGGGGGTGCTTTGGGTGCTGAAGCACCCCCTCCAAAATTTTACCATGTGCAAGCTAAGAAGCTTCTAGAAGTTGCAGTACAGATGCAATTGCATCTTATAATTATACGTATGCATGGGCAATGAAAAGATGGAAACAGAAAGGAGAGTGACTAATCTTTATGTAGAATTACAGAGAGGTTCAAATTATACTTTTGGTGTGAGACTTAACCTAAAAACTGTTAAAAATCGAAATACTCTAATAGAACAGTCAACTACTCTAATAGAACATTCATCATAGTTTTTTTCAAGAAATTGCCAGTGTGCTTTTTTGACCTGAGCACTGCTATCTTACCATTACTCCAAACATCCTGCCATATACTAATCACTTTCTGAGAACAATTTCTGTCAAATAGTTTAATATTATAGTGGGTATTTTCAGTTGTTGCCACATTGATGCTTGGGTTGACATGGTTAAGTAAAACAGTTAATTTCTTAGCATGTATACAGTTAACAAGGCTGTAGTAGCTATCTGAGAACTGTTTGTTTTGCTTTATCACTACCAAAGTTTCATGCTGCATTTATCTGGATCTAGCATCAATTGAAGCTAATAAAACCTAATGTCATACAGGGTTTGCACTCCCAAACCCCTTGAAGTTCAACTTTATAAGCTCAAATAATACCACAGCATTTATGCTGCCACATTATAAGGAGGTTAGTTGTAGCCAAAAACTAGTTGTATATGTAACTAAAGTGACTTTGGACTCTGGTTATATGGTGATGGGGCCATATAGTTGTATAAAAAAAAGTCAGATTGAAATAGTAACAGAACAATCTGTGGCTATATATATCTAATCAAAAACAGCCAAGCTGTAAAAAAAGGTGCAGCCCCCAAAAAGGCCATGGTGAAAAAAGATGTGAAATCCAAGGTGGCGGCCAAGAAATGGCTGTGATGGTAGGTTAATGGTTAAATTTTAATAACGACGATTCAGGTGAATTTGGTGCCAAGACCAAGTGGCACAAAATTCACCTGAATTGTCGTTATTAAAATGTAACCATTAACCTACCATCACAGCCATTTCTTGGCCGCCACCTTGGATTTCACATCTTTTTTCACCATGGCCTTTTTGAGGGCCGCACCTTTTTTTACAGCTTGATTAGATATCACTTCTTTTTGTATTTGTATACTGCAAAGCCGGCCTATGGCTGGCTTTGGGGCTTTTTTAACCCATGTGTTTTTTTCTTTACCACAGGAAGAAGAAAAGAACTTAAAGAAGATTTGTAACACTTCAATTATTTTTGATTTTATTAGTAATTATACAAATTATATACATATATTTATTACATGCCCATTATTCCCCACAGGATATATTTTTGCAGCTGATCTCTCTACTGGGTGATTTGAAATGTAGCTGAACTATATACAGGATGGTTTCTTTGTAGCTGAACTCTCTACAAGGTGACCTCTTATAGCTGGTCTCTCTACAGGGTGATTTGTTTGCAGCTAAACTCTCTACATGGTGGTCTCTTTGTAGCTGAACTCTCTACATGATGGTTTCTTTGTAGCTGAACTCTCTATAAGGTGACTTCGTCTAGCTGAACTCTCTACAGGGTGATTTTTTTGTAGCTGAACTCTCTACAGGGTGATTTGTTTGCAGCTGAACTCTCTACATGATGGTTTCTTTGTAGCTGAACTCTCTACAAGGTGACTTCGTCCAGCTGATCTCTCTATGGGGTGATTTGTTTCTAGCTGAACTCTCTACAGGTGATTTGTATGCAGCTAAACTCTCTACATGGTGGTTTCTTTGTAGCTGAACTCCCTACATGATGGTTTCTTTGTAGCTGAACTCTCTACAAGGTAACTTCTTCTCTACAGGGTGATTTGTTGTAGTTGAATTCTCTACAAGGTGGTTTGTTTGAGGCTGAACTCTCTACATGGCGGTTTCTTTGTAGCTGAGCTCTCTACAGAGTGATTTGTTTGCAGCTGAACTCTCTACATGATGGTTTCTTTGTAACTGAACACTCTACAAGGTGACTTCTTCTAGCTGATCTTTCTACAGGGTGAATTGTTTGTAGCTGATCTTTCTACAGGGTGAATTGTTTGTAGCTGAACTATCTACAAGGTAACTTCTTCTAGCTGATCTCTCTACAGGGTGATTTGTTTGTAACTGAACTCTCTACATGATGGTTTCTTTGTAGCTGAACTCTCTACAAGGTGACTTCTTCTAGCTGATCCCTCTACAGGGGGATTTATTTGTAGCTGAACTATCTACAAGTGATTTATTTGCAGCTGAACTCTTTATGTGGTGGTTCCTTTGTAGCTGAACTCTCTACAAGGTGACCTCTTCTAGCTGATCTCTCTACAGGGTGATTTGTTTCTAGCTGAACTCTCTACAGGTGATTTTTGCAGCTAAACACTCTACATGGTGGTTTCTTTGTAGCTGAACTCTGTACATGATTGTTTAATTCTTTGTAGCTGAACTCTTTACAAGGTGACTTCTTCTAGTTGATCTTTCTACCGGGTGATTTGTTTGCAGCTGAACTCTCTAATGGTGGTTTCTTTGTTGCTGAACTCTCTACAAGGTGAATTCCTTTACCTGATCTCTCTACAGGGTAATTTGTTTGTAACTGAACTCTGTACAAGGTGCGTTTTTGTGGGTGATCTCACTGCAGGTTGATTTGTTTGTAGCTGAACTCACTAAATGGTGATTTGCTTGTAGCTGAACTCCTTGCATTGTGTCTAGTTTCTAGCTGATCTCTCTACAGGGTGATTTGTTTGTAGCTGATCTCTCTACAAGTTGATTTGTGTGTAGCTGATCTCTCTGCAGGTTGATTAATTTGTAGCCAATCTCTCTACAGTGTAATTTGTTTGTAGCTGAACTGTCTATAAGGTGATTTGTTTGTAGCTGATCTCTCTGCAGGTTGATTTGTTTTAGCTGAACTCTCTACAGGGTGATTTACTTGTAGCTGAACTCCTTACATTGTGTCTAGTTTCTAGCTGATCTCTCTACAGGGTGATTTGTTTGTAGCTGATCTCTCTACAAGTTGATTTGTGTGTAGCTGATCTTTCTACAAGTTGATTTGTTTGTAGCCGATCTCTCTACAGGGTAATTTGTTTGTAGCTGAACTCTGTACAAGGTGCTTTTTTGTAGGTGATCTCACTGCAGGTTGATTTGTTTGTAGCTGAACTCACTAAAGGGTGATTTGCTTGTAGCTGAACTGCTTACATTGTGTCTAGTTTCTAGCTGATCTCTCTACAGGGTGATTTGTTTGTAGCTAATCTCTCTACAAGTTGATTTGAGTGTAGCTGATCTTTCTGCAGGTTGATTAATTTGTAGCCGATCTCTCTACAGGGTAATTTGTTTGTAGCTGAACTGTCTATAAGGTGATTTGTTTATAGCTAATCTCTCTGCAGGTTGATTTGTTTGTAGCCGATCTCTCTACAGGGTAATTTGTTTGTAGCTGAACTCACTAAATGGTGATTTGCTTGTAGCTGAACTCCTTGCATTGTGTCTAGTTTCTAGCTGATCTCTCTACAGGGTGATTTGTTTGTAGCTGATCTCTCTACAAGTTGATTTGTGTGTAGCTGATCTCTCTGCAGGTTGATTAATTTGTAGCCAATCTCTCTACAGTGTAATTTGTTTGTAGCTGAACTGTCTATAAGGTGATTTGTTTGTAGCTGATCTCTCTGCAGGTTGATTTGTTTTACCTGAACTCTCTACAGGGTGATTTACTTGTAGCTGAACTCCTTACATTGTGTCTAGTTTCTAGCTGATCTCTCTACAGGGTGATATGTTTGTAGCTGATCTCTCTACAAGTTGATTTGTGTGTAGCTGATCTTTCTACAAGTTGATTTGTTTGTAGCCGATCTCTCTACAGGGTAATTTGTTTGTAGCTGAACTCTGTACAAGGTGCTTTTTTGTAGGTGATCTCACTGCAGGTTGATTTGTTTGTAGCTGAACTCACTAAAGGGCGATTTGCTTGTAGCTGAACTGCTTACATTGTGTCTAGTTTCTAGCTGATCTCTCTACAGGGTGATTTGTTTGTAGCTAATCTCTCTACAAGTTGATTTGAGTGTAGCTGATCTTTCTGCAGGTTGATTAATTTGTAGCCGATCTCTCTACCGGGTAATTTGTTTGTAGCTGAACTCTCTATAAGGTGATTTGTTTGTAGCTGATCTCTCTGCAGGTTGATTTGTTTTAGCTGAACTCTCTACAGGGTGATTGCTTGTAGCTGAACTCCTTACATTGTGTTTAGTTTCTAGTTGATGTCTCTACAGGATGATTTTTTGTAGCTGAACTCTCTACAGGGTGATTTGTTTCTAGCTTATCTCTCTACAGGTAGATTTGTGTTGATTTGTTCATTGCTGATCGCTCTAAAGGTTGATTTGTTGTAGCTGAACACTCTGCAAAGTGTTTTATTTGTAGCTGATCTCTCTACAGGGTAATTTGTTTGTAGCTGAACTCTCTCCACAGTGACTTGTGTGTAGCTGAATTCTGTGTAGCTGAATTCTCTAGAGAGTGACTTAATTGTAGCTGAATTCTCTAGAGAGTGACTTAATTGTAGCTGAATTCTCTACAGGGTGCATGACTTATTTATAGCTGAACTTTCTTCAGTGTGACTTGTAATGTTCTGAATCTCTATAGAATATATGTAATATTTGCTTAACTGTCCACATGGTGACTTGCTTCTTGCTGAACTGTCTATAAGATTAACTGTTTGCAGCTGAACTCCCTACAAAATAACTTGTGATGCAATAAAATTCTATAATGGAGTAAATAAATTAGCCGAATGCTCTATTAGGGTGACTGTTCTATTAGAGTATCTCGATCTCGCATTTGCTACACGGAGTTGGCTTTAGAATCATAACTCAGTGGTTTGTAATCTGATTCTTCTGTACTACTGCAAGGACTTTCTATGAAGATTATTCCAGCTATACACCGATTTTCAGCTCATTGCTCTAAGCGGTTTGCCTAGTAGGCGTGAAAACTAATACTTTTTTATTCGTAAAAATTGATCGCGTAATTGTGACACAGGTTGGGTTTTGTATCATATCTCCATGGTCTTTATCTCGATTCCTTTCAAACCACCAAAAGGCACTCCTACGATGGTTACTCCATCTACATAGCAATTTTCAACTCATTCCATGAAGCGGTTTACCCTGTAGGCATGACAACAAATCGATCTTGTTTTACGCGAATAATCGGTCATAACTCCTGAACCATTCATTGGATTTGTACCAAATTTGATGCTAGGATTCGCCGTTGGCCTCCCGTTCTGTGTGCCAAATTTCATGTCGATCAGAGTACGCGTTTGCTTGTTATAGCAATTTGTGCAAGTGTGCGAAAAGACGAAGAAAAAAAAACGAAGAAAAAAAACGAAACTTTGGCAGCTCGTATCTCGGAAATGGCTGGATCGATTTCCTTCAAATTTGGAATGTAAACTCCCCTGGCTGGTGGGAAGCTGTGTAGCAGATTTGGTTTCAATCGGATAAGTGATCACTGAGATACAAAGGTGTGAAAATGACGTTTTCGTTCTTCCTGTCAATATACTCACGGGTGTGGCGCGCCGGCTTCTTGGGCCGCACGACACACTACCGTGTGTCTTGATATGTACTACAAAGTTGAAGTTATTTTTGTATGCATTTTAAATCTCTACAGTGACCTTAAGATCCAATCCTGTGTATGTCTTTGACAATCCACTATTATGTATTGCCTTATAATCCAATAGCATTGTGTTGTTCTGTTTTTCTAAAATTGTTTACAACTGAACTCATCCATATTGTACCCCCACAATCTTTCAGTACAATAGAGTATTTGGTTAAAAATAGCTTCCAGATTCAATCTTGTGATAGTTATATTCCAAAAATTTCCAGAGGAAGCATCACCCCAAACACCACTAGCTGGAAAATTCTACATATGCATACTCTATACACACTGCATGGTGAGTGTATACTTGCCCTCTCAAGCCGTCTCTTCATTGTTACTGTTTGGACGTTATAGTTTGAGCCATATCATTAGACTGTAAAAGCATACTAGTTAACAATACCTTAAGCCAAGCAATACACTAAATTTAGTGATCTTGTATATTGATGGATTTACCATATAAATTTATTAATTTGTGAATTGATGCAATCAATTAGCAAAAAACCAAACTCGCTAAATTTAATGTACCACTAAATTAAGGTATTTCAAACACAAAATTAAAGGCAAGAATTGATCATGTGTAGCTGCATCCATTCATCTCCTTCCTGTTCTTTATGTAAAGAATGTATTTTAGTTACTGGCTATGCCCTTCTATTACAACTGTTCTGGAATAATGGTGTCATTTCATCATTATTACACTTAGGTGACTCACAATGCTTTAGTGAACTACTTAAACAAAGTGGTATCATTTTTCAGTCAAAAATATTTCCAAATTTTAATACTGGATAGGCTAAATTTGCAAAAATTTTCTGTGAGGGACATGCCCCCAGACCCTCCTAGATAGAGCATGCTCTGCATACTGAGTGTGCTTTGCACACTATAGCTAGTTGTATTAACTATAACTTCTTAGCCAACCAACCATGATGTTAGCACCCCCCCTTCTGAAATCCTAGATCCGCCCCTGTAAACTCATAACAAAAATGTACTGCCTGTGCCATGTGGTACAATGCTCTATTAGCACTGTGAGTTGACATTGTTATATTGTAGTCCCACCACAAAGGTATTTGTTAGCTACACGTGTTTCATACTAAAAGAGCTTTTTGCAATCACCAACATTGGAACAGTTTAGCAGTTGTAGCTATAAAGAGGGATTTTTGCAACCAGTAGCTACATAGTTCAGTAAAAATTGTATAACCATGTAGTGATGTGTATTACTTACATGTTGGTATGGAACTGACACATATATAACTATATATGCACCATCAACAAAACATGTGTTAATTTTAAATGAATCCAGTGCTCCCATTCTGGTAAGCTTTAGTTTGTTCACAAATGTGCTGATATTCATGTAGAAATGTGCAGTAGCAGAGAGTCCATTGGTTGCTAGTCCTAAGCATAAGCTTCTGGAGAAGTACATAACAGCTTCTCAAGTTCCTGGATGACTATCAGTCTATCACTGCCTCATTTGTATACCTTTCACTAAAGTGGCACTTATGAACTCCTTGTAGAGTTGCTAATCCCCAACCTCTAGTAAGATGTTCTTGTTCTGTGCCTAAATATTGCATGCTCCAGGCAATTGTGTAACTGTTCCATGTGAAAAATGGTGGCACTATGGGTGCTCTGGACAGCATACTGAAATATCTCTCGTAATTGATACTTGCCAATGGTGGGTAGCTCATCTTGCACATGAGCATTAGTCTCTAACACCTCACCAATGAGTACTGGTGACTGAATACTAGTGAGTTGCTTGCTTGTGTTAGCAGAGTTACTGCTTACTTGTCTGCTACAGGAGAAAGTGGGTTTAACTGATGTGGGACCATTGGTTGTGGCAGTTGAAGTGGATGAAACTCTGAGAAGTCAACTGGTGGAATGAAATCTTGGGGTGACTTTAGACCAAGTAGATTCTGCACCATGACATTTTCTAACATTGTTGGTGTTTACTGTTGCTTCACTTCTAACAGTGTGTTCTATGTCAGAAACATTAGCACCTTTATCATTGTCTTCCATATCTGTCTTCTCAGTTTCTTCACCATTGCTGTCCTCCACTGGAAATGCGACGTTTGTTTGAATGTGTTGATCCATAGTGCGGTAGTCCATCATCTAATAGTCCATTTCCTAAACTTCTTCTGGGAAAGACTTCTTCACTATTCAAAACTGATGTGCTGTTAGCTGATTCTGCACCATCATCTGTACCAGCAACATGATTTGTAGCAGTATCTATGGCAGTCTGCTGAGACATAGGATATGCACTCTGCAAACCAAGCCAGTCCCTAGCTGCCTCCATGTCTTCACACATCTGTAGGAGATGAATATGCTTACGATATTTAAAAGTGTATAGTGTGCAGTGCGTGTGTGGAATGACAGTACAGAAAATACCTACATTCTAAACAATAATGTAGGTTTTCTAATAGAACAACAAACTACTCTAATAGAATGATCATTTTGGCATTGGAATTTTAATAACTCGGCTCCAGATAACCAAAACTCCATATGAAAGAGAAGATTGCTGTACAGGTCTATTGTGAGGCTCAAGTAATGCACCTTTTCAAAGTCTTCACTCAAGTCATGATCAAGGAAGGAGTTAGCCAAATCCTGCAGGGCTGCTGCTCTATGCCTCAGTAATCTGCTCTCTGTATATATCAGGGGCAGATCTAGGATTTTTAAAGGGGATTTCCAGTAGAAGCAGGGTTCAGATGTAGGGGTCTGGGAGCGCAGCCCCCAGATGCTGACAAGGTTTTAATTTTATAATGCTTGAAATTTAATGAAACTTGATGTTTAAAACTGACTATGCACATTTTAGTTTTTGATCTACTGATTATCATGCAGTATGACAGTACTATATAGTAGGGATGGCAAAGGTGTGAGCGTGTCCTGTGATATAATATAACCCAAAAAATTTGCCTCGATTTTTCCTCACAACATCATGACAGTATTGGTTTGGTAAAATTAAGCCCAAAAGTGTCTTCAGATCGACTCAAAATGTTTCTGTCAAGTTGCTACAGAATTTTTTTTTAAATTATTCAATGGAATTTTCTACTGCCTGCCTACCTGACCCCTTCAGTCAAGTGTAGTGGAAAACTGGCTACAGCTATAGCCCTAATTCTTTCACAGAAACGTTTCTAGTTCGCTTAAGAAAAACCTTTGGTATACTGATAAACATACAATGAGTGTGCTATTGTGTTATCTTTTATCCTTCATTACTATGGCCAAGGTTCTCTGCTGATAGTGTTAATAGACTATAGTAGGGCTACCATCTACCAGTTTACATACATCAAACTATTCAAATACATGTAGCGTTGCACCAAACTATTTGAACACACATGGCTCTGTGGTTTTGTAATTGTAATGTTTCAACAGGGATTCCAGACACTGATATCGTTCAGTGAGAGTGACTTGTTCAGTATCACGGCAAACTAGACACGTGCAAGTGAATATAGTTTAGTAATTTGTAAGTATTGTTTTCCAGCAAAGTTAACTGGCAAAGTTGCTTGTGTTTCTAAACACCGAGTAAAATGCATTTCTTTGCTGTGACCAACACTATTGTTGTTAAGTTACGTGATTCTAACTTACTACAATTTAGCAATTTATATATATATATATATATAGTGGTGTGTTATGCCAGTTGATTGCTTGCATAATATATAGTTGTGATTAACTCTTCAGTGCTGGTCACTGTAAAGTGTTAATAATAATAATAATAATAATAATATTGTGACTGATTTCCAGGGTATTTGTATAGGTAATCACACACATTTGAGTGCAATTAGGGAATACTTGTACGAGTAACAGTCAAAATTGCACGAGGCGAAGCCGAGTGCAATTTTGGCTGTTACGAGTACAATTATTCCATAATTGCACGAAAATGCGTGTGATTGCCTACTAATCACATAGTGACCACCCTTCGTGGTTTGTAGTACACATCTATCCAGTTCTATGTGGCCATTAACTTCTACCAGGTGATTGCATCATCCTTCTTTGTATTACATCATTTGTTGTTGCACTTAAAAAGGCTTCACGTGTCAGCAATTCTGATTGGCTACTCAAAATGTCTACATATGTTGCACTTAAAAGGCTTCTATTGTCAGCTTATTTGATTGGCTATTCATTATATCACTTTCTTGTTGCACTTAAAAGGCTTCTGTTATTCTGCTATTTTATTGGCTACTTTACAGTGCAATTACAGAAACAAGGCCGTGTGATTTGGGATTAATTGCACTTCTACTATTGGGACTAATGTATGGCAAATTAAACCACTATGTGATTAATATAGTAATCATGAGCTTGCAAAAAAAGTTCACAAACAACTGAAACAAGTATAAGAAAAAATTAGGAATTTTAAATTAGAGTAGGGACAGTGTATAGTACTACAATAAAAAGCACTGAAACAAGCTGGATCGGAGTAGAATGTAATGTCCAGTGAATATCCCTACCGTGCATTTTTTGTGTAGTATATTCACTTCTAATTGTTTTATTTGGACATTACGTACTATGTACTCCGATCCAGCTTGTTTCAGTGCTTTTTATTGCACTGTCCCTACTCTAATTTAATATACTTGTCATCTAATGCCATCACTTTCTGAGTGCCGGCTATACTGCAATGCAGACTTGAAATACAATAGTGTGTTGACTATATAGCTTATCAATTTTACCAGAATTTAAGAAAAGGCACTAATACTTACATTCTATCTACATATGGTAGTATATACGTACAATCTAAACAGCCAAGCTGTAAAAAAAGGGTGCGGCCCTAAAAGATGTGAAATCCAAGGTGGCGGCCAAGAAATGGCTGTGATGGTAGGTTAATGGTAAAAATTTTAATAACGACAATTCAGGTGAATTTTGTGCCAAGACCAAGCAGCACCAAATTCATCTGAATTGTTGTTATTAAAATTTTTACCATTAACCTACCATCACAGCCATTTCATGGCCGCCACCTTGGATTTCACATCTTTTTTCACCATAGCCTTTCTGAGGGCCGCACCCTTTTTTTACAGCTTGGCTGTTTTGGATTAGATTTCACTTCTTTTTGTATTTGTATACCCCAAAGCCGGCCTATGGCCGGCTTTGGGGCTTTTTTAACCTATCTTTTTTTCTTTACCACAGGAAGAAGAGAAAGATGAAGAAGTTTTTAAATACTTTAATTAATTCTGATTTTATCAGTAAATGTACAAATTATATATATAATAATACATTTATTACATGTTAATTATTCCCTACAGATAACTTGTTTGCAACTCTCTACAGGGTAATTTGTTTGTAGCTGAACTCCCTACAAGGTAACTTCTTCTAGCTGATCTTTCTACAGGGAGATTTGTTTGTAGCTGAGTTCTCTACAAGGTGATTTGTTTGCAGCTGATCTCTCTACATGGTAGTTTCTTTGTAGCTGAACTCTCTACAATGTGACTTCTTCTAGCTGAACTCTCTAGAGGGTGACTTGTTTCTAGCTGATCTCTCTACAGGGTGACTTGTTTCTAGTTGAACTCTCTACAGGTGATTTGTTTGCAGCTGATCTCTCTACATGTTGGTTTCATTGTAGCTGAACTCTCTACAAGGTAACTTCTTCTAGCTGATCTTTCTACAGAGTGATTTGTTTGTAGCTGAATTCTCTACAGGGTGATTTATTTGTAGCTGAACTCCCTACAAGGTGACTTCTTCTAGCTGAACTCTCCACAGGGTGACTTGTTTCTAGCTGATCTCTCTACAGGGTGACTTGTTTGTAGCTGAACTCTCTACAAGGTGATACTTCTAGCTGACCTCTCTACAGGATGACTTGTTTCCAACTGAACTCTCTACATGGTGGTTTCTTTATAGCTGAACTCTCTACAAGGTGACTTCTTCTAGCTGATCTCTCTACAGGGTGATTTGTTTGTAGCTGAACTCTCTACATGGTGGTTTCTTTATAGCTGAACTCTCTACAAGGTGACTTCTTCTAGCTGATCTCTCTACAGGGTGATTTGTTTGTAGCTGAACTCTCTACAGGTGATTTGTTTGTAGCTTAGCTCTCTACAAGGTGATACTTCTAGCTGACCTCTCTACAGGATGACTTGTTTCCAACTGAACTCTCTACAGGGTGATCTGTTTATAACTGAACTTTCTACTGGGTGATTTGTTTGCAGCTGAACTCTCTATATGGTGGTTTCTTTGTAGCTGAACTCTCTACAAGGTGACTTCTTCTAGCTGATCTCTCTACAGGGTGATTTGTTTGTAGCTGAACTCTCTACATGGTGATTTCTTTGTAACTGAACTCTCTACATAGTGATTTGTTTTTGAGCTGAACTCTCTTTACGGGGTGATCTGTTCGTAGCTGAACTCTCTACAGGGTGATTTGTTTGCAGCTGAACTCTCTACATGATAGTTTATTGGTAGCTGAACTCTCTACAAGGTGACTTCTTCTAGCTGATCTCTCTACAGGGTAACTTGTTTCTAGATGAACTCTCTACAGGGTGACTTGCATGCAGCTGAATTGTCTATCAGATTAACTGTTTGTAGCTGAATTCCGTACTAATATCTTGCAATGTAGCTAATATCAAGACACACGGTAGTGTGTCGTGCGGCCAAGAAAGCTGGCGACCACACGGTGAGTATATTTACAGGAAGAAAGAAAACAGCCTTTTCACGCATGTATAGCTCCATGGCCCCTTCTCCAAAGCACACTATTTTTGCATTATAGCTGTCCCCCAGGTAGGGTACGCCACACAGCAAATTTGATTAAATTCGCAACAGCCATTTGCGAGATATGGGCGTCCAAAGTTTCGTTTTAATTTCTTCTTCTTATGCCGTACTGGGGGCTACGGGCCGGGGCTTCGGTTTATTTTCGCACTTTGCAAAAATTACTATAAAATGCAAACGTGTAATTCGATTGCCTCGATCTTTGGTACAAATGAAGAACGTGTAACGATGGATTCACGTACCAAGTTTGTTGTAAATCTGAGTAATATTCAAGGAGTTATGAGCATTTATTCACGTAAAAATAGATCAAACTTCTGTCACGGCTACAGGGTAAACCAAGTATAGAAATAACTTGAAAATTGGTGTGTAGATAGGCTGATCATCGTAGCAGTGCCTTTTGATAGTTTGAATAGCAATAGAGTTACAGCAATAGAGTTACAGCAACAAAGTTATAAAGCAAAAACTAAGCAAGTGTAAAATTGCGGGATCGAGATATTCTAATAGAGCAGTCACCACGGGGTAAAAAAGGTGTGCAAAAAATGTCGAAAAAAAAACTTACCAGAGTTCGAACCAGGGACCTCCATACCTAACACCTGCATCCTTAACCACTGAACCACTGCTACCTTGACTGATCACCTCACTTAATTTCTGCTTTATAAATGAAATTTCTAGTTGAAATCTGCTTATAATCAAACGTTTGTAATTTCACAGATCTACCAATAGAAGTACTAGATTGTTCTAGAACATTCTGTTCTATTAGAAGTCCTCAAAAAATGTGCACTCTATTAGAGTATTACAATAATATTATCAAATATTCAATTAAATCATGCAATGAAATACATTTATAAGTCTGTCTTCAATAATCATCATTGTATCTACATAGAAAAGAAGAAATGTGAGTAAAAACAAACCTCAAAGTCAGTCATAGGCTGGTTTTGGGGCCTTATAAAGTACAAAAAGGAGTGAAATCCACACAAAAACAGCCAAGTCGGCTGTGAAAAAATGGTGCGGCCTTAAAAAGCCTGGGTGAAAAAAGTTGTGAAATCAAAGGTGGCAGCCAAGAAATGGCTGCAATGATGTTAATGCTAAAAAATTTTAATATTGGCTGTGTGCATTGTTAAAATTTATTAGCATTAACATCATTGCAGCCATTTCTTGGCCACCACCTTTGATTTCACAACTTTTTTCACCCAGGATTTTTAAGGCTGCACCACTTTTTCACAGCTTGGCTGTTTTTGTGTGGATGATTTTATAATGGAGGAAGTAGCTGAATGCTCTATTAGGGTGACTGTTCTATTAGAGTATCTCGATCTCGCATTTGCTACACGTAGTTGCCTTTCGAATCATAACTCAGTGGTTTGTAATCCGATTCTTCTGTACTACTGCAAGGACTTTCTATGATGATTATTCCAGCTACATACTGATTTTCAGCTCATTGCTCTAAGCGGTTTGCCTGGTAGATGTGAAAGCTAATAGTTTTTATTCATAAAAATCGATCGCGTAATTTTGACACAGGTTGGGTTCTGTGTCATATCTCCATGGTCTTTATCTCAATTCCTTTCAAACCACAAAAAGGCACTCCTGCGATGGTTACTCCATCTACATTTCAATTTTCAACTCAGTCCTCCAAGGGGTTTACCCTGTAGGCGTGACAGACCTTCGACCTTATTTTACGTACATAATTGGTCATAACTCCGTAAATGTTCATCGGATTCCTACCAATGTTGGTACTGAGATCCGCCTTAATGAGCCCTTCAAGTGTGCCAAATTTCAGCCCTATCCGAGTACGAATTCGTGTTTTATGGCGGATTTTGCGAAGTGTGCGAAATGAAGAAGAAAAAAAACGAAGAAATTAAAACGAAATTGTGTTCGCTCGTATCTCGGAAATGGCTGGACCGATTTTCTTCAGATTTGGTATGTAGACTCCCATAACTGGGCGGCACGTCTGTAATAAATTTGGTTCCAATCGGATAAGGGATCACAGAACTACATAGGTGTGAAAATTGCGTTTTCTTTCTTCCTGTTAATATACTCACGGTGTGGCGCGCCGGCTTCTTGGGCCGTACGACACACTATCGTGTGTCTTGATTCACACTCATTAAACCACGTTCAGTTAAAAGATCAATGCTGTCCATATTCTTGTAGGAAACTTAAAAGTTCTATGTAAAATACAATGGGACTTTAGTGCTTAAAACTTCTCTTCATCTGAGTTAAAGCCTTCTTCCAAGTGCTAGCTAAATTTAGTTATGTAGCTAGTTGGATATCAATGTCTAGTAGGATAGCTATCTATTGAATCCTTACATCTATTGAATCCTTACAAGGTTAGCAGATAGCCTAGTTAGCTCACCACTGATGATTCTGCTTATCAACTCTTTGCTTCTTCATAGTACTTGGCATTTGTCCTTCATGTAGGCTTACTACTAATAATGTGCAAACTATCAGTCAAATGAGTCAATAAGCTAGAAAAAGTATCAACCTATTAAACACTGGGCATTAATTAGATATTCAAAATTTGGGTGTGTGATCTTCAGTTAAATTTTGCTGCAGTGAGAGTATCAGAGTATTGGTGAGCAACACTTGAGCATAATTCATCCTTGGGGTGGTTTAGTTGTAGTTAAAGAAGAATTAGTGTAATACTATCTAATATCCCAGTTGCCCAATGGCTAGAGAGCTGTTCTGAAGTAAGCCAACCCCAAAGGGGTTTTCAGAAGCCTTGGAAACTCCCCTAAAACCGCCCCTGACTGTACCATGTTCTGGATTGTACCTGTTCCAGAGAATGACACATAATATTATGATTCCATGCATGGTTTAACCAGTGGCGGATCTAGATGGGTTCTGGGGTTTCGACAGAAATTTAGCTCAGTGGCAGTCTAAATATATACATAAATATTGTTGTACTGACAATTTGTTATAGCAAACAACTAGCTATATACCACTGTATTTCAGTATAGCATGCATGCACAGTTGCACTTAACTAACATCATTTATAGTTATTAAACCCTCAGACTTCACTTTTCACCTCCTACTTCATTATATACGATTGAGATGCTCTAATAGAGCAGTCAAGTAACTACTCTAATAGAGCAATCAAAGCTACAGCTTGTAGTCACCATATTTGTCCTATAGTTAGCTATAGTATTTACAGTTTTAAAGCATTAGATTTATTGTAATTGCTAACTAAAAATAACCTAAAATCCGATCTAGGACCTTCTACATTCTCAAAATTTCTAGAGAAATGTTATCAATGCCTTATTCAGCTATACCAATTTTCAGAAACCCCCTTTGAAAAATCCTAGATCCGCCACTGATTACTATAAAAATTCACCATATAAGGAGTAAACAGAGTCAGTATCAGCACATTCCTAGCTGGTTAAAACATGAGTGCCTATATAAACAGTTCAAAGTTCATGTTGTAGTGTTTAGTTGGAATTGTGTACTGATTCATGTGTGTAAATTTTATTATCAATTACGTATGTTACATTCCATTTAGCTGTGTAGTAAGGATCCACAACCAGCTGTGCAATACAACCCTGGTAATAAGTTATTTGCAATTTAGAATGAGGCTAGACATTCTTTGCTCTTTGCTATAGCCAAACCTCAATTACAAATAAGTTTGTAATCACTATACTCCATGCATGTGCTATAGCTCTGTAATTACCTTGTAGAGTCTTGTACAAATGTGTGTATACAACAAAGGATGAGATGTCTATACAGCTAAAGCATGTGACTATACTTGTAGCCATTCCCACACACATCCAATAGCTAACCACTGACCATCAAGTGTGGTTGGATACACAAAAATCAGCAACTCACACTTTTGAAATTTGGGGTTGAGAATATTTAGTACTAAAATATGTATACCGACTACTGTGTGGTTGATAAAAACACCCAACAGAAAGCTTGAAACTTTTCAAGACACTAATCGGTTGGGTTTAATGTAATCACTAACTTTTAAAACAAGCATATATTATCTTCAGTGCCTCACTGAACCACCTGTACATCTCATCATGTATAGCAACTTATTTTCTGGTTGCAATACAACTGGTTATGAAACCTTATAAAGCACACACAGCTTTAACTAGCTGTAGATATACTCTGTTATTCAACAACATTCATAAATTGTGATCAAATGGCATTATTAATTGCTCAATATCGCAGGGCTTCAATTATTATGAATGTTGCATTGCAATTGTGACAGTTGACATTATAATTGTTAGCATAATCCAGCCCTTTAGTATTAGCCTTTACACTATTCTACATTGAATAAGAGCCTTCAGTAAGTGTAGAATCCTCCATTCAGTCATACGCATACCTTGGGAGTATGACGTACATTGATTACTATGGCCGTTGCTCAATATAACAACACAAGCTTTCATCATCACTTGAACATTGAACCTGCACGCTGGGAACCTTGTGGTTAAGATCAGCGACTTGTCACTGCCTCCCAATTAAGGTATAATAATTTATGATCTCAATCAGAGCTTATAAATTGTACCACATGGCTGTACTAGCTTGTATGTACGTATTATTTGTGAAACATGTACAACCAGACACAGAAGGAAACAGACAAAAACAATTTTAGGGGAGTACGTGATTTCATTGGATATGTTTATTCGACCTATAATATAACATATATAAAAATGTTACATATGGTTAAATACACAAGCTCTGTGTCCACATTATACATATAACTACATAACTTAATCACAATCAACAAATTTGTGCAAATATATAATATTATTGGTTCCATTGCTGTTGTCAGGCTGTGACTCTTGTTATTAACATGTGGGATGATAAAGGACTTCAAAGCTACTGCATTTCTTATACTACTGAGTCCAAGGGGTTAATTGATTGTTTATTACCTCTAAACAGTCGGACAAAGCCTCTCTCCCCTGCCAGAGGAGCACACACATATACATACAACAACATAAGTACAACAAACATACATAGAGATAACACAAAGACAATAAACACAGCAAACAGTTAGCAGTTAACTACAACACATAATTATTACAAACCAAACTAAAAATTAAAATTTACTAAATCAGTCATTTTCCAAAAGATGCTGTAACGTTCACTTCTTAAAGCCATAATAACTATTTGGCTGCATAAAAGATGGTAAATTGTTCCACCAGTAGGTCCCTTTTGAATGGAAAAAGTTCTGTTTAAATAAAATTCTAAATTGAAGTGGGACAGCAAAATAAGGGGTGACTCTGGTGTCACTGATTGTCTGCCAAATTGAATTGGTGGACTCAATAATATAGTATTTTCTGTCTCACTATGATAATGGCGACATAACATAAGCAAACAATGGTATTGGACCAGTGATTGGACAGAAAGCCACCCAAGGTTCCTACTAACATGGTTGAATTTCCTCAGTCCATAACAACCCTAACAGCACGATTAACCATCCTCTCCAATCTGGACTGCAGATCATGACTCAAAGATGGCCCCCAAACAGACACCGCATAACGTAGGTGAGATAGTACAAGATACTGTATAAGAAGTTTCAGAAGGGGACCACATCAGAGCAAAAATCACCTCCAAGATTTCAATATTTCAGTGCTGTTTTATAGAGATTTCCAGAATTTACAATCGTGTACGGAGAAATCATTGAAGACTTCAGGCCTGTTGCTGATCCATCACCAGCTGGTTTGGAGTTTTTTCTATACTACATGCAACAGAACATTATAATGTCAAGAACCTGACCTTATGTATGTCAGTATACAGTCAGCATACCTTCAGTGTATAATGGCCCAAATTATGGGTCAGTGTACAGTTTCCCTGTATTTCAGCTTTATAGTGGGTCCCTATAGGGAAAGCAGTTATGATGACAAACATAATATTATTTCCTTTATTTGATATAGCATTTCATCACTTAATTAATTGATTAATTGCTACCTAACAGGGAGTACATGTGATCCATGAATGGCTTCTATTCTTTAGCTATAAAGACAACATGTGCAGCTACACTCCAACTCACAACTCTTAGCTAACTTAACAAGGCTGATGGAAACAAAGTTGATTGTATCACTTGTTTTCATTCTTCTGGAAGTAGCAAGTGCTGTACCAATTGATAACAGCAGAGATGATGTATACATTCCACCATTGATCAGAAATATCTTCCACAAGATGAGTGCAGTGATGGACCAAGGTGATCTGGACATCAGCTTGAAGTACCTGAGGATTGTAAAGACCCTTCACTGGTTGGAACCAGTCACATGTGGTAAGTACCTGGCCAAGTATAGTGGTAACTGGTTGTTAACGTCACTGAGTAAACATGAAAATTAATATTGTGTCACACAATTCCAGCCAACAATTCAGTTATGCATCTTTTAGGCAGAAAATTAGTTTTTTTATATTGAATAAAAGAGCAGAAGCACCTTGTAGGCGTAGACCACATTATTTTAATATTGTAATTACGTATATATGCGCACAGCAACATGTGTGATTATCACTCTTCTTACAGTTTCAGATGACAATACATCAGATGGTTATCACTACATGTTCACATTCAACATCTCAGGATTGTCAAGACAACAGCAGCAGCCAACAAGCGTTCGGTTACACTTGCACATGATGACCTCTGATCAACCCACTGTGATCAACATCACCATTGATCAAGAACAGTTTGTCTGGAGACAATCTGAAGATGCCAAAAATGAGACTGAAGCTAGAATTAGCCTGGAACCTCTGCTGACCAATTCACAATGGACCAATGACACATTGACAGTTAAAGTGACTTCTACAAATCCCATCAAACTGCCTACACATCAACACTACCATCCTGGACTACTCCTCTATATGGGTGGAGACCCTGAGGCTATTGATGATCTGCTGGCAACACCACTAGACAAGCCAACACACCCAATCAATGACAAGAAAAAAGGGTCTAAAACAAGTATAGAAAGGAGAGATAGTAAACCGTGTCAATTAGAAAGTTTCAGGATAACATTTTCACAAGTGGGTGGTGGTTTTCAATACATCATCCAACCAAAGTCACTTGACATTGGACAGTGTGTGGGGACATGTTCCCAGTATCTTCGCCCTCCACACAACCCAACACAACATGCACAAATTTGGAACTTGTTGGTTTTCAGACACTTCAAAGAAGGTAGTGGAGGTGGCAATGTAATCACTCCAGTTAGCTGTACAATAAGGAGCTACAGGCCACAACCAATTGTGCTCTACAATCCTGTAACTCATATGATAAGTTATGAGGCATACCATGAGCTAGTAGCCGCATCATGTAGATGCTCTCACTGCTTCTCATAAACACTCTTATTAGTTGCAGTACAAGTAAGCCTTGTAATGACTATGTAGTTTATCCCAGTAGATAGAATTAGATATGTATGCATAACCTTGTAGTCTTGTAATGTGTTATACACATATAACTACAAATACTGAATGTAGCTATGCTGTACATCCCCAAACATAACATTTATATTTTTATAATTATGATTAAGTACGGGTAAAGGCACAGCCCTATACTCATAACAAAAATATTACTATATGTAGTGTCTGTGCCTTGTGGTACAATGCTCTAAAATTTTATAGCACTCTGATTTGATGTAGTCCTACCACAAAGGTATTTGTTAGCTACATGTGGTTCATACATTAGAGTTTCTATAATAGTTTAGCAGCTGTAGCTATAAAGAGGGATTTTTTGCAACCAGTAGCTACATAGTTTAGTAAAAATTGTATAACTATAATTATAGTGATGTGTATTACTTACATGTTGGTATGAAACTGACACATATATAACTATGCACCATCAACAAAACATGGTTAATTTTAAATGAATCCATTGCTCCCATTCTGGTTAGCTTTAGTGTGTTGATATTCATGTAGAAATGTGCAGAAGCAGAGAGTCCATTGGTTAGTAGTCCTAAGTATATAAGCTTCTGGAGAAGTACACAACAGCTTCTCAAGTTCCTGGATGACTATTGCTGCCTCATTTGTATACCTTTCACTAAAGTGGCACTTATGAACTCCTTTAGACAATACACACATGAGGTGTTATACCTAATTGAATTTTTACTGGTAAATAGTTATCACGAATATTTGCTGTCACACGCCAATCAAAGTTGGGCCACAAATTTGTTAAGTGACCTCATCACACAGTTATAGATTCTACATGAATATATTGTACAGGAGAGTTTAAACTAGTGCTGAAAGGATCATTCGGTTATTCGACTGTTCAGTTGGCATGACACTATTCAATTCATTAACACACTATTCGAATAATTGTTAGCACTTTGCACACTGTATTCAGATGAAATAGCCAGCCTTGAAACTAAAGATTGTGGATGAAGTTGTATTAATGCTGTGAAAATTCTAATTTAGAAAAGCTCTTAGGCTTTACCTTGCTCCCTAACAAAAGGTTTCAGTACTTATTCAATAGAAGGATACATAAGCTTAAAGAATAATCGATCGAATGTTTGGTCGTTTTGTTCACAACTATGCGAATAGTAAAAATCGCTATTCGTTTCAGCACTAGTCTATACACAAAATGGTAGTTATATCAAGGTGAGAATTTGTATAACATTGTTTTAACTTTGCAGTTATACAGTTCTCAATAGCATTTGCTTTTGTTAAGCATGTTACATTCAACCTGTTCAACAGCTTTGTCTTGGTTTGAATCTTTGCAGATACGAACTTCAAAGTCTTCATTTACATCCATTACTAGTCTTCTATGACATCGAAATTTGGGAGCAACAACTATTCCTGATACCATCCCATAAAGAGTCTGGTAAGTAGTAAAAAGTATTCCATTCCCCTACATTTTCAGACTCACAATAATAGTGACTCCCTACAAAGGCAGTGAAGGGGGACCAGAATAAGTGGCACATGGACAATTAGTGGTACCATGGTCATAATTATCACTTGCACTAACAGCATAAGTCAACGCATGTTTATGTGGTGAACCTAAAGTGGTAGAAATACCATCAACTGTGTTTGGTGATATCCATCTATTGTTCCCTTCTGGTAATCTTTAACTTGTCCACAAATGTGTTGATAGTGAACTTCCTTCACATAAAAATGTGCAGAAGCACATCCAACTACCTATCCTAAACACAGTCTTCTGGGAGTGGTGATCTTGTGCCATGTCCCTGGACAACTATTATCTCGATTCATGTCTACATCAACAACTTGCATCCATCCTCCTTCAACACCATCACTCTTTACCTCCATGTTACAAGTGACCTCAAACAATCCTTCACTAGTCTTTATCCAGTATTGTCCAACACTTCCCCTACTGGTAGGGTTACGCTGGTATATCTCATGACAAGAAGCAGCAGGATTGTCCTTGTTCAAACCAAGCATATTCGGTTCATTTTGAGTTAAAACAGTAGTGACCAGCAACAGGAGAACCTGTCAGTTGGTTGATTTTCAAACCAATGTGTTATTTTATATTTACCCAACTAATTTCTCCTTTATGACAACCACACAACAAACTTATTCTACCACCTAACCACAATTTATGTATATTCTGTGAATTCCGTATGTGTGGACAGTAAAAAAAGCAAGGTCATGTTGTACCACACAAACGCTAGGCAACCAGGTAAACAGAAACATTAAAGCTGTTTGTCAAGAGATTTGTTTGCACTCATGCATACTGCATAATCATTCACTGTGTCTGGAAATGATACTTGTGTCAGGAAGGCACTGCTCCCAACAGAAGCTGTATATTGTGTCAGTTGAAATAGTATTGTATGTATGAATTAAATATTACATTCACAGCATTATTCTTATTCTGTGAATGCTATCCCACTAGAGACCTGTGAGAAGGCTTAAAGCCTGTGAATATTAGAATAATGACAGAGGTATTATTAATAAGTTAAAGCTTGACCAACTCCTTGTATATCTTACCTTTACGGAGGTTTCAATAGTTTTAATACTACAAACATAATTCTTTTATATTAAAATGTGCTTAATCTTTAAGCAGTTATCACAAACTATACAGAACATGTTTGCAGATACCATTGTAAAATTACAATGTCACCAAACATGATTAATCAATTATGCAGAATACTGACACCATTTTAGATTACGTATACATGTAATAGTTATAACACATCCATTCAGTTGGTATCTCATTTGGAAACACTCTGCTCTCCAGCCAATAATTTTGTGGTAAAAAGTAGGGCTAAAGAAAACCATTCAAATAGTTTGTTATTCATTCTAAATCAAGTATTCGATGCTGTGGGAGCAGATTTGATATAGACATAATACTGTACAATGTTAAAACAATAGACTTTAAAACTTTATGAAAAACATATTTTGTTATTATCTCATAAAACTCAGTGGAATTTATAGCAGATGTATTAACAGATCAGCTAAAAACATAATTTCAAATGTTTGTGAATCAGTTATATCAAGAGTATCCCTCCCACATCATATACTCTTGGTTATATGCATTCAGAATATTCGAATGTTCATTCTTTTTAAAACCATTCATTTCGTTGGCATTTAGCCCCAGTAAAAAGCATACATAGATCAATGGTACCCCAGAAAGAGAAAGTGTTGGCCACTGTTGAGAACTGTGTCCATATTAACTGTTACATTTTGTAGTTAGTTTCAATGAATGAGCGTGTGATGTATTGATGCGGTAGCAGCAAGAGAATTATAGCAGAGCAAAAATAGCAAACACAGCATCTAAATAACACCCAGCATATGCAGTGAAACGCAAAATTTTAAAATACTGTGAATGCATGTCATTACATGAAGACTTTTATTATGTAGTTATATAATAAATAAATACAACCATATGATGTTGTTATATATACTACACTACACTGTACCATCAAGTGTTACATCTTATTAGCTATAAGTCATTGAAGTCTAAGTCCTTGTAATTTGGTTAGGTAATCCTAAGGCTGCAGCAAAAGTTGCTGTCAGACTTTCAGTGCTGGTCACTGTAAAGTGTTAATAATAATAAAAAATAGTATTACTCAAAAATAGTTCTCATCTCCTAAAATTAAAACACACACATAACAGAGTTGCTATCACCAAAGCTTTTCTATCCTGTGTCTAAATATTGCATGCTCCAGGTAATTGTGTAACTGTTCCATGTGAGAAATGGTGGTACTGTGGGTGCTCTGGACTTCGTAACTGATGCTTGTCAATGGTGGGTAACTTATCTTGAACATGAGCACTAGTCTCTAACACCTCACTAATGAGTACTGGTGACTGAATACTAGTGACTTGCTTGCTTGTGTTAGCAGAGTTACTGCTTGCTCGTCTGCTATACGTAGGAGGAAGTGGGTTTAACTGATGTGGGACCATTAGTTGTAGCAGTTGAAGTAGATGACAATGAGAAGTTAACTGGTGGAATGAAATCTTGAGGTGGCTTTAGATCAAGAAGATTCCTCACCGTGAACGACTGACATTTTCCAGTAACATTGCTGGCATTTACTGTTGCTTCACTTCTAACATTGTGTTCTATGTCAGAAACATTAGCACCTTTATCATTCTCTTCCATATCTGTCTTCTCAGTTTCTTCACCATTGCTGTCTTCACTTTTGCCAATGCGACGTTTGTTTGAACGTGTTGATCCATAGTATGGTAGTCTATCATCTAATAGTCCAATCTCTAGACTTCTTTTGAGAAAGACCTCCTCACTAATGTGCTGTTAGCTGATTCTGCACCATCATCTGTACCAGCAACATGATTTGTAGCAGTCTCTATGGCAGTTTGCTGAAAGTATATATGTGCTCTGTAAACCAAGCCGGTCCCTAGCTGCCTCCATGTCTTCACACATCTGTATATAGGAGATGAACATGTTTACAATATTCACAGTGTGTGTGTGTGTGTGTGTGTGTGTGTGTGTGTGTGTGTGTGTGTGTGTGTGTGGAATGACAACACAGAAAGTACCTACATTCTAAATAATAATGTAGATTTTATAATAGAACAAAAAAACAACTCTAATAGAATGACCATTTTGGCATTGGAATTTTAATAACCTGACCAAAACTCCGTATGAAAGAGTAGATTGCTATACAGGTCTATTATAATGTTCAAGTAGTGCACCTTTTCAAACTCTTCACTCAAATCATGATCAAGGAAGGAGTTAGCCAGATCCTGCAGGGCTGCTGCTCTATGTCTCAGTAGTCTGCTCTCTGTGTCATGTTCTGGATTGTACCTGTTCCAGAGAATAACACATAATATTATGTTTCTATACACGTATTTGCTACTATCATAGATATTTCTAGTGTATGCACTGTGAAAGTCTATTGAATATTTTATCACACATGTAGGAGGTTGGGTATACACAACTTACTCTAGAGCACCAGATTTGATATGATCTCATGATAATCAGGTACCTATCACATAACCATGATATATACATCAATACATATACGTACATTGAGTGGACAATGGTACTGTGCACAGAGTATCTGGAAAAGACACATATATCTCCTTGGCTATGGGTTCACCATTGTGGCAAATCTGTAATATTTGTTATAAATTAATGCTCTCAATTTACACTTTTTGTCTCTCAATATTGGACTTTTGTATATGTTGTGTCTCTCAATTTGAGGTTTTGTACATGTTCTCTCTCAATTTGGAGTTTTGTACATGTTGTTGGACTTCTGTACATGATATCTCTCAATTTGAATTTTGTAAATGTTCTCTCAATGGAAGTTTCGTGTATGTCGTGTCTCTCAATTTTAAAGTCGTCTCTCAAATTTGAGCTGTGTGTATACATATCATGTACATTGAGACAACATGTATACACAAAACTCCAAATTGAGAGAAAACAGGTACAAAACTTCAAATCAAAAGAAAACATTTACAAACCTCAAAATTGAAAGACAATTGCAACATGTACAGAGTTGAGAGAGAACATGTACAAAACTCCAAATTGAGAGACTACTCCAACAACATGTGTACTTCAAATTGAGAGACAACATGTGTAAATTGAGAGAATTATAGACATCAGTAAAATAGAAGCCACAATAATAGCATTTTGAGAGAGAACAGTTATATTTTTTGCAGACAGCCTTGATTTAATTTTTTTTGTCTTTACACAGTATTTGGCTTTTTGTCCACTTTGGCACTCCATACAATTTATTAGACAACTATCCCTCTAGGGTTCTGCAAATACAGGCTGGAGCAATTTCCTTGCTCAAGATAACAACACTAGCTTTCTTCATCACTTGAGCATTGAACCTGCATGCTGGGAACCTTGTGATTAAGATCATCACTGCCTCCTAATTAAGCTATAATAATCTATTACACCATGTGATCTCAAGCAGCTTGTAAAGAGTCTATAAATTATATACTACATGACTGTACTAGCTTGTATGTATTATTTGTGAGACACACATAACCAGGCACAGAAGGAAAAACCAGACACAGAAGGAAACAGGCAATAATAATTTTAGGGAAGAACGTGTCTGATTTCATTAGATATTTTATTCAACCTAAAATGTTATAATATTTATCACAACTAGTAAAAATATATGCATACGCAAGTTAAATATACAAGTTCTGTGTCCACATTATACATATAACTACATAACTTCATCACAATCAACAAGCTGGTATAAATATTATATTGGTTCCAGGCTGTGACTTGTTATTAACATGTGGGATGATAAGGGACTACAAAAGTATTGCATTTCTTATACTCTTGAGTCCAAGGAGTCCGCATCAGAACAAAAATTACCTCCAAGATTTCAAAGATTTCAAGATCTCACAAAAATTTCAATATTTCAGTGTTGTTTTACAAAGATCTCTGGAATTTACAAGCATGCATGTATGGAGAAGTCAATTAAGACTTCAGCTGATCCCTCACAATAAAGTCATCAGCTGCATATGTGTGGTCTGCTACATTCAACAGAGCATTATAATGTCAAGATACAGACCTTGTGTATGTCAGTTATATTGTCAGTATACATTTCTGTTCTATGAATGCTATCCCACTAGGGACCTGTGAGAAGGCTTAAAACCTGTGAATACAGCGAGTCATAAACATGTAGTTGAAACATGAAGAATGCAGAAAAAAATCTCAGACCCAGTGGTGACTTGATCCCCCGCAACATGCAGTCTATGCATGTGCCAGAGGAGCCACAACAACTGGGACCTGAGATTTTCTCTGCATTCAACCTGTATGTAAACATCGACTTCTCAATTTCCCTGTATTTCACCTTTATAGTGGGTCCCTATAGTGAAAGCAATTATGATGACAAACATAATCTTATTTCCCTTATTTGATGTAGTATTCATCACTTAACTTGTTTTGATAAATGTATTGATTATTGTTACCTAACAGGGAATTCATGTGATCCATGACTGCATGGCTTCTATTCTTTAGCTATAAAGACAACATGTGCAGCTACACTCTAACTCACAACTCTTAGCTAACTTAACAAGGCTGATGGAAACAAAGTTGATTGTATCACTTGTTCTCATTCTTCTGGAAGTAGCAAGTGTTGTACCATTTGATAACAGCGGAGATGATGTATACATTCCACCATTGATCAGAAATATCTTCCATAAGATGAGTGCAGTGATACATCAAGGTGACCCTGACATCATCTCGAAGTACCTGAGGATTGTAAAGACCCTTCACTGGCTGGAACCAGTCACACTTGGTGAGAAATTAAAATTACCCATTATTAACTGATCAAGTATAGGATTGCTAAGGTCATGGAGTAAACATGAAATATTGTGTTACACATTTCCAGCCAATAACTCAGTTATACTTCTTTCAGGCAGAAAATTAGTTTTCTATATCTAAATTGAATAATAGACCAGAAGCACCTTTTAATATTGTAATTATGTGCACAGCAACATTGTGACTATCACTCTTCTTACAGTTTCAGATGACAATACATCAGATGGTTATCACTACATGTTCACATTCAACATCTCAGGATTGTCAAGACAACAGCAGCAGCCAACAAGTGTTCGGTTACACTTACACATGATGACCTCTGATCAACCCACTGTGATCAACATCACCATTGATCAAGAACAGTTTGTCTGGAGACAATCTGAAGACACCATAGATGAGACTGAAGTTAGAATTAGTCTGGAATCTCTACTGACCAATTCACAATGGACCAATGACACATTGACAGTTAAAGTGACTTCTACAAATCCCATCAAACTGCCTACACATCAACACTACCATCCTGGACTACTCCTCTATATGGGTGGAGACCCTGAGGCTATTGATAATCTGCTGGCAACACCATTAGACAAGCCAACACACCCAATCAATGACAAGACAAAAAGGTCTAAAACAAGCATAGAAAGGAGAGATAGTAAACCGTGTCAATTAGAAAGTTTCAGGATAACATTTTCACAAGTGGGTGGTGGTTTTCAATACATCATCCAACCAAAGTCACTTGACATTGGACAGTGTGTAGGGATGTGTCTTCACTACGTTACACACAACCCAACAGAACATGCACAAATTTGGAACTTGTTGGCTTCCAGAGACTTCAAAGAAGACAGTAGAGGTAGTGATGCAATCACTCCAGTTAGTTGTACAATAAGGAACTTCAGGCCACAACCAATTGTGCTCCACAAGCCTGTAATTCATATGATAAGTTATAAGATATACCATGAGCTAGTAGCCGCATCATGTAGATGCTATTACTGCTTGCCATAAACATTCTTATTAGTTGCAGTACAAATAAGCCTTGTAGTACTACTAGTTCATCCTAGTAGATAGAATTTGGTATGTATGCATAACCTTGTAGTCTTGTAATGTGTTTACATACTCATTTTGTGAGTTTTACACAGTAATAAATATAGTAAATAAAGAAACAAAAGAATGGTGTCTAAATGTTGAATGTAGTTATGCTGTGCATATCCAAACATAACATTTATAAACTCAAAGAATTATTATTTTTATTTATTAATGCTTTACAGCACAAGTGCTGAAGGTCTGTAGGACACCTGGTCCTACAGCCATGTGTACTTGTGGTACATTTCTCTATTTAAACTTGATAGCACTGTCACTACTGTGTGTTGACGTTATTATAGCCCAACATGTGTTTCATACAAAAGAGCTTTCACAATCACCAATGTTCTCAGTACACCGCAGTTTCTATATTTGTAATAGTTATACCACAGCCACTTATGCTTTGCCTGGTATATACGCACTTGCCCAAGGGCCGAACTCAGAACTTCAAAAATTTTCATTTTCACACACACTAGTAGTTTTCTAGGTTATGCCATTCGAGTACAGCATCCATTACCAGCACCACAGCTGGCAGCATCTCAAAATGGGTCTGATGTATTTGTTTAGTCTGAAGCAATGTTGGATGTTCTGAAACTCACTGGCAGTAGTAACAAAGCCAGGACCAGGATGAGTATAATATCTCATACTGTAATGATCAAACTTTGAAATATGTACTAAAAATTGCATACATATCTATAGTGATGAGTATTACTTACATACATGTTGATATAAAACTGATAGCTATCATCAATACTGATATGCACCATCAACAAAACACATGTTAACTTTAAATGAATCCAGTGAACTGCAATTATGTTAATGATAACAAATTTTAAATACTCCACACAGCCATTATTAAAATGTTAGCATTAACATCACTGCAGCCATTTCTTGGCTGCCACCTTTGATTTTACTACTTGGATATTGAAGGCCCATACCCTTTGCACAAAATAAAGTGAATTACAGTTAGATAAAAGGTAGGCCATTAATTTTACTAAGGGAAATTACAGTTATAGTTTTAGATGACGTAATGATTCTACATGAATGTATTGTACAGGTGAGCTTACACACAATAATACGAAGGTGAATTTGTATAATGTTATTTCAGCTTTACAGTTCCTAATAGCATCTGCTTTTGTTAAACATGTTAAATCACATACAGTTCAACCTTTTCGACAGCTATGTCTTCATTATCATGATTTTAATCTTTGCAGATACGAACTTCAAAGTCTTCATTTACATCCATTGCTAGTTTTCTAAGAACCATTGCATCGAAATTTGGGAGCAACAACTATTGCTGATACCACAGCCAGTACCATCCCATAAAGGGTCTGATAGGTAGTAGAAATTATTCCATTCCCCCACATTTCCAGACTCACAATAGTAGTGATTCCTTACAAAAACAGGTGGAGGGGGACCAGGATGAGTGGCACTTGGACAGTTATAGTCGTTATTATCATGATCATCACTTATGCCAACAGCAGAGGTCCACACATGTTTATGTGGTGATCCTAAAGTAATGGAAACACCTTCAACATATACACCATCTATGAATTTTGTTGCAGTTCCAAATGCATCAGGCGAATACTTTTGATAAGCTATAGCTTGTCCACAAATGTGTTGATATTCAACTCCCTTCTCATAGAAATGTGCAGAAGAACATCCAGCTACATATCCTAAACACAGTCTCCTGGGAGTGGTAATCCTACTCCATGTTCCCGGGCAGTTATCATCTCGATTCATGTCTACATCAACAACTTGCATCCATCCTCCTTCAACTCCACCACACTTTAGCTTCATGTTACAAATGACCTCAAACAATCCTTCACTAGTCTTTATCCAGTATTGCCCAACACTTCCCCTACTTGTAGGAGTACGCTGGTATATCTCATGACAAGAAGTAGCAGGATTGGTCTGACTCATACCAAGTGTCTTGTCTTCATTAGCTAAAGCAATATCAAACAGACACAGTAGAGTAAGATACTTCATTATTTCAGTGACTGCATCTGTTAAAATAATCCAGTAAATCCTGATTCAGGGGCGTACGCAGGGATTTTGAAAAGGGGTTTCTACTTAAGCTAAGCGACTGTTATATTAGAGTAGTTTATATTACCTGACTGCTCTATTAGAGTATCTCGATCTTTTCACTAAAATCATAATTCAGAACAATGCTATAAGTGTTGCTATCATGTTAGAAACTATTATTTAACTAACATAAAAGAAATGTGTCCTGTTTCCTGTTTCATGACAGATTTCAAACCTGGAGCTTCAATTTCTCAATGTTTCAAGTACAGTGTAAAATTCAAAGGGGTTTCCTGAAACTCCTGGAAACCCCCCTCGGTACGCCCCTGTGATTGGTTATATCCCATTATATAGTAATAATCTAACAAAATAATCTAAAGGACCTGTGATGCATGGACAGGTATGATCTGGTGCGTAAAATTAGTATTGCTGGACAATTTTTTTTATAAATCAAATAACCTACAATAAATGCTCAGCTAAAAACACTGAAGCTTGTAGTACAGCAATTACAAGTAAGAGCATATATCACAGCAATAGAATGGATGATGTTTGTGATTTGCACAGATTTACAGATGATGGTAACTATGTACATATGTAAACCTGATTAACCCAGACCGCCACTCTGTTTTGTATCATGCTTATTGGAATTGCTGTTCTGCTAGGGATCACATGCATACAAATATATTGTACAGAGAGGATCAAAATGTTGACACTAAAACCTCAGTCCTGTTGATATGATTCAACATACTTAACCACTGAAATACTCTTATACACATAATGAGACTACAAGAAGTAGCCAGAAGGATTGCATGGCAACAACAGAATATATAATGATTTTAGTAAAATGAAGTGGTTGTTTCTAATACAGCAAATCGGTCTCTAAACAACTCCTATTTCAACTCCAACTCCAAATAACTTCAAAATTTGGACATATAGCCACCTTTTTGGGCATGTGTGATGATCTGCCAAATTAAAGAAGGGTGCAGCACACCAGAAGTACCTTATATAAGGTGCATGTGATTGTATGTGTACTCTAACTCAGTGTGTGTGTATCAACAACATGTGTGACTATTGCTCTTCTCACAGTTTCAGATGACAGCACATCAGATGGTTATCACTACACATTCACATTTGACATCTCAGCATTGTCAAGACAATTAAGAGCAGCCAACAAGTGTTCAGTTACACTTACACATGATGACATCTGATCAATCCGCTGTGATCAACATCACCATTGATCAAGAAGAGTTTGACTAAATGATACAAATGAAGATAGCTACCAAAAGTAAAAGATTAGTCTAGGATCAGTGAACCACAATGACACTATATCTGGCAAAATACACGCCAGCATACTGCCTTGTTACTTCATCAGTGTCGTCGCATAAGCTGCCAGACTTGCAACTTTGCATCATTAATTCTATGTACCAGCAAAGAAAGAATGTTGCACATCATGTAATGAAGATTGTTCCATTAGAGTGGTGCAATGTTAAAATACAGACATTATAATGTTCTTAATTATTCAGTAATAATGTCATCTTTCTTGACAACCACTTTTTGACCTCACAATTTTAAACTCTAGCTATAGTTTACAGTTTGCCTGTTTTTTTCCAATGGACTACAATAATAAAAGGGATGGCAAATTGTTCCATCAATAAATCCTTTTATTTGGAAAGAATTGAATTAATTATAACACCTGTTGACTTTAGTTAATGGAGAGCCCGCCATCCATCCTAATGGTTGACTGGGTGCAAGCCTATTTACCTATTGGCACACTGCAGCTGTGGGGGGTTATCAAACCAAATACTATATGTACCATACACAACAGTGCGTGCGCCACATAGAAAGGAACTATTATATAGTATTTGATTAGCAGGGACTAAGATATTTTGCAAATACAATCGCAATTACGTATTAAAAAAACTCTCTAATGTATCAATTTCTAATGGCAATTGGGGCAATGGTTGTTGGTTCCAAAAAGTAAACTCTATTGTTGGAAGGTAATGGTGGAACTAACCATGAATGAAGACTTAGAAGTTGATATGCAAGAAGTATAGGACTACTAGTGAATATGAAGTCAAAAGGAAATAGTGGAAGTGCTTTTTAAAATTGAAGTGTACGTATATGCCACTATTTGTTCATCTTCTTAGTAGTGCAATACAAACTCTGCAGGCATAAGTTTACATCACGTTCATAGAGTCCGACATTCTATGCTGCAACCAAGCCCCTAGTACAGAATTAGACCTTAAGTCTTGTATAATGTGCAATAGAATAGTGTCGTATTCCCTCACATACCAAATAATTTGTTAAGCTTTAAAAATGATCAAATTTTGAAACAATTAAGCACCACAATATATATCTTTGCCTTGCTGCCTATGTTATCTTATATAGCTAGCATAATTCCATTTTAGTATAGCTTGTAATAGCACTCATATTTGATAAGTTGTAGTAAATAGCTACCTAACACATGTATTCTCAGAATACAAAGAAGGAAACAGACAAATCATAGCATAATATGTTTAATGTGTATACACAACTGTTAAATCAACTATATGAGGTTAATAATCATTAACTATGTACAAGCTCTATATCAACACCATGTGTTAATTTCAACAGTCTACAAGCTTGTGACAGAATTTAATATAGTTACTGGTTACATTGTTAATTGCTTTGATACTTGATTTCTACAAATTTCATCAAACTGCCTTTACATCAAGACCACCATCCTTTTACATTAGTGGAGTTGCTGAGGCTATTGATGATCTGCTGGCAACACTTCCAGACAAGTCATCACACCAGATCAGTGACGAGAGAGGTTTAAACAAGAGTCCATAGTAGTAGAGAGGACTCTTGGTTATAGTATAGGCATAGAAAAGAGAGAACTGTGCCAACTATAGAGTGGTGGTAGTTATCCAACCAAGGTCACTTGACATCAGATAGTGTGTGGGGGAGTGTCCCCAGTATCTTCACTATTCACACAACCCATCAGACATGCATAAGCTTGGCTTTGAGAGACTTGGAATTCAAAGAAGGCGGTAGAGGTGGCGATACAATCACTCCAGTTAGCTGTACAATAAGGAGCTTCAAACCACAAACAATTGTACTCAATGATCTTGAAACTCATATGATAAGTTATGAGACGTACAATGACATAGTAGTAGTAGATGATTTCATTGCTCATCTTATTAGTTGCAGTACACATTAATGAGTCTTGTAGTGACTAGTAGATATGTATGCATCACCTTGTATGTAGTCTCGTTAGGTGTTATACAACAACAGAATACCTTGGGTTCTGTCTATATTGACATTGTCATATTATAGCCGCACATGTGTTATATATGTTTCATACAAAACAGCTTTCAACAACACCAGTATTGTCATTGCACTTTGAATATTAGAATTTGTAGTTAGGTATTTGTAGCTGAAGATAGGTTTTCCTTGGTTTTTGTTATCCCAAATTTTCTGACTTAGTATATAATCATGTAAACGAACTATAGAACCTGATAGATATCTTATTCTCACAATTCACCAGCAAATGTTGTGGTTGATCCAATCACATGGTCAATGACATTAGAGAATTCTGAACAAATTGATGTGGCACTTAACTTTGAAGGGCCTGCATATTGCAAATTCCCATAATCCAATGCAGACTGATACACAGTGTTATCGTTCACTTGCTGCTAAATGCAGTCTCATAAGATGACCTAAACCTTAAGTGGCAAACTTTTTTTAGTTGACCTATAGGCTCCTTTATTCATGCATAATATACATGTTTGGGATTTAACTATTTACAATGTGGTCTTTGCAAAAAGGTAATCACTATAATGAAGTGGTCTTATTAAACAGGTCATTAAGTATCCCTAAACTATCTTTGGAACCTTAATGTAGAGGTGGTTATAACAAGTGGCCACAGATCACAAAGCTTTTTTTTGCTATTTTTATTCATCCACAAGGATATCTGAAAAATTACATTGTAGACACACAGTAAAAAGTATTCCACCAGTGGCAACCATGCATATTTAATGGATCACTTACATAACAAAACTAATCTTTTTAACTTGCTTACTGTAAACAAAATTCTACTGAATACAGCTATACACCAATACTGTTGACTGATGCAATAACTAAACGTGTAAAACTCAGAGACCTAAAGCACCCAAAATGGTTTCATAACTCTATATGGCTTGTTACAAAACATACAGTTCCAGCTTCTCAACAGCCACATCTTCATTAGGATGATCTTGATCTTTGCAGATACGAACTTCAAAATCTTCAGCCACTGCTACTGGTAGTTTCCTATAGAACCATGGCATCCCGATATGAGAGCAGCATCCATTACCAGTACCACAGCCAGTACCGTCCCATAAAGGGTCTGATAAGTAGTATGGACTGAAATCAAGAGGTCCAACGTTCCCTGACTCACAGTAGTAGTCATTCCCTAAGAAGACAGGAGGATTGGGACCGGGATGAGTGGCACATGGGCAATTGTTAAAGCCGCTATAATCGTAGTCGTCACTTATTCCAGCAGCATAGGTCCACACATGTTTACGTGGTGATCCTACAGTAATGGAAATACCATCAACATATGGACCATCAATGGAACGAGTATTGACTTCAAATGCATCTGGTGTTCCTTTCTGGTAACCTTTAGCTTGTCCACAAATATGCTCATAGTTTACTTTCTTCATATAAAAGTGTGCAGTAGCACATCCAACTATATATCCTAAACACAGTCTCCTGGGAGTGGTGATCTTGTGCCATGTCCCTGGACAACTATCATCTCGATTCATGTCTACATCAACAACTTGCATCCATCCTCCTTCAACACCACCACACTTTAGCTTCATGTTACAAGTGACCTCAAACAATCCTTCACTAGTCTTTATCCAGTATTGTCCAACCCTTCCCCTACTAGTAGGATTACGCTGGTATATCTCATGACAAGAAGCAGCAGGATTATCCTGATTCAAACCAAACACATTTGGTTCATTTTGAGCTAAAACAGTAGTGAACAGCAACAGCAACACCTTCATCATTTTTCTTGTCTTGCTTGATTTTCACCAATGTGCTATTTTATATTCATCTATCTATTTGCTTCTCTATGACAACCACACAACAAACTTATTCTACCACCTAACCACAATTTACATCCTGTGAATTCCATATGTGTGGACAGTAAAAACAAGTTCATGTTGTACCACACAAAAGCTAGGCAACCAGGTAAACAGAAACATTAACTCTGTTTGCCATGTTGTTGTCAAGAGGGTTCAAGATGTAGTGAAGATGGTGATTATGCTCATGCGTCATAATCTTAACTGCATGATCAATCACTGTGTCTGGAAATACTTGTGTTAGGAAAGCATTGCTCCCAACAGAAGTTTTAGGTAGTTGAAAGAGTATTGCATAAATCTTACAATTCATTGACAAAGGTACTGAGGTTGAACCCTCTACAACCATAATTAAAATGGAAATCACATGCGCATTGTAATTTAAAAGCAGTTTGATTGATCGAACATATTGACTATGCATATAATTAGTAGTTGGCACTGTGGTTCAAAGGTGATCAGACAATCATTGAATAACTGTCTAACCATTTGTAAACCAGTTTACATATGGCCTTCACTCTGTTCATAAACAACACAAAATACATGTTTACAGATACCATTGTGAAATTACAATGACAATAAGCAAAGTAAATGTTCCATGTAGAAATCATTACTAAGACTATACATGCACACATCCATTCATTTGGCATCTGATTTGGAATCACTCTACCCTCCGGCCAACAATTTTGTGGTATAAGGCATGCACAGATCAAAGGTGTCCCAGATAGGGGAAAGTATTGGTCATTGTTGAGAACTGTGTCCAACGGAGGATGTTTAGTAGAACAACTAAGTGAGCAAATGATAAAACCACCAATTTTTTTGTGGAAGTTGTGAGATACGATGCCACATCAAAAATGGCAATTTTTGTTAAGCTTCCAATAGAAACTAGGTAATAAAGCATTTCTAGCTAATCTGAAAGCAATCTTCCAAAATTATCCGTTTGCATTACATACCATAAATAAATTTTAAACTCTTTCAAAATGTGGCAAAGTTTTACTTATTTCTAAAACTGCCAATATTTCAGTGTAAAAATACAGGCACAATTCGATAATCACGTATCTATGGCTATATATAGATATCCACACTTCTTAACATTGCAACCTACTGATCTGGATGGACACCTCGCTTTTGGATCTTGTTTTAAAAGATATAAAGTTTTACTTCCAAGCATTTTATGGCTTCACAATAGTATTGGCCTGACTTGTCTCCTTCTTTGTGTGCAATATGATTGCAAATTTTAATGGAATCCCGAAATGATATGAACCAAGCAAATGTTTTATCAAGTTTGGTACTATATCAAAGTCCATACTTAGCCACACATTTCAGTGAATGAGATTGTGATGCATTGATGCTGATTCAGCAAGAGAATTACGGCTGAGTAAAAATAGCAAATACTGCCATTTCTACACAGTAAAAACAAACTAGTGAACGTCACTACTAAATGTAGCAAACGTCACTACTAATTTCTGCCACAATACTCACTATTTTTATGTAGTGACGTTCACTACTAATTTTGTAGTGAACATCACTACATTGACCACCAAGTAGTGAGTATTGTGGCAGAGCAATTCACTACTAAATTTTTACAGTGTAATGCATTTAATAACGTATCCAGCTGCATGCAAAATTTAAGAGAAAGCATGTTATTACATGAAGACATTTATAATGCAATCCATTAAATTATATAATAAATAAGTACAACCATATGATGTTGTTATATATACTACACTGTACTGTACCATCAAGTATTGCTAAAAAACTGATCAATAATAGTTCTCATCTCCTATAAGAAATAAAGCACATATAAATTAAAATATTAATACATTATTGTAAACTGGATATGCAATTTATCATGCATACACTACAGATACATACATATGTAACTGGATCTGCAAGAATCTCACATGTTAGCGCAAGCCTTATTAAGCAATAAACACAATAGTTATAAAATTGAAAAAAAATTTCTGTAAATTTTGAGCGTTTGTTTTGCAATGAAGAAAGGTGATAATGGCGTAATCCTTGGTAGCATCATGATCTCCAAAGCAAAAGGAGTTAAAAATCTTTGTTTTGTGTCAGTACTCCCAAGGAGACAGAAGATATAGCGCTAGTCTGCCTCATGATGTTGGATAAGCAGTCCATTATTTTCATCTCAAATTTTTGTGCCTTCATCCTGGTCACAGGAAAAGTCTGGAAGACAAAACTTACCCTAAGTTGCATCTTGTTAAAAGACTACATTCGTAAGTTATGACCGCTTGATTACGCGCCTGCAGTTTATTTTTTGTATTGTCACAATACAAATCGATTTTTCTGTTGTTGCCCATTTGCATGGCTGTAACTTCAAAAGCACTTGGCTTCTAGACCTGAAACTTCGGCATACCATTCCTTTGGTTTTCTCGACAAAGAAAATGTAATAAAATGGAATTCGAAAAATATGCTGACATGTGGGGTTCTTGCAAATCCGGTCACATATACACATATATACACATAAAGTTGCTAATCACCAACCTCTAGTAAGATGCTCTTGTTTTTTTCCATTCTGTGTCTAAATATTGCATGCTCCAGGCAATTGTGTAACTGTTCCATGTGAGAAATGGTGGCACTATGGGTGCTTTGGACAGCATACTGGAATATCTCTCGTAACTGATGCTTGTCAATGGTGGGTAGCTCATCTTGAACACGAGCACTAGTCTCTAACACCTCACTAATGAGTACTGGTGACTGAACACTAGTAACCTGCTTGCTTGTTTTAGCAGAGCTACTGCTTGCTCGTCTGCTACGGGAGGAAGTGGGTTTAATTGAAGTGGGACCATTGATTGTGGGACCATTAGTTGTGGCAGCTGAGGTGGATGGCGTTGAGAAGTCAACTGGTGGAATGGAATCTTGAGGTGACTTTAGATCAAGTAGATTTTTCACCATGAACGACTGACATTTTCCAGTAACACTGTTGGCATTTACTGTTGCTTCACTACTTATATTGTGTTCTATGTCAGAAACATTAGCATCTTTATCATTCTCTTCCATATCTGTCTTCTCAGTTTCTTCATCATTGCTGTCTTCACTTTTGCCTCCACTGGAAATGCGACGTTTGTTTGAACGTATTGATTCACAGTATGGTAGTCCATCATCCAATGGTCCAATCCCTTGTTTTCTTAGACTTCTTCTGGGAAAGACTTCTTCACTATTCAAAACTGATGTGCTGTTAGCTGATTCTGCACCATCATCTGTACCAGCAACATGATTTGTAGCAGTCTCTATGGTGGTCTGCTGAGGCGTAGGATATGTGCTCTGCAAACCTAGCCTGTCCCTAGCTGCCTCCATGTCTTCACACATCTGTAGGAGATGAATATGCTTACACTATTCAATAGTGTGTAGTGTGTGTAAAATGACAGTACAGAAAGTACCTACATTCTAAACAATAATGTAGATTTTCTAATAGAACAACAAAATAGAATGATCATTTTGGAATTGAGTTTTAATAACCTGGGTCCAGCCATAGATAATAGAGTAAAGGGATAGGAAACGCAAGCGATTTCCGGTTTGATTTCCGTTACGCATGACTTGAAAGGACAAGACAGTTTTGTGCTCAAGCACGAGAATTAGTGTTCTAAGCAGCGTAAATAGTAATCCAACAGACTACAGCAAGTATTTAGGCCTACGTGAGAGATTTTGGCGAGAGAATTCAGACCGTAGATTTTGTAACAAAGCGTATCGCATTAACCGTGATTGTTACACGCTGTCACACTTTCGCTCATAGTACCTTCATGCCTCGTCCATACCGCTTCTTTTATAGCCGGTTCCACTTTCGAATCTTGTGGTAAGCTAGGCGTGTCACCAACACAGTCTTTTACCGTTGCGTTGTACTGCAAAGTGGTTTAAACTTTTGGTTAAAAATGGAAGATACTTAGTCGTTTCTTCAAGCAACAGTTCCTGTTTTGCTCCGATATTTCCTCTGGTTCCCTCTGTTAAATGGTAAGGAATAGGTTTATCACAGTTAAAAGGATAGAATATATTTACGAAGAAAGTAAAGTGGTTTAAAGTAATTTTTGGGCCGTTTTTTTCACTTTCAATCTCCTTTAATTTTGCGTATAACTTCCTTGAGGGTTGGTACCATCCTATTTCCCTCGATTACTTACTTGAGTTCACTGTAGCGAAGTTTCACAGTCGTTGGTTACAAAATTCTGTCGTTACAACAATTTGTTTCTCTTTGATACAAGCGCAGCAAGCGTAACGAGTATGTTCGTGACGTACTACACGGAATTCCAATAGAAATGTACGTATTTTGTGATGTCACGTTATTGCGTTTCCTATCCCTTTACTCTATTATCTATGGTCCAGCTAACCAAACCTCCATATGGAAGAGTGGATTGCTGTACAGGTCTATTTTAAGGCTCAAGTAATGCACCTTTTCAAACTCTTCACTCAAGTCATGATCAAGGAAGGAGTTAGCCAGATCCTGCAGGGCTGCCGCTCTATGCCTCAGTAGTCTGCTCTCTGTATCATGTTCTGGATTATACCTGTTCCAGAGAATAACACATAATATTATGATTCTATGCATGGTTTAATAATAGTCACAAACTACTTGCTACTACAAGTAGTACTGTATATTAAGGATCATGAAGGTTTGGGGTTTTCTTGCCAAAAAGATCACCCAAAACCAGCTTCACATGGCAGTATTGGTTAGGAATGTCGCCTATACACCAGCAGATATACTAGTGGACATGTAATCCCTAAATCAGTCAGGTGGCCTCCCTTATTTCCGATGATCTCTAATCGAACTTAACATCCCCTTATACTCATGCATAAATCTCTATTGAATATTTTATCACACATGTAGGAGGCTGGGTATACGAAACTCACTCTAGTGCATTCTTGGTGATCAGTTCAACATCTCGTAACCACTGTTTAGGAGTGCAGTAGCAGTGTTCATCAATCCTCTTCATCACGGTGGATAGGTCCATCGGATTTGATATGATCTCATGATAATCAGGTACCTATCACATAACCATGATATATACATCAATACGTGTGCAATGAGTTAAGACAACAATTAGTGTGGACAGCAAATAGTACACAATCAATATACCTCTTCTGGATCAACTGGTTTGGTGAACTCTTTGAACTTTCTCTCAGCTAGAAGCTTGTTGGTGATGTCTCGTAGGAACACCCTCAGTTCCCTCAGTAAAGCATCACGCTGTCTTTGTATCTTCTGCCGCTCGTTCTCAGTCAACTCACGAGGTGCAGGTGCCGCAGCAACTTCTAGCTGCTCCATTGGAGCCTCTGTAGTATTGCAAATACCAAAACCAGACACTTACTGTATAACTATGCTATTTACAAATGTACAAATTATTGAGAAGAATAACTTGACAAGTCAACATAGCTCTACAAAACACACAACCAAAATATATAGGAACTCTTTAATTCCTAATACACTAGACAATGCATATTGCCAACCTGTTTGCAGTATAGGAGGTGATACAACTGGTTGAAGTGGCTTTTCTAGTAAAACATCAAACAAAAATTTCTTCCTCTCATCTTCAGATGGCTCCCTCAGTGAGAATACCTGTTTGATATATAATATATATGCTATGAACATGCAACTATTACACTGATTATAAGCAACTTACTTGACCATGAGCAGTGCTAAACAGTTCCCTGAGGGATGATGGCAGTTGTTCGAATGGCAACTCTGCTGTGGCAAGTAGTAGCACAGCAGTAGATGAAGGTAGAGAGTCAAGCAGAGTGAACAATGTGGCCTTGAGGCAGTCTGAAGTATTGCTCCACCACGACACAATGTGAGGTATATAGAGGATGGAGGGTGAAGTCCTTCTTGCCTCTTTTAGTACCTACCAACAAACACAAAAATGACTTGTGTGAATTTAGACAACAGGGCAAAATATTATACTGCATTATGCATGAATACTTGGCAGTGTACAATATAAGGGAAAATTATTGCTAGGACAGAATGGCCAATCAAAAGTAAATTTGATTGGTCATTTCTGAAATTGCATGGCCATAAGATAGAGGTGTACTATCCTAGTGTGCGAAGCACACCCCGCAATGCGAAGCACAAGCCTTCTGGGGGGGTCTGGGGGCATGCCCCCCCCCCCCAGGAAATTGTTGAAAAAGGATCACTCTGAGATACCTCCACTTCGCAAACATTACTTTCTTTTCTTCTCTTGGAAGGCACCACTCATGTAGTCAGTGTAGTGATCGCTTCTTCACAACATCGACAGTAACCCACAATCGATAATTTGGGCAAATACGAGGTGCAGTGCTCTAGCTTACGCATGTGCATTGAGTCGATGCTTTGACGTGATCGAGACTTCACGTAGTGATTAAATAGCTTCGGTAAGGAAAGTTAACGATACGACAATAATAATAACTATAATATTACATGTTATAAAGACTAATAAAGAATTACAGTTGTAAAAAAATTGATCGGCACAAATGGCCGACCAACGGCTACATTGATCGGTCAACAGCATCACTTGGTCGGAAAATGGCCGAGGGCCGACCGTTATATTGTACTCTGCTTGGTAGTGCCTATTACCAAATAAGACAATGGTTGGGTAATAGCATTACAAAGTATAGTACGTGTCACAATTTAACTACTATAACTCCACAGAAACATTAGGAATTTTCAACTAGAGTAGGGACCATAGCACATTGATAAAAAGTATTGAAACAAGCTGGAGTAGTTCACGATATTAAATCACAGTAAAACAATAAGAAGTGGTATATCTCTACTGTGCATTTCCATTATGGTATCTTGAGCACAGTAGGGATATAACACTACTTATTGTTTTACCGTGATTTAATACCGTGCACTACTCCAGCTTGTTTCAGTACTTTTTATAGATGTGCTATGGTCCCTACTCTAGTTGAAAATTCCAATTTTTTTCTGTGTACTTGTTTGTTGACTTTTTTATGGTGTTGCGCGTCCCAGTTATATCAATTATTTGTCTGAAAAGTGAAGTATTCATTATGCTTTGTTGTTGGCTATGTTCAACCCGTTACACAGCAATACGAATCAAGAACTGTTCGAAAAGCACCCCTACAATCAAAATAGCCACTATAAAAAATACGGACAATTTCCGTTACGAAGGGAAGCCATCACGTGCTACCACCAAATCGACACTTTTCGCTGTCTGTCAGAAAAGATGAATGGGACACAAAGGAGGATACTGGTAAGTCCATGAAGAGTGCATTGTATGTATTGCGGTATGCCAAAAGGCACCTCTTGGGCCGAAGCAAAGTTGAACAGTGAAAAAATCAAACCTGTAGCCTTAGCTGTTATCAAGTTATGTTTGTCTGAAGGCATCAGTTACTCAGTCAGACAGTCAGTTACTCAGCCAGTAAAAAAAAATTCGCTAAAAATTCCATAGCAACTTTTTTGGGTTGATCTGAAAGCTTGTTTGGGCTATAGTTTTACCTAACCAACACTGCCTCATCGTTGTCAGGGAAAATTGAGGCTGATTTTTGAGTGATGTTATTTTGTGGGCCACACCTACTCCTTTATGGTCCCTACTATACAGTACTATCGTACTATGATATAGTGAGTCATGAAGTTTCCTGCCCAGATTTCACTTTTCCTTCACAACAGCTTGACAGTATAATCAATGCTCAGAGCAACCCTACATGTCTTCAGAAAATTAACTAACTTGACTATGGGTAACGTGACAGACTTGATTTCTTTTACTATTCAATGCTGCTTACCTCAGGATGCATCAGAAGCAATCTAAGTGTAAAATACAACAATTTCTGGAGCAGCATGTCATTCTCAGGTACATGAGAATGTACCAGAAGCAATTTGACAGTCTAGCGGGCATGCCATGCACATAAAAGTAAGCACAAAGATGCTTACCCCCCTTCCTTGATAAAACTGTATTTAGCCTCCTGAAGGCCTGCCAGCTGACTACTGTCTTTTGACAAACGCAACATAACATCACAGCCTTCACTTTAGGACAATTAAATGTTGCTTGGGCCCAAGATGTCCCTATTCCTGTGCTGCTGTAGGAGATGCAGTCCACACAATATAAACTTTCATCCTTCTTTGTACCTGGTAGTTAGCTTATCTCTTAGAGCAGATAGCACATCAATGGCTTCATCTTTGTTTCACACTATGCTCGTAACTGTGCAATTTTCACATCACACCTAAAGCAAGTGCAGACACAACATTCCCCATGTATAACAGCTGGAACATAGCCGAGAGCAACGCATGCTAGTTAACCCTTCGAGGACCAAAGCCCAATATATTGGGAGCAAGTACATGGGGTGGTATAAGCCGTTATAGCTGCTTATCAGTACACAGTAGAAATAATTCACTAACACCATGATACTCACCATGAAATTCCTGACAAAATCACACAAAGTATTGCTTTGTTTGAAGAGAATCTCCACTGCTAGGCTGCCAAGAAAAGTAACTCTTCCATTATCATCCGCTATTACTCTACACCTGCTACTTTGATTGGCCATATCTCGATAATACTTCGTCCTAGTGCATCAAACTAAATACCATTAGACTCAGCACGTGATGACGATTCGATTTGTATACAAAAGATCAGTGACTACCTCATGAAATTGCGATAAAGAAATAACGAAACGTGCATTCAGTGGAGATGACATCACCCGTTCATTGCTTCATACCACAAGTAGTGTTTTGTGTAGAACAAAACTGCTTTGATATTATTGTTGTGTATGAAATTACTATTAAGTCAACGCCAAACGATAATCCGTCTTCGTTTTACAGAAGACCACTGCCTTCCTTATAACACAAAGTTATGCATTCCTCCATACTTGAAAATTAATTTGGTCCTCGAAGGGTCAAGCAAGACACACCGCAGTTCACTAAATTGCCTAGTGCCATTCTCATAGTGTATACAAGTTCAATAATGATAATGAATTATATCTCAACAATAAAAAAACTTTACAAACAATAGTAATGAGAACTAGAAGGGGAAACACTTCACAGTAAATAAGAATTAATATAACATTTAACATCGTCATGGTGACACTAATTAAATGTAAACTGCAACTACAAGCCTGGCTATAAAACATACAATTCCAACTTCTCAACAGCCACATCTTCATTAGGATGATCTTGATCTTTGCAGATGCGAACTTCAAAATCTTCAGCCACTGCTACTGGTAGTTTCCTATAGAACCACGGCATCCCAATTTGAGCACAACATCCATTACCAGTACCACAACCAGCACCATCCCATAAAGGATCTGATAGGTAGTATGCAGCAAAATCATTTAATCCCACATCCCCAGACTCGCAGTAGTAGTCATTCCCTAGAAAGGAAGGGGGACTGGGACCAGGATGAGTAGTACATGGACAGTTAGCAAAACCATCATAATCATAATCATCAGACACTCCAACAGCATAGGTCCACACATGTTTACGTGGTGATCCTACAGTGATGGAAATACCATCAACATATGCACCATCAATGGAACGACTTTTGACTTCAAATGCATCTGGTGTTCCTTTCTGATAACCTTTGACTTGTCCACAAATGTGCTCATAGTTAACACTGTTCATATAAAAATGTGCAGAAGCACATCCAGCTGCATATCCTAAACACAGTCTCCTGGGAGTGGTGATCTTGTGCCATGTTCCTGGACAACTATCATCTCGATTCATGTCTACATCAACAACTTGCATCCATCCTCCTTCAACTCCACCACACTTTAGCTTCATGTTACAAGTGACCACAAACAATCCTTCACTAGTCTTTATCCAGTATTGTCCAACATTTCCCCTACTAGTAGGATTACGCTGGTATATCTCATGGCAAGAAGCAGCAGGATCATTCTTACTCATACCAAGCAAGATGTTTTCATTGTTAGCTAAAGCACTACTGAACAGCAAGAGAAAGAGAAAGACTTTCATTGTTACTATCGGGTTGCTTGATTTTCAACTAAAGTACTTCATTTTTATACACACTTACCGGATGTTGTTTTGTTTGCTTTTCTATGACAACCACACTCCCCATCTAACCACAATCATTCTACCAATTCAAGAAGGAACCACACTTTACATTTTGTGGATATGTGGGAAGAAAACAAGTCAACTTTGGCAACCAGCTAATAAGGTGATGGGAATGAACTATTCATTCAAAGGTTCAGATAACAAGATGATTGACAACACATGACCAAATACTTTCAATACACACACTATCAAGATGGTACAAATAAACAAACAAACAAAAAATACAATGAGGAGTAACTCAAAGGGTTTAATCAAAACATTTTAATAAAAAAGTCACCTAGAAAGAAAAATTCAGTCAATATGACACTTGGGACCTCTATACTTCTAACAGCTCCGCAATGTAGACATTAGAAGTTGTATGGGACCCTGCTCACTGTGCCATGACGAAGGCGAAGAAGTATGCTGCAACTGCACATGTTCTCTCAAGTGATTTTAATGATCAAAAACAACGAATTTAGAAATGATAATAGTATTACGTAATTAAATATTATGTAACAATGACGAAATTATAAAACTAATGTTCAATTCATGTTAAAAAAAAACCTAACAAAAACAACATTTGCTTCATCAAAGCTTTCACCATGTTAGGATATGGCCCATACAGTAACATATAGTACTATATGATGAAGATTTGGGAGTGGCCCATGATAAATATTCTGCATCAATTTCTCCTCACAATGACATAACAGTATTCGTTGGGTATATTTCCCAAAATGCCTTCAAATCAACCCAAAACATTTTTGTCAAGTTGCTATAGATAATAATAATAAAAAATTAATTCAAAAGAATTTTCTACTGCTTGCCTGCCTGCAATGACGAAACTAATGTTCAATTCATTGTTCAAAGAACAAAAAAAACAGCCAAACAAACAAACAAACAAAAACAACATTTGCTTCATCAAAGCTTTCACCATGTTAGGATATAAAATCGTTGTTACATCATGGCCCATACAGTAACATACAGTACTATATGATGAAGGTTTGGGAGTGGCCCATGATAAAATATTTTGTCTCAATTTCTCCTCACAATGACATAACAGTATTGGTTAGGTATATTTCCCAAAATGCCTTCAAATCAACCCAAAACATTTTTGTCAAGTTGTTATAGACTAAAACAAAAAAAATTAATTCAAAAGAATTTCTACTGCCTGCCTGCCTGCCTGCCTGCCTGATGTGTTCAGTCAAGTGTAGCAGAAAGTGGCTACCACTATGGTGCTACTTCTTTCACAGAAACGCTTCAAATTCACAAAGAAATCTTCAGCATATTGATAGCCATAAAATATGGGGGTATTGTCTTACTTCTATCCTTCCTTACCATAGCAACCATCAAGCACACACAACTTACATATACGGGTGTACATGTTGTTTCAAGTTATTGCACCAACAAATTGGAATACACGCGTTCTTGAAGTCCACCCAGTGAGCTGTTCTGAGTTGTAGACAAGTGTCACATGTAAAGTGTATATATGAAGTAGACTACTGTCAACTAGGACGCTGTAGCCTCACGCATGTACACGTAAGTGAATCTGACATAGCTGCCAGACCCTGGTCTGTATCAATAGTAGGTGTAGCTGGAATGGAATGCAAATGGCCAGTCTTTGTGCTTCTATGAATATAACTGCATTATTAGATTTATGACAGCTACAGATCATGACATCTCTCATGAATATGATTAAAACTAGGGGTATTAGTGGTCATAAATTTACAAAAACAATTCACAAACAAGTAAAATTAGGAATTTTAAACTAGAGTAGCACTCCAATAAAAAGCATTGAAACAAGCTGGATCGGAATACTCCAGTTATTGTAAAACAATAAGAAGCTAATATATATCCCTACTGTGCAGCACAGCACTGTAGCTATAGGAATATTCGCTTCTTGTTGTTTTATAGTAATTGGACATTATGCACTACTCTGATCTAGTACTATTTTATTGGGGTGCTACATTGTCCCTACTTTAGTTTATAATTAGATTTTAATATTGCCACATTTTATTGTACCATACTTTTTTACTGTGACATCAAAAGTTGAGCAGCCCTACCCATATTACGTAAACCCTAATGTTAACTGATTACATAATCAACAACATCTAAACCATTTATCACATCATAAAACTAGGCATATTACACATATGCATTAGGAACTTAGCCTGTTATTACAGTACAATACATTTAGTATTGCTCACCTGTGCACAAGCTTCCTCAGGAGTCTTTGTGGACACACTGAACAATGCTGACAGGTCCAGACAATGTGTGGACAATCCCTCCAAAGCGTGTAGTAAGCCAGGACCTAAGTGATCTGTCTGTCCCATGTTGACATTACCACAAATGATGAGCCGTGGACGGTAAACTGACGGTGGAAGATGTGGGTGAGCAGCCTGATTTAGGAAATGACTGGATGGCACAACACTGGTGTTAAGACGTGAAGTAGAGTCTTCAATACGGCTACTATTAACACCAGCTACTGTAGTGTTGTCTGTTGGACTGGTGTTACGGGTGTCCATACCAGAGTCTTGACTTAGACTGTCTTGTCTGGGATTCACTGCAGCTTCTGTCTCATCCTCCAAGATAGAATTGGCTGGCATCAAAGCACTGTCAGCAAGCTTGGTCACATCAAAGTAAAGGCTGCTCAAATCCAGCCTGCGACATTGACTGGAAAGCCAATTGCCTTCTGAAGGATTGACAACTACTGATCTACTTCTTCTTGATGATGAGTGACCATAACTTGATGCAGCACTGGTTGGTGATGGCAAAGGTGAAGTATCACGAACAATCACTGCAGAGATATGATATCTCTCGTCAACACTATTGGACACCAGGGAAAGATTCCTCTTAGCCTTTATCACAGGTTTCCATGACGGTGGGAAGATGAAACTGGTGAGAGAAAGGAGGGAATCCAGTTGTGCTGACAGAAGCGGGAATACAGTTACTGACAAAGAATGAGCAGGAGATAAGCTTGATCGTTGTGAGGCAGGAACAATCGCTTGTAGAGCATTGTGAAAATCACATGCAGATACTCTAATGGTTTCAGGGTTGATGACCAGCTTTTCATTGGTAGTATATATCTGAGGGTAACGTCGTCTGAGAGCAAACAAGGCGGCTTCAGCACACAGAGCTTTAAGATCAGCACCACAGTATCCTGCTGTCTGATTGGCCAACTCACAAACAAACTCAGCCTTCAATGTCGGCTTCCAAGCTTTAGTATGGATTTGCAATATACTGACACGATCCTATGAAAAATATACAAGAAACATTAAAAAACTTGTCTAATGCCATCCATATACACGAGTACAATAGTTTCTAGGCCCACTGGCCCAGAAAACACAGTTGTATGAAAACTAATAAATATGATACATAAAGTTCATATATCCAGCTTAAACAAACTATACTGACCTCATAGGAAGGCAAGGGAAAGTGGAATTCTCTGTCAAACCTTCCTGGTCGCCTTAGAGCAGGATCAATGGCATCTAGTCGGTTGGTGGCTCCAATGACCACAATCTCACCACGACTGTCTAGCCCATCGAGCAATGCCAATAGTGTTGAGACTATAGAGGAATGGATCTGGTCCTGTCGACTAGACCTCACTGGAGCCAAACCATCTATCTCGTCAAAGAAGATTATAGAGGGTCTCATTTGATAAGCCTATAAACAATATCATATACATAAAACATTGCTACATATTACAGATGCAATTATAAATCTGATTGAAACTTCCAATAGAAGTACTCTAATAGAATGCACATGCACAATTTGATCTTCACTGCAAACACAATAATGGAACAAGTGCACATAATAAATGAACAGTTCTGAAGTACTTTATGATCACAACTAAACTACATACCTGATCAAATAATAATCGTAACTGTCTCTCAGACTCTCCCACCCACTTGCTGAGGCAGTCTGCACCTTTTCTCATGAAGAATGCAACTCTGCGACCACCTTTAGAGCATTCATTGGCAAGAGCTCTAGCCACAAGTGTTTTACCACAACCAGGAGCCCCATGGAATAAAACCCCTCGTGGAGGAGCAATACTAAAATTAGTAAATACCTCAGGGTAGAGAAGTGGAAAAATCACCATCTCTTTTAATGACTGTATGTGCTGTTGTAGCCCTCCAATAGAATCAAATGTAACATTGCGGTCGACAGTCATGGGATCAATATCAGCAAGACTGGATCCAATATTCTGCCTGTCCTTTATGATCCCAGTAACACCCTCTTCTGGTGATATGTTCATGGGCAGGCACCTCTTACGAGCCTTAGTCATGCTGCGAGCCTTCCGCCTATCAAAAGCAGCTTCATCAGAATCAGTAGTCGAGCTGGAATCATGGTGAGCTGTTTGCCGAGGTGACTTTGTCACATGTTGCTGATACGCACGTGACTTGGGTGGGCTACGAGGATAGGAAGACTTTCGTCTCTGTGACATCCTTGGCTTAGCAGGACGGGAGCCCTGGTCTAAGATAACTGGTTGGTATTGATACACAATCGGTCTCCTTTTGCGGAAGTAATAACCTCCTTGACTTTCATCTTCTTCGTTATCTGACTGACTACTGTCACTTTCTGAAGATGTCTCATCTTGGCCTGATTCCTCATCTTTGTTGCCACCATCTTCTTTCTCTTCTCCATCCTCATCATTATCACCCTCAGAGTCTCTTTTTTCTTGGTCACCACTGCTAGCTGCTTGTTCCTTGTCCACTCTGTTCTCATCATAGCTTCCAGACTGCTCTCTGTAGTCAATGGAGGTTTTTAGCCGAGCTGAGCGTCGTACATTGGAAGTATCCAGTTCTTGTTCACTTGGTAATCTGACTGTACGACGCTTCCTCTGTACAGGTGAAAACAACTTCTCATATGGCTCCAAATCATCCTATGAACCAACAGTATGGTAATTCAACAGATGAACAAAAACGTAACACAAACATGCTAGCTGATTTATTTACAACATTTAAAAACTTACAATTCATCAAGAAAAGGGTAAGCATTATTCATTCATACAAAAATCTTACAGAATACATCTGAACATACTTCTGAGTCAGTAGCAACAAAAACATGTTGTTCACTGTTGTAGACTTGTTTCTTCATTTCAGATGGTTTAAAATTGGAGAACACGAGTCTCTTTTCTCTCTTACTCCTGCGAGGTGATGACAAAATCTCCATCACTCCATTGTTGGATACTGTGGACAGCCTACGCCTTGCACCAGTGGATGCTGACCTCTGTGGCCTAACATGTAATCACCATCACAATAACAATATCTTAGTTAACAACATTGTATGTGATGTGTATTATATACAATGATATGCATACACATTAGACCAAAAACATTTTGTTGGTTGACTATGGGGAGATTTTCTATTACCCACAAACTAGCTCAAAGTTTCATAACATACCAATAAACTGAGTCCATTAACAATTACATGTAGTCTTACATTGCATTGTATTCAGCAACCTTCATTAACTACCTGAAGGCTTTAAGCCACAGTGTGTAGAATAAACACAATGATTACTGTACAATGCACAGCCACTAGTAGTCTGGCGCCGCCCGCCCCTTCGCATAAAGTAAGGGTCTGGTGAAATACAAATACCTAATCATTTCAAAAGGAATTCAATTAGACAGCGCACGTAATGCTTGTTACGTCAGATAATTGCACTTCAATTCGAACAAAAGCATTGTGTTGCCAAGGCGATTTCTGTGTGAACGTCATTGGCATGCACTAATTGGCTAGCGCCGAATCTGGGCGCTAGAAATGATTTAGTATCTGTATTTCACCAGACCCTTACTTTATGCGAAGGGGCGGGCGGCGCCAGACTAAGCCACTAGCTGACTAACATCTCATCTACATGCCAATGGGTTGACTGTAAACACAACATTGTCATGACCTCACCTTTCTGTGGCCACTTGAGACTGAGGGGTGTTACTGGTGTCCAAGTCATCCTCAACAAGTCTTGCCATCTTTGTTCTCCCTTGTGACTCCTTGAACGGTGTTGAAGACAGTCTTTGTCGTTTTCTCAACTTTCTTGTTCGTTCCATGGTTGTCACATCCTCCAACTTAATACTAGCTATGTAACTATCACGTGACTTTAGCCTACGACTGTAATTTCAGAAGTGAAGGTAAAATTCTTATAAGACACGTACACTAAAAGAGTAAATTAAACTTCCGTACAGCATTTCTACCAGTTACTGTGAGGTAGCATAAAGTAAAAACTAGTTTTATCAAAGTGCTCTATAAATAGAAATACAGATAGAAATGGCGCTACGTACCGTTTAGACCTTCTTAGTGGTCCCATTCTGAATCCTGGAGTCAAAACAACGACAAAACACACCGGGACAGGTGACACTCTCGCCCCAAAATGACTAAACCCGATAGCGCCAATATAAATATTTATTATTGGCGCGTTGATTTCCCTCGCAAATTGGTTCACACGCTAATGTAAGACACCACTCCCTTTTCTTTGAAAATGCACCTTAATGATTTGACCTTAGAAAACAATTCATAAACAATAACCGTATTTATAAAATAGACTGAAGTTTCTAAGGACAGAAATAGTTAGGAGCAGTGCGAAAGCAAAATTATATTTAGTAGGCGCAAATACAGCAGTGATGGCAACGAAAGACCTTGATCATCATATTCGCCAGAACTACTCCTGGGCTAAGCTACCCTCTTCGTTGCGACAGGTAAAGTATAGTGTATTGATGACTGTGTAGTACATGGTTTCACGCTTGTCCTGCGCAGTACCACCTGTCACTGGGGTGTAGTCTGACTACAGAGCCAAACAACAAGAGAGTGTCTGCTGTTATGTGCACTTAAAATTAATTAGTTTGCAATATATTTCAGGCAGCAGGTACTTGTTCTAGAATTAACAGGTCTAAATGTGTGAACTTTAATTGCTGTGAAATTAACAAGTCCTGGGGCAACATAAAATTTATGTTTCTCAACCCTGGTATCATCACCCAGATGTGTACCATTGGTGGTTGAATTTAAATCTAGAAAATTGTTGTGTTAGTCTAATTCAGTATGTCTGCCTGCATTGCTATTTTATTCACTAAGGATAAATAATTACAAATTTTGCCAAAGGCAATAATTATATAAATTTATTGCACAGTTATGCACATATTGTGTTATGAATATTGGTGTTTATTTACCTTACTAGTCCCTGGCTAACAACCCTGGCCACTACAATAAGGCTGTGTTGGAGTTCAGCATCAAGAACCAACAGAGGTGGAAAGGAAATCTTGGTAATCATTTTGTGTTACTCCTCATTAATAGAGACCAAGAAATTGGTCTCAATAAGGGGGTGATGAGGTCATGAACTATTATAAATAAGAAGGTAGCCTTTGGGCTGCCAAGTGAGGTGTAAATCTGGGTTACTAAGTTACTAATCAATATCAACTGTAATAATAGTGGAGAGGAGAGTGTCAAACACAATACAGGGCCTCTACAAATGAGTTAAAGGGATTCTCTCAGATGTGTAACAAGTGCACACTGGCAGAAAAGGAAATGTGATGATTGCACACTGGCAGAACAAAGAAATGTGAGGATTAAAACAATCTTCACTTATAAAATATACTTACTACAAATCACCAAGTTTTACCTTTAAATCATTTGTAGAGGCTCTGACTGTAGTGTGTTGGACACTCTCCACTATTAAATCTTATCAATATCCTTGACAACCTCTATTATCTGGCTTGTGTTAATGGCTCAACATTATTGTATTGAAATTGAAACATAAACTGTTACTTTCTGTGAACATTCTCATTCTAAGAGTTAAGTCACCAATAGGTATTCTGGTCCATTTAGTAACTTATCTTTTGTACTTCTCTTCTCATTGTAAAGTTGTAAACAATGTGTCTGTAGTTATTGTGGTTTACCATCAGTTGGTTTAGAAGATATGTGCTAATTAAATCCTCATCTTGTAATTGTTAATAATATTATATCCTGTATTATTGACCACCAGTGTGTGTGTAATGTCTCTTTTTTTTATATTGTACAACATATAAACTCTTTGTACCTCTGGACCTGACGTTCACAATGTTGGTGGTGACTAAGTAGGTGAATTATATGAAGGTCGTCACTTGATAGCTTTTAGTTGGTTAGAGTGGACATTACTAAGAGTTGATAATATATTTTTTTGTTAACTCTTGACATTACATATAGGTTTTGCTGTTAGAATATGTTATTCTAATGGTCGGGGAGTGGCCTATGAAGAATGAAACGAGTTGTTTGTTACTTCTGTAAGAAAAATAGTTGCAGAAATAGTGTAAGGCTGGCTACTAGTAGTTAGTAGTGCGCAATCTCTGCTGGTCTGACTATTCATCCAGGAAATCATTTTACTGCACACATGATGGACTAGTTGTACAAGGCTGGCATAGCCAGTCTTTCATGAATACCATGGCTATCAGGACTTTTGGCTGGGCTAAGTGTACTTATTGAGCCCCAGTTTCCAGGGTTACCAGGACTCTAGCCCTACATCACTACCACCAATGACTCCCATGGTATATCAATAGGTCTGTGTGCTTACTGCTTATGTGGTTAACAGCAGTTGCTTTTACTAGCATGTAGCTGTGTATGTTAGTAAAGTCACAGGGGAGTGTTTTATTTGTAGTTGTTGTGTACCATAGAGAAGTTGTCTTGTTGTGCTCTATCAAAAATGTTGTCCGCTTTTTTGAAATAAGATCTTGACTCCTCAGCAATTGTTACCTTTTTCTGTTTTGGCTAAGTTTTCACAAGCAAAGCATACAAATGTTCACTGCTATAAGTAGCAGCTAGGATATATATCAGGACTGGGAATTTTTTCAGAGTATCATTTACATTAATCTTTAAGTGGAGAATTTTTGGACACCAAGGCTCAAAGCTTCTTCATGTACAGCATGTTTGAGAACATGTTATGTAGTGAAGGAAATGTTGTATCAATCTTCCCTCCGTGTTACAGTGAAGCAATTGATCAAGGATGAGAAAAAATATTATGAGAAATTACTGTCCTACAGTAGAGAACACTTGATGGTAAGTGATTTCATTGTTTAATAATTGTTTGGAATAATTAGATGTAATTTGCCTTCCTGTTTCGTGTGCCCGGCTAGCTCAGTCGGTAGAGCATGAGACTCTTAATCTCAGGGTCGTGGGTTCGAGCCCCACGTTGGGCGCAATTTTTTTTTCGCTGTGTTGTACCTTTTCAGTGACACTTTTTTTTGTTTTCATCCTAATGCTTTTGTTCACACTTTTGTTTCATATATCTACACTCATTTCATTTCAGCTGTATCCATATCATCTTCAAGACATGTTGGTGCGTGGTTTGAGGGTCACTCCCTTTTCATATTACTGCAATATGATGTTTGACATTATGTCAAATGAGAAGAGCTATGATTCTTTGCCAAACTTCACTGCAGCAGATGGTTGGTAAAATGCTACAAATGGTGTGTGTATGTGAGACCTGTATACTTTCTTAGCTGTTCGGTTGTTGGGAATTGGTAGAAACCAGTACATTGATTCTATGAATTTAACAAAGTCAAAGGTTTGTGCGTGGCGTGTGTATTGTATTGTGTGTGTGTGTGCCCAGTTGCTGTTGTTTCCTTGAACACATTGCTCCACTCTATAATAGGCACCTGATGGCTGGCCCAACTGTCCTTGTCTTGGTTAGCAGTATTGGGGTTGCTGTGGAACTTTGGGTTCTATGGGGGTTCTGTGGCTACTGTTTGTGAGATTTGGACAGTCCTAGTTCTGCCCTAGGAGGATTTGCCTGCATAGACTCAAGTTCTTGAGTGTTGCATAGGCATCTCAGTACTGGTTCACTGGGTGGCAATATCTGTGTTTCACTTGGCTGCTGGAGGCTTTACTTTGTGTGTGTGTGTCTTTTTCCTTGAGGAAGACACATCACTCCAGTCCAGTTGCATTGGTGGAATGTAAACTGTGGAAGCAAAACACAGTTGTGGTCTAGTGGAACTTCTAGTTTAAGCTAGATAGGACTTAATACAGCCACTATAGCCCTGTCTTAGTGTGAGGTGGCTTCTCTATTCTGACCTGTCTAAGTTGTGTTCTTGTAGTGTAGTATGGTTCTAACCAAATAATTTTGTTTATCGTTTTTTGTTTTTTTTTGTAGAAATTTTTCCGCCGTCGTGGTATAAAGGATGTATTACCCTCAACCCCAGTTCCCCTCAAGATACTGGAGAGCTGGTGGAGGGTCCATGTTGGATACATCACTGAGGATGACATCAGAGTATGTGGTTTGGGTGTGTCCACATCATGTTGTTGTGTTGAGTTTGTAATGGACAAGAGGTCACAGGCTATTATCTTGTCTGCCAAAACTTTGTGTAATTGTTGGTCAGTTACATTCACATTCTACGCACTGGCGTCATAAGTGCACAATGTTCAGTTGCTTTCAAGTTTGTATTGTAGATCTCTTATCCTTTGTATGTGTATGCATATCCTGTGTGTGTTTATATGTGTGGTAATGCAATGTACAGTATATATTTAGTGCGTGTATTCTCCCATGGTATAGTCATGTACACCTGAAGAGCACAAGATGATTGATTCTATAATTGATGATGGCTACATTGTCGCTGGAAAGCTAGACAGGAACAGTGTCATCAGTAAGATGTGCTGTCCTCTGTTAACATCTTGTTGGAAAGTGCTGTGTTTGTACAGAGTTGTATACTAAAGGATTTGTCTACCTGCACATCCCCATTAATAGTGATGATTATATTGTGGGTATGTGACCATTAGAAGTTGTGTACTGTGTTACATCCATCATGAGGTGATCACATGCTATCCTCTATGTACAAAGCCATTTAGCTCTGAAGACAGCTGTCAAAACTGGCCAATATCTGTCAATGGTAGTGGCTACTACTAGTACTGTTCTATTGATAAGCAATGAGTGCCTTTCTGTCAGCATTTGTACAGATTATAGACACATGTTGCACTCATGGATACGCTACACATGATACTACTATTTAGTATCATTTTATTTATATATACACTTTTTGTTATTCCCTTCTTAGTACCCCCATTGAAGGGATTTGTCATGAACAGAGTGACTGGTGACTACTTTGAGACGCTACTCTACAAGATCTTTGTGTCCATAGATGAACACACCACAATGACAGAGGTGTGTACCACGTTCCCCTCCATGTTTATCATGACATGCTTCACTGTAGCTGGCCAGTGTCCTACAAGTTGATCTGGAACAAGTGAAGGTTAGCCTTCATTGTGTGTATGTGTTGTGTGTGAGAAATAGTTTCACTTGGTTTGCCTCTCACTGTATTCCTTCCTTATGTAACTATGTACTGTATGTATCCATTATGAGTGACATATTGAAAACAGTGTTTTTGAGAAGGTACGTTGAGCATGTGTACAAGGAAGCTATCCACAGTATTGTGTAGGTTGGGAATACTTACAGAGTTCTATGGAATGATTATACGTACAGTAATAGTTGGCATAATTAACTTGCACTTTATGTTTTATACATCTGTTGTAAGTTTTAAATACAAATACTGAGTGAGATGTTTTCACAGGTGTGTGCTGTTGTGTACTGCAGGGATGTATCCCCTTATTGCTGTAGGTTGCAGTGTCCATTTTCATACGATTGGGATTCGCCCACAAGAAAAATGATAATGCTGATTTAAGTCAACTCCATCCATCATGGAGTAACATTTCTTCTCCTCGTGATATCAACCCCCCAGACATTCTGGCCGGCTCCCCATTACTCCCAAGTGATTTTGGGAGAGAGATGACTTCATCGTCGCCTGATGATGATTCAACCTCCGGAGTATCCGGGATATCAGGTGTTTCATTAGGTATGTAACTTAAGACACATAGCCTCAGTCACTACTTCATCATTCCTGAAGGCTGTTTTATTTTGTCCAGTGAAGAATTCTAGTACAGCATGTTGATATTTGCAAACTGCTGGGTTTGAATTATTGCAGACAAAATCAAATATAGGCACAAGTAATTTTCCTTGCCTTAGATCATTAACAACTTACTTAGGAGAAGTATTTTTGTTACAGTAGCAACTTTGTTATCTATGTATCTATGCTGTATTCAGTTAACACTGAGCTCTTGCTATTTACGTATCAGTATGTGTATTACAGTCTGTAGATATGCACAAATCTGCTGTCTAGAGACTTACATGGAACCATACCCACTAATCCATTGTTATTGTATGCCTAGTTGTAGATTTATAAACCTCAGTATTAAGAGTTAATGATAGTAGGGAGGGTTAACTCTTGTTGGTACTGTGTCCTACTCTAATAGAGCAGTCACTAACATTGTCAACTGAGGGTTCAGGTAATTGAGATTTGTACAAAATATTATGTGCAGCATGTGACTAGGAGTCTACTTCACTATTCTTCTTGAGTCCTTAAAAACTACTGTATTTGTACAGTACTTTAATAGAATCCTCTTGTTTCTGTGTTACCTAATGTGTATGTTCTTGTGTTTGTAGATCATCAAGTTAGTACCAGCACTACTGGTGTCTTCCAGAAGAGGATTGGTTTCTTGTTTGACTCAACATTAACTGCCTTCCTCATGATGGGGAACCTGTCACCGGTATATTGTCTGTGTGTGTGTGTGTGTTTGTATGTGTGATTGTATTTTGTGCTTGTCTGGTTGACGCTGTATTTGTAAGCATGTCTGTATCTATCTATTTGTTTGCCTGTCTATGTAATTCTGTGTGATTAGTATAGTTATATGTGTTTGTGCATATTGTCTGTGTGTTTGTCAGTCAACATGTTAGTACTTCAATACTGCACCCATCATCCTTTTGCTGTGTAGAAAAATAGATGCAAGAAAAAATTGATCAGAAGAAAGTGTTAATGTGTATAGTAAGGCAAAAGGGGTCTGCTCATAGTTGTTAGACAGTCTAGTTTGATCTGCTAATATTGAATTATTCCAGAGCACTACACAGCAACAAATATGATGTGTATGTATCTACTTCTTTGGTGTACCCATACTGTATAGGGCTTGAAGAACCATGCCGTCACAATGTTTGAAGTGGGTAAACTGACAGACGAATCTCTGGACAGCTTTATCAGTGAACTGGGCAAGGTCTGTGATGTGTGTATGTTGGTGAGGCCTTGTATAACCATTATGATGAGGTGGTCTTGTTAATGAGCTGGCCACTAGATGAGACTTACCTGTATAATTAATGACTGCTGTGATATAGGTTGGGTCCCAAGCTGAAGGAGAGGCCAAGAGGTATTTTGAGCATGCTGTGACATTACGTGACACAGTGCAGTTTCTAAGACGGAATGAGAAGCTGTTTCCAGATGAAGAATGTGGATTAGGAATAGGTTAGTGTGATACTATTTGTATGTTACTGATTGTTTATGCCTAATGCAAAGGAGGTTATGGAAGCAAATAAGCACCTTTAAAATAAATTACTCCTTGGCTTTCTGGGACGAAATAAGGCATGTACGTGGGACAATGTAACAAAGTGTTACATCATCATTTTTAAAAGAATACACATACCTGGTTAGTGCTGGAAGATACGCTGGCATCAAATAGAGTTATATAATTTTACCAATTTAAGGGATTTTACAAAACAAAATAATTATAAAGAATATGTGATGAACCCCATTGTGCCCCACTATATGCTAGTTTTGTATTGTAACTATTAAGGGTCACATGAAATTTTTCAAGCAAAAATATGCAAAAGTGTTTGAAATGCTTCCAACCTCCTCTTTCCCTATTGTGTGATATGATTGTTATTTCCAACACATACACAATCTTGCAAGCAATTGCACACTACACATACTAACCACGCACGTGCATGTCATCCACCCACTACACACGCATGCAAAACAATAGCAAGCCTTCAGTTACTGCTAGCATGGTTACGCCTATCCAGTAAACCAGCACTGAACACCTATGTGTTACTCGGGTGCTGTGAGACAGCACAGGTAAATCCTCCTGGGGCAGGGCTGTAACCTGCAGAAGGCTGTGGCATGTCTCACAGGTGAAGGTGTGGATACCCAAAGCCCAGAAATAACAACAATGCCAACTGGGAATAACCGGACATCGAACCTGTGCTGGGACCTTTCAATTACCACCAGAATGGTGCTTTGAATTCTGTACTGCCATACACATGCACCCCCCACTCCCCAAATCCTCACGCACACACAAACACACACTCAGCATGCATATATATGTGAAACACTGTCTGTCAGTGTTTCACTCTCCAAACTCTTCTTTCCCATCTGTCAGTGTTTCACTCTCCAAACTCTTCTTTCCCATTGTGAATCTATTTTAGCTGATCATCAGCTTTCCCAATTTCCCACCTAAAGTATTTCTTAGGAAATTTGCCACAGAGTGTTTCCCTGCCATGCTTTCCTGCTGTACTGAAGCTCTTGCAGGATATATACATGACTATTACTACATGTATCGTGTAATCAGTTCTTGTCACTGCACACAGACTTGTTGAGGTGTGAAAGTTTATACAACCTGGATGATGCTACTGCTACAAGAATATTGCAAAGAAACTACTGGTAAGCTTTCTGTTATGCTAGCAGAACTGTCAATGTGATATGAGTGACGTATGTGTCAGGCACATCTAACATAGTTGAGCCAAAAAGTTGATAACTGATGTAACCTAATTTTTAAAAAAAAACACATCAGGATAAGCGACAAGGATGACATGTGTGCAGAGCACAATGGATTAGCAGTCCATTGCCTTAACCACTCGGCCACCTTGTCTCACACATGAAGACTTGCTAATTGAATGTATTAGACTACAAGGGACTGCTTTATACCCAGTAGCTATATGTGCACACACTATTGTTCAGCTTTAAATAAAAAGTTAAATATGTAAGGTTGGACAAAGCATCATTTAGCCTTATCAGCACATCCTCTATGTAATATAAACCTGTTAACCACCCCCAGGATATTGTTGTTATCATCAGCTGGCCTCCGCAAAGATACTGTCCTACTTGCGCTTCTATAACTTCTCTTGTATGAACGTGTATTTAGGGAAGTTTCCTGGGGGTCCAGAAACCTCCTCTGAAATTTAACTATTGGTCTTGCATTGCAGCAGACTATTTTGGTAGTAAAGCCTCGCTTAGTGGCCACCTCATTAATTTGGCCACCTTGTTATAGTGGCCAGGTCCAGAAAGTCCAGATGTATCTTCCATACTATTTCATTGATTTAATTTTTGTTAATAGGGCCACATCATTAATAAGGCCAGTGGCCATGTACTACAGGACCAAACTGGTGAAACTAAACTAATACAATATTCTCTTACTAAAGGGGCCAGTTGAACAAACATTCAACGTATAACTGCAAAAGTTTCTGCTCCTGAGTACCTGCCAAAAGCTATGCCAATAGTTTAGCAATGTGCTTTATGCTTTTAACAGCCAGTATGCCTCAAGTAATGAATAATCCTATCTGTGCATTATGGTGAAACCTGGCATAGGTTTATAGCTGTTACAGCAACTATAGCCAGGTGTTGATTTGTTGAAAACCTTGATAATAAGCTTTATCTGAAATTACATCACAGACATAAAAATGGCCACTGTATTGTGGGGACATTCGTAAAATTTGTATGGGCAACTATGAGAAAAAATTTTGAACGGCATATCTCAGCCAGGAAGGAAGATATCAAACTCTATCTAGCAGGTATGGCTACAAGACATTATAAGTGCGTAAAGGTGACTTTCGGTTGATTTTCAAAACAACGCTAGATTCGTATTCTTTCAGCTAATTTATAACCATACCTGCTGGTTAGAACTCGATATCTTCCGTCCTGGCTGAGATATTGCCGTTCAAAAATTTCTTCCCATAGTATCCCATACAAATTTTACGAACGTCCCCACACTACAGTAGCTATTTTTATGTCTGTGGCGTACTTTCGGATAAGGCTCATAAGGCCACTTTGTTTATGGCCGGATTAATTAGGTTTCATTAACAAGGCCACCTCACTAATAGGGCCACTTATTGTGGGTCCCAAAGGTGGCCCTATTAATTGAGGTTTCACTGTATACAGAATAAATAAGAACAGGACAAGTTGTGACAAGGCCCTTCATAAAGATTAAGATATTCTAATTAGTAATAGAGCAGTCAGATGTATTCTAACAGAGTTACTCTCAGTGTTAAAAAGCAAAAAACAGCACATGAGAAGCACCTCTGTGATCAATCCACTCACTATGGAGATTACAACTGAACATTCCCCGACTATCATTTAACTGAAACATGAAGTGGCCAATATGTTCCGGTCATTTTAAAGTATTACAAATGAAGAACTGTACAAGCACCTCTGCAAGCAATCCAGTTAAACTCTACGAAAATTAAAGCATTGAAGCCATGATGTGTTGCCACACTTACGTGGTAGTGGAGACAGAAGTGGATCACAAAGGAGGACAAAGGTAAGTCCATTGTATGGTGAAAATGCACATCTCAGGCCAAAGTGATACAGTGAAGAAATCTTAACCATAGTTGAGTTATGCTTGGCTGGACAGTCTGCTCTGCATGTATCAACCCTTGTTCCTTTTTTTTTTGAATTTGAACTTGTTTGTTACATCAGTATGTAAAGATAATGCTCTTGACTATCATTTCTCCCATAGTGTGTTGGTATCAATGGCCCCCCTAAGTCAGGAGATCCGTTCTGTGACCAGCTGCTGCCCCCCTCATCTTGGGCCCCCAATTCCTGAGGTGAACTCTATTTGGTTCAAGCTGTGGCTGTACACCAGAGTGAGATGTGGCCCTCCCTCCATACTACTGACCAAGGGAACTAGAGTTAGGAAGTTTCCTGCTATCCTAAAGGTTTGTTTGTGTTGTGTGTGATTGTTCTATTAGAGTACTTTGTTATCCAGTGTGTGTTTTATTAGAGTAGTTTATTTGGTGCATGTAAGTAGCTCGTTTTTACTTCTTCAACATTTATTTGTCTTATTAGCAAGGTCTTCTCTATGTTTGGGATCCACATAATGTAGTAACAACAGTTCATAATAATACTCTTATACTTTATTATATGAACTCTTTGTAGTAGTTATACCAAAGGTGGGTTTATTGGTGAGGTGGTCATTAAGTTAAATTGTCTAACTTGTGTTCATCATGTTGTATGACTGATGGTTCAAAGGAGATTGGTTGTGTGTCAGAGACCTCCAAACACAGTACGTGGTATCGATATCACAATCTTTAAACCCTTCCTTATGTGATACTAGCCAAGCAGCTATTGTGATAATAATTATAATATTCCTTTGAAATCACAAGAACACACAACCAGCCTCCTGTAGTCTGACATACATAACACAATGTCCACCTTTCCTCTCCCTTTACAGGGTTGTAGTAAGGTGTTGATGACCTCATGGGGTCATGATGGAGCTGTTGTATCGGCCACTAACCTGCTCATCACTCTAAATGATGCCCTCACTCATTCCGCAGTTCTAGTACAGGTAAGTTACTTAAACCCACAATGAATTAATTCCTTAGTTATAGTGTGTACATATACACAGGCTCACGGGTGGCTGTCTGATGGAGAAGTACAGTATGTTTCATTTCCTTTTGATGACCCATCCTCAGGTAATGTTACTTCATGTACTAAGTAGATCAATTGTTTTAGCAATTGAACTGCATTTAATTGGCCAATGAATTTGGATATCAAAAGTCTTTGTAATAGTATAAGAATTGCATTAAAGAAAACAAATGTTCGTCTCAGGGTGAAGCATTTCTGTGTTGTGTGTAATGGCTCTGAACTGCATTTCCATAGCATAAAAAATGCTAAGCAACTGTTACTAGTCAGCCATACTTGAGGGCAAGTTTCAATGGGACTGAATGAGGTGAATACTCTTGTTTTCTATCCACTACAAGTATCACTGTTAGAAACTAGGATAAGGTTGAAAACAAATGTTGAAAACTATGTTTAATGCAAACAAGCACATTATTGATTTTTGATAGATTAGTCATGGGAGTTTAACAATTTGAGAATTTTGGCCACAGCTATCATAGTGACTAATGTAGAGAATGTGTCATGTTCTAGGCTTAACCATCCTCTAAGTAAGTCTTCCTGAAGAGTCTTCTGAAACTATGAGATGTCCAGTCCAGCCTTGATGGAGACACAAGGCACAGGATAGATGGTGGCAGTGGTGTTGGTATGGCTGGCATGTGTGGGTAGACTTCTAAGAATTTTAAAGCCTGGTTTCTTGACAGCATGTCAACAGCATTATTGATTATTCCTGCTATGTAGGTTGCTGTGATGTGAATGCCGTGAAGAACCACAAACACCTGATGAGGTGCATTGAGAACGACTGTAGCCTTCATGCTCCAGAGCCTGAAATTGTGGTCAGACATCTGCCATTTTCCAACCATTTTTGGTTAATGTCTGAACACTTTTAGAATTTTTTGTACAGTACTATTGAGTACGTCTGACCCAATAGCAGGATTTGTCGATCATTTCCAAAACATAATGCTGACTAGCAACAGTTGTTAAGTATTTGCAACGTGCATTTCATATACAAGCTCTCTGTACATGATTTAATTAGCGGGAATTGTATTAGTGATTTCCCATGTTACCATATTTGGTGGGCTGTTAATTTGGTAAGTAGGTAGCAATGGAATGATAGTATTGGTGTGGCAGATAATTCCTTACTGATCAAACTGTGTACAGAGATCCCTCAATTATCCGAACTCATTGGGCCCTAGGTGTGTTCAGATAATGGAAAAGTTTGGATAAATAAAGCTCATACATTTATATACAGAGCTCAGTTAAAATACTCTAATACAACAGTCACTTCCACAGTCAGAAATGTTTGGATAATTGATGGCCAGATAATGGAGGGACCACTGTATCAGAGCTTATGATAACATCCGGACACCGAACAAAATCCGGTCAAATTGCATAGATGTCTGACCATAATGCAATTTGTCTGGACACAGTGTCCCATCAAAGCACAAGGAAGGAGCCTAAGGGCTGAGCTGGCATGCTATCAACAATAACAGTCACTTGGTTGCCAGGAGATAGTATACATTCTTACAACCCAAGGGAGTGACCACAAATGTACCATTGCCAACCCTCTGGTGTACTGTAACCACATAACAGTTGCAGTAAGGCATGTGACATCTTACCACTATAATGTTTATTTGCTATGCTACAGTGGACATACTGGGCATTCATCTTCCACATGTCCAGTCAATTTTGGCAATTGTCCGGCCAATTTTGGTTTGTCAGGACATTGTGGCAGGACAACAGAGAATTCTTATCATAAGCTCTGCTGTATACAGTACAATCAGCTGTGTGTTCTATTGAAGTAGTGTATGTTGTATTAAAGTAGTTGAAGAACAGGACTCTCTACTACAATGAATGGTTTACCAGTCCAAAGCAAATTCAGCAATCCAAACAGATTTGAGTACAAAAATACATTGCATGTAATATAACTGGTTGTAGCATCTTGATAAATATGATTGTTTTTCATCACCTCAGTTACCCAAACCTCATCTAGTGTTAATTAATCCTTGTACTGTTTGGATGACTGTGAAAATATGTATCTCTGAATTTTATGATGGAATTACTGTACTTTGAACAATGCTTTAAACTCAATACGTACATGCATTTGTTATGAGAGCTTGGATCAGCAAGATATCATTTTCATTACATTGCTGACTTCTAGAGCAGATATAGTCTAATAGAAACATTTCTATTAATCAGTTTTAGTGTCAACAGTTTAGTTAGCTAAGGGTTGAAGGTTGCAGTTTGTTACTGCTTAACCTGTTAAAGTTTTTAATCTGAAATTTACAATATATTTTCCATGTAATAGTGCTGTCTAAATATTGGATTGGCACTTGTCATATGTACAACATTTAGTGTTGTTTTGTTGTGCCACTGTAGAGGATGATATAGTAAATCATCCTTGTCTGCTCACACTTGGAACGGAAATTGATCTCAAGCACATGTGTGGCTTCATCATCATGTTGAAGACAGGGATGCCGAGGGGTCACATGATTAAATCGAACATCACAAGATTAAAGAAACCACTGACAATGTTACCAAACAAGATATCCAATGAGGTGAAAGCACAAAAGGAAGAGATTGACGAGTTCCTTCATGATCTACAAGAGTTGGGGATCGGTGGGATGGATTCTGAACCTAACACTCCGACAGATGTCCCTGATTCAACACAGAAACAAGAGATTAAGAGCAGAATTGCTAGCATGTCTAGTGAACTTGATACCAGACCACAACTAGACTGGGTACCATTAGAGATGAGCATTGGTATTCCATTGTTTAGTGGAGATATCAACAAAATAGTCTGTAAAAAGGTACAAATGTGTGTGTAAAGTACAATGTACATGACACCAATGATATACACATTGTTATATAGAGAAAAGGGAGGACATTCACAAAATAATATAGGACAAGAGTGCTAGTAACTCTGTCTCTGCATGATAACAGTGAATGACATACCAGTGTGTTCAGCCCATAAATTTGAAACCAAAATGTGGGGAGAAGTTTACATTCTGTCAACAGGTCTTCCCATTGAGTAGTTCTTCACTTCAGTGACCCTTATCCACAGTATATTAAGGTGGCACTGAAATGGCCACACAAAACAATTTGTTTCAACCCACATGCTTATTGAGCTATTTTAGGATGGCCCAAAACTTTGCTAATGTACAGCTTAATCTATGCCTAAAAAATAGTGTTGCACTGATAATCGGATCGGGTATCGGTTTAACCATATATCTAAGATTTTTTGTATATCGGAATTGGATCGGATCGAACTTTTAAAAGTTAGCCGATACGATATAATCACGTGATATTTGCGCATGCGTATTATTTCAATTGTTCTTGAAACAAACAAAAGAAAATGGTGAAGAAACGCTCCGTCATTTGGGAGTTCTTTGTGGTGGATGAAGACACAAAATATGCAGTTTGTAATACTTTCCAGGCGAAGGTTTCAAAGGGAGGGAGCAGTACGAAGTTGTATACAATCGGCTAATTCTCATATCGGTGCAACACTACTAAAAACTGATGTGATAGCCTGTGATGCTTTAGTTTAGCATACAAAGTTTCATGAAATAACATGCCTTCATTTTACACCTATATAACTCTGAAGTTTCAAGCTGATTTATATAAAATAACTTGGCCATTGAGCAACCTATTGCTAAGCCACTTTGGTTCCAACCATTTCTCACCTTGTAGAACTATTTTACACTTTCCTTTTTACTGCTAACAACATGGACAGTACGTAGTCAAAATGCACATCTGTGGACTACAACATTGGCATCAAGTCTGAATCATGAATATTCAAAGAATACTATTGTGATTGATTGATTTATTATTATCCTCTTGGTAATCAGCATGAGCCGTTCTTCCTTACCAGAGCTAAAACACATACGTACAGCACAAACAGATACAAAAACAAAACTATACATGCACACACTAATTACTAACAGACATCATTACTTAAATACATAGATTTAACACATTCAACAAGTTCAGGATGAGTCATTACAGAAGGAAATGATATCTTTGAAGTAACATCATTCTACCAAGTGCTAGCACTAGATCGAAAATCATAGTCCTTAATAAATGATAATTAGATAGGTTGGCAAAGTGATCACTACAACGTGTAGAGTATGAATGCTGGCGGCCGAAGATTATAGGGTGGGGGGGGGGTCTAAGGGTAGTGTCTCTGGTTGTTGTTAACGTGACATAGCAGCTATAGACTGTAATTGCACCATGTGTGAAATAGGTAGCCAGTTTAATTCCCTATGATGTGAAGTCACATGATCAAGAATGCAATCACGATGGCAGACAACACTAAGGCGATCCTCAGGGTGATTTTTAAATAGAATGAACACAAAACTAACCACTCTAGAATAACCTAACTAAGCTAAACTACTTTCTAATATACTTTACTACACAATCTCTACAACACCATAAGTTCTTTCTGCTACACTTGCTTATACCAACTGTCACACACGAGTAACTGCCCGAATTTATTAGTGAAAAAACATTTCATCCCCAAGAAATCTACTCAGAAATGATCCGCTACTTTAGCTAACCTTCCTCATACAACTTTGTTAGTTATCAATCACCAAACAAGTTTTAAAGTGCTGTGTTTAGCTCCCATCACTTCATACAACGTGATTCTCATAAATTCTGGCAGTGATTTATTTATGATTACTGGACAGTCAGCACAGCTGGTGTACTGGTTGGTATAACCAACACACACTACACTTGCTTATACCAACCATCACACATGAGTAACCAGCTGGTGTGCTGGTTACTTGTGTGTGATGGTTGGTATTGTAGCGGGGTTATGATAGTATAGATGACGTACCTGTCACAGCACCAAAAATGTGGCGGGTTAAGATGGGGTACGCCAATCGCGAGGTTCGACCAAGGATGGACGAGACAGGGAAGGATTCGGATACACTACGCACGCTATGAAACTCGTGTCAATACCACAATCGCAACTCTAAACATGTACACGCATGCATATAATATACTAACTAATAATATTACATCATAATAAATACCTATACAATTTGTACAGTTTGTCCGTCGTGACATCCTCCAGGGGGGGGGAGGCAGAAAGAAGTTGAATCGACTCTTTCACTCTATCAGTAACCTTTCTAGCAGAAGCTCTCTGTGGACGATTATCCTTGCCCCTGGGTTGATCTGAATCACTACTAGGTTGCATTGTAAGAGTTCCTTCTGGTTCAACTATGGCGTCATCTGCTTCATTAAGTTCTATGGGATACAGCTTGGTGATGGGTCTGCTTGTGGTTCCATTACTGGTGCGTATGGTAGCTGCTCGCACAAGTCCATCTCTACCAACAATCAAGTCTTCAACTACGGCCATTTTCCAGGTTATTCGTGGGGTGTCATCGTGAACAATGACGACATCGCCCTTCTTCACACATTGTTTGTTATCCCCTGATGCCTTGTGGTACTCCCGTAGTGAAGTGAGGTACTTATGACACCACCTCTTCCTAAAGTCACTGAGCACAGCTGCCTGTACTCTAGCTCTCTTGCGTAGCTGTACTGCTGCTCCATAATTCGGGTCTGTAAGCTCATCAATGTCAATTTGCTGGTGTGGGAGGCATGTAATTCTGCGCCCATGTAAAAGATGCGCAGGTATCAAGGGCTCTGGGTCTCCAAGGTCTGAAGGAACAAACGTCAGTGGGCGGTCATTGAGTATCGCCTCTATTTCAACAATGATGGTTTCTAATGTTGATAGTGGGAAGTGGCGTATTCCAAGCACTTTCTTGATGGCAGTCTTGGTGAGCCCAATTAAACGTTCCCAAAACCCCCCATACCAGGGAGCTCTCTTGGGTATGAATCTCCACGAGACGCCTCTCTTTCCCAGCTCCTCCGTGACTTCTGGCAACTGCATTAAGGAGTGTAACTCTTCTGTCGCTGATGAATAGGTTGAGCCATTATCGGATATCATTATTCTTGGGAGGGATCTCCGTGCTACAAATCCAACAGAAAGGTTTGAGCTGTTAAGTCCGGCACTAGCTCTAGATGAACCGCGTGAGAAGTGGCGCAAGTAAAGAGACACAAGTACGCTTTCACCTCCTACCTTCCTTGCTGTACATACAAGACCCCTGTGAAGTCCACTCCTGTGAATGTAAAGGGGTGTACATCCTGTGTTTGCAATCTAGGTAGGGGAGGGGGGTCTGGAGCGGAATAAGGCTTCCCAGATACCTTACGACAGACAGTACAGTTATGTAAAATTGACTTTATGTACTGTCGAGCAGCCGGAATCCAGTAGGATTGTCGTAAAGCTGTCAAAGTTGCAGTGGTACCTGAGTAACAAAGTCTCACATGTATATCAACAATAACTAACTTTGATAATGAATGTCTTAGTGGCAACAGGTATGGAAACTTGGTCGTCTCATTAACTGGAGCATTATGAATGCGTCCACCACACCGTAGCAAGCCGTCTGTGTCTAAGAATAATCAAAGCTGTCTAACGAGTAGCACTCTGGGGGTTCTGGGTTGCTTCGTAATCAGCTGGAGATTGTTGACTTCTTTCCAGTATATTGCTTGCTGTGTATCCTTTACCCACTTGAGGTTAACCATATGAAGTTCTTCAGCAGTGACAGGACCATATTGTCTTCGCTGTGGCTTCACCTTTAGATTGCCTACAAAACGAATAACATATGCACTGACACACAACAACTTGTTAAGTGAGCTGTATCTGTCAGTAGAAATAACACAGTGCAGACCTAAGTCTGGTGGAGGTCGTTGAGTGGGAATAAATTCTGTTACTACTGCCGCTACTAAGACAAGTGGTGGTAAGGGTGGTGGCTGGAATGATGGCCACTGGCTTGGTGTAGTGAGCCACTTAGGTCCATAATTCCACAGTGATGAGGACATCAATGCTTCAGTGCTAGTACCCCTTGATAACAAATCGGCTGGGTTCTCAGAAGTAGGACAATAATTCCAGTTAGCAGATGGTAGCAAGGAGTTCATCTCTGTTGTGCGATGACGTATGAACACTGGAAGGGGTTTATGGCTCTTAATCCAGTGTAGCACGATTTGGCTGTCAGACCATATATAGATTGGTGAGTCATCAAAGGGAATTGCCTTCAGTACGAAATGTGTCAGACGAGTGGCCACCAGTGCTGCCATGAGTTCCAGGCGTGGTATAGTTATTGACTTCAGAGGTGCCACGCGGGCTTTTGCCATGACAAATGACACTTGGTTGTTCTGGGTAAAAAACACTACAGCTCCATATGCTTGTTGGCTAGCATCAGCAAAACAGTGGATAGTTGGATGTGTCATGCGTGCATCAAAATAACATTGACTTACGGGAAATTTGGCTGTCCTCATTAAATCAGTAGCAATGTGTCTCCACTGGGCTTGCAGATCATCGTCTAATGGCTCATCCCATGTGATCTTTAACTGCCATAGCTTCTGCATCATTATCTTGGCTTGTATGACCACAGGCGCAACAAATCCCAGGGGATCGAATATCTTTGATAAATCTTGCAAAACTTCTCGTTTGGTTACCAAGTGGTCATAAGCTAGAATAGATGGTTTTTCAGCCAGGTGAAGATATCTGATGTGGGGTTCCAGCGAAGTCCCAATATATTAACGGACAGGGCTCCTTCAGCAGTGTTGTCCTTGGTAGCTGCAGCTGTAAGTTCAGCACTATTGGAAGACCAACTACGCAAGTTGAGTCTTGCTTCGCCCATGATGGTTTTGGCTTGTCTGTAATAAGCCACTGCTGCTTGTTCTGTATCACAGCCAGATATGATGTTGTCCACATAGAGGTTAGCGAGCATATCTTTCGACACAGGTGAATTGTATTGCTTGAGATGGTATTGCAACACGGCATTCAGCATAAATGGTGAGCTAGTGGCACCAAATGGTACAACTTTAAAGCGGTAGACACAAAGTGGACTGGAAAAATCTGTTGGATCAGAAAGCCAAAAGAAGCGTGTATAGTTCCTATCGTCCAGGTGTAGCAGTACATGTAAGAAAGCCTTCTCAATGTCTGTTGATAAACCAAATGTGTGAGACCTGAAGCGGACGAGAAGGGTGCATAAATCGTTGTCACATGGTGGACCAATGATCAGACAATCATTGAGGCTGGGGTGTTTCAATGATTGTCGACAACTGCAGTCAAACACAGTATGTATGGGTGTTGTCATAGAATCTTTTTCCACAGCATGATGAGGAATGTAGTGAACACTGGTGTGTGTTGTAGACTGGTCATCTAGACGCTCAATGAAACCCTTAGCTTCCTGCTCTGCAATGATTCGGCTGTACACCTTCAGTAGTTCAGGGGTTTGGGACAAACGTTTCACAAGTTGATTGGTTCTCTGCTTGGCTACAGTGAAATTAGTGGGAAGATCAGGGTGGTCTAGCTTCCACGGAAATCTAGCAACATAAGCTCCATCATGATCGCGTGTGACACAAGAAGTTGAGTAGTTGTCTAGTACCTTGTCTTCTGAAATGTCATCAGGAGGGGTCACACCTACAGATTCTAAGTCCCAAAAATGTTCCAAGTTCAACTCATTAGGTAAAAGAGTGAGCATCATGACACTGTTGGTAGTAGTAATAAATTGTCCAGCTGTGATTGGAGCTGGTCCAGAGAGCAAATAACCTAATTTAGACTCCACTGCTGTGGGCCCATCACCTCTTACGATAACATCTCCGACTACATCCCAATAGTGGTCCGCGCCCACAAGAAGAGAAATGTCAAACTCCTTATCTGCACTGAGTGGGTGGGCTAGGGGGAGATCCTGAAGGTGTGGGAGATGAGCTACATTAAAGGTCACTGTGTTCTGCAATGGTGTCGCGATGTGAGGTACCACAAGCACAGTCATTGGTATGGTTTGGCCAGTCAGAGTATCTAGATTGATCACTGCAACATTGACTTCCTGGTTTAGTTTACGGTGTGTCCCAAAGGATGATATTACAATGTCTTCCTTACGATGAGGTTGTAGGGCCAAGGTGTTTGCTAAGTCTTCAGTGATAAATGACCTCTGGGAGCCTTCGTCAAATAAAATATTAGCCTTTGAATGGTAAGTTCCGTTTCTGATGGTTGCTACAGCTGTTTTGAGAAGGCAAACAGTATTCTGTGGTAGTGGAACAGTCACTGGCAAGGAAGCAGTGTCCACTGCATTAGCGTTTGTAGCAGTGGCTGGCTGATGTGTATGGTTCTGTGGTGGAGTCGTAGGTTGGGTGGACCTGTCTGAGGTGCCACCATGTTGGCCATTTGTGCACAGACTAGTGTGGTGTTTCCTCTGGCAGTTGTGGCAACGATGTCTGGAATTACACAAGGACACTTTGTGGTGTCCTAGACAGTTGTAGCAGAGCTTATTTTGACGCACTATGCCACACCGCTGCTTAGAATCTTTGAATGATTCACAGAGAGATGGATTATGAGGGCCTACACAAAATGGGCATCGTTGTTGTTTGCTCTTAACTGTTGCAACAGGTTTCCTTGTGTCAGTATGAAATGCTGCTGTTGGGAGAGTTGCAGAAGTATGAGGTTCTGTTTGTGATCCCATCTCAAGTATGTATATTTCATTCAGAATAGCTGTTTGCAATTCTGACAATGTCCATTCCTTCTTGCCATGTGCCCTTACTAGATTCTGCTTGGTCTTGGATGGCAACTTATTCAGAAGTATGGTCACAAGGAGACTGCCATAGGAGTCCTCTGGCTTCCCAAGGGTTGATAGACTACGAATGTGTCCCTCAGTTGCATCATAAAATTCACGCAAGCTAGAAAGAGAGTTGCTTGGACTGTGAAGGTCAATCAGGGTTTGCATGTGGGCATCCACCTGCTTGTATGTCTGCCCGAAGCATTCTTTCAATAAGGTAACTGAGTGTACGTAATTGTCATTGGTCAACTGGAATCCAGCTACGTATGACACGGGCTGCATCTTCAAGGAGCTGTGCTCGCAGGTAGCTGAGTTTCTGTACTCCCTTCAAGGAGGGGTTGTTGTGGACTGCAGCCTCGAAGCAGTCCCAAAATGACTGCCAGTAGAGGGGATTTCCAGTGAACTGCGGTAGATCTAACTTGGGAAGTCGGGTGAAATGTTCATGAATTGGCACTGACGGTGATGGTGGTAGTGGTTGAACATCAGTTCTCTGTGGAGTCACAGCTGAAGCGGAAGTAGTGGGCGTAAGGCGTTGTTTGATCTTAGCCTTTGCTGTTGATATTGAAGAGCTGATTTCTTCGGTTTGCAGTACCTCTGTTTCTATCTCAGTATCATCTGTAGTGCTTTCGAGGATTTTTGCATCTAGGTTTGAGATCAATTCTTGCTTTCTCTCGAGTTGCTCATATAAGTCCTTTAACGTAGCGATCTTATCTTCACTGAGAGGAGGTTGCGCTTCATTTAGAATGTCCGTGAGTGTCTGTAGTAGCTTTGTGAGGTGCGCCCTGTATCCTCGTCGGGATGAAACAAGCCTCTTCAGTTCTGGCATCGTCCGAATTAAATGATCCACAGCACCAAAAATGTAGCAGGGTTATGATAGTATAGATCACGTACCTGTCACAGCACCAAAAATGTAGCGGGGTATGATAGTATAGATGACGTACCTGTCACAGCACCAAAAATGTGGCAGGTTAAGATGGGGTACGCCAATCGCGAGGTTCGACCAAGGATGGACGAGACAGGGAAGGATTCGGATACACTACGCACACTATGAAACTCGTGTCAACACAATCGCAACTCTAAACATGTACACGCATGCGTACAATATACCAACTAATAATATTACATCATAATAATACAAGTTCTACAGTTTGTCCGTCGTGACAGGTATGAGCAAGAGTTCATAATAAACTCTTGGTGTAAGCAAGTGTAGTGGATATTACTTATAGTAGTAGTAAAGTGTATTAAAATGTAGTTTAGCTTAGTAAGTTATTCTAGAGTGGTTAGTTTTGTGCTCATTCTATTTAAAGATCACCCTGAGGATTACCTTAGTGTTGTCTGCCATCACGATTGCATTCTTGGTGGATTTACTACGAGATGAGTATTGTATAAATGCTATAGAGTGTATAAATAATAGTAAAATGTTAAGAATGTAATTTTCACTTATTCTGTTATTCTGCTGTTCCGTATTCCGGGTTTTATTGCTTTACCATGAACCTTTCATACAGCATGTGTCATATCACAGTTCTGATAAACACCTGTAAAGCAGTGATGATAACTGCTTTTGTACATTTTTCTCAGTGTTCTATGTTGACCTTTATCCCAATCTGTAGATCATGTGTGTTTGTATACCCATCCAACCTTTATAATTGTCGTGTGCCCTTTCTTCTTCACTACTTGCTTCAAGGGTTTGATAGGCTAACTCAGTGATTATATGTGTAGGTTATGTGAGTAAAATATGTACTATATAGTTTGTTTTAGACAAGGTAAAAGATTTAGTTTGAAAGTTTTGGTTCAGAGAAAATTTGTATAATTTGAATGTAAAAACATATTTTACATACAGTGGAACATGTCTTAAGTATCACTTTCAGGCTGAGATTTCTTGGCCATAGTTGTACAGGTTGGAGTATTTTACTTGTGTACTTTTTTGTTGTACAGATTTTGGATTACCGGCTGTTCAATGAAGACAGGTAATATTTATAATGTCGTGTCACTAAATACTGTACGTATTACTAAAACATATTGCAAGGTAGGGTACATACTTTTCCCTATAGACCTTAAGGTTACGGTATAGTCACGGCCAATCATTCAAAATTTTGAATGCCTATCAATACTTTTGAGAAGCCCATAAAACCAGTCTAGCAGGTGAAAAGTTTTAAATGAAGGTGAAGCCCTTCATATTTAATGTTTTTAGTGTAGTTTGAGGCAGGTGGAACACTACTATTTGTTGTAGTAACACAGGTAAGCCAGCCATATATATCGCTCAGCTCCAGCTGTCACTACCATGTTTTTCCGCCATCAAATACAGCAAAAGCTGTGGCATTTCTGGGGCATAGTGATGCTGTATAGTAAATTTGTTAGGTCCTGTGGAAGCGTTTTTGGCATGTTTCTTCCCAGTGACTTAAATACAAGCCTTCAAAGAGCTTGTTTCACCCAAAAAAACTACTAAAAGTGCAATAAAACGTCTATACAACCAGTAACTTAAAAAAATCGCTTCTACAGGACCTAGATATTTTAGTTGTTTAGTCACTTGTGTTGAAATTATAAGGATTCAGTAATCTGTTAGTCTGGTTTTTGGTGGCGCGTTTTTATAAAACATCGCTCTATTGTGGACCACACACCCAAGAACAGTAGTTATTCTATAGTAAAAACAAGCAAGCACAATTAGTAGTATTGCTAACACAACACAGTTGTTGAAATTATTTGTCCCTGCTTGGTTTAAGCAGGTTTTGTAGTTTGTTTTGCCCACCCATTTTAAACTATTCCGTAACCTTAATTAAACCATAGATACTAGACTTATAATAGGGATTGACAACAGAGGCGTAAACAGAAATAATCTGCGTTTCGCTTTCCCGTAATACTGTTAGGAAATTTCAAGTCACTACCAGCCGAGCTACCAGCTGACCGCTATACTACTGAGAATGTTTCATGTCTTTCCACCAAGATTTAGTCTTTAAAGGCACGTAGCTCCGTTAGGGATTCTTACTAGCACGTGTGATGGAATTTCAGTATGGAAGTGAAACCTGTTTATGCAGTGCAGTGAAGGTGCCTTGCGTCTTTATCTCTCGCATTGCGACAGTGAGAAGACTAGACTAATAGATGAGAGTTAAGCAGCTAAGATTAATAACTTTCTCTTGCCATCTTTCTACTGACGGATCTGGGACGGAACAATTTTACCTCTCCCACCACATTGTATCTGGACAAAACTGAGTATGCCGAGAAGCTGTAGCTAATCTGCTGAAGCATGAATTTAACTATAGGACATCCTCACATCTCTCTGGCTTACCTGTACAGAACCACAAATTATTCAATTATGTCAAGCACTGACTGTTCTATTAGAGTTATTGACTGCTTTATTAGAGTATATCTGAACCTTTGAAGTCAATATTGATGATCCATCAGTTTAGACCACTCAAGTTCAAATGAGATACTGTAGTGGACTGGGTGTACCCCTCCTTTTACAGCTCCTGGACTCTATTAGGAGTAAGACCTATTATGTATACCAGACCGTAAACTGAATTTGAAGTCAGTGAAGCATCCTCCTTGGTCTCAAAAATGAGGGGCATCCTGTATCCATGAGGCAGTACTGTCACACAGGATCAAACATAGCACGGTTTATACACCCCATACAACTTTGATTCATGTGCCACACAACTCAAAGTTACAAATAACAACACCTTGCCAGGCTATTATTATTTACATGTCATATGAAACTACATGATGTAAACATTGCAAATCCGACTAGGAGGTTGGTTCTTGCTCTACTCTTGCATGGGCCTGTTGCAGCTTGTCTTGTGTTATACTTCTGACTCAATCTAGTCTGCTAGCAGGTCTGTTGGTTCTGCAACTGCTCACTCAGATGTTAACAGCTTACCTAGCATTACAATCAATCAAAAATCAAATTAAGACTACTACATAAACACACCACAAATAAATCATTACACCAGAGTAATTTCTCTAACCAGACATTTTATGTGGGCAGCAGGAAAGACTCCTGGTCTCTGTTGCACAGTTTTTCCCAAAATACAATAAATTACATCATCATATTTTTTTGTACTAAGTGGTAAATTTACATATGCGTAGTAAACCAGATTCAACTCTGTATTGGGGAAGTCAAGAACCTAAGCCCACGGTACTTTTAAAGTTCAGCAAAAAAAAAAGGCTGTACAACCATTTGCTGTGCAAAGAATGTAAACTATACAATGTGTAAAGTTAGCCCTGTCAACACTCCAGCTATGGTCATGGAATATGGAGAACGGTGACCAGGTGATTTACTTGCAGTCCCCAAACAAAATGTCTGGCACATAAGACTAATACCAAAGGAGATTAGATACCTTTGTGCAATATGCAATTTCATTAGATTGTTTACTGAGGTAGTTGGTAAAAGTTATATTATTATTATGTGCATAATTATGTTCATGAAGAGGGTAATTTGTTTGAAACAAGTTCGAAAAACATGTCACTCATTGTTTTCTCATTACCACACCTGTGTGTTGGTAATGCAGCACACACACAAAAGGTACACACAAAAACACAACAAAGTCGCACACTAAAGCAAAGCTTTTGGTAATAGTATAGCAGCCACGCACACACACATTAAAGCTTTCAGCAATAGCATCAACATAATTCCAAAAACCCAGTTTGAGACCTTTGCTAAAGAGCACACACTAGATCATTATCAGTCATATTCTTCCCTCTGGCTCTTAGGTGGTCTTCCAACCTTGAATTTCTTGTAATTTCTCTCCTTTCATCATAGTTCTGATGCCAAGACTATACATGTGAAATTTTCTGTTGCTCATTTTAAACTCTGCCTACACGAAAGTAACAGGAAGGATTCATAAACTAGATATGGAGTGACATTCTCCAAAGTTAACATTTGTACTGAACCATGGAAACTCTTCAGCCAGTACTTCACGAAGCTCAGTAAAACTACACAAACTTGTACAAATATCGCTCTGAAATGCCTTGTAATTAAGCATTCCCCCTCAAACAGCTCCCCTATTGTTAGAAATTTTGATCCATTAACACTTCCAAGATCAAAATTCGAGGGTGGGAAATGTTAACACCGTTTAGGAATGTTGTGTCACTTCAAAAAAACTACACAATGGTAAATAGCATTGAACTCCACAGTAAACAACAAAATGACAGTGCGCTAAAACACACAAATAAGAAACTTACCCATCCAATGTACTTCATATAGCCATAGCTTCAGCTTTAACGCATGAAGATTACGTGCACTGCATGCCTGTTCGAGTGCCAGTCACTCAAAGGTTCCACCATTTTTACTTCACCAGCGAAACGCACATTGATTTATGAAAATAATAATTTTATAGTGTATTGCCAATCCCTATTATAAGTCTAGTATCTATGATTAAACAGACAAGGCTTTTATTATTAGGTCAAATTGAGGCCTGCTGTACAACTGATTTGAAGTTGTGAATATTAAATACACGAAACCTCATTGTTGTAAGTATGAGGATAAAATTCAAGTAATAATGCCTTTAGTGAGTTTCAGGCCATGCAATTATTCCTTCTGTGTATTTGAGATCCCTCGGCTTATAGAGATTTCCCCCTATAAGGAATGATGTACCTACTAATGCATATTACGTGTTTATTGTTTCCTTTACAATTTCACAGTTTGGAGAAGCAGATACATGCTAGTAGGTTACTAGCCTTAGATTTGATGAACTTCATTGCTGAGTACAATGTGAGTGACTGTTCCTGTTTGTTTTTCTTGAGCATTTAGTCAGTCAAACGTGACCGGATCTGCGAAAACCTGACACAATAGTGCATTTTTCAAATTTCTGTTTTTAAAATGTTTATACTCTACTTAGCCAAGTGTACCTTCCGGCAAAGTTTCAGCCTCATATGCCAATAACATTTGGAGTAACAGCCCTACAAAGTAGCAATAACAGAAAAATCGATTTGTACAGGAAATATAGGGATAATAAATTACAGGTGCGTACTAAAACAGCTGTAACTTATGAACGGATTAATGTACTGGGCTGCAATTTTCACCATCGTGTTCACCATGGATAGGTGAATCATTTACTGGGTATGTTTGCCCTTCTATCACCCTTCTTTACTGCATACAAAGGCAAAATTCGTGAAGAAAAATCGATCGCGTACATCGCTTCAATGTTACATAAACAAACACTCACAATTTGCGTATACTTGAATCTACTGCAACGAAACAAAGATTTTCCAATTCCTCATGATGAGGCAAATAAGATGATATCCAGGTTTTTATTGTTAGTCCTTCCTTCACTAAGAAAGAGGCGTTCAAAATATTTATGGAATTTTTTCAATAATACGCAAATATTTCACCCATTGTTTTCAATGCTTTATACTGGAAATTTAGGCTTGTGCTATTGTGTCGGGTTTTTGCAGATCTGGTCACAAATATTGTAAAAAATACATTTGGGCTGTAACCAAGTAATACTGATGACAGTGGAACCTCTATAAAATAGACCAACTGAAAAATTTTATTGTTGTTCGAAGGTTGTCCATTTCAGAGATAAAATTGTACTGATGAGGTCTATATGGACCTTAAAAGGTGTTATATATATTGTTTATAATGTACAGTGTCCTTGCACTGCAGACGGCCCAAGAGAGGTTCCATGAATGTTAAACACAGTCTATACAAAATTGTTTTTACAATGAAATTTCAACTACTGCAGGTACCCAACTCTGAAGCTGATACAGTAGACAGTCATCAGGTAGTACCATTGCCAGCAAGAAATCTCCAGTTTGATGGGAAAACACTTAAAAACTTTGACATTAGATAAATTTTATAATTCTCAATGTATTTATATGTTTATTATATGTGATATGATAAATGGTAACAGTATTCATGGACATATACATCGCACACTTTCACTCAACACCATTTATTTGTGATCTAGTCCATGCTGCAGAACAATAACTGGTGGGACTAGTAATCTGTGTTTGTTTTTTCCTAAGGCTAGGCTGTAGATGAAAGAACGGTTTCAAGACAGAGAGTTGATAACTTATTTCTAGTATAATTTAAGTAACCTTTTGAACCTAACATGTATGCTTTATAGCTACTATGTACTATGCCCTTGTTACCTATTCATTGTGTAATGTAAACTACTGGGGAACAAGTCAGTGTCAGGTGATGAGTTTTGCTGTGTGGTGTAAAGAAAGTCTCAAACCTACCTTTTATGTTTACTTCATCAGGCTTCTTATAGTTAGTCAGCCTGATACAATACTGTAGACAACTGGCAAGGCTAAAGACACAATTAACTATGAACTGTAAATGACTGCAACTACCACAAGCAAGTATCAGCACACAAAGATTCCACAGAGTCACCTTTCATTTCAGCTGGTTTACAAAGAAGTTTTCCTCGTAACTCCTTCCACAGTGAAACTAGTTAAAAATCTTATAATTAGTATATATTTTAGAACATTTTTTAGGTGTTGAAAAGGTATCTCACAGTTTTTACAAAAAGTGACCGTTCTATTAAAGTAATTTACTGGAATGACTGCTCTATTAGAGCTTTTTAATTAGGGAGCATGGCCTCTTAGCTTCCCACCATCTACATTATTTATTCTAACAATGCAGTAATGTAGCTAGCTACCTTTGAGGCAACTGAGGAAGTTGCCTCGGTAAAAAATGCTCAACAATTCAAGCTGAGCAAGCCTGAGTTCTAGTACCTGAACCCGAATTATCGGCAAACTTTCTACTCAAATGTTACTAGACAGCATTACCGTACCACACGTAATAGAATCTATGGCTATATTACTAAGCAGGGCCGGAACCCACTGTGGCATAATATGTGGACCACTTTTCAGCTACTTAATTGAATTTGTGAAAAAGATCGAGATACTCTAATAGAACAGTCATCATATTAGAGCTTCAGCATAAATTATAGCCACTGTTCTCATCACTGTTTGGTCTAAATCATTTACATTTATGTTAATTGTCTTTAAATTACTTCTCAAAGTTCCAATGAGTCAACTGCATAGTATAATTGAGCTAATTGATCATGCATATCACGCATTAGCAGCTACAATCAAAAATAGCCTTCACATGCCATTTCAAAGCATGTTTTCAAAAATTTCTTAAAGGGAGCATGTTCCCAGACTCCCTAGCTTGACATGCTTAGCACATGCAGTGGAAAGTAATGATCTCTGACTTAAATAAGTATAGTGTGCATGACTATGACCTGTGTTGCAGTCCATGTATGGCCTGACCACTCAAAATATCTCCGTGAGTATTGTGTTGAGTACAATTAAACTAGTTTAATACTTCTCCTTTCTGCACCTTTTCAAACATACTTTAAGTAACAAATTTAAATAGGCTGTAGGACTAGATGTCCTACAGACCTTCCAGCTTAGTTAATGCTACAGTATATCGTGCTTCAATTTTTTAATTTATTAAAATTTTTGCTTATTAAGGCTTTACAGTACAGCACAAGTACTGAGCATCACATATGACATGTAGAAAATCGCTCAGTGTCTTCAGAAACAGTGTCTTCCATTCAACCAGAGAGTCAACCTGTAAATGCTGTATCACACTAAGTGTTTTTGAATCAGTCTATGTATAAACTTTGCCTTGGTAAAAATTTTTCTGGCTATGCCACTGAACAATACAAGTGTACCACTGTTCAACACAATTAAGGCTACAGGTAGTTACAGTTTAATACAAACAGTATAATGAATAATAGTATCCTTAGAATTTCTAACAGGTAAGCTATTAACTGCGCAGTAAGAATTATTCACATACTGAACTGTCTCAAAGTGTAAGCTTGTTTTCTGGATCGTGTTCTTCCACAACAGTATGTGCCACTATTTTGATTTTATTATACATTTGCATGTGATGTCACAACATCGATATCACGATTATTTATATTACATATCAACATCACGATGTTCAGAGACAATCACAATTAATCCCACAATCGATATAATCTCTCAGCCCTACAAAGTATAATCAATTACTCTCCCTCTTATAGTGACACCTACATTTTTACTAATAAAATCTTTTGTGGAATTATCAGATTTGTTAGTTCTCAAGAGCTTGAATTGCTATTATTATAACAAGCATAATGATACAGTCAACACACACACATGCACACACACACACACACACACACACACACACACACACACACACACACACACACACACTAGTCACATGTATTATAATAATATTATGGATGTGTCAATCATACATGCACACAAGTAGTAACATAGTCAAACTAACTGTCATGTACAACAAGAGATTCTTGATAGTGAAAGTAGCCAGGATGTCTCCTTGCTGCACCCTTTCTGTTATTTCTAAATGATGTGTACACAAAAATAAGCATGTATACTACACAGACACACAGAGACCAGACTTGGGGTCAAATACATGAGTATTTGTATTAATTGCAATCAAATACAAATTTTGAGTAATTGTATTTATAGCTTAGAAACTGGATATATTTGCAATTAAATACTTTCCTAATGTATTTAAATACTTACAATTACTTCAAATACTTTTACCAAAATAAGATTGTAAAATTAACTGAATCTTTGGTCATAAGCAATGTCATAATTTGAATATCACAAGTCAGAGCCTCCAACCAAGAAAATGACATTTTCAATGATTTGATAGAGACAGTATCTTCTATTACTATTGTGAAATCACTCCAATGGTCAGAGAATATTTATACTTACCACAAGAGAAGGATCCCCTTAAGTTTTGGAAACTAAATGATCCCTGTTGACTAAGCTAACAACCCGATTTTTGTGTGTGCCGGCTTTGTATATACACCTACTTTTCAGTGTAGCACAGAAAATATTTAATCTGAGAGATGCAGGCTAACGGATAAAAGATTGATGTTTATCAATAGCACACAATACACATACACCACCCGAACATACATAGAGCTAGCATGTTGCCTTAGTAGTTATAGTAACAACAAACATAATGATATTGTGTGTGTAGATTAGAAGACAACATGTGCACAGTGTAGTGGCTGAGTCACTAAGTATTTGAAATTGTATTTAAATACTTTAGAAAGTATTTGTATTTAAATACTGTCCTGACAAAAGCATTGCAATCGTATTTGTATTTGCTAGTATTTGTAAGTAAATACTATTGATCCCAAGTCTGACTGTCACAGACACACACACACACCTTGCAGAGTTTGCAGTATTGAGATCATCAAGTTCTTGGTATTCATTAGATTTCTGACAAAACGATGAGTTGCTAGTTTGATACCAGCTAAGCAGCATAAGAACAGAGGAAGGACCAACAAAGTTATTGTTATTCCAGGAGCAACAGACTGCAACAAAGTATAGATGTTTATATTAGCAATAACTGACATGATGTTTAGTAGTAGTACATCAAAAAAGTTCAACACCTTGTCTTTGTAAGGTTGAGCCCACATGTGGATCAATGCAATAACCACTAAGGCTATCTGAAGACAAAACAACATGTTGTAATAGTTAGTGTTACATACAAATACAATTAACATGATCACTTGACGACATATCAGATAATAAGCAGCAAACCAGCGATACTTGTCCTTGTAGCATCCTTGAAACTGATCCAGTAATGGTTTGATCTTGATGGAGTTAATTTTCCTACTTAACAATGGCTCCAACAATAACAACAATGGTAAGCCAATCCCTACAACCAATTCACAGATCACTGCCACAATACCATATATGGCATGACGGTCATGGAAATATCCAATGTGTGGAGATGTATATGTGTATACCTCATTAACATCAGTAAACTTGAGTGGTCTCAGTAACTGTAGTGAAGTGGATGTTAATGATGTGTAAGATAGTAATAGGAGAAGACAGATAACATGAATGATACATCGACTGACAAGTACTGTTATTCTCACTGAACATCTAGCTGCCAGTACAATTACCAATGTCAGTATTGAAACAGCAACAGCATGTGAGTAGTGGATAAACAACTGGTCTATTCCACTTAATCCTGTCACAAAACAAAGTTGTCCAAGAAATTCTGGAGTAAGGTTTGCAAAGCTTGACAAGATCCTAACAAGTTGAAATGTTTCATCAGAAATGTTTGTGTTAACACTCAACAAGATACCCACCATACTGTAGTAATAGATTATCCCATACATATATCCTGATGCTATCTGAAAGTTGAAGTACATTAAACTGAACACACCAACTACCACTACAATCCAATACAAACAGGTCAACACTACCACTAACACTGTCATTCCAGTACTACAATGGTCTACACTGATACAGTCAGTAGAGTCATATGTTAGAGTGTAGTTTGAACTGCAATTTCCACAAGCAGTCCCTGACCTGTTTTTTTTGCACTGAGCATCAAGTGTGTGTGGTAATCCCAAGTATCCTTCTTTGGTCTCCCTATGAAACTTACAGTAATGCTTAGGACACAATGATGCAGTTGGTGTTCCTCCAACACTACCAAACCAGTAACCTCTTCTGATCTCATTGTAAGTGTCATAACACTCCACCACATCATGATGGTAACAAACACAAGTATGAGTCGTTTTGTTGTACACATTTCCAGGATGTTTAAAACAAGGTACTAATTCTACTTTAAGTGTAGTACTTACCTTTGGCTGTGAGGATGAAGTTAAAGTTAAATTTAAACTTATAATAACATTATTTGGCTCATTTGCTCCCATCAATTTAACACTAAGACTTGTGATATTGTCAATCAAAATATGCTCATCATTCATTAGAGAGATGTTTACATTTGAACAATCAATGCATTCTATGTTAAACAGTGATGGTGCCGCTTTCTTTTCAAAAAAGTCAAGAAGAACACCTTTAAACTTCACCTCATGACCAAGAATATTGTTGTTTATGTAGTAAATGTTGTGATCAGAGTTAGATGATATGTTAACACCATCAGTGTTTGGGAAACATAATCTTAGTTCATGTGGTGAAGTGACTATAGGAGATCCAGCACCATTGAGTGAAGTGTAGCTTACATTACACTGAATAGATACATTTGTCTTGTTAACGAATTGATAATATTTGAAATGGCAAGGAATAGACCGTAAAGTTTCATTTATTTCACAGAATTTTGGAATATTAAAATATAAGGAGTTACCAACAAGTCCAGCTGAATTGTTTATAAACACAACATTGGCTCTATATTGAGAGAAACTGTAGTTAAAACCATTATCACAATTAGAGATTATCATATTTATGTAAATTGCTCCTCCATTGTGTGAAACAAAATTGTTCACAAACCTAACAGTGGCTTGTTCATCAATCTCAACAACACTACCCTGGTCAAGATACACTGCAGCACCATAATCAGCTGTGTTGTTCTCAAACAATACATTATCTATTAAATGAAGTGTACTTGATGACATGTACATAGAACTACCAATATTATTGGTGAAGGTTGAATTATTAACTTGTACTTTAAGATTTGAAAAGGGTATTACATAAAAGTAAGCTATACTATAATCTGCAATATTATTATCAAAGGAGGTATTACAAATTTTCACTTCACTGGTAGCTGATGAAGCAGAAACATACAATGCTGCACCATGTCCAGAAGACATGTTGTCAATAAATTCACAATCTGTTATATGTAGTGAGAGAGATGAAACAACCGACAATGTAACAGCTGGAATGATAAATTTTAAGTTTCCATTTGATTTAAAAATTACATTTGTCATGGATACTTCAATGTCTCCACAACTATATGTTGTAATAGCAACAACCCCAGCATGTGATAATAGTGAGTCTTTAACCGTATTATTAGTAATGTTTACTCTAGTAAGGTTGATTGACATATTAACTGAAAAAATTGTGATACCAATAATACCAGAAAATGGCCCTTCATTATTAGTAAAACTTGAATTGCTTATCATTACCCTCACATTGTCTTCAGTAGATTCCCACCAAAGACAAAAACCACAGTTTTCCCTGAACACAGAAGATTCAACTACAAAAGAACTATTTCTATTTGAATAACACACTTTTGGATAGCTTGATCCAATAAAATAAAAGCCACGATGATTATAGACCACACTGATTTCAATCAGATGAATCTCCTTCTGTACAGATAATTCAGTTAAAAACCATGCGGCATAACTGTTACATGAAAAATTACTATTTTTGATCCAAATGACAAGTGAATGACTACTAATGTTAACAAAAATACCACCAGAGAAATTTGAATAAGTATTGTTATCAAATTTACTGTCAGAAACGTTAATAATCAGATCATCTGAAGTGTTTGAATTTTCTATAACCAAAGCACCATGGTAAGGCAACTCCTTCACTTCATATACAATATTTGACATAAAATTGGTATGGTCTACTGTAAGTATTCCAGTAAAACCTTGTAATTGTATGTAAACTGCTGTTATTCCAGAATACTGAAAGGTACAGTAAAGCAGTGAAATATTACTAGTGATATTAAATGTCACTCCTGCAATATTTGTTCCATTAGGATCACCACACCTGTCCCATGTGATCCCTTCAATGACCACATTATCACATAACTCACAGTACACCCCCCCACTATTGTTACACATGATGGTAGCACCTTTACCAGTTATTGTGATGTTGTTTAGATCACCTGATCCCATTTTGATGTTATCTTCTAGTATAACTGATTCTGATGTAATGTTGATTACAGAGTTACTGGTCATACAGTGTAAAGCAGTGGATAGTGAAGTACACACACACATTCTCCATCGACACAACATGTAGTATTGTCACTACCACCAGTAGTGTTGATGATGATCACTTTACTATGGGCATGTTGACCAGTGGCGTAGCCAGACTTTTCGCCATGCCTGGGCAATGGGTGGGCAAGCCATTTCCCATGCAACACACGTCCACATGCCCATCTTCATATGGACATCAATATAACATTTTTTAAATGCATTATGTATCATCCTACACTACTGTATGCAAGATGACTAATATCAACCTAATTGAAGCGAACGCCAAGCTAGCTATTGGCCTTCTAACCTATTACATACATCTAGCTACATGTGTCTTAATACCAGACTACAAAGATTCTTAAATTAAAGCACGAGGCGCTCTATCACGTGATGACTGCTCTGCCACTACAGTTGTTAGCCTAGAAAAGTAGAAACAAAAAGAAAAGAATTGCTGACTGAACAAGTACTCCATACCGTTTGAACTGAGCAGTATCCACACGGATAGATGGGTGCTAATTTCATAAATACCTCTAGACTGCTTTGCCTCCCGAGTTTTGACCACACCGATAGCTACCGTGATCACTTAATCCAAATGTAAACTGTCCAGCCCACTATAGTGAAACCAATTCTTTGCCCTTCACTCCTTGCCACAATGCTGCGCTGTTTTTTGTAATCACGTGATCTTGCTTCTATTCATTGCCTCCTCTATTTGTGCACAATCAAGTTACTCGTAGGGAAAATCCCTTGGATAACCCCATCTCTGTTTAGCCAAAAAGAAGGAAACCATCGGCGAAAATGGCACGGTGAGTGTTGTATAAGTTGTGCTATACTTATTCTTGTACAGTGACTAGTTAAGTAACTTTAGCAAAATCTCGAGCTATCCAGCCCACGTCTTTATAATTACTCTAGGAGCTGATGGTGGGGCAAAGAAGTCTGATGCCCGGGCAATGCCCTGGCTTGCCCGGGTTTGGCTACGCCACTGATGTTGACTGGTGATAAAGGTGATCAAATTAATCCACACTAGGATCAAGATCATCATTCTGCATACAGATAAAACATTACTTGAAGTATACAACATTATTCATAATTGAGTTTGTACATTAGGCCCCTATTCGGTGATTATTAGTTTCTCATCCAGCCTTTCTAATTATTATGATGCGGGCGGGAGGGTATTACCATTATTTTATAATATTAACACACTGATGTACAAACCTTGTCCAAATTGTCTTTCTTTCTTACTACAAACATCTCCTTCACCAGCTGATTCTACTTCTCGTGATCGCCAACTGTTTTTCGACAGTCAACTGAAAGCCTGCTTTGATGAAGTCGATAGAGCACGATTGCAACTGGCACTGCAGCAATTTGCTAAGGAAACAACAGTTCTCCTGGTGATATATAGCGCATTGTAGCGTTCATCAACAAAAAATTATAACAGTTTGGTATCACGTGTTCTTCTGAGCATGCAGAGTAAATAATGGCTTACCATGCGGTAACTAAAGAAGGATGCGGACGGTGGATGAGAAACTAATAATCACCAAATAGGGGCCTTATAATTACAATAAGTACAGTAGTACTCATCAAGACAACTAGTGTGTCATGTGGCCAAGAAGCTGGTAAACATACCAGTGTGTTACTGTATCAGGAAGAAACAAATTATCACAATAGCTAGTTATCAAGACACACGGTAGTGTGTCGTGCGGCCCAAAAAGCTGGCGCGCCACACCATGAGTATATTTACAGGAAGAAAGAAAACGTCATTTTCACACCTTTGTATCTCGGTGATCCCTTATCCGATTGGAAACAAATTTGCTACAGAGTTGCCCGCCAGCCAGGGGAGTCTACATTCCAAATTGGAAGTAAATCACTCCAGCCTTTCCGAGATACGAGCTGCCAAAGTTTCGATTTTTTCTTCGTGTTTTCGCACACTTGCAAAAATTGCTATAAAACGCAAACGCGTACTCCGATCACCTTGAAATTTGGCACATTCTAGCATTAAATTTGGTGCAAATCCGATGGATGGTTCAGGAGTTATGACCGATTATTCGCCTATAACAAGATCGATTTGTTGTCACGCCTACAGGGTAAACCTCTTCATGGAATGAGTTGAAAATTGCTATGTAGATGGAGTAACCATCGTAGGAGTGCCTTTTGGTGGTTTGAAAGGAATCGAGATAAAGACCATGGAGATATGACACAAAACCCAACCTGTGTCACAATTACGCGATCGATTTTTATGAATAAAAAAGTATTAGTTTTCACGCCTACTAGGCAAACCGCTTAGAGCAATGAGCTGAAAATCGGTGTATAGCTGGAATAATCTTCATAGAAAGTCCTCGCAGTAGTACAGAAGAATCGGGTTACAAACCACTGAGTTATGATTCGAAAGCCACCTCCGTGTAGCAAATGCGAGATCGAGATACTCTAATAGAACAGTCACCCTAATAGAGCATTCGGCTAATTATTTACTCCATTATAGAATTCTATTACATTACAAGTTATTCTGTAGGGAGTTCAGCTGCAACAGTTAATCTTATAGACAGTTCAGCAAGAAGCAAGTCACCCTGTGCTAGCTAGCTTTCCTCATAGCTATAGCTAGCTAGCTAGCTATAGCTATGAGGAAGTCCACATATTTTTCGAAGCTTATGAATGGGAACAGCTTAATTGAAAATGATGATTTTGAGCAGTCCATGGCTCATAGTTATTTCCATGCAGGAAAGCTTTCACAATTTTGTTTCATCTGTATTACAATTGCTTTCACCATCTTATACTGACTGCTTTTACTACCTCAATTGTAGCTATAATCATTATCTAATCCAAAACAGCCAAGCTGTAAAAAAAAGTGCAGCCCCCAAAAAGGCTATGGTGAAAAAAGATGCCAAATCCAAGGTGGAGGCCAAGAAATGGCTGTGATGGTAGGGTAATGGTAAAAATTTTAATAATGACAATTCAGGTGAATTTGATGCCGCTTGGCCGCACTCATTTTTTTTATAGTTTGGCTGTTTTGGATTAGATATCATTTCTTTTTGTATTTGTATACCCCAAAGTTGGCCTATGGCCAGCTTTGGAGCTTTTTTAACCTATCTTGTTTTCTTTACCACAGGAGCCAGGAAGAAAATGGCAGATTTTTAATACTTTAACTATTTCTGATTTTATCAGTAAATATACAAATTATAATATAATACATATATTTATTACATGCCAATTATTCCCTACAGGATTACTTGTTTGCAGCTGATCTCTCTACTGGGTGACTTGAAATGTAGCTGAACTCTCTACATGCAGGGTGATCTGTTCATAGGTGAACTTTCTACAGGGTGATTTGTCTCCTTGGTCTTTATCTCGATTCCTTTCAAACCACAAAAAGCACTCCTATGATGGTTACCCTATGATGGTTACTCCATCTACATAGCAATTTTCAACTCATGCCTATAAAGGGTTTACCCTGTGGGCATGACAGAAGTTCGACTTTATTTTACGCAAATAATAGGTAATAATTCCATGAATGTTAATCAGATTCCTACCAAACTTGGTACTGAGATCCACTTTAATGCGCCCTTTACGTGTGCCAAATTTCAGCCCGATTGGAGCATGCATTGGTATTTTACGGCGAATTTTGCAAAGTATGCGAAAAGAAGAAAAAAAAGCAATGAAAATAAAACAAACTTTTACCCACTCATATCTTGGAAATTACTAGAGCGATTTTCTTCAAATTTGTTATGTGGACTCCTTGTCCAGGGTGGCACTTCTGTAGAAAATTTGGCTCCAATTGGATAAAGGATCACTGAGCTACAAAGGTGTGAAAACTATTTTTTCCTGTCAATATACTCATGGTGTGACGTGCTGGCTTCTTGGGCTGCACAACACACTACTGTGTATCTTAATTATTGTTCTAATTCATGTAATGTCATTAAACATTATTAGTACAATATAATAATAATTAAATAGCTAATAATCAACAGTTCATAGCTACAGTACAAAAAATCTGTTAGCAACAATCCTGCCAGCCACCCTTAAGGCCACTATTTGGTAATTTTCTGTTAAACTCCAAATGTAGAGTGCAGGCGAGTGGGTCATTACCATTGTAATGAACTAGCTTTATTATAATTATTGTAATGACTTACTTTATAATTACTGTATCACATGACACTTAATATTTTAGTGTTTGTTTGATTGAGCACGTGTGTGTTGTTCTAATTAACTACCGCATATTTTTGTATTAATCAATTGTTATATTAGTCATATTACACTGGTAGCAGAGGATGGTTTGAGAAATGGCCACTACACACGTTAGTATTCCCAAGTCCTTCTCAGGCGGAGATACTCGAGAGTGGTTTCAGAAGTTTGAAATTTGTTCCAATGCGAATGGATGGGACGCAACAAAGAAGACTAAGAAATTGCCGACCTTACTTGAAGGGGAAGCTTTAGCAGCGTGGATGGAGTTAACCGATGAAGAAAAGAAGGATTATAGTGTGGCGAAGGACAAATTAATTAAGAAAATGGCGCCACTTGAATTTGTGTCATTGGAAGAGTTTCAAAAGCGACCAATCTTTCCTGGCGAATCAGTTGGTATGTATTTGTATGAGCTGAAACGACTACTACAGCAAGCGATGCCAGGATTGACAGCTGATGCGAGGAAGCAATTACTGATTCACCAATTCTTAGCGGGGTTACCTGCCTCACTGAGTCGTCAGCTTCGAGCGAGTGGTAACACGGCAGACCTTGATGAACTTGTACAACGTGCTAAGATCTTGATGGTTGTGGATGGTGGTGAGAGGCAAACTGTGGCAGTTCACTCAGGCATTTCTGAAGTCTCAGAACTGAAATCCCAAATTTAAGAATTGACAGCACAGGTGGCAGCATTGAAAGTAGCTCAGAAGAGTGATAGGAACCCACCACAGTGCTACTACTGCAAGCAGCCCGGCCATGTGCAGCAATATTGTCCGAACAGGGTCAGGGAGCGTAGGTGCTATATCTGTGGCAGGCCAGGTCATATTGCCGCCAACTGCTGGCTGTCAGTAAACAAGAAGGGGATGTCCCTGGGGGGCAACCGACATCCCTAATAAGTAAGAGCCCCACACATACTGTAGTAGTAGCCACCACCAAGATACAAACAGTTGTAATTATGGGAAAGATTGGACACTCTACCTTGGAGGTAATGCTTGATTCCGGTTCTTCCATATCCTTGTTAGCACAATCTAGTGTTGCGAAAATGACTAACATCATAGAGAAACCAGTTCCAAGGATCCTATTGAGAACAGCATCAGGTGTACCACTTCCTACTGTTAAGTACATCACAGCATCTGTGCTGATCCAGAACATGGAGACACCTGTACAACACAGTTTTTTTGTGGTTAGTGATCTTATTGCTCCTGCTATTTTAGGACTTGATTTCTTACAGTATCACAACCTTGTTCTGGATTTCTCTGGAAACACAGTTCAAGTTTACCCCAAGAGTACACAACTACCAGAGGAACATCAACAGTTGAAACAGATGGTGAAGGATGCCCAGAATAACAAACCTCATGTTGGTATGATAGCAGCTTTATGTACTGACTCCAGAGTAATGCCAGAAGAGTGTGCCATTCCTGATTTTGGTGCCCCTAATACTTATGAACTACCTGAGAATTGCAGTGGGGATTTTAAGCATCTAGTGGAAGAACACAAAACCTTATTTGATGTCAGACCAGGGAAAACCACACTTGACTGTCACTACATTCCAACAAAAGGCCCACCCATTCGTGTACCTCCGCGATGCATTCCAGGGCACTATCGTCAGGAAGTTGTTAGGCAGATTGAATTGATGCTAGCACAAGGGGTCATAAAAGAGAGTAGCAGCCCATGGATGTCCCCTACTGTTTTTGTACCCAAGAAATCTGGAGAACTAAGAATCTGCGTAGACTACAGGTCCCTTAACAAACAGACAGCCAAAGATTCTTACCCCCTGCCACTCCCTGATGAGGTACAGGATCGTCTCACTAATGCTGCTGTGTTCTCCACTTTAGACCTCCACAGTGGATATTGGCAGCTCCCAGTGGCAGAAGCTGACCAGCCTAACACTGCATTCTGCCCTGGACCAGGAATGGGCCTCTACCAGTTTTGCCGCATGCCATTCGGGCTCTCAGGAGCACCAGCATCTTTCCAGAGACTGATGGACTCTGTATTGCGTGGCCTGCCATTTGCGTCAACATACCTGGATGACATATTGGTTTACTCCCCAAATGTGGAATGCCATAAGGACCATTTACGGAAATTGTTCTGCCGCCTGCAAGATGTGGGACTAATCCTGCGTGGGAAGAAGTGTTCCATTGGTGTGCCTAAAGTGTGTTACCTAGGCCACATTTTCTCAGCTGATGGTATTCAACTAGACCCTAACAAGGTACATGCAGTGCAATCCTGGCCAACACCATGTGATGTTACCACCCTTCGTCAATTCTTGGGTCTTGCTTCTTATTATAGAAGGTACATACATAAATTTGCTGATTTTGCCGCCCCACTTCATGGTCTTACACAGAAAGGTGTGTCGTTCAAATGGACTTCTGTTCATGACAATGCGTTTTCATTCCTAAAATCCAAGCTAACTCAATCGCCTATCCTGGCTTATCCAGATTTTTCTCCTCCTTTTGTGTTGCAGACAGATGCCTCTGCTGTGGGATTGGGAGCTGTGTTGGAACAAGGAGGCCATGTGATTGCCTATGCCAGCCGGACGTTGACCAAAAGTGAGTCAAATTATAGTGTTATACAAAGGGAGTGTTTAGCTGCTGTATTTGGTATGAAACAATTTCGTCACTATTTGTTAGGACATTCTTTTACTCTGATGACAGACCACGCACCGCTCCAGTGGCTTTCTGCACAGAAAATGGAAGGTCTTCTTCAGCGTTGGGCCTTAGCTATGCAAGAATACACCTTTGACATCGTGTATCGAAAAGGGACAGAAAACATTAATGCAGATTCACTGTCACGTAACCCAGTATCTGTACCGCACTCAGTTGCAGTCACATCCTCACAACCTGTCACCACCGACATACAAGTGGCTCAGTTAGAGGATCAAGTAGTCAAGCAGCTTCATAGCGGATTGTCCTCATCCACCAAGCCTGTTATCACAGGTAGAACACAACCACTACTTAACAGGTATTTACAACTTTGGCAACAGTTGTCTATTATTGATAATGTAGTGTGCTGCACATACACCCCCAGGCTTTCACAGCTGCCAATTATTATCCCAGTACTTCCACTTTCAATGCAAAGGTCTGCAATCTCTCAATCACATGATATTCCCACTGCTGGGCATCAAGGCATTGCCAAGACACTACAACGACTTCAGGAGTCTGCTTATTGGGTTGGAATGGCCCAAGATGTTGCTAAGTATTGTAAACAGTGTACTGTATGTCAGCAAGCGAAGTTACCAGCACCCACCCCAGCTCCTCTAACGAATGTGCCGATTGGAGGGCCATGGAAAATGCTGGCTGCTGACATTTTGGAGGTCCCAGTTTCACGTCGTAATAATAGATACTTACTAGTGGTCAGGGATTACTTCACAAAATGGGCAGAGGCAGTTCCTCTATGAGAACAAACTGCTGCTTCCATTTCAGCTGCTGTCATCAAAATTTGCTGTTCCTTTGGCATCCCTGAAGTTTTACATTCAGATCAGGGAAGAAATTTTGAAAGCCAGCTATTCCGTGACGTGATGACAGCCTTTGGGATTCAGAAGAGTCGTACGACAGCATACCACCCTCAGGGTGATGGTATGGTTGAGCGATTCATCCACTCACTTCTGCAGTTGCTGCATTGTTACACTGAAACCGAAGATGATTGGGAAGAATTTTTACCGCTTGTAATGTATGCCTATCACACAGCCATACATTCCTCAACAAATATCTCACCCTTTCAACTGATGTTCGGAAGATCGCCAGCTGCTATTCCCTTTCAGTGTCCCTACAAATTTGATACCACCACATATGCGAATCACTTACAAGCCAAACTTCAAGCAATGCAAGATTTTGTGCATGCTAACTTGACCAAGTCTGCGGAGCAACAAAAGAGACAGTATGACCGTCACACTTTTCCCCGTACCTTTAACCCTGGAGACACTGTATGGTTATCAGTGCCAACGGCTAGGAAGTTACAACCACACTGGGATGGAAAATGGATTGTCAGTAAAGTAAAAGGTCCGTGTAATTTAGAACTGACGGATGGCCACAACTCTAAAGTGGTTCATGTCAATCGTGTGAGGCACAGGATCCAACCAGATCAAATCAAGGAACATACCATTACTGACCAGCAGCCATTGCAATGGAATCCTCCTGAATTCCACCACTTCCTTATTCCAGAAGCTTCCGTTGATGGTACACAACGTCGTTATCTGCTCCGTGATAGACACCCACCAGACAGGCTACGGTTCTAATGCTTGAGGACAAGCTCTTAAAAGAAGGGGGCGTGTGTAATGAACTAGCTTTATTATAATTATTGTAATGACTTACTTTATAATTACTGTATCACATGACACTTAATATTTTAGTGTTTGTAATTGATTGAGCACGTGTGTGTTGTTCTAATTAACTGCCACATACTGTTGTATTAATCGATTGTTATATTAGTCATATTACACCATTAACCATTACCCCAATGCTTGCCACAATACAAGCACACAAAAAATTTTGAATTTTCAACTAGTATAGGGACCATAGCACATTGATAAAAGGTACTGAAACAAGCTGGAATAATGCACGATATTAAATCACAGTAAAAGAATAATTATATCCCTACTGTGCATTTCCATTAAGGTATCTTGAACACAGTAGGGATATAACATTTTATTGTTTTAATGTGATTTAATATCATGCACTACTACTTGTTTCAGTGCCTTTTATTGATGTGCTATGGTCCGTATTTTAGTTGAAAATTCCAATTTTTTAGTGTACTTGTTTTTAACTTTTTTTTTTGTTATAACTGTGAACCCACGCATACCACATCTGAAATAGTGCTGTGCAATTATCATCTGAAAAGTGAAGTATCCATTATGCTTCATTGTCAGCTATGTTCAACCTGTTACAAATCAAGAACTGTTTGAAACCTCGGCAATCAAAATAGCCACTATGAAAAATATGGATGATTTCCATTACGAAGGGAAGCCATCACGTGCTACCATACCAAATCGGAATTTTTTGCTGTCAGCAAAGATGAATGGGACACAAAAAAGGACACTGGTAAATCCATGAAGAATGCATTGTACATACTACGGTATGCCAAAAGGCACCTCTCGGGCCAAAGCGATGTGGAACATAGAGGTGTACCGATAAGGATTTTTCAGTTGTACCGATATCCAATTAATCTGTACCTAATAGAGCTGATACTGATTATACCAATCTGATTATTGTATATTCTGTAAAATGTAAATCAAAGAGAACTACAGGTGTAGCTACTGCATGATGCACATTAATCTAATGATTTTTAGAAAAAACAGAAGTGATGTAACTATAAGGCACAGTAATACCTGGTTACCTATGGTGGTGTTGACTCTAATACACAACCCAGACAATTAGGCACCACAAACATTTTAATACATGCCATCTTGTCCAAATTACTCCGTGTTTTATTCAATTTTCAAGATGGCTACTATACACAGATTATCAGTTCAGCTTTCTTGTGGTGCAGTTCTTGAACAGTAAAAAAATCAAGCCCATAGCCTTAGCCGTTATCGAGTTACACTTGTCTGAAGGCATCAGTCAGACAGTAGAAAACTCCATTAATATTTTCAATTCTGTAGCAACTTGTTGAAAGTGTTTTGGGTCGATATGAAAACTTGTTTGGGCTTAGTTTTACCTAACCAATACTGCCTCATCATCGTCAGGGAAAATTGAGGCTAGTTTTAGGGTGATGATATTTCCTGGGCCATGCCTACTCCTTTGTGGTCCAGGCTTATTGTCATATCTTATCTCTCTGCATAAAACTGGCAGTATAACTTGGTATCCTTATTCTGGTCTACTTCAAATATATCTAGCTATAGTTGTCCTCTGTGACAGGGTTAACCTTCTTACTTGAAAATTCTACAAACGCTAATGTCAGAGTTCACTGCACAAATCTTTGAATTGGCTACAATACACAAGCTAGCTATACTGTATGAGTGTAGAATCTTGAAAACATGCTCAATACTTTGATCAAATAGCTACCGGTTCCTTAATAGGGGGAATATCTGCAGCTTATATAGGGTCCATGCCATCCAAAAATTGTGTGTAAGATTCCAAATCTCACCATTTTTTCCCTAGATTCCAACCTAGATTCCAGATTCCAAACCTAGATTCCAGATTCCAAATATCAAAATTTAGATTAACACCTTTTATGCACTCGGCTGACTTCTGAGCTAATCGGATCACTGATGAGGCCACAAATGCAGGTTAAAGATGTTGCTATTGCCTGTACAGACATGCCAAAATGTGTACACATTGCTCACAAGACTAAACTGATTGCAAAACAACATGCAAGATAATTTACAGTATAGTTTACAAGAAATATATGGAATAATCAGACGTATATGAAATTTCATTTTATCAGAGATTCCTGATTCCATTTTGGGATTCCAAGTGGTTTTTGCTGATCGTAAAAATGGTGGAGGGAAGCAGCTACAGTAAACTTTGGTGGTTGTGTTATACATGTGTCAGGTTAACATAAAGTATGATATTTACACTGTGAATGTCTGTTTAGTGCCACAAGGCGAGCATGTGATGTCTTAAATGTATTGGAGTACAAGCCAGTCTAGTGACGAGCAATAATACAGTAGGATTACCGCACACATATATTACGCACATATTACATGTTAAGTGTATACCCGTTTCTCGCACTTAATCATGGTTGATAAGCGCATGTGGACGAACACGAAGCTCCAACATGAGATGAAGCTATACAACAGAATAAATACTAGAGGTTTGATTTCTTAAAGTACAAAATCAAAATACGTGTTTTTCGAGTGGTGCTTTTACTATACTTACCAAGCAAAGTGGTCTTCTGTCATATGCTTCAGATGACGGATTCAGTGCACAAAACTGGATTCAAAATATTGGTACATGTAATGACTGCAATTCACACCACCCTAAGAGAGCGAGTCCATGAGGAAGTTTATTTATTAGGCACATGCGCTTAACAAATATATGTTAATTACAATAATTTTTCATGAATATCTATTAGGCATATGCGCCTAACAACCAGACTCTACAGTATAGTGTTTATAAGCTGCGTAAACAGCAGTGTGTAGGTTTCAGCTAGATAGATGCACACAGAGTTCAATTTAATGCTACTGCCCAAGTTTTGTGTTTATCTAAAAACTAATCCTGGCTACACCCCTGTTGGGGGTCTGGCTCATGAAACTACTATTTTCTATACATGTCTGGCTTCTAGTTTGTCCACAAAGTGGGCTGGCTTCTTGTTGCCTCTCATGCTCATTGCACTGCTCTGCTATTGCCTGTATTCATGGTGCTTGGTAGTCATCTGGTCACTTTGACAGAACTCCATCTGTTAAGGGTAGAGTCTGAGGTGGAGTCTCATTTGATGGTGAACTAATTTGTTAACTATAGGTCAGGATATGTATAAATAAAAATGAGTTATTCCCCTCAGTTAGTCTACATTTTCATTCTGATGAACTTTGAGACATATAAAGCCTAAAATGGCTACAGCTTCTGGGGGAGGGCTGCGCCCCCCAGGCTATATGCCTTTTAAGCCAGTACCCATGTTTTTTGACAAAAATGGATAATCCAAGCAAGGGGGTGCCATGTAGGTACTTGCTGTAGGGAGATCGGTGACCGCGGTCAAAGCCTGACTGGCTGAAATTTCACTTTGACCTGTGACTAAGAGCCTTTTTCAATCTTTGACCATTGACCTAGTGATGATATTTCAGTACTTTTTGATTGTGAGCCTGGAAATTTTTACCCTTGACTGTTTTACTTGGCACGAATTTGGTGGCTTTGACCTTTGACTTAATAGACTTTGACTGCGGTCACTGATCTACCTACAGTGAGTGCCTGTATGTCACCCCCTTGTAATCTAACCCCATACAGGCTTTCAAGGGTGGCGGAACAGGGGGGCCGGGGGCCATGTGCCCCCCTATTTGAAAAGTTAGGGGGCCAGTGCCCCTCCAAAATTTAGTTGGAAACTTTGCAGTATTCACAGCAGCATACATGTGCAAAAATTACATGCGCAAATACATAGGAACGGGAGGGGTATTAATGTTAGTGTTACACAGCTCAGTTACTGACATACACAGATATACAGCTTACAGAATCACATGATGCATCCAACTGTAACTCAATTCCTATACTTTTGCGTGTTCATTGATTTAAATTGTACTCTTTAGAAAGATGTGATCAGCTGGCAGGGGATGTTGTTTCCGAAGATATTTGTTGTTGTAATGGTGTACGAGACTCGACATATTCATGAGTACACTGGATAGGAACAGCAATTGTACTGGAGTATTCTAATTGGAGAGCAGCAGTACTACTTTGTGAAAAGATCAGTCGTTAACTATAATAATGTACAGTACGTTGATGGAAGGCTGCCAACATTGTTTAATAAGTGATTACTGAGGTATTGTGATTGATTTCAATGTAAATCACATGACTTACTGATCACTCGACAAAAGGGAATCGCCGTTGCTACAACAGAGTGAGAATGAAGAGTAGTGGATGAAGTAAACAGGGGTGCAGTATGTAGCCATAATCAATAGCTAGCGTAATAAGGTTCGCACACAATAAATAGCTAGGTGTGCATAGCTAACACATTTTTACATTATTAAGGGCCCATATGAAGATGGGCTCTAAAATGTATGCAGATTCAAACTGTTTGTAGGTTCTACTGCCACTAGGCAACTGGACTTTGGAAGGTGACAGATGTTTTGTCTTGGGATACCTGTGTAAGTGACCCCCCCCCCCCCCCCAATTTCGTCCTTCACCACTGAACTGTAGGCTTTGCCTCCAGTGTTTGCCTTCCTGTGCCTAACTGGTAAAGCAGATAAAAACAAAAACAACCCCCAAGCCCCCCTGCCACCAGAGCTGCAGAGATTCTATACTCTGGTCAGCCCCCCCCCCCCCTCATTTCCTCCGCCACTACTCTAGTATCTATAGTTATTGTTTATGCATTTATGGAAATTATGTCACATACGCAAGAGAAGATCCCGATTCACCCTCGTCCCTCAAGCAATCAAACTTCACCGCGAACTTCACCACCAAGCATGTAAGTCACCTGATGAGCCTCCCACTGCACCAGAGTAATCACTTAGTGACCTTGCAGAAACTATATTCATGACCTCCGGACGGCGAGTAATATTATGATCCCACTCAGCAGAAGCCGCAGCAGAACATAGTAATGAGCTATGTAGGTGCGCATTGATTTGCCTTTGGTTAAATTTGAAGTCGAGTTATGACTATACAAGCATGAAGTGACTTTGAGATGTTGAAAATATGAAAGGTGGCAGCATAGATATTTACATATCTATGTTATTGTAACAAGATAGCGTTAACTAAGAGTATTGCTGTTATTATCGTTTTGTGTGTTTTGTCCGAGGTAATATTGGATTCACCAGCAGAAGAATAGCACATCAGGAGGTGATAGAGGTTGGGGACGTGGAGGCAGAGGAGGGAGACGTGGAGGCAGAGGAGGGGGACATGGAGGTAGAGGAGGGGGGCATGAAGGCAGAAGAGGAGGGCGTAGAGGAAGGGGGCGTGGAAACAAAGAAAGCGATGATGGAGACAGCCAATCTGGGACAGAAGTTAAAGTTACACCACCAGTGACTCAGGAGCATGACACAGGACAGAACATAGCAACACAAGGTTGCAATATTTTTGTTTATAATTATAAATAGTTGTGTATCAAGAGTAATTTGGATGAGGGACAGTGTCTATCTGCACTACAGGCACAGCTCTAAGTATCACCTCTGGCTTCCCTAAATAATTAGCCTAACCTCATCATCAACACCGATCATAGCCTATCAACAAATCAGGGTAGATGTGTGGTGATGTGTTAATGCTTTGATGAATCTTAAGCTATAACTGGTAGCTATTATAACAATGCATGGTACTTCTATGCATAATTTACTTCAGCAAAATTAGTACCATGATAAAATTAATTTGCAATTGCATCCTTATGAACTTAGCATTTGTAATAGATTTTGTTGTAGAAATGAGCAGTGCACAGATGGTAGATGAGAATCACATATTAAGATTTCTCAAATTACAAGAAAAAAATAAATTACATTTCAATAAAACAGTCAACAATTTCTGGTAATGAAAATATAAGACAACTATTTCTGCTGAGAAAGATTTCATTCTACATCACACCTCGCTGTATGGTCTGTATAAAAGTCCATTGTACTATGTTACTAGCATTTACATTGAGAACTTGCATGTAATCCTGGAGATTCTGCTAATATGCTGCAGGTGAATAAAAAGTACACAAACAAGTGTAACAAAAAATTTGGAATTTTCAATATGAGTAGGGATCAAAGTAATAAAAAGTACTGAAACAAGTGAGATTTACCACCTGATGCCTTACTACTACACACATATCCTTACTAGAACTGCAGAGGGTCTTGAAATGCTGAAACAAGTGACATTATCTACCACCTGAAGTCTTGCTAGTACACACACAATCCCTACTTCAGTTCCTGAGAAGTTAGAGACAATGGCACTGAAGTAGGAATTGTGTGTACTAGCAAGACTTCAGGTGGTAGATAATGTCACTTGTTTCAGCATTTCAAGACCCTCTGCAGTTCTAGTAAGGATATGTGTGTAGTAGTAAGGCATCAGGTGGTAAATCTCACTTGTTTCAGTACTTTTTATTACTTTGATCCCTACTCATATTGAAAATTCCAAATTTTTTGTTACACTTGTACTTAAAGTCTTATTAAAGCTTTTAGTGGCCAGCACTGAAGATATGACAGCAACATGTGCTGCATCCTTTGCATTACCTAACCTAATAAACTGGATATTGAGACTACAATTACTTAACTTAGCAACAATAAAGTAAAACAAAAAATGGGCCAAAGCACTGAAGCAATTAATGCTAGCCAAAAAAAATTGTAACCAAAAAGGTCAGGTAAAAAGAAAAAAAAGAGAGACTGTGTTCAGGGTACCACCGAGATTCGATCTAGGGACTGAACACTCGCAAGTAAAACGCTCTATCGATTTGACCACATGTGATCTGCGGCTATTTTGAACCTATAAGTTGTTTATAAAGGCATGCTTAATTACTAAGTTAACTTACTGACAACAAAAAGAAACTGCATAATGGTAGGGTGCAGTACATGCCTACAGTGCAGGCTGAGCTTTGTATGTTAGCAATACTACAACATTCCCTCCTGTTCCCTTTACTACACTACAACCTATTGTCATCACCTCTATCCTCCATGATCCCTACATTTACAGTACTGTATGAGTAAGCTACTACTGACTATTATCACCTATTGTCATCACCTTTGTGCAGTAAAATTAGCTACCACAAACTATTATCAACCAATACAGTGGAACCTGTTAATCAGGACACTCGACACCTACATAATCTGGACACTTGGTAATGTTCCTAAAGTATCCCTTAGCATGTAACTGGACTGAAAATTCAGGATACCAGGACACTTTTGGTCAGTCTAATACACAGCCTTCACTGTAGAGTGAGAAAAACCTGTTACCAAAAAGGCTGCCAAAATGAAAAAAAAGTTGTAGCAAAAAAGGTTGTTGAAGAAAAGTTGTAACCAAAAGGTTTGAAAAAGAAAAAAAAGAGTGATACAACTGGGATTCGAACTCCCATCCTACCAGTTTCCAGCCTAACGCTCTACCACATGGACTAAATGTCACTTGTGGTTACAGAGTCTTTAAAGAATTCAAGCGAATTTTTGTCTGCACCCTTGCACTAAACGCGCTGTAAATGACAAATGACGGCGGTTAGAAGCTTCATTTAAAAGCGAGGTAATTCTTAGATGATGAGCGCTTAGTTCGACACAAAAAAAATGCTTCGATAGCTACGTGCATCAGCTGGCGAGAAAATCGTTGGACGCCTTCGGAATTGTGGACGGACAGACGGCTTTTCAGTTTTATATATATAGATGTGTATAAACTGAAACATTTCATGATTATATTTTCACGAAGCTATCATCACTCGCGAAATTCGCGAAAGTTTCGTCCCTCGAAAATTTCCGGCTATAGCTACAGTACATTTGGGCACAAGCAAAATTTGTGGGAAAACTCAATTAAAAATTTCAGAGATGTTTTTAAAAATTACTTTTTTTGCGCATTCTGATGAAGCAACTATTATTAAGCCTTCTTGCTGTAGAGTTTCACACCCATATATAGCTTCTTTTATCTTAATATACAAATTGGGTGATTTGTTCATTTATAAAACCAAACATTTATTCTCTTTAGACCATAACACATGTGATTTAATTGCAGAAAAGCACTAAGAGCACATGATTAAACTCTCTAGGATCTCTTTCTATCCATTTTAGATTGTAGGAATGGAAATCTATGTCAAGGAAGTGGTTTGTCATCATTTGTCCCACCTGATCACTATACAGTACTATAAACTGATATTGAAAAGTTAGTTTGTTATGTGTTAGACAGTAAATCAGCCATATCTTTGGAATGCTTCATTGTATTATCGCAAACTTTTCACACAAGGTGATAACCACTCAGTGTTTCATTTTAGCAATAAAACAGAAAATTGACCAATGTGCCAAAATGCATGGTTTTCCAAAATAGGCTCACAAATTTCCTATGAGATTTTGAAATCTTTAGATTTTACCCAAGATTTTAAGATTCTAGTGAAGATTTCCAAAGATTTCAATACTAGATTATCGTGTAATATCAGTGTGTATCCGACAATGTCCAGAAATTAGAAAATTTTTAAGATTTCAGATTTTAATTCCAGAGTTTTCTAGTAAAGATTTCAAGATCAATCTATGAGATTTCTAGCTTGTTTCAGACCCCTCGTGTTCATCCCTAGTGTTAATCATTTAATAATGCACGTATCATTATTAAGGCCACTCCAAGAAAATTCACTGTTTCCCATTTCCTGCCCACATGCAGATTCTCTTCCCGCATGGTCATTCACTATTGCTGTCAACTGAACATTTTATTCATTATTTATCCTGTGATTGCATAGCAGTAACTAGTTTAGCATTCAGAAAGCCTAGCTTTTCACTGTTCAAGTTCTTAGTTTAGTATTTCTGCTGTATTCGTACCTGTAAGTTAGTCAGTATGAATTTAGAAAATTAGTGGAAATATCTATAATGGATAATGAACCGCCTGCCCGTATGTATTTTTGAGGTAAATGAAATGGGAAACAAAGAATTTTCTTGGAGTGGCCTAAGCCACTACTCTGCCCCCAGTATGGACAGGGTGGGTAGATTTGACAATTCCATGAAATGGGAATTGTCAAATGGGACTCGTACACTATCTGAGAATCCAATTAGAAATTTATTGAAATCTGCAAAATTTAGAAAGACGGGAGGGACACAATGCAGTGGTAGAAATAACAACAGTCTGTCTTGGAAATTTCAACATAGGACCTATGGACAAAGTTATTATGCATTTCCATTAACTATCTACATAAGTATTTTTGTTTGTTTGTTTTCATCCATTCACAATTATTTTAACAATTGTTAATTAATGACTTGTCATGGCAACTAAAATCACAATGAAAATGGCTTTGATAATGAGTGGGTAGCTACAACAAGTATTTGGAATAATTTACTGCCAGTCAAAGGCTCCTGTGGTCCCCTGACATCTATTGTCTAGTGATAACATCTTAATAACATTGTATTGAAAAATAATTTTTGAAATACTGAAAGTTATTTGAAATCCTTAAATATTAGGACTCTCGTACACAACTTTATGGGTTTGCTGGGGCGTTAGCAACCCCTTGACACTAGTACTGGCATACCCATACATCACACCTTATAATACCCTTACTACTCATTTCTTTCAGCCACCCAACATACTGTGTTGTTTTCTTAAAACTGTTTTGTTATCAGTATTTTTGTGAGACAAGTTTTTGAAATATTACATGATGGTTGAACAACAGCTACAGCCAAATACAGTAGACCCCAGTACTGAAATTGACTGTTTAATTAGAGTGGTGTGTATTTATTGAAGTAATTAAGTTCCCAAGATTATTTGAACACTTTAACTTGTCAGAGCACATTTTATCATTGCCTAAGACTTTTGGGGTTGGATAACTGTGAGTTTACAGTAGTATGGAAAATACAGCTAGTGTAGCTAATTTATTAATATGGAAGACATATCAGCAAACAATCTGATCACCCATGTGATCACCATTTCGATTATCGGTAAATCTCTAGTCCAGTGTCTGATGTTATTGCAGTTGTAGAAACTGACAAAGATTCCTCATTACTAGTGTCCACCATCCTTACTGTAATTTTGATGTTTCGATTACAATAATTGTTTCGAACAAATTTGAATATGAATTTGAATATTCGGTATATTCATTTTAGTCCTAGTGAAAATACCCCCTGTTTCTACACACCAATATAAAGGTTATCACAGGTATCTGACACATGTTTAGTCACTTTTCTCTTTTATATTTACTCATGTAACATGACAATGTATGCATGTATAATTGTGTTATAATGTCATCCCAGCTATTACGTTACAGACAAGTTCTTTTATAACAGACTAGTGACCTACATGAGCAGGTAATTGTTTGTTACACACATCACCATGGTGATGATGTTTATGTTGATTTAGTTGACCAATGAAGCCAATGATATTAGCAGGATACAATGCTGTTAGCCAACGAAGGGAGCTAATAGGACCAACAAAGATAAGTAAGTTAGTCATCGAATGGGTGTAGATATTTTTAACTGGTTGATTATAGTCGTGTGCAGGTGTTGCTATTTGATACCATATAATATTATGTACTATTAGCATGCCATCAAACTGATACTGTGTATATTATGATTCCTGCTTTAATGGTTTCCCCACTATGGTTACATCTAGCCAAGTCATAATGGCTGACATAGACCTGTGTCGGTATGTCAGGTTTGACAACCATGATGAGCCATCATCAATTCTGAACTAAAACTGTTCTCTTCATCTCATAATTTGCTGACAGATTATGGTTTGGTTATAGTATACAGTCAACTTGTAGTTTGTATTAGATCTTATGCTTCTAATTCAGTGCATTTGGTTTTTGACATTCTCAGTTCTCAGCCATGTGACCACCAGCATTGTGAGTGGGTCATGTCATCCGGTCGTTTGGGTCACATTTTGTCTTTGTCCAGGTGGTCTTATCAGCCAAGCTCAACTGTACTGATGGATGCAATTCAAGAAACTTACATAGAGCCACACCCATTTATCATGATTGTGTACTGGTGTACATGGAGCCATGCCCACTTAGATGATGCTACTGTCTAGTCATGTATGACAGTGATGGCACCGCCTACTTATCAGGATTGTGATGGGGTAATTATCAGAATTGTGGGTCTGTAGCTGCCTGTTGACTTATGTGGAGCCACACCCACTTAACAATTGCTGTTTATGACTTTATAGTACTCTTTGGTAGCATGCATGTCTACTAATTCCTTTTACAGACGATCTAGTTGTTTCATTGGACAAAAGTATTCTTGAGATAGGAATCTAACACCATCAAAAAGAAATGAGACACATTTGGATGACTTCAGCAGATCCAAGTCTGCTGCTCTTTTATCCATTTCTCATAACACAGAGAATGAGTGTTAAAGTTAGTAGATTTAGTGTTGCATTGTCAGCTATCAGGGGCGGATCCAGAAGCTGGCAAGGGGAGGGGCACAAACAGGCTAAGTTGTAGGTGGTTGGAGAGAGCCAGATTCTCTAGTTCAGTGCTGCTTATTTGAAGCAACAAATACTTACCTCTTAGTATTGTCTCACAGTTGATTTTTGTCATTTTGGCCTTTTCGGATGATTGTAAAGTCTGGCTCTGAATATCTTTAAAACAGCAACACGATATTTAATTTTAGAGGCGCTTAATATGCACAAAGGTGCTGGGGTGGTGATTTTACAGCTAGTTTGGCTGGGTTGCTTTGGTTTCATGTGAATTTGTAATAAATGCTAGTAAAATGTCACACACACACACACCAGAGGAGGAGTCATGCGTAATAGCTACTAAACTTTTAAGTCAGGCCAAGATCATTTATTAACTCATGAAAATAATTATGCTGGAGGGGGGGGGGGGGGGGGGCATTTGCCCCAAATGCCCCATGCTAGATCTGCCATTGCATATCCCTTCACAGAATGATCCATTGAGTCAGCAGACTTAGGCGAAGGCTTCCAACTTGCTTTAACGGTAGTTGGTTTACTGCTGAAAAGTACAACTTTCTAGCCGGCTCTCAGTTTCCACTCCACTTGATGGAAGCCAAATTCTTCAAAAACTATTGTATCACTTTCATCATCATTATATCACCTTGCAGCAACCATTCCCAGTGGAATGTTGCCGCTATACTAGCAAACTGATATGAAGCCATCATTAGGTACAAATTTACATGCAGTCACACCTGGGGGATATTTTGTTGGTAAATCCCCCTGTTTAGCCTGTACTGAATGATTGGTGTATAACCAGTTCTTGAGATCTGTGTGTAGTAAAGGTAGCATCATGAACTCAAAGGAGGTTGGTCATGGGTGCCAGCCATCTCATGATAGCAAAGAAATGTTTAACACAGTTGAGGAGCCTGGGACTTGTATATACACTATCCAAGAACCCGATTAGAAATCCATTTAAATTTAGAAATCCTGAAATCGGGTATCACCTATAAAATTAGAAAATTTCAAAAAATAAACAGTAACCCGAGCAGCAAATATACATTGCATGCAAAGCATCAGTGAATGAAGATTTGTAGCATCTTGATATTTTCATCAACTTCAGCTACCCAAACCCCTGGGAACTACATAGTGACCGTACGCAAGGAAATTTTGACGTCAAAAAAATTTGACGAATCGGTTTAATTCGTCAAATTTAAATTCGTCAAATGTTTATAAGCACCCTTAAAAGTACAGGTTTTGCCTACAATTTCTTGATTTTCGTCAACATTTTTTTCGTCAAATCTGCTGAAGTCTAAATTTGTCAAATTTTTCTTATGTCAAAATTTCCTTGCGTATGGTATGTATTGTTTGAATGACTAAAAAATCTCTGAATTTATGCATAGCATTACTGTACTGTGAAAAACTCTAATAGAACAGTCTATTTTAGTGTCAACAGTTTAGTTAGCTAGAGGTTGAAGGTTGCAGCTTGTTACTGCTTAACCTGTTAAAGTTTTGAATCTGCAGTTTGCAATATGTTTTGCCATGTAATAGTGCTATGTAAATATTGGCACTTGTCATATGTACAACATTTAGTGTTGTTTTGTTGTGCCACTGTAGAGGATGATATATTAAATCATCCTTGTCTGCTCACACTTGGAATGGAAATTGATCTCAAGCACATGTGTGGCTTCATCACCATGTTGAAGACAAAGATGCCGAGGGATCACACGATCAAATCACAAGATTAAAGAAGCCACCAAAATGTTACCAAACAAGATATCCAATGAGGTGAAGGCACAAAGGAAGAAATTGATGAGTTCCTTCATGATCTAAAAGAGTTGGGGATCGGTGGGATGGATTCTGAACCCAACACTCCAACAGATGTCCCTGATTCAACACAGAAACAAGAGATTGAGAGTAGAATAGTTAGTATGTATGTATATATGTATGTATGTATGTATTTATGTATGTATGTATGTATGTATGTATGTATGTATGTATGTATGTATGTATGTATGTATGTATTTATGTATGTATGTATGTATGTATGTATGTATGTATGTATGTATGTATGTATGTATGTATGTATGTATGTATGTATGTATCCCATCCAAAAACAGCTTATAGCTGTAAAAAAAGTGCGCGTCCAAGTAAAGCAGAGTTAACTGCGACAAAAAGTAATGATATCATAATGCGGCCATGTGCGAGGTGTGCAAGTTGTAAAATTAATATTAGCTAATCAGATAATACAATGTTATTGTTAAAGTGTTAATGAGAACTATGTGATGCTGCTAGTTTTTAAGTGTGTGAGCATCTTCATAAATGCCACATAAATTTAATTCTCAATAAAGCAATGTGTATAGATTCTCTGATAGTAATAAATAGTTTGAGTTTGGCCACCTTTCCTTTGTTCGTAGCATTGCTGTATACAGGAAAGGCGGCCAAACTCAAACTATTTATTACTATCAGAGAATCTATACACATTGCTTTATTGAGAATTAAATTTATGTGGCATTTATGAAGATGCTCACACACTTAAAAACTAGCAGCATCACATAGTTCTCATTAACACTTTAACAATAACATTGTATTATCTGATTAGCTAATATTAATTTTACAACTTGCACACCTCGCACATGGCCGCATTATGATATCATTACTTTTTGTCGCAGTTAACTCTGCTTTACTTGGACACGCACTTTTTTTACAGCTATAAGCTGTTTTTGGATGGGATTTCAATACTTTTTGTTAGAATAAGCAATGTACTGTTGATAACAGTAGGTGAGTTTCCATGGTTTTGACAGAAACCCCAGATTACAGTGACAGAATATTAAAATATAACTGTAATTTTAGTGGCCAGGGCCGCCCACATTGGGGGTAACTGGGGTATTTTGCCCCCTACCACAGCCCGAAAGGGGCCACTTGAATACCTGTTTAAAGAAAGATCGATATACTCTAATAGAGCAGTCAGGATCTAGACCCTTCCTTGCCCCTGGGCCCCTCTTTAACTTTTTTCCCTGGGCCCTCTAATTTCTCAGGGCGGCCCTGTTAGTGGCATGCAACTGCAGTCAACTAACACCCATTTTAACTATTAAACCCTTAACAATGCTTTGCCTTTCATCTTGTACTGCATTGAAACGATCAAAATACTCTATTAGAGCAGTCACAACACAGCTGTAACACAGCAATCAATATTTAGCATAGTTACAACTTTTGCTTAGCATCGGATTGTATAGTTTAAATTACTAGCTACTTACAGACTTTACAATATAAAAATATGGCACTTGTAGAAATGTGACTGTTCTATTAGAGTATCTCGATCTACTTCAAGCATTGATCATGACTAATTCAAGTGAAGAAGCTACGCCCCTGCCAAGAGATCTTGTGAAATGAAATGAGAATAGTAAAGAAAAGGCAAGTATGTACAGAGACAATAGAGGGGCGCGTAATTATGTCCTGTTGTAAATAAACGCCTTTAAAATTTATATTACAACTAAATAAATGCACCAGAATAGGCTTGTGTGGCTGTTGTCTCCAAGGTTGTCTCATTACTTGTCTTTTTGTGTTGAAGGGATTTAGTCGCAATTGGTGAGTTTAACTATACATGTATTTGTGTTGTAAAACTTAATTGTAAAAAGGCGATTAGCACATATCATGATAAACATGTATTTGTCACAGTAGAGTCTCTCACGAAGTCACGATTATTACGAGACATTGGACCAGGGTAAAAATTTACTGCTATATTTAGAGGTTGTAGTGTTTGTATATCTTAGTATCTTAATAAATAATCCCCCATGATCACTAATCACTAATAGTACAGTGAAAACTGGTCATTATTCAGGCCGTAGGGACAAAATTTTCTGACCTTGCCTTTTAAAGAGGTGGCTGCATTAAGCGGCCTTAAAAAAAGGTAAGAAGCATGCTGTTCTAACTGGCTATAGAGATGGATTTAGTGTATGACAGCGTATGAGACAGTGAGTGCTGGTAGCAAGGGGGCAGCCAATCTGTTAGAGCACCAAAAGCACTGCTTCAGACATAGGCAGTTGACTGTCAGCCCCAAGTGTAAAAAGTTTCACTATTGGTCCTTATAAGCTCCTGATGAAGAAAGTGATGAAGTCATTATCCATAGGATATATTTTTCAGAGTATCCTTTTCAGTTCTACAATATAGTAGCCAAGCATAAGATGAACATAACACAGCATTCCAGTAGTTTAGTGGTGACCACAACACTGCCTAAGTTAAACTGTGGTGAGATTTGAGACTACCAGAAGCCCTGGAATGTCTTCAATACATGAAATACCAAATATCTAATGCCTGGCTTTCATCCACAGTGGACCTGTCTTGGTGGCCACTTGTACAGAAGGGAAACAGCTGCCACACAGTCTTGCGAGCGAAACAGCTAGTTGCCACACCCCTTAATTATCAATTTGTAAAATCTTTAGCAAAATTGTGTGTGCGAGCAAGTGCGATGTGGCAGTGCCGTGTATATGGTTGCTGCCTAGCAGTGACACATCACGAGTATTGAAGTCACAATGCATTACTGTATCATCCATCTAAATACAATCTCTGAATGTGTCATTTTGTGTAGAGAGCAATCTTCCACAAGAAGTGACCTGCAGGTTTCAGTGTATATTGTTAACCATTAATATTGTTCACAATATTGTGAACTATATGTACAGTGAAACCTCACTTAGTGGCCACCTCTTTAATAAGACCACCTCATTATATTGGCCACCTCTAGTAGGTTCCAAATATAGCTAAGCATTACTTATGACCTCATTAATAAGGCCACCTTGTTATTCAGACCAAATTTTTTGGTCCCACAGCCTGCCATATTAATGAGGTTTCATTGTACTTATGTGAATTTTTATTTTTCGTAACTTTTCTTCAGGTTTACTGATGGGCACTATGAAGCATTGTTGACTGGTACGTGTATAATGTGGTGACTTGAAATTCTAAAACAGTGCGTAGCATGTCTTGTATGTACATGTAATGTGTTGTAATGTGTCCACACATCCACACATCTTAGAAATAAATATAATTGTATTCTCTATAAATAGTCAGTTCCATTGTGCCACTGGGTCATAAGTTGGATCATCCAGGGCACTTGAGTCACATTTTGTCCTGGCCAAGTGGATCTCATCCACTGACAGAATATACAGGATCAGATCACGTGTATAAATTACGGTGGAACTTGTTTATTGCCACCTTCACTCATTCAGCAGGTAACAGTGTATAAATTCTCAATTGGAATTGGCTTTTCAAGAGTGGTTGTCTTTCTATACTAGTGGCCATTAAGACAGGTTGTACTGATAGATAGAGTGTACATACTAGAGATGCAACAATATCCTCCACTTAGTGTCGTTTGATAGTGATGCAATGGAGACTATGTATTATTGCATTTAAATACTATACTATTATATTGCAACTCTAGCACGTATTTATAACAGGAATGTTTGTTAACCGTTTAGACATGCTGGAGCCACACCCACTCATCTGGATTCTACAAATGAAGTCATACCAACTTGTTGTCATCATACTTACTCGTTACTCCCTTGGATGAATATACATGCCGTCATGTGAGACTTGCTACCATGGCGGGCCACTGGAAAACATTTGCATAGCAGTTATATTACAGTCATTATTGTACAATTCTTACATTATTGTTGTGAAAAGTGTTTGGTATTCATGTGTCTCCTCTGTATGTTGTAATTACATGTGTAATTTTGTGTGGGGGTGCTATAAAATGCAATAATGCATGGTGACAATTGTATTAGGCGATTTTGCACACTTCCTTTTTAAGCTAGCTACATGTGCTAATTACTCACAGCTTGTGTCAACAACTGGTAACCGCAGTTGTACTCTTGTGTCATTCTTTAAGCCGCGCCCTTAGAGGACAAATTATGTGGGGGTGACTAATTTCAAAACGAAGGATGGTATGCAGCACCATAGATTATATCTATGGACTATAATCTATGGCAGCACACTTCTTGGTGGCTATATGTACTGATTAACTACATAGAGCGCCAGTTCATCAATACCCAGTGACCGCAGTTGTGCTCTGCGTCATTCTTTAAATTCCGAGTAAAATTCTTAGAGAGCAAATGACGTGGGGGCGACTAAATTCAAATTTCAAACTAGCCATTCTCGAAAACAAATGTTTCAATCTGAACGAAACTTTTAGAACAGTTTAAAGACACATTGCCCTACATGCCAAGCGAGTATTGCGGAAAACAACAATCTGGGATTTGTATTTGGCCTCTAGGTCGACTGAGGACGACTGAAACTTCGTTTGGTGCTGAAATCACGACTGTAGGGTAATCATGTATGGTGAAATCGATGATGTGAATCTTGAGGTGATTGAGTGAATACTGAAGCGATAACAGGGCGATCAATGTTCGGAATGCACAAAGGAACGCAAGGCATACACCTGCGGTTGCGTCTAACCGCATGCGATAAAAAAAAAAATGAAACTTCACCTTTGATGTCGGCAACCTCGATCACGAAACAATCGGCATGGATTTGCTTCACTGCTTGTGTGGTAGTTACTAGTGACACGATGAGTTCAACTCCAGAGTTTCAGAGGGATACCGTAAGTGATGGGTGGATTACAGGAAGGCCGAATTTGACAACGTTCGTTCTTGTAAAATCCTCACGTAGTGGTCGCGTCATTTATTGTCTGCGGCGCGCGTTTCTGCTTTACTGGTCGCGCGACTCACTACCGTGAGTCTTGATGTATGTATGTATGTATTTATGTATGTATGTATGTATGTATGTATGTATGTATGTATGTATGTATGTATGTATGTATGTATGTATGTATGTATGTATGTATGTATGTATGTATGTATGTACATGTGATTATATTTGTGCTTATCTGGTTGACTATGTATTTACATGCATATCTGTATCTGTCTGTTTGTCTGTCTACATAATTATGTGTGTTTTGTGTATGTCAGTGTGTATTGTCTGTGTGTTTGTCAGTCAACGTGTTAGTACCTCAATACAGCACCCATCATCCTTTTGCTGTGTAGAAGTACATGCAAGAAAAAGTTGATCAGAAAAAAAATGTTAATGTGTATATGTAGTAAGGTAAAAGGACTTGTCCAAAGCTGCTAGACAATCTGGTTTGATCTACTAATATTCCAGAGCACTATATATCAACAAATATGATGTGTATGGATCCACTTTTATGTGGTTCTTTTACTGTTTAGGGCTTGAAAAACCATGCCGTCACCATATTTGAAGTGGGTAAACTAACAGATGAATCTTTGAACAGCTTTATCAGTGAACTGGGCAAGGTCTGTGACATGTGTATGGTGGTGAGGCCTTGTATAGCCATTATGATGAGGTGGTCTTGTTAATAAGCTGGCCACTAGATGAGAATTACCTGTATAATTAATGACTGCTGTGATATAGGTTGGGTCCCAAGCTGAAGGAGAGGCCAAGAGGTATTTTGAACATGCTGTGACGTTACGTGACGCAGTGCAGTTTCTAAGACGGAATGAGAAGCTGTTTCCGGATGAAGAATGTGGATTAGGAATAGGTTAGTGTGATACTATTTCTATGTTACTGATTGTTTATGTCCAATGCAGAGGAGATTGGAAGCAAATAAGCACCTTTAAAATAAATTACTCCTTGGCTTTCTGGGACGAAATAAAGCATATACATGGGACAATGTATTAGAGTGTGGCATCATCATTTTTAGAATACGCATACCTGGAAGATACGGTGGCATCAAATAGAGTTATATAGTATTACCAATTTAAGGAATTTTACAAAACAAAATATGAAGAATATGTGATGAGCCCCATTTTTCCCCACCATATGCTAGTTTTGTACTGAGGGTCACATGAAATTTTTCAAGCAAAAAAATATGCAATTGGTGTAAGTGTTTGAAATGCTTCCAACCTCCTCCTCTTTGCCTATTGTGTGACATGGTAGTTAATTTCCAACATTGCAAGCATTTGCACACTACACATACTAACCACATACACACATACATGTCATCTATCCACTACACATGCACACAAAGCAAAAGCAAAGCCTTCAGTTACTATGCATGGTCACACCTATCCAGTAAACCAGCACTGGGACACCTATGTGTTAGTCAGGTGCTGTGGGATAGCACAAGCAAATCCTCCTGGGGTAGGGCTGTAACCTGCAGAAGGCTGTACCATGTCTCAGGTGAAGGTGTGGATACCCAAAGCCAAGAAATAACAACAACAATGCCAACCAGACAGTGAACCTGTGCTGGGACCATCAGACCAGTGCTTTAAATTCTGCCACACACATGTCCCTCCTCACACACAGACACACACACAGATACACACACACACACACAGCACACATTCTAACAGACACTCTTTTGTGAACACACACACACAAAAGTGCGTATATATTTTGAAACACTGTATGGTAACAATGTGAATATGAACAGTGTTTCACTCTCCAAACTCTTATATCCCAATGTGAATCTATTTTAGCTGATCATTAGTTTTCCCAATTTCCCACCAAGTATTTTTTAAAGGAAATTTGTCATTATTCCCTGCCATGCTTTACTGAAGTGGCTCAAAAGCTCTTGCAGGATACAGTATACCGGTATACATGACTATTTCTACATGTATCGTATAATCAGTTCTTGTCACTGCACACAGACTTGTTAAGGTGTGAAAGTTTATACAACCTGGATGATGCTACTGCTACAAGAATATTGCAAAGAAACTACTGGTAAGCTTTCTGTTATGCTAGCAGAACTGTCAATGTGAGCTACGTATATAGTAGACACATCTAACATAGTTGAAATCAAAAAGTTGATAACTGATGTAAACCTAAATAAAATAAAATAAAACATTGGGATGAGCGACAAGGATGGGATTTGAACCCATGTGTGCAGAGCACAATGGATTAGCAGTCCATCACCTTAACCACTCGGCCACCTTGTCTCACGCTGGTAATTAAATGTATTAGACTACAAGGGACTGCTTTATACACTGTGGCTATACATACTATTGGCCAGCTTTAAAAGTTAATTATGTAAGGTTGATTTTGTTGGACAAAGTAGTAAAGTATCCAGAATAAATGGGAACAGGACAAGTTGTGACAAGGACCTTTATAAAGTAATAGAGCAGTCAGATGTAAAGTTACTCTGATAAAAAGTTTCACAACTGAATATGCATCCTATCTATCAATTACAAAGCGGTCATTCTTAAGCTACAGTATATTCTTCTACCCATTATACAGTGTTAAAAAGCAAAAAACAGTATGAGAAGCACCTCTGTGATCAATCCACTCACTACGGAGATTACAACTGAACATGCCCCGACTATCAATTTACTGAAACACGATGTGGCCATTCTACTGCTATGTTTCAGTCATTTTAAAGTATTACAAATGAGAACAGTACAAGTAGCACCTCTGCTAGCAATCCAGTTAGACTCTACGAAAATTAAAGCATTGAAGCCATGATGTGTTACCGCACTTACATGATAGTGGAGAAAGAAATAGATCACAAAGGAGAACAAAGGTAAGTCCATTGTATGGACATCTCAGGCTGAAGTGATACAGTGAAGAAATCAAGCTGGTAGCCTTAACAACAGTCGAATTATGCTTGGCTGGAGGTATCAGCCAGTCTGCTCTGCATGTATGGCTTGTTGCTTTTTAAAATTTTTTTGTTACATCAGTATGTAAAAAAACATGCATTTTTAATAATGGTATTGACTTTATCATTTCTCCCATAGTGTGTTGGTATCAGTGGCCCCCCTAAGTCAGGAGATCCGTTCTGCGACCAGTTGTTGCTCCCCTCATCTTGGGCCCCCAATTCCTGAGGTGAACTCCATCTGGTTTAAGTTGTGGCTATACACCAGAGTGAGGTGTGGCCCTCCCTCCATACTACTGACCAAGAGAACTAGAGTGAGGAAGTTTCCTGCTATCCTAAAGGTTTGTGTTGTGTATGTGTGTGATTGTTCTATTAGAGTATTTTGTTATCGTTTTATTGGAGTAGTTTACTTGATGTGTTCTATGCGCAGTTCTAGTACAGGTAAGTTACTTAAACCCACAATGAATTAATTCCTTAGTTATAGTGTGTACAAATACACAGGCTCATGGGTGGCTGTCTGATGGAGAAGTGCAGTATGTCTCATTTCCTTTTGATGACCCATCCTCAGGTAATGTTACTCGCATGTACTATATATAGTATGTTCACGTTGAGCTGAATCCTGAAAAACAGCTAAAAATTAAAAGTGGATTTTTTCTCAACAGAATTAACATTTCAGCCAACCAGATGATTATTGGTAACAGCAAAGGTGTCAACAACAGACACATATGGTTTGGCTCCATTACAAGTTCAGGAAAGAGCTCTAATGGACACTGTACTTATATGGCTTCCCCATAGGAAATGTATTGTGAAACTTTTGATTGGCTGTAAATATTATGTCAAACATTTGAACAAAAAGATTTTGAAATATTTTAGTGGGTCAAGCAGTACTACAAATGAGCCAAATTTCAATATGATGTGTAATTGCATCCATGAGTTATTAAATGTTTTTGAGGATTCAACTCAACGTGAACATACTATAAGTCAATCAATTGTTTTGGTCATTGAAGTGCATTTAAATTTGACATTGGCTAATGACTTTATGATATTGGATATCAAAAGTCTTTGCAATGGTATAAGAATTGCATTAAAGAAAACAATTTTTCGACTTGAGGTGAAGCGTTTCTGTTGTGTAAAGTTAAATCATACACTACGATAGTAGTGTATAGTAGGGACCACAAAGGAGTAGACATGGCCCACGGGATAAGATCACCCAAAAACCAGCCTCAATTTTCCCTGATGACGATGAGGCAGTATTGGTTAGGTAAAACTAAGCCCAAACAAGTTTTCAGATCGACCCAAAACGCTTTCAACAAGTCGCTATGGAATTTTTAAAAATATATATATTTAATGGAATTTTCTACTGACTGACTGAGTAACTGACTGATGCCTTCAGACAAGCGTAACTCGATAACGGCTAAGGCTATGGGCTTGATTTTTTCACTGTTTGACATCCCTTTGGCCCGACAGGTGCCTTTTGGCATACCGCAGTACATACAATGCATTCTTCATGGACTTACCCGTGTCCTCCTTTGTGTCCCATTCATCTTTGCTGACAGCAAAAAGTGGTGATTTGGTGTTAGCACGTGATGGCTTCCCTTCGTAACAGAAACAAGAACGGAAATCATCTGTATTTGTCATAGTGGCTATTTTGATAGCAGAGGTGCTTTTCAAACAGTTCTTGATTCGTATTGCTGTGTAACGGGTTGAACATAGCCAACAACGAAGAGTAATGGATACTTCACTTTTCAGACGATAATTGATTAACTGGGGTGCACGTGACACCATTTCTTTTGGTAAGCATGGATTGCAGAGGTGCTTTTCGAACAGTTCTTGATTTGAAATGCTGCATAACGGGTTGGACAAAGCTGACAATGAAGCGTAATAGATACTTCACTTTTCAGACGATAATTGGGGCACGGTGCCATTTCAGATGCAGAACGCGTGGGTTCACCAGTCATAATAATTATTTAGAAAAAAAGTTAACAAACAAGTACACAGAAAAATTTGGAATTTTCAACTAGAGTAGGGACCATAGCACATCGATAAAAAGTACTGAAACAAGCTGGAGTAGTGCACGATATTAAATCACAGTAAAACAATAAGAAGTGTTATATCCCTACTGTGCATTTCAATTATGGTATCTTGAGCACAGTAGGGATATAACACTTCTTATTGTTTTACTGTGATTTAATATCGTGCACTATTCCAGTTTGTTTCAGTATTGTACTTTTTATTGATGTGCTATGGTCCCCACTCTAGTTGAAAATTCCAAATTTTTCTGTGTACTTGTGTTGATGAGACATTATATGACAGCGTATTGTTCTGTAGCTATCTGGCAAGTTGACTAGCTTGTTGTGTGTAATGACTCTGACTGAACTGCACTTCCATAGTATTAAAAATGCTAAACAATTGTTACTAGTCAGCCATACTTGAGGGAAAGTTTCAATGGGGTGAATCTTGTTTTCTATCCACTACAAGTATCACTGTTAGAAACAAATGTTGAAAATTATGTTTAATGCAAACAAGCTGTGCCCTCAAGTATGGCTTGTAGCCTTCATGCTCTGCCCTTAAGTATGGCTGACTAGCAACAGTTGTTAAGCATTTACAACATGCATTTCATATGCAAGCTCTCTATACATAATTTAATTAGCAGGAATTGTATTACAGTGGAACCTCAGTTATCCAAACCCCTTGGGACCAGGGGTGGTCCATAAGTCTGAAAAGTCCGTATCTCTGAAACTGTGTATAAATAACCTTGAAATGACATAAAGAACGTTTTTAAATATTTTAGTATTTTCAACTACCCTAATAGAACAGTCACTACTCTAATAGAGCAGTCATTTCTGTAGTTCGGTTAACCGAGAATTTCTGTAGTGGTTCATAATAAGGAATTTTCACAACAATGAAATTATTAGTTATTGCAGAAACTGAAAGTGCTCAACCACTAGTCAACTTGCCAGATAAGCTACAGAACAATACGCTGTCATCTAATGTCTCATCAACACAAGTACACAGAAGCCATACTTGTTAGTGGCCACTTTTGCTATTTTTATTAGAGCATATGCTTGGATGAAAACAATAAGCCTGGTGAAATTCAGGTTCACCAGTCATCAAAAAGTAAACAAACAAGTGCAAGTAAAATTAGCCATGATTGGATTTGTATTACATGTGAGAGATGTTTGGGATTCATATTACACATTGGGATATCTCAATGGTACAATGAGGTTCTCACGAATAATGAGAATGAAAATCACTACAGTGGTCCGAGGTTCCACTGTAGTGATTCCCACCATATTTGGTGGGTGTTAATTTGGCGGGTGTTAATTTGGCAAGTAGGTAGCAATGGAATGATAGTATTGGTGTGGCAGATAGCTACACCTAATTCCTTACTGATCAAACCAAGTACAGAGATCCCTCGATTATCTGAACTCATTGGGCCCTAGGTGTGTTCGGATAATGGAAAAGTTTGGATAAATGAAGCACATACATTTATGTACAGAGTTCAGTTTAAAATACTCTAATAGAACAGTCACTTCCACAGTTTGGATAACAGAAATGGCCAGATAATGGAGGGACCACTGTATACAGTACAATCAACTGTGTGTTCTATTGAAGTAGTGTATGTTGTATTAAAGTAGTTGAAGAACAGGACTCTCTACTACAATGAATGGTTTATCAGTCCAAAGCAAATTCAGCAATCCAAACAGATTTGAGTACAAAGATACATTGCATGTAATATAACTGGTTGTAGCATCTTGATAAATATGATTGTTTTTCATCACCTCAGTTACCCAAACCTCATCTAGTGTTAGTTAATCCTCGTACTGTTTGGATGACTGTGAAAATATGTATATCTGAATTTTATGATGGAATTACTGTGCCATGAATAATGCTTTTAACTCAATACGTACATGCATTTGTTATGAAAGCTTGGATCAGCAAGATATCATTTTCATTATGTTGCTGACTTCAAATGATCTAGAGCAGATATAGTCTAATAGACACATTTCTATTAATCAGTTTTAGTGTCAATAGTTTAGATAGCTAAGGGTTGAACGTTGCAGTTTGTTACTGCTTAACCTGTTAAAGTTTTTAATCTGAAATTTGCAATATATTTTCCAATAGTACTATCTAAATATTGGATTGGCACTTGTCATATGCAAAACTTTTTATGTTGTTTTGTTGTGCCACTGTAGAGGATGATATAGTAAATCATCCTTGTCTGCTCACACTTGGAATAGAAATTGATCTCAAGCACATGTGTGGCTTCATCACTATGTTGAAGACAGGGATGCTGAGGGGTCACATGATTAAATTGAACATCACAAGATTAAAGAAGACACCAACAATGTTACCAAACAAGATATCCAATGAGGTGAAAGCACAAAAGGAAGAGATTGACGAGTTCCGTCATGATCTAAAAGAGTTGGGGATCGGTGGGATGGATTCTGAACCCAACACTCCAACAGATGTCCCTGATTCAACACAGAAACAAGAGATTAAGAGCAGAATAGTTAGCTCATCTAGTGAACTTGATACCAGACCACAACTAGACTGGGTACCATTAAAGATGAGCATTGGTATTCCATTGTTTAGTGGAGATATCTACAAAACAGTTTGTAAAAAGGTACAAATGTGTGTGTAAAGTACAATGTACTTGACATCAACGATGTACACATTGTTATACAGAGAAAAAGGAGGACATTCACAAAATAATATAGTGCTAGTAACTCCGTCTCTGCATGATAACAGTGAATGACATGCCAGTGTGTTTGAGTCCGTAAATTTGAAACCAAAATTTGGGAATAAGTTTACTTTCTGTCAACAGTTCTTCCCATTGTATTCTCTTACAGTAGTTCTTCACCAAAGTCACTTCAATGACCCTTATCCACACTATATTAAGGTGGCGATGAAACGGCTGCACAGAACAATTTGTTTCAACCCACATGCTTAATGAGCTATTTTAGGGTGGCCCAAAACTTCGCTAGTGTACAGAATCTATGCCTAAAAAACTGTTGTGATAGCTTAGTTTAGCATACAAAGTTTCATGAAATAACATGCCTTCATTTTGCACCTATATAACTCTGAAGTTTCAAACTGATTTATATAAAATAACTTGGCCATTGAGCAACCTATCGCTAAGCCGCTTTGGTTCCAACCATTTCTCACCTTGTAGAACAATTCTACACTTTGCTTTTTACTGCTAACAACATGAGAAGTACGTAGTGAAAACACATACCTGTGGACTACAACATTGGCATCAAGTCTGAGTCATGAAAATTCGAGGCATACTGTTGTTGAGTTACTAGAGTAACGCTTTATACCTGATGCCTATATCAAATTTTGATGGTCTGTGGTGCATAATTTTGAAGATATATAGCGAGAAAGGAAACCGTGTGGCTAGTCAGTGCCTACTCAGTAATCACGTGATGGCAGCTGGTGCTGTTCATCAGTGAATTAACCAGAGTTGTGACAAGCTAATAGTTTTAAAGTGTAAATAATGTTAGTTGTATCAATAGGCAGTCTGAAAGAACGTATTCTGTTAGTCCACTGAGATGCTTCGCTGTGGTCTATGAATTTCCGCGTTTGTGCATTACCACAAACATGTTGTCCAATTAACACTTTATATGGCTGCCCTTAATCAGTTCAGTGCCACCTAAATGTCATGCAGCCCTTTGTGATTAGTATGATGGCCGTAGAGGGACCACAACATTCCATGCCACTCACAAACCTTTCATACAGTATGTGTCATATAACTCATATCACAGTTCCGTTAAACACCTATAAAGCAGTGATGATAACTGCTTTTGTAAAATATTTGTCATTTTTCTCAGTATTACATGTTGACCTTTATCCCAATCTGTAGATCATGTGTGTTTGTATAAATAATAGCCATCCAACCTTTACAATTGTTGTGTTCCCTTTTCTTCCTCACTACTTGCTTCAAGGGTTTGATAGGCTTAACTGAGTGATTATATGTGTAGCTATATGAGTAAAATATGTACTGTACAGTTTGTTTTAGACAAGATAAAAGATTTAGTTTGAAAGTTTTGGTAGAAAATTTGTATAGTTTGAATGTAAAAGCATATTTTACATGCAGTACTACATGTCTAAGTGTCACTTTCAGGCTGAGATTTCTTAGCCATAGTTGTACATAATGGAGTATTTTACTTGTGTATTATTTTATTGTACAGATTTTGGATTACCGGCTGTTCAATGAAGACAGGTAATATTTATAATGTTGTGTCACTAAATACTGTATTACTACATATTGCAAGATAGGGTACATACTTTTCCCTATAGACCATAAACAGACAAGGCTTTTATTTATTAGGTCAAATTGAGGTCTGCTATACAATTAACATTAAATATACAAAAGCTCATTGTTGTAAGTACGAGATAAAATTCAAGTAATATAATGCCGAGCCATGTATTTAATACTATTTATTCCTTCTGTGTATTTGAGATCCCCCGGCTTATAATGGAGATTTCCCCCTACAAGGAATGATAGTACTACTGTACCTACTAATGCATATTATGTGTTTATTGTTTCCTTTACAATTTCACAGTTTGGAGAAGCAGATACATGCTAGTAGGTTACTAGCCTTAGATGTGATGAACTTCATTGCTGAGTACAATGTGAGTAACTGTTCCTGATAGAATGGTTATTGTTCTTGAGGATTTAGTCAGTCAAATATACAAATATTGTAGAAAGTACATTTGGGCTGTAACCAACTAACAGTGGAACCTCTATAGACACTGTGGAACTAACAGTGGAACCTCTATAGACACTGTGGAACCAAATGAAAATTTTATTGTTGTTCGAAGGTTGTCCTTTTCAGAGATAAAATTGTATTGATAGAGGTCTATATGAACCTTAAAAAGTGTCCTTTATATTGTTAGTGTCCTTGCACTGCAGAGGGCCCAAGAGAGGTTCTATGAATGCTAAATGCAGTCTATACAAGAATTATTTTTACAATGAAATTTCAACTACTATTGGTACCCAACTCTGAAGCTGATACAGTAGACAGTCATCAGTTAGTACCATTGCCAGCAAGAAATCTCCAGTTTGATGGGAAAACACTAAAAAAACTTTGACATTAGATAAATTTTATTATTCTCAATGTATTTATATGTTTATTAAAATGTGATTTGATAAATGGTAACAGTATTCATGGACATATACATCACATGCTTTCGCTCAATACCATTTATTTGTGATCTAGTCCATGCTGCAGAACAACAACTGGTGGGACTAGTAATCTGTTGTTGTTTTTTCTAGGCTGTAGTTGAAAGAATGGTTTCAAGACAGAGAGGTGATAACTTATTTCTAGCACATTGACAAGTTATATAGATGATTCTGGCCATGGCCAGTTAGTACGTTCACGTTGAGCTGAATCCTAAAAAAACATTTAATAACTCATGGATGCAATTACACATGATCTTGAAATTTGGCTCATTTGTAGTACTGCTTGATCCGCTAAAAATATTTTGAAATCTTTTTGTTCAAATGTTTGACATAATATTTACGGCCAATCAAAATTTTCACAATACATTTCCTATGGGGAAGCCATATAAGTACAGTGTCCATTACAGCCCTTTCCCGAACTTGTAATGGAGGTAAACCGTATGTGTCTGTTGTTGACACCTTTGCTGTTACCAATAATCTAGTTGGCTGAAATGTTAACTCTGTTGAGAAAAAATCCACTTTTAATTTTTAGCTGTTTTTCAGGATTCAGCTCAACGTGAACATACTTTAGTTGAAAAAATAACCTTTTAAACCCAACACATGTATGCTTTATAGCTACTATGTACTATGCCCTTGTTACCTATTCATTGTGTAATGTAAACTGCTGGTACAAGTCAGTATCAGGTGATGAGTTTTGCTGTGCGGTGTAAAGAAAGTCTCAAACTTACCTTTTATGTTCACTTCATCAGGCTTCTTATAGTTAGTCAGCCTGACCTGTACCAAAAACAGCCCAGCTGTAAAAAAGGCAAGGCCAAGAATGCACAAGTACATGTTCATGGAGTAACTACAACCAAAAGACATGATATCAAAATCTGGCCAAGAAAGCATTTACAGTATAGGCACTTTTATGCATTCATTTTCTATATGCTTCACATTATCACATCCAGCTAGCTGTACATGTGTGCTTGCAATATAAACAACTAGCATTGGTACCTGCCCTATGTGCAGGACCATCTCCACATTAAACATTTTAATGCCACGAAGAGGGACTAAGCATTAAACACCAGCACTGCTAATGTAGCTATGTAGGCAGGGGCGGATCTAGGATTTATAAAAGGGGGGGGGGGGGGGGCTAACTCAAGGTACTGATCTCTTGGGTAGAGGTGCAAAGCACACTTCCCAGCATGCGAAGCATGCTGAAACTAGGGGGGTCTGGGGGCATGGCCCCCCCAGGAAATTTTGAAAAATTGATACTAAAATACTGCAATCTGGAGACATTTCCACATAAAATTCATGCTATTTTCTGCCTGTAGATATTTTATATACTGCCTTTAGATTATAGGTATGGCTCTCTGAAACGTTTTGTTAATGGAAAAGTTTGGGTAGGTACAGACAACCAAGTACATGATGCACCCCTCTCACAATTGCACAACACTGAATAGGTGGATGTTAAAATAATAATGTTGAAAGTGGAAAATTTTGAAATTTGAACAATACAAGATTGAATTTGAGAGCATTTTCAATGGAAATTGTGTACCTGAATCAAGTATTGCCATACATATTAACTACATCCTTTAAACAGACCAATGTACTTCATTGTATGTATAGATGCAGGCAGATTTGGAAAAATTCCGTAACGGAACCAACTATATGCTTCCAGTGAATGTTCTATTAGAGTAGTTAGGTGACTGCTCTATTAGAGTATCTCAATCTTGTACACCTCCAATGCTGATCCGGGTCCTTGTTGCATAAACTTTAGCATAAATCCACTGATAATACCTTGGAAAGATGTTTATAAGGTGGTTTTATGAGTATCTGTATTATTAGTGATCATATAATTATGCTAAGACAAAATTTCATTATAATACTCAGCATGTAAAGCCTAAAAGTGAAGGGGGGGGGCTTCAGCCCACAAAGCCCCCCCCCCCCCCCCCTGGATCCGCCCCTGGTAGGGTACATGGTGATGTCACATTTTTTAAAGAGCATGAGATTTTCTTATGTCATTAATGATGCAAAACACTAAAGTTTATTGTTTGTGGTTTTGACAGGAATGTAGTTTAATTATTCAGTGCATCTTCCCTACCAGTGACTTCAACGTGCTGTATAGAACAAACGAAACCTTTGCTGCTTTACATGAGAACTAATGCAACAATAATTAATATATTGGGAACCAAGCATAAATATTAGTGTCCTATATTTGCTGTGTAGCATGTATGTCGATAGTGCTTTAAAGTACATGATCCTTATGCAGTACATAATAATTTATAGTGAAGCATACATGCAAGGCTAGCTAATTAGTTAAACTGCATGCGAGCTAAGGCAATTGTATACAGTATACCCTACATTACATACAGGTTGTGTACACACGGTACAGTTACAGTTTCTACATTTTGATGTTTACCTTACCGACTGTCACAAAGAGAAATGAACTTGAGCATAATTTAAAGTCAACACAATTTGTAGTTATAGTTACTGCATGGCAAGCAAAAGTTAAGAACTTGTCCTATGCACTTTCAGTTCTGATGTTGCAGTGACACATATACCAAAAACCCAGTTTTGAAACACCTGCAGTGTAATTGACCAATAAGGTAATGTATGAATCTTTAGAGTGAAAGCATGTAAGCAGGATAGTGAAACAGTTGAGCCAGGTCAGATGCAGTTCCTCGGTGTAAACTATGGATCTGCATGGTTCCAGTATTATCATTTTTCAGATGCACAGTAGTATTTGTTCAATCATGCAAGCTGCCTATTACTACAGCAGTATTGAGGTAAGTCTGAACAAACAGTTTTTCATGTCAGTGCACACCTATGTGCTTAAAACAAAGATGTAGATATTCTGGATACTGGTGAAAGAAGCTTTTACCTACTCTAATACAACACACTGGACCAACACACAGATGGACAAATATGTTGGCAATTTGTCTGCCCTGTCCCAAAAGTGCTATAAGAGTCCCTATTATGTGAGGTAATTCAGTGCCAGTGCTGAAAAACTGATCATAAGAGTTTGTAGATGAAGACTTGCATGGAACAGATAGAGCAAAAAGGTGCATCAAAAAGGTCCCAAAAGTGAAAAAAAAGTTATGACCTAGGCGGGGATTGAACCCTGGCTGGTTATAATAACTTGGGGTTAAGGGAGGTGCACAAATCGCCACAGTTGTTTATCAGTGGTTTTGACAGGAATGTAGCTCAACTTTTCAGTGATCCTTCCCTACACCAGTGCCTTCATCGCCTATAAAGAGCGAACAAAAGCACGTATTGATTTGCTACAACAACACTCGAGTTGCCAGATGATGGGCGTTTAATTTCGCTAAAGTCCCGCCTCGATACGTGCTTTGCATGCCAAGATATGATGAGCTAAAAGTCGTGTTTTAAAAAGGTGTTCACAAAAAGGTACTGAGTAGAAAGAAAAAAATCTGTCAACACGTGGATTTGAACCCACGACCTCTTACACGCTAGTCAGGCGTTCTACCACTTGAACAGTATGTGCTGTGGTTTTCAAAGGAATGTTGCTCAAGTTTTCTCTACACCTTGGCCTTCTACGCGCTGTAGAGACCGAACGGAAGCACGCGTGAACTCGTGATAACAATCTTAGAGTAGGCGGGTGATGAGCGCTTCATTATCAGCACAGACTATGTCGATTCGCGCCAAGTCTGGTGAGTAAGCAGCGTGACCGTCAGACAGACAGACAGACAGACAGACAGACAGACAGCTTTTCAGCTTTATATATATAGATAGATAGATACTACTGAGATGATAAAAGATGATTACACTGCATTGTTACCAAAATTAATTTAACTAAAAATTTACAATTGGTTTCTAGCTACTTGGCCATCTTTTAATTTTAATATACAGTGCAAAAAGATGGCCAAGTAGAAACCAATTTTAGTTAAGTTAATTTTGGTAACAATGCAGTGTAATCATCTTTTATCATCTCAGTAGTATTGTTTATATTGCAAGCACACATGTACAGCTAGCTGGATGTGATAATGTGAAGCATATAGAAAATGAATGCATAAAAGTGCCTAGCTATACTGTAAATGCTTTCTTGGCCAGATTTTGATATCATGTCTTTTGGTTGTATATAGTTACTCCACGAACATGTACTTGTGCATTCTTGGCCTTGCCTTTTTTACAGCTGGGCTGTTTTTGGCACAGGATATCACTACTTTTTGTTGAATGGAGATCATCAGTACAGTTACTGAAGATTGGCTATTATAAATTACATAGGAGACACTGCATGCATGCATGCATAATAACAGCTTCAGTATCAGATTAGCTAGCTAAATCAGTAGCAAAAGCTTCAAGTTCAGTGTTTAGAAGCGCTACTAAAAGTGACTTGCTAAGAGAAAACTCGTTCAAACCGTTCAAATTTCCCTCAAGGACTCACGTGATATTTTGCGTGATGTTTCACGTGAAAATAAGAACCGGGGATAATGACAAAGTCGAGGCTACCATCTTAATGGTTCTTCCTGAAGCGGTGGGTTGGTGATATAACTAGTCTCTGTGCGTAACAAGTGGAGGCGAATCGGCTGCGAGTTGTTGCTGAATGTATGCCTTGGAATGGACATGAAGGCGCTGAATGCATCATACTATTCTCCCAGCGGATTGCCGAGTAAGTTCATGTATAATGCACCTATCAATGTTATGCCCCTACCCCCCAGTACGGGCCATGTGGGGACAAGGTGGGGATTTGACACCCTGCAAGAGCAATAACCCCACTACTGGGGCCTAAGTGTTTGTCTAATCCCCTACCTACCACCTATATTCCCCGAGGTATTCCCCCACTCCATGATAAACGCTGCTTCGCTGGCTACGAGTCAACGTCACATGATTTAACTAAATATTGTTATAAAAATGCTTGTGTCACAAGCCCCACTACTGGGGGTAACTTTGTAGGTGAACCCCTGTATAATCCCCCTATGGATCCCGTACTGGGGGTTACAATTGATAGGCGCATAAGTCATTGTAAACACAAGGGGGTGTCACTCAGGCTCTTGCTGTAGGTCGATCTGCAACCGCGGTCAAACTCTAAGTCAACGGTCAAGGCCACAAAATAGCTCTTACAGTGGGTCAAGGGTCAAGACGATACAGAAGGTTCGAAACCCACAATCGAAAACTATACGTAACTATTATCAAGTTTACGGAATTATACGTAACTCACAAGAAGTAAGGATCTCCAAGAAGATGTTTTAAAGCTCCAACAAGCATTTCACCATAACTATAATGATTTTTCTCTCCCAGCTGCACTAAGAAAATATTATACTAGGTTACAAGCGCAGGTGCGTATAGGAAAATAGAGAAATAAGTAGAGGTCAAAATTTCGACAAGAAATGCTCAAGCCACAGGTCAAAGACGATAAACACTGCAAGTCAAGGGTCAAGGTGAAATTTTCCCCGGTCAAGACTTTGACCGCGGTTGCAGATCTACCTACAGCGTGAGCCAACGTGACACCCCTTACAAACGGATATATAACTACCGTCGTAATTTTAGACAGGAATCCCCCACGCCATAGTAGCTTCCTGGGATTATATATATATATATGCTTTTGTAGGCCAGATCCTTGCAGCTGGCTTGTTCTAGCAGCTGTGTGGGTCAGACCGCGAACAAGTTGAGCTGAACCCTAGTGAGAAAACAGCTAAAAATGAAAGGTTTTTTCTCAACATTTCAACCCACCACGAAGTTGTCAAGAGCAGACAAATGCTTCCATCAACAGTTCAGGAAAGGCTATGAGGCTATATACTTTTATGGCTTCCTCTAATGCATGGTGAAATCTTTGGCTATAAATAATGTGTCAGGCATTTGAATGATTAGCAAGTAAGTCAATACTACAAAACTAATAAGTTAATATTTTTGAGGGCTCAGCTCAATGTGTACACACACAGTATACCATAATTACTTTGCATCAATCGATTGATGTGATGATAATATGTGCAGATCTGAGACAACCATGGACCCTACTATATAGTAACTGGGCAGATATATAGAGTTATGTATACTCTGATATAATTGTTGAGTGTTGTAGTTTGCCAATGGTCAAAGCTAAATTAACCATTTTAGATAGCTTTTTGTGATGTTGAAGGTGTCAGGCAAACTCCAGTTAGGGGCAGGCAATAAAAGATTATTTTTCAAAGCAGGAGAGGAACATGCTTAGGCCCGCAAGGTACAGGCTTTTTCATGTCAATTCCCCTTGTAAAGCCCCACTTACATCCAAGGGGGGTGGTAGGGTAACACATTGGTAGATGCACAATGAGTTTGCATCATAAACCTTGTGTTGAAATTTAGTCTGTCTTGCTTTTTTCAGCTAATGTGCTTATCCCCAAACAATCAGGACTGGAAAAACTACAAATTGTCTTCTACTTTTATCTATCAACTATCCAATCACTGCTAGTTTATTAAAATTTCCTTTGCTGTTGTGTAACTTGTTTACCATTATGCTATAACCATTAGTCCCTCCTATAGTTTATATGTCTCCTAGCAACAAAAATTGTTATGTCAACAATGTAGGTGAGAACCACAAAAGAAGTCAAGTAATATACTCCAAAATTGGTCATCAATTGCTGCAGTATGCTGAATACATCTTGGGAATGGCTATGTTGGATGCTCACTTTAACAATAATCATAATAGTGGAAGTAAGTGTTTGTTGACATGTTAGTCTGACTATATGATTACATGTTTTTAGTTAGCTGTGCCTTACCATACTGTATCCCTTTCTGTATATGCAGGGTGGATACTGATGTTGTGACTGTTGGCGGGTGAGTTTATGGTCAATGGACAAATCACACAAATGGTGAAGAAAAAATAATATGTGGTACCAAGACCCCACTACTATATTATGAACTCTTGGTGGTACTTCATAGCCAAACACTGGTTTCTTGTGCTATTGTAGTCATTTAAAAAAAAAATTTATGGGATCATAATGTAAATGTTTACTATTACAATATATCATGCTATCATTAAAGAGTTTCTATAATTGTGGGTGGGTCTACAAAGTGCTGTGACTGAAAGGTGATGCGCTGATGCTGGCTTTTTAAGTCAACACTGAAGTTTCACAGGCACTGAAGGGCTGGGGCGGGATTAGAGACGTGCATGGGTAATGTAGCAGTATAAATTACTTCAACTGTATCACTACAGCGGGTATGAAACAGCTGGCTATAGCTATGTACGGCCCTGCATGGGCCGGAGTCATGCTGACGAGTCAGTACGTGGAGGCATACCATGGCGAAATTAAAACAAATCAGTGACTGCTCACAAGTAAACCAAGAGTTCACAGCACAGTGTCTATCAAATCAACCAGCTCGCTATGGCTAATGACCTTACCCACTTCCATACTGTTTGGGTTTGGGAATTGAGGCGAGCGCCTCACACCTCGACGTCATGTAGTCTCGCCCTAGACGTCATGGCGGCAAGTTTGAATCTTCAAAGAGCTCAAAAGCGATCTCATAAACTAACAAACAACTTTTAACGAAATTAAATGTACAGATACATTGTGTAAAAAGCCCCTGATGCCGCAGCCTTTTTACAATAAGACTTCATGGTTGAAAGAAAATCGCTTCAATGCATATGGGATGCGATGACGAAGAAAATGAATAAATAATTTCATTAACGCATGGTAAATGGGTGGGCGATGGAACAAACTACTCCAACAATTCGCCTGACTTTTCGTGTGGTAGTTACTCATTATACAAAGGTTACATGTCCCTGGTTTCGAGGTGGAATTTTTTAGTAAGCCTGAGATTTCGCCATGCGGATTTTAAAAGATTGCGTAATCGATCCCTCATGCAAATGACTCACAGTAGAGGTCGCGTGTTTATTATTGTGGGCGCGCACTTCATTACCAGAAATTTAGTACATTTTTTGGTCGTGTGCATTAGTGTAGACAACCTGTGTAAAATATTCATATAATACAATCACTTTTGAATGCGATGTTTTTAAAGCTATGCATATGTTGGAATAAATGTCTAATGATTGAAACCAACACATTCCAAAGGGTTTGAAGCCATTTAGTCCCTAACCACGATATTATCTTGCACTAACCTCAAAATTTGCTTCCACTTAGTACACTTCAAAGCCATACTGTGTATGTAGTGTGTGTCTGTGTCTGCATGGTTTAATCATGGCACATTTATACCTCATAAATTAGAGTGTTAACCACATCAAAGGGATACTCGAAATAACTGTTTGTGTACTTTAACTTTCTCAGTTAAGGAACATTGTGTGAGATATAAACTGTTTGTTTCTTATTTTTTTTCAATTTCTGTTGTAATTTACAAGTACATGTTCCTTTATAGCCTGCAGCTCGTCTATACAAAACCATTCATCTGGAAGCCACAAGTCACCGACTAAACTGATGATTGTTTCTAATGTGCATGCATGTGTGCATGTTATTGCATTTTTAAATTAATTGAGTTGATTGACTATAATGTAGTCTGTATCACAACGCGTACGCCATAAGTGTCTTGTCCTGGAGGAAGCTGGTCTATCACATCATACTTCAGTCGTTTTGCTTTGTTATTATCTCTAGCATAACTAGTCGAGCAATTTTTGATCCAAATTTACACCAGATTTAACCTTAGATGGGTAAATTCTCAAAAAATCTTCTGTGGGGGCATGCCCCCAGACCCCCCTAGACGAGAGCATGCTCTAGGTTTTGCACTGTGTACGTGCATATATGCTCAAAACTCCTTACTTTAAAACAGCACCCATCATAGTCTGCTGATTTTATTACAAGCATTTTCTAGTTCGATGTACGTGATTTTAATATACCCTGAAAAGTAGACTATCTCATTTGGCGCCAGTTTCAGCTAGCTACTATTTTCGTAGTTTACTTGCTGGAGAAAACAGAACACCTATAATTAGTTGGATTGAGCTTTCTAAGTAAGGTCAGTGCTGGATTTGCCTATTAATGACGAAAGACGTAGGCAATACGTCATAGACTGAAGCAGTTTCTAATTTGTTGGAGCACCGCTGGACATTTATGGACGGTCTGGAACCACAAGTAGATGGCTGTATTTAGTGAAGGTTTTAGCCTACGCGTTAATAATAAGGTGAAAATGATTGGTTACATACAGATTCAACCGACTTCGTAGGGTGAGTGAGTTTATTGTATGTTAAACCCATACATTTGGGCCTACCGAACCATAGTCTGTATTGCCACATGTAGACGGACTTCAATCCTACCAAATGGGTCATTTAGCCTCTATTATACACATTTCATTACCTTCATTGCAGAGCGGAAATTGTACACCGCTATTTGAGATGTATTGCCAATCCAACACTGTATGTCAATTTAATTTTTAATCAGTAGGCCCATGACCTCAAATTTCTGGTATTGTTGTGCTTCTTGGCCTCGCGACTCACTACCGTGAGTCTTGATACAATACTGTAGATAACTGGCAAGGCTAAAGACACAATTAACTATGAACTGTTAATGACTGCAACTACCACAAGCAAGTATCAGCACACAAAGATTCCACAGAGTCACCTTTCATTTCAGCTGGTTTACAAAGAAGTTTTCCTTGTAACTCCTTCCACAGTGAAACTAGTTAAAAATCTTAGTATATATTTTAGAACATTTTTTAGGTGTTGAAAAGGTATCTCACAGTTTTTACAAAAAGTGACCGTTCTATTAAAGTAATTGACTGGAATGGCTGCTCTGTTAAAGCTTTTTAATTAGGGAGCATGGCCTCTTAGCTTCTCACCATCTACATTATTTATTCTAACAATGCAGTAACGTAGCTACTGTTGAGGCAACCGAGGAAGTTGCCTCGGTAAAAGATGATCAACAATTCAGGCTGAGTTGTGGTACCTGACCCCAAATTATTGGCGAATTTTCTACTCAAACGTTACTAGACAGCATTACCATACCACACATAATAGAATCTATGGCTGTATTACTAAGCAGGGCCGGAACCCACTGTGGCATAATGTGGACCACTTTTCAGCTACTTGAATTTGTGAAAAGATCAAGATACTCTAATAGAACAGTCATCATAATAGAGCATTCAGCATAAATTATAGCCACTGTTCTCATCACACTGTTGGTCTAAATCATTCACATTTATGTTAATTGTCTAAATTACTTCTCAAAGTTCCAATGAGTCAACTGCATAGTATAATTGAGCTAATTGATCATGCATATCATGCATTAGCAGTTACAATCAAAAATAGCCTCCACATGCCATTTTCAAAGCATGTTTTCAAAAATTTCTTAAAGGGAGCATGCTCCCAGACTCCCTAGCTTGACATGCTTAGCACATGCAGTGGAAAGTAATGATCTCTGACTTAAATATCACATCAGATCAAAGTATAGTGTGCATGACTATGACCTGTGTTGCAGTCCATGATGGCCTGACCACTCAAAATATCTCCGGAGAATCGTGTTGAATCCTTTCTCCACCTTTTCAAACACACTTTAAGTAACAAATTTAAATAGGCTGTAGGACCAGATGTCCTACAGACCTTCCAGCTTAGTTAATGCTACAGTATATCATGCTTCAATTTTTTAATTTATTAAAATTTTTGCTTATTAAGGCTTTACAGTACAGCAAAAGTACTGAGCATCACATATGACGTGTAGAAAATCGCTCAGTGTCTTCAGAAACAGTGTCTTCCATTCAACCAGAGAGTCAACCTGTAAATGCTGTATCACACTAAGTGTTTTTGAATCAGTCTATGTATAAACTCTGCCTTGGTAAAAATTTTTCTGGCTATGCCACTGAACAATACAAGTGTACCACTGTTCAACGCAATTAAGGCTATAGGTAGTTACAGTTTAATACAAACAGTATAATGAATAATAGTATCCATAGAATTTCTAACAGGTAAGCTATTAACTGTGCAGTAAGAATTATTCACATAATGAACCGTCTCAAAGTGTAGGCTTGTTTTCTGGATTGTGTTCTTCCACAACAGTATGTGCCACTATTTTGATTTTATTATACATTTGCATGTGATGTCACAACATCGATATCACGATTGTTTATAATACATATCAACATCATGATGTTCAGAGACAATCACAATCAATATAATCTCCCAGCCCTACACAGTATAATCAATTACTCTCCCTCTTATAGTGACACCTACATTTTTACTAATAAAATCTTTTGTGGAATTATCAGATTTGTTAGTTCTCAAGAGCTTGAATTGCTATTATTATAACAAGCATAATGATACAGTCAACACACACACATGCACACACACACACATACACACACACACACGCACTAGTCACATGTATTATATTATGCATGGATATGGATGTGTCAATCATACATGCACACAAGTAGTAACATAGTCAAACTAACTGTCATGTGCAACAAGAGATTCTTGATAGTGAAAGTAGCCAGGATGTCTCCTTGCTGCACCCTTTCTGTTATTTCTAAATGATGTGTACACAAAAATAAGCATGTATACTACACAGACACACAGAGACCAGACTTGGGGTCAAATACATGAGTATTTGTATTAATTGCAATCAAATACAAATTTTGAGTAATTGTATTTATAGCTTAGAAACTGGATATATTTGCAATTAAATACTTTCCTAATGTATTTAAATACTTACAATTACTTCAAATACTTTTACCAAAATAAGATTGTAAAATTAACTGAATCTTTGATCATAAGTAATGTCATAATTTGAATATCAGGAGTCAGAGCCTCCAACCAAGAAAATGACATTTTCAATGATTTGATAGAGACAGTATCTTCTATTACTATTGTGAAATCACTCCAATGGTCAAAGAATATTTATGCTTACCACAAGAGAAGGATCCCCTTAAGTTTTAGAAACTAAATGATCCCTGTTGACTAAGCTAGCAACTCAATTTTTGTCACGTGTGCCGGCTTTGTATATACGCCCACTTTTCAGTGTAGCACAGAAAATATTTAATCTGAGAGATGCAGACTAACGGATAAAAGATTATAATGTTTATCAATAGCACATAATACACATACATCACCTGTACATACATAGAGCTAGCATGTTGCCTTAGTAGTTATAGTAACAACAAACATAATGATATTGTGTGTGTAGACTAGAAGACAACATGTGTACAGTGTAGTGGTTGAGTCACTAAGTATTTGAAATTGTATTTAAATACTTTAGAAAGTATTTGTATTTAAATACTGTCCTGACAAAAGTATTTGCAATCGTATTTGTATTTGCTAGTATTTGTAATTAAATACTATGCATTGTATTTGACCCCAAATCTGACTGTCACAGACACACACACAGACACACACCTTGCAGGGTTTGCAGTATTGAGATCATCAAGTTGTCGGTATTCATTAGATTTCTTGAAGTATCTGACAAAACAATGAGTTGCTAGTTTGATACCAGCTAAGCAGCATAAGAACAGAGGAAGGACCAACAAAGTTATTGTTATTCCAGGAGCAACAGACTGCAACAAAGTATAGATGTTTATATTAGCAATAACTGACATGATGTTTAGTAGTAGTACATCAAAAAAGTTCAACACCTTGTCTTTGTAAGGTTGAGCCCACATGTGGATCAATGCAATAACCACTAAGACTATCTGAAGACAAAACAACATGTTGTAATAGTTACTGTTACCTACAAATACAATTAACATGATCACTTGACGACATATCAGATAATAAGCAGCAAACCAGCGATACTTGTCCTTGTAGCATCCTTGAAACTGATCCAGTAATGGTTTGATCTTGATGAAGTTAATTTTCCTATTTAACAATGGCTCCAACAATAACAACAATGGTAAACCAATCCCTACAACCAGTTCACAGATCACTGCCACAATACCATATATGGCATGACGACCATGGAAATATTCAATGTGTGGAGATGCATACGTGTATACCTAATTAACACCAGTAAACTTGAGTGGTCTCAGTAACTGTAGTGAAGTGGATGCTAATGATGTGTAAGATAGTAATAGGAGAAGACAGATAACACGAATGATACATCTACTGACAAGTACTGTTATACAAGAAGAACACCATTAAACTTCACCTCATGACCAAGAATATTGTTCTTTATGTAGTAAATGTTGTGATCAGAGTTAGATGATATGTTAACACCATCATTGTTTGGGAAATATAATCTCAGTTCATGTGGTGAAGTGACTATAGGAGATCCGGTACCATTGAGTGAAGTGTAGCTTGCATTACATGGAATAGGTGTAATAGTGCTGTTCACTAATTGAGAATAATTGAATTGGCATGGAACACATAGCAAATCTGTATTTATCTCACAAGATTTTGGAATGTTAAAATATAAGGAGTTACCGACAAGTCCAGCTGAATTGTTTATAAACACAACACTGGAACTATCAGAGAAACTGTAATTAAAACCACTATCACAATTAGAGATTATCATATTTATGTAAATTGCTCCTCCATTGTGTGAAACAAAATTGTTCAGGAACCTAACAGTGGCTTGTTCATCAATCTCAACAACACCACCCTGGTCAAGATACACTGCAGCACCATAATCAGCTGTGTTGTTCTCAAACAATACATTACCTATTAAATGAAGTATACTTGATGACAGGAACATAGAGCTACCAATATTATTGGTGAAGTTTGAATTATTAACTTGTACTTTAAGATTTGAAAAGGGTATTACATAAACGTAAGCTATGCTATAATCAGCAATATTATTATCAAAGGAGGTATTACAAATTTTCACTTCACTCTTATATGATGAAGCAGTAACATGTAATGCTGCACCTTGTCCAGAAGACTTGTTGTCAATAAATTCACAATCTGTTATATGTAGTGAAAGAGATGAAACAACCAACAATGTGACAGCTGGACTGTGATATTTTAAGTTTCCATTTGATTTAAAAATTACATTTGTCATGGATACTTCAATGTCTCCACAACTATACGTTATAATAGCAACAGCCCCAGCACCTGATGATAGTGAGTCTTTAACTGTATTATTAGTAATGTTTACTGTAAGTGAGTTATTATTAGTAATGTTTACTCTAGTAAGGTTGATTGACATATTATCTGATAAAATTGTGATACCAATAATACCAGAAAATGGCACTTCATTATTAGTAAAACTTGAATTGCTTATCATTACCCTCACATCGTCTTCACAAGATTCCCACCAAAGACAAGAACCAAAGTTTTCCCTGAATACAGAAGATTCAACTACAAAAGAACTATTTTTATTTGAATGATAACACACTTTTGCATATCCAGTAAAATAAAAGCCATAATCATTATTGACCACACTGATTCCAATCAGATGAATCTCCTTCAGTACAGATAATTCAGTTGAAAACCGTGCGACATAACTGTTACATGAAAAATTATTATTTTTGATCCAAATAACAAGTGAATGACCACTAATGTCAACAGAAATACCACCAGCTCTATCTGAACGATAAGTAGTGTTGTTATCAAATTTACTGTTAGAAATGTTAATAATCAGATCATCCGAAGTGTTTGAATTTTCTATAACCAAAGCACCATAGTAAAGCAACTCCTTCACTTCATATACAATATTTGACATAAAATTGGTATGGTCTACAGTAAGTATTCCAGTAAAACCTTGTAATTGTATGTAAACTGCTGTTATTCCAGAATACTGAAAGGTACAGTAAAACAGTGAAATATTACTAGTAATATTAAATGTCACTCCTGCAATATTTGTTCCATAAGGATCACCACACCTGTCCCATGTGATCCCCTCAATGACCACATTATCACATGACTCACAGTACACACCCCCACTATTGTTACACATGATGGTAGCACCATTACCAGTTACTGTGATGTTGTTTAGATCACCTGATCCCATTTTGATGTTATCTTCTAGTGTAACTGATTCTGATGTAATGTTGATTACAGTGTTACTGGTCATATAGAATAAAGCAGTGGATAGTGAAGAACACACACATTCTCCATCAACACAACATGTAGTATTGTCACTACCACAAGTAGTGTTGATGGTGATCACTTCACTATAGGCAGGTTTACTGGTGAGCAAGGTGATCAAACTAATCCACAGCAGGATCACGATCATCATTCTGCACACATATAAATGATTACTTACAGTACGACATTATTCGTAATTGAGTTTGTACATTAATTACAAGTATATACAGTAGCACCTATCCAGGCAACTTGTAGTGTGTCATGCTGGTAACCATACCAGCACATGTGTGTGTGTGTCTTGTGTGTGTGTGTGTGTGTGTGTATCAGGAAGAAACACAATAATCACATGTGCATAACTAGCTATGTAGCCCTGTGATTCCTCTCCAAGTTGACCATTTTTACACTGGAACTGCCCACCAGTTAGAGCAAGGAACACACTAAATACAAGCAAAATCACCCTGGTAATTCTTCAGATATAAGTATGTGATCAAAGTTTTGTTCATTTTTGAAAAACCCTAGAGTTTTCTTCTCCTTTCCATACTTGGAAAAAATTGCTAATACATATAAACTTGATCACCTTACAATCTGGTGTGCATAAAGTGTGCATAAAGGTTAACTTGTATATAAAGTTTGGTTCAGATTCAATAAACGTTCATAGAATTATTTATTTCTGTAAAAAATATATATTTTTTCATGGCTATACGTATATAGCAGAGTGGATTACTACAAAAATGGGCATTTTGTGCACTTTGTGATACAATTAACTCAAATAGTACTCCTAATGACATTTATTTGGCAACTCGTACAGTTGTTTTCACATTGAAAATTCATTATTTTTGTCTTTATCTCCCTGAGGCATTATTTTACACTGTTAAACCATGCTTTCAACTTAAAGGTGTTGTTCTAAGATCTAAGAAGCAATATGACTTTAGTTCAAAGTGAATAGCTTGCTCCACTGCAAAGTTATGTTACTCATAAAATTTGCTTTGTCCTTGGGGTATAAATTACTATTCGTAGAATTTCATGGCTAAATATAACTTTGGTAATGAAATCACCTATTGACTTCAAATAAAAAATCAGGGTAATTCTTTCAGCAAGACCTTTAACTTGAAACCATTTTTTAATAGTGTGAAATAAATGCCTCAGGGAGATAAAGACAATAATGATGAATCTTCAATACAAAAATGGCTGCAAAAGTCACCAAAGGTCAAAACTGCAACGGCACTATATCAATAAATAAATGTAACAACAAGTACAATTTATGTGGAAAGTTCCATAATTGTATCACATACAATGCAACATTCGCACTATGCCATATGGCTTGAGTAGGCATCAAATTGCACACACACTAGTGTTGTTCCAGTTTTCAGTACTGGAACTAAAAGTAATTCCAGTACCAGCAATTTTATTTTAGTTCCAGTTCTAGAACTGGAACTGGAACAATAATTTTACTTTTCTCAATACTGGAACTGGAACTAGAACAATAATTAATTTTCCTAAATCATAGTACTGGAACTAGAACTGGAACTAAAATGAAAATTTATCAAGTACTGGAACTAATACTGGAACTGAAATTGGTCATAATCATTTAGTTATTATCAATAAAAATAGCAAATACAATGCTCATTACACGACTACAGTTGGTGTGCTGATAAAAGCAAGAACTGATAAGTATTCAATGATGCAAAAGGTTATATAGCTAGAAACACTGGGCTGAACTGGAGGACTAGACAACTGGACTCTTGCCTTATATAAATATTCAGGCTTGGAGAAACCATTACATTTTTAGAGTTAATTCTTTCTTGATTCTGAGGACAATTTAGGCTTTGAACTTCCATGCTTTTGAGATATTGAACTTGCTATAAAAGAAATGATATTGTTACACATGTGTAGAATATGCAAATGAACTTATCAACTTTGCCCACCTGCACTGCTTGTTCATTTTTCTAGGGTTGTTTACAAAGAACAACTTGTGTTAATTCTTTGAGCAGGAATTGTTTGCTAGTCAATCTTGAAACACGTGCAAAATAGCTGTTAAAAATTGAAGTATTAATACTTCCATTTACAGTTAAACTCTTAGCTGTGTGTGTACGTCCACCATCTTCCTTGTTTTCAACATTTAATATACAGTAGTGACATGCACGATGCATCCTCTAACACAAGCTCTGGGCATTTGAGTAAGACAAATTAAGTAGCTGTCGATCTTGCTTTTCCATATACAAGCTGTAAGTTGACAGGTCCACCTACATGTATAATCTAAATTTAGTGCCACTGTGGAAAAAATACTGTAGTTACAACCAGTTTCCTAAATACTTGCAATAAAAAGAAAGGAACTTTTCTAGTCCATGGTCTATCTACTAGTCCTAGTCCAGTCCATGGCTTGTCCACTGGTTCAGTCCACGTGGTCTGTCCACTGGTCTAGTCCACCAGTGATTGTATACACCCAATGCAACACTGATTCAGAAGTGAAACCAATAATTCTCACTACCTAGGGTGTTTCTGTCATTCCGAAATGTGCTAGTTTAATGTTTGATAATTAACTTCAAATCATCCCTCATAATCAAAGCCTTGGAGCATCAATGTCTTGCATGTATAGTGAGTTTTGTAGTAGTTGCTCTGCCTAGATACATAACACAATCAAATCAAAACCCATAGTTTAGTGCACACTGTGCATTGTTTTAGAAATGGAGCACTAAACTAATTATGCAGAACTAAAAACAGAATTGTAATCTTAAAGGTTTTAGTTCTAGAACTAGAACTGGAACTGTAATTCTAAATGCTATGGTTCCAGAACTGGAACTGGAACTGTAATTCTAAAGGTTATGGTTCCAGAACTGGAACTGTAATTCTAACAATTGTAGTTCTAGAACTGGAACCAAAACTGTAATTCCAAAAGTTTATGATTCTAGAACTGGAACTGAAATAACAAGCTGGTACTGGAACAAAACTAACACAAACGCATGCATGCACGCACTCACACTCACACACACACACACACACACACACACACACACACACACACACACACACACCACATATGCATAGTAATAACTTGAAAATTGGTGTGTAAGCACCGTGCTTTTCTGTGTGATGTGATGTGATGTCAAAGCTCACTAACTGTGAGAAGTCATGTGATACAATGGACAGCTGTGCATGAATGAGTATACTGGGAGCAGAGAGTTGCAAAGAAGTTGCAGATTAACTCAACCAGAACTTTATAGAGCTGAAGTCTATGTATATATAAGCTTTTTGATTTATATCGTTGAACAATAAATTGTTCAATACACTGTGTGTGTTCTGGAGGTTCACATGACTCAACCAGGGACCTGCATGGGCTTCAAGGAAGAAATTCTACTGGGTTCCTACAACTTTAGAAGTCTATCAAGATCCTGATAAGTAGATTGCATTGTAGAGAAGCTATGGATGTCTGTATAGTCTGCAAGAAGGAAGTTACGGATGAAGACAAGGCTATGGCATGTGACCTTTGTGACAAAAGGGAACATGTGTGGGTTGTTTAAAGCGTAATGATAAGCTGAGTGATGAACTGTATAAGGCACTGGTTGGGTGTCGTTCTAAGAGTGTTGTATGTATGTTCACCTTGTCGAACGAAGAGCACAATTACAAGTCGGTTGCATGTTTCAGAGCTCAAATGTTCACATCAACAAGAATTGAGACACAAAGAGTGGCTGGTCAGTGTGCTACGTGTTGATGAGCTCAATGCACTAGTACACGAGCTACATGAAGAGAAGAGAGCACTTAATACCAGTCTGAAAGGTGAGATAAAGGCCCTCATTTAAAAACTAGTGTCACTGCATCGAAGGGTCAAGACACCTGCTGAGATTGCAAAATAATTAGAACAGACTGAAGGTACAAGTGTAGTACCATAGGAGATACCCACCATAGTGATGGTAGAGGTTCTAGCAGTGATACATATGCAGTTCATCTCAACAGAGTGCTCAACTACCTGGTAGACAGAACAGGAAGTGTGACCCTCATATATGCATTCTCCTAGGTTTTGTTTCTTACTAGCAGAGTTGACAAAATCAGCAGCAAACAAGGTGACAATGACTTTGAGATAATGCTGTTAAATTTTACTGAAACAACCAATGATGAACATGCTTGGTGGATTTCATGGTTTCTAACTGGTCCTGCCAAAGCGACTTGGCAATGTACCATCAAGGAAGGGGACAAGGCTTTCTTGGTCAAAGATAGTGGAGATCTATCATGGATAGTACAGTGTTCATCTTGACCCAAGCACAGCTTATCAGAGGTGACAAGAGCTTCAATATAGTCAATTTGGGTCAGTCCAAGGTCTGCTGGATGCAATGCGCAATTAGCAGCGATTGGTGCCTCGTAAGTCTAACTGATGAGACCCTGGAATCTATTTTGTAGAATAAGGTTCCACTGGAACTCAAGAAAGAATTGGGAGACATTCCTGATGGTTCTGTGCTACAGAGACTGTTGTGTGCAAAGATGTGAAAATTTGTAGTATGTATCTCACTAGGAGTAAATGTAACTGTAGTGTGTGGGTAGAGGTAACAAGAGCACCATATCACCCTTCAGCTACGAAACTTTTCTCCATTCTGCATACGATTAGCTTTGCCAAACTGCCTATACCTATGAAAGTTTTCCTCTGAATCTATGAAAGATTTCTACCTTGAAAATTTTTTACATATATACGTTGGGCTATTTGTAGTCGGTGGTTGTTCATTTGTTATACCATACCTGACATTCTTCTTATCTTCAGCCACTTGATGATGCCATATTTGCCAGGTTTTCATTCCCACCATAACAGGTCACTCATGACTAGCTTTTCTCTCATTGGGGTGGGTGGTCCTGAACAATCTTCCATCTATGGTGGTAAGTTTGTGCAATATCTGTGAGCTTCTGTGAAACTTCATTCTAGAATTCTTCTGCTGATCAACTAAACAGGAAATCTTTGATTTGAAGGTCAAAGGCTGAAGTCTGTTTTTGTCAATATGTGAGAATTTTGAGCCATCTCACTGACTTTGCTTTGGTTAAGGGGACCTCTAGTGCTCTTCGTTTGCAAGAGCACAGATTCACTTTGCAGCTTAAGTCAGTTTTCCAGGATGCTCTTGCCGTATGCTATGGTTGGTTAGAGCACTATCACTTTGTGCTTATGGATCTCCTTTTTCTGTGGACCACGAGCTCTCTTATCCGAAAGGTGGTCTAAGACACAATAATATTAGGGGCCTGACTATTTCTATGTTGACTGCAGTTTGTTCTCAGGATGTTTGCTGAACCAGATTCCTTGCTTTATGTCTAGAACTGTGAAGAATAGCTATGTAATGTACTAGGTAGAACATGTGCGTATTGCATGCTTGTAGCTAATCTAGTGTGTATCACGTGCAGTATTAGTACAGTGCATGTATCAGTCGTGAACGTGGTGATCCTGCCAAGTCACTTCTTGTAGAACCCCAGTAGTACCTCCTACTCGAAGCCCAGGTGGCCGCAGCCGAGCCTCCGGTTGACACACAAAGTATATTATTTAATATTAGCAATCTTAATAAAATAATATAACTGAGTTCATTATCTATGATCCTAAGAAAAAGCAAACTGTCACTGAATAGAGTCGAGCTACAACTCCTGTTGGCCCTCTGCTCGACTGACTCTTCCAAACACCTCACGTGAGCCTATCGACTGTCCATCACGTGACCTCTTACAACTTTCCCCTCCTTTAAAAGATTGCCCATCATGGCGATCTTCTATCAGTCTTGCTGGTCTTCTAACTGTCCGTCCTGATCTTGTTCTATAATCAATAGCACTGTCCTGCACATCAACTTGAGCATCTTGAGCAGACTTAGATTGGCGAGGTTTAGGTTTTCTTACAGTTCTTCTTTTTCTGAGTTTACCAGATTGGCCTAACCATGGTCTTGCTTTAGCCATTTGTACACTACATTTAGAAAGCCTTTGTCTAGACACAATCATCGTCTCACCATCTTCATCTCCCTTTACCTGTATGACAGCATTCGTATTAGTCAGTGACACAATTACAAAAGGTCCCTGAAACTGTTTGTCAAGTTTGAACTTTGGTTGTACCTTAAGCATTACCAAATCTCCAACCTTGAGATCACTGCCCTTTGCCTTCTTATCATAGTATTTCTTCTGTTGCTTTTGAGAAGTTTCCAGATTCTGTTTAGCAAGTGATCGGGCATACTTAAGCTCTTTTTCCAAAGCAACACCGTAATCTGTTTCTACCACAGGGAACTTAGTCACAGGTACATGAAAATTCATTGCTGTTGGGAGATTAGGCTCTCTGCCATACACCAAGTAGAATGGTGTTTCACCAGTTGATTGGTGTGGAGTACTCCTATAAGCAAACAAGACAGCTCCAAGCACTTTATCCCAATTACGGCCTCTTCTGGTCACTACTTTAGCCAACATTTGTTTTAAAGTTCTATTAAAACGTTCTACAAGACCGTTTGTTTGAGGGTGTCCACCAGAAGTAGGCAATTGAGTAATTCCCATTAAGTGAGCTGTTTCCTGCAACACATCTGATAGAAACTCTGGTGCCCTGTCATGTATAATTCTGTTGGGAACTCCATGCCGCCAAATCAGATCTATTAAACATTGAGCCACAGTCTCTGCTTTGTGATCAGACACAGCGTACACTTCAGGCCATTTAGTTAAATAGTCCTGAAAAACTAAAGCATATCTCTTCCCACTTTCACTTAAATCAAGCTCAACAAAATCCATACCAAGGCATTCAAATGGGCCTCCCACAGGAACACTAACTAGGAGTGGCTTACCCACAAAACTGCAACCCTGTACAGAAGCACAACTCACACAAGATTCACACTTTTTCAACACATCAGCATTCATACCTCTCCAGTAAAAGTAGCGTCCAATTCTCTTGCTCATTCTCTTCACAGAGAAATGACCTGCGAAGCTTCCATCGTGATGTTCATCCACAATCTTCTGGTGTAAGTGAGCTGGAACTACCAGTCGACGCTTGGCTGGAAATTCTCCTCCTTCATAGTAAAGAATTCCATCAACTAGAATAAAACCCTTCTTAGCTTGACCCACTACGTGTCTGGCAGCTTGTACATTATCAGGTAAGGACCTATCCTCTAAATAATTCATGAGCTGTACCAATTCCTGATCCTGTCTCTGTTCCTGACGAACAAGTTGTAACAGTGACTCATCACTCTCAGAAATCTGCAATACTGCGACCTCAGTAGCTGGTAGAGGAGCTCTGGAAAGACAATCAGCCACAACATTTGCTGATCCTGGTTTATATTCAATTTTCATCTTGGGCAAAAATCTAGATATTCTCAAGTACCATCTTGCGAGTAACCCTTTAGACTGGTTCTTCAAATGGGCAAGAAATGCACTGACCAGTGACTTGTGGTCAGTATACACAGTAAAGTCGTTACCCAACAGGCAAACCTCAAAATGCTCCACTGCATAAACAAGTGCAGCCACTTCTAGCTCAGTAGGGGCATAACTGGATTCAGCTACGTTAGTTTGTCTACTAGCATAGGCAATTGGATATCTTCTACCATCATCACTTTCTTGTTCTAATAAGGCTCCAAATCCTTTACCGCAAGCATCAGTCCACAAAAAGAAAGGTTTGTCTAAGTCAGGTGGATGTAAGAGGGGTGCTGAAACTAGCATCCTCTTGACTTCTTGGAAAGCTGACTCACACTGACTATCCCACACAAACGGTACTGTTGACCCTGTCTCCTTATCTTTCCTTGTCAATGCAGTGAGTGGTCTAGCTACCACGGCAAGGTTTGATAGATGGCGTCGATAAAAGTTCACCAATCCAAGAAAGCTCTTCACTTCTTTACAACAGGTTGGTGTAGAAAACTCTTTCACAGCTCTCACCTTACTATCATTTGGTCTTACTCCTTGTGGTGATAGGGTATGGCCCAGATATTTGATCTCTGATTGTGCAAATGCACACTTCTGAGGTTTCAGTCGTAAGCCTGCTTCCTGTAACCGATGTAACACTTTCTCAACATGAACAAGATGTTCCTCAAATGATTGGGACACTATTAGAAGGTCATCAAGGTATACAAAAACAAAACTCCAGTCACGACCACTAAATAACTTATTCATTAACCTTTGAAAGGTTGCTGGAGCATTAGTCAAACCAAATGGCATCCTTCTGTATTGGAATAATCCCAAGTGACAAGTAAACGCAGTCTTATCTCTAGAATCAGGTGCCATCTTAATCTGGTGATATCCCTTCATTAGATCTAGTGTGGTAAAGATCTTTCCTTTACATCTACCAACAGCATCAATTAGGTCGTCAATTCTAGGGATCGGATATTGATCAGGTATTGTCTTCTTGTTAATTCCACGATAATCAACACAAACTCTTAGGGAACCATCCTTTTTCCTGACTAAAACCAATCCTGAAGCAAAAGAGCTTCCTGAGGATTCAATACAACCTGTATCTAGTAAATGTTGTAACTCACTCTCAAGTTCATTGCGTAGAGCATATGGCAGTCTTCTTGGTGGAGACTTAACTGGTGTAGTGTCGCTCATGTCTATGGAGTGCTCTACCAAATCAGTTTCTCCAAGTTCCTTGTCTGTTAAAGCGAACACATCAAGCTTCTTCTTCATCAAATTAATAATGGCTACTCTCTGGTCAGGTGTACAGTTTCTGCCAACAGTTAATTGTGTCTTAAGGAGATTCTCACGGTCACCATTACCCATGTTCACTACGGCAACAGTTCCAAAGGATTCATCTTTCCAAACATTGTCATCCATCTCAACTACAGAAACAGTATCAATAACTCCAATGACAGTACCTTTGGTGAGTACAACTGGCTCCACACCCCAATTAGTTACTGGAATGTTAAAATCACTCTCTCCAGTCCAGTATCCTTCCATAAAGTCACAGCAATCACTGGCCAATACAGACTCATCAGGAGTCACTACTCCTACTTGGCTGCTTACATCTTCATCATCATTGGCACTCAGCTCTACACGAGCTACTCTAGTCTGTTGTGGTCCTAATCTCAGGGTTTGAGATAAAACAACTTGTCTTACCACTGCTGACTCTGCGTGACTGCTTGACATCACTGGCTGTCCGACGCTGTCAATTATCTTGTAGCCCAAATCCTCCATGGCATTAGTACCAAGGATCAAACAACAGTTCTGCAGTTCGCCCCTCCAAATAGGCTTTGAAGAGTCTAGAATATAGCAGGGTACACATTTAGAAACATTAGTACCTTCAATTGTGACCTGTAAGGCCACAATACCCTTAGCACCCAGTGATTCACCACCAGCACCCAAAGGTTGTCCATCTAGTTTGAAATTTCTTTCTCTACACTGTTCTATGGACCAGTTACTCTTCTGCTTAATGTGAGGTAGTAACTGCTGTCGAGCCAAAGAAACTTGTGCACCACTGTCTAAAAGAGCTCTTGTCTTAATTCCGTCAACCACAATGTCTACCTTATAAGTTGGGCCTTTCAGTGCCACTTGTAATGCTACTGCTTGAGTATCAGATTCAGATAATATTGTACGCATCCACATTTCATCATCCTGATCTACTCTGGACTCAGATTCTTCCTCAGTCTCCGGACTATCAACGTCAACCCTTAAGGATGATTTGGTTTTAGACTCTGTACAGTTCCTGGCTATGTGCCCTGTTTTCTGACACTTAAAGCACTTGACACCCTTCATGAACATCTCTACTTGGTTCTTAGGCTTTGTTGGAGTACTATTGCTACTATTCTTGTCTTGAGAGACCTTGCCAAACTTGTTGTAGACAGTTTCACTCTGCCTTTCCTTCTTTGGAATTCTCTCACCTGAACCACCCCGTCTAGCTCTCTCTTGAATAACTATCTCGGCACGCAGCAGTCTCTGTAGAAGTTCTTGTACAGAACCAGCAGGAATCTCTCCCAACTCTTTTTGGAGCTCTAGTGGAACCTTATTCCACAAAATAGATTCCAGGGTTTCATCATTTAACTTACGAGGTGCCATGCGCTGGTAATCACGCATTGCGTCCAGCAGACCTTGAGCTGACCCAAACTGACTGTACTGTAGATCCTGGCATCTCTGATAGGCCGTGCGTGGGTCGAGGTGAACACCATACTGTCCACGATAGATCTCCACTATCTTTGACCATGAAGCCTTGTCGCGTTCCTTCACAGTATGTTGCCATGTCGCCTTCGCAGGACCAGTCAAAAACCATGAGAACCAACGGGCACGTTGCTGGTTACTCCACCCACAGTCGTTGGTTGCTTCAGTAAAGTCTAACAGCCATATCTCAAAATCATCGTCACCCCGTTTGCCACTAAACTTGTCTATTCTGCTAGTAAGAGAACGAAATCCCGGTGGATGAGGGTCACACTTTCTGCTCTGTCTATTCGGCAGATGACCTCTCTGATTGCTACCACTAGCATAGGAGGCATCACTGCTAGAATCACTGCCATCACTGTCGTGGCTACCTTCTGTCTGGGTCACTGGTAAACTTGTATCTTCAGTGGGTTTTTCTGACCTTACGACCTTGTCCACAACTGGTTGTAATTCTGCACCTGCAATTTCAGCAGACGATTTGCCCTTTCCCCGAAATGACACCATTTGTTTAGTGAGGACCTGTATCTCGCCTTCCAGACTTGTCTGTCTGGTAATGAGATCTTTCTTCTCATCACGTAGCTCCATAACTAGAGCATTAAGTTCGTCGACACGTTGCGCGCTGGCCAGCCGCTCTTCGTGTCTAGCATCTTGCGTACGTGCAAGCTCAAACTCTGACATATGCAAACGATTTGTAATCGTGCCCTTTGCTCGACAAGGGGTGCAAACATACAACACTGATTTAGACCGACACCCAACCAATGCATCATACAATTCATCGGTCAGCTTATCACTACGTTTTAAACAACCTACATGTTCCCACTTGTCGCAAAGGTCACACGCTATGGCCTTCTCTTCCTCCGTAACCTCTCTCTTACAGGATACGCAGGCGTCCATAGCTCCTTCACGTTCCTGTCTGCTTCTTCAGGATCTCGGTAGGACCTCCAAAGTTGTAGAACCCCAGTAGTACCTCCTACTCGAAGCCCAGGTGGCCGCAGCCGAGCCTCCGGTTGACACACAAAGTATATTATTTAATATTAGCAATCTTAATAAAATAATATAACTGAGTTCATTATCTATGATCCTAAGAAAAAGCAAACTGTCACTGAATAGAGTCGAGCTACAACTCCTGTTGGCCCTCTGCTCGACTGACTCTTCCAAACACCTCACGTGAGCCTATCGACTGTCCATCACGTGACCTCTTACAACTACTTTAGAACCTGAACTATTATGCCTCTATGACAACTCAGCTACTAGAGGTCTGGCTCATGACTGAAGCTATACTATCTACAAGCATAAGAAAAATTAGGAATGTTAAACTAGAGTAGAATCCATAATTGAAATGCACAGTAGGGATATTCACTTCCTTTTGTGTTACAGTAATTGGCTGTCATAATATACCAACTCAAGCTTGTTTCAGCACTTTTTATTGGTGCGCTATATTCTTGTTGATCCCTACTCTAGTTTAAAATTCCTAATTTTTTCTTATACTTGTTTCTGTTTTTTTTATAGAACTGGTAATCAATCTATGTAACTAGTATTCATAAAGATTTGATGTAGTTATGGGAGTCAATCAAAGAAGATGTTATCAATTTTTTGTTGAACATAAACTGTAATTTTGCACAAAGATTGGTGTACTGGTATTCTACAACAATTGATTTAATTGATTGATTTATATGTCTTATATGGTTTAAGGCAAGTGTACAGGAAACAAATAAGCGACCTAGATGCAGAGGTACCAAGCTTTAAAGCAGCTGGAGCCCTGGAAAGGCAGACACACACACATCAATTATTACATTAAATTAATTAGATCTGACAGATCCCACAGAACTGAGGAGCAAGCACTGAAACTTCTGTCTAATAGAACAGTCAGCAGACAACAACCTTCGATTATACAGCTAGTGGAGCAGCGTATATTGAAGGAAGGTTTCTACATTGTTAGGAGGAAGTTGGTGCACTTAAGACGGCATGAAACAGAAGCATTTTACAACGAACATCGTGGTAAGAGTTGTGTTCACCCCAGTTTTAATGCACTGAGCCCCTACTCTGCCCCCCAGTATGGATAGGGTGGGCAGATTTGACAATTCCATTAAGCAAATTCCCCACTAGAAGTCCGCAGGTGGAATGCTGCCGCTACCAGTAAATTAATATGAAACAATCGCTATTAGGTACAAATTTCCTCGCATGCGCTGCAGTGCCCACACCAGGGGGGTATATTTTGTTAGTACCCTCCTCCCGTAGTTTAGCTTGTACTGGGGGTTATGAATGATGGTATATTACCTATAATATTGTTGAGATCTGTGTACATGCATAAGGGCATTCATCATGAACTCAAGGAGGTTAGTCATGGGCAGCCATCCATCTTATGATACAAAAAAATGTTTTACACTAATTGAGGGGTCACCAACAACCTGGGACTCGTAGACTATCTAGATCTGACAATCCAATTAGAATTTTTTTAAATACTTAGAAATCTGATTAGAAAGACGGAAGGGACACAATGCAGTGATAGAAATAACAGCTTAACAACTGCTAACCTTTTCAGCATAAAACCTATGGACAAGTAGAGGTGTACTGATAATCAGATCGGCTAAAAAATTACCATATCGGTATCGGTACAGAACAGTAGGAGGACCGATATCGCTACCGATATTTATACAGTAGCAATAGTTTGTACATAAATGAATTATATATTGGTTTTCTACGTTATCCGTGTGGCTGTTTAGTGCCAGTGGCTTATTGTTCACCCTACGAACAAGCGTTACGTTGTTAGAAGCCATATTAACATACGTGGTTCTAGAGTTTGTTGCTGAAAAGCTTATCGCAGAAGCAGTTGTACCTTTGTAATAAAAGAAAAGTTACAGGATAACCAAGAAAACCTGCTGTACCAGCCTTTGCACAAGCCAATAAAATACAGAATAATGCAGAAATATCCGTTTAAGGCTTCATGGGAGTATACATAAGGCCTACAATTGTAAATTGCTTGTTTCCTGTCCTAGTCAGGCAAAAAATACCATGCGGGCGGTTATTATTAATTATATTGTTAAAATCTATTATTTAATATCAAGGATATTAAAGGGAAGCCATGAACTCCGAATTGCCTTTTCTCTCAGATTTAGCAGAGATGTAAGATTTATAATAAAATAATAATAATTTGTTGTGATTTCACTGGGATTCATCAAGATTCAAATCTCATAGAAGGTTAGATTCAAAGCGTTGCAGACTCCTCATTTTCTCTGAGCATGCATGTAGCCACCAAATCTTGAAGGCTTTTATCTAGTAGAGTTTGCTGGCTGGGTGTATCATGCTCGTGGTAATAACACTAATTTAGCCATCAACTGCAACAGTACGAATTTTCCATATGTTCCACACATGTAATAACAGACTGTCAGATGAGTGGGACTCATATAGCTGTTCATTGATGTATCTCGTTCACCAATGGCTACTTGAAGAGATCTGCTGTTTTGTAATTCTAGAATGGATTCAAACTACGTAGTTATCCATGCTTTTTGGTACCAAACAACATCAGAAACTCACTACCTTTCCAATAATACACCATGTGCTCACACTAGTACTTATAAACGAAAATAATTAGATCACGTCACTATCCAATGCAATAATGAATTTGTATGTGGCTCTAAAATTACCATGCGGGAAGGTGACAGGAAACAAGGAATCTACAATATTGGTGGCCTAAAATGTTTGTGGGTACCTAATTGTCTAGATTGCACAAATCCACAGGCATAGAGTGAGCAATGAATATATGCACATGTGGTTGTAGAGTGGGTAATGTACTAGCCTTAGATGTGATGAACTTCATTGCTGAGTACAAGGTGAGTGACTGTTCCTGCTATAGAATGGTTATTGTTCTTGAGGATTTAGTCAGTCAAATATATATACAAATATTGTAGAAAGTACATTTGGGCTGTAACCAACTAACAGTGGAACCTCTATAGACACTGTGGAACCAACTGAAAATTTTATTGTTGCTCGAAGGTTGTCCTTTTCAGAGATAAAATTGTATTGATAGAGGTCTATATGGATCTTAAAAACTGTTCTTTATATTGTTACAGTGTCCTTGCGCTGCAGAGCAGGGGGGGTCAAAGGGGGCTCTTGATCCCCTCCAAAAATTTTTAGTATACCAAGATCGAGTTACTCTAATAGAGCAATCACTCTAATAAAGCAGTCACAGTATTAGGGCAGTGTGTAACAAGCTATGTAAGGATTTTTATGTACTTTATCAGCTATAAATGCGTAGTTGGTGAGGTATACAGCTATTGTCATCTTTTTTTTTGGTCTCACCTTACCAAACCAGCCAATGTAGTGCCTCAGTTTCATTTTGACCCCCCCTTTCCATAAGTCTGGATCCGCCCCTGCTGCAGAGGGCCCAAGAGAGGTTCTATGAATACTAAATGCAATCTATACAAGAATTATTTTTACAATGAAATTTCAACTACTATAGGTACCCAACTCTGAAGCTGATACAGTAGACAGTCATCAGGTAGTACCATTGCTGGCAAGAAATCTCCAGTTTGAAGGGAAAACACTTAAAAACTTTGACATTAGATTAAATTTATAATTCTCAATGTATTTATATGTTTATTAAAATGTGATAATTATGATAATACTATCAGATGGACATAATATATCACCTATCATAAATAAAATAACAAGTTTGCTTATTGAGATAATAGTAAATCTTTGTAATCTATTGTAAACCACAGTCAGATGGAAAACATGTGGAAAGGTCTGGTATCAAACAATTGCAAGTTGGAAAAGTGATAAAATTTCTGGCTTAACAACCACTATTTGACTTTATATGCAAAATTGTGTTTTCAAAATGAAGAGTCCTATATTGTCACATCATTTTCAAGGTATTATCATTTATCGAGCTATGACACATTTTCACTCAACACCATTTACTTGTGATCTAGTCCATGCTGCAGAACAATAACAGGTGGAACTAGTAATCTGTTTTCCTCAGGCTAGGCTGCAGTTGAAAGAATGGTCCCAAGATGGAGTAAACAGAATTGGAACAAGTCAGTATCAGTATATAAATTTTGATGTACAGTGCAGTATTAAGTACCACATCCATCACATGAAATCCTATACCATCTAAAAACTTTACAGGAGCCCAATCAAAACGACATTGCTTGGGCAAGGGCACCTCTGCTTCCAGTACTGACTCTGGCCCATTGATAGCTTCTTTCTGGGCTGGTGGGAAATGTGAAATGACCTCAGAAAAGAAAGTCTCAACATTACCTTCATGTTTACTTCATCAGGCTCCTTATAAGGCAACCTGATGCAATACTGTAGATAACTGGCAAGGCCAAAGACACAACTATGAACTGTTAATGTCTGTAAATATCACAAGCATTGGCACAGAATAGAGTTGATAATAACATGTAGATTCCAGAGCTCAGTGCATACTTCATTTCAACTGGTTTACAAAGAAGTTCGCCTTGTAACCCCAAGAGTAAAACTAGTCCAAGTTTGGTATTTTAGAATATTTTCACTCTGTTGTCACAGGCAATTATAAATTAACTAACAGTTTTCCAAGGCAAGGTGTTGATAACAAAGATATAAGTTCTAGGCCTATCTTTTGTGGAACTGTCAGATTCATTAGTTCTTAAATCAGAAATGCTATTAGCCACTTAACAATATTATACACGCACACATGCACACGCTATCACACGAATCTAGTATACACACAGTCACAAGCATTACAATATGGATGTGTCAATCATGCATGCACACAAGTCGGTGACATATATAGTCAAACTAACTGTCATGTACAACAAGAGATTCTTGATAGTGAAAGTAGCCAGGATGTCTCCTTGCTGCACCTTTTCTGTTGTTTCTAAAATAATGTGTAAACAAAAATAAGCAAGTACGTACACTATGCACACACACACACACACACACACACACACACACACACACACACACACACACACACACACACACGCACACACACACACACACACACACACACCTTGCAGGGTTTGCAGTAATAAGATCATCAAGTGGTTGGTATTCATTAGATTTCTTGAAATATCTGACAAAACGATGAGTTGCTAGGTTGATACCAGCTAAGCAGCATAAGAATAGAGGAAGGACCAACAAAGCTATTGTTATTCCAGGAGCAACAGACTGCAACAAAGTATAAATGTTTATATTAGCAATAACTAACATTATGTTTAATAGTAGTCCATCAAAAAAGTTCAACACCTTGTCTTTGTAAGGTTGAGCCCACATGTGGATCATTGCGATAACAACTAAAGTTGTCTGTAGGTAAAACAACATGTTGTAATAGTTACTGTTACCTACAAATACAATTAACATAACCACTTGACGAAATATCAGATAATAAGCAGCAAACCAGCGATACTTGTCCTTGTAGCATCCTTGAAACTGATCCAGTAATGGTTTGATCTTGATGAAGTTAATTTTCCTATTTAACAATGGCTCCAACAATAACAACAATGGTAAACCAATCCCTACAACCAGTTCACAGATCACTGCCATAATACCATATATGGCATGATGACCATGGAAATATCTAATGTGTGGAGATACATATGTGTATACCTCATTAACACCAGTAAACTTGAGTGGTCTCAGTAACTGTAGTGAAGTGGATGCTAATGATGTGTAAGATAGTAATAGGAGAAGACAGATAACACGAATGATACATCGACTAACAAGTACTGTTATTCTCACTGAACATCTAGCTGCCAGTACAATTACCAATGTCAGTATTGAAACAGCAACAGCATGAGAGTAGTGGATAAACAACTGGTCTATTCCACTTAATCCTGTCACAAAACAAAGCTGCCCAAGAAATTCGGGAGTAAGGTTTGCAAAGCTTGACAAGATTCTAACAAGTTGAAATGTTTCATCAGAAATGTTTGTGTTAACACTCAACAAGATACCCACCATACTGTAGTAATAGATTATCCCATACACATATCCTGATGATATCTGAAAGTTGAAGTACACTAAACTAAACACACCAACTACCACTACAATCCAATACAAACAGGTCAACACTACCACTAACACTGTCATTCCAGTACTACAATGGTCTACACTGATACAGTCAGTAGAGTCATATGCTAGAGTGTAGTTTGAACTGCACTTTCCACAAGCAGTCCCTGACCTGTTTTTTTTGCACTGAGCATTAACTGTTTCTGGTAATTCAAAGTATCCTTGTCTGGTTTCCTTACGAATCCTACAATAATGGTTAGGACACAATGATGTAGTTGCAGGTATTCCTCCAATACTACCAAACCAGTAACCTCTTCTGATCTCATTGTAAGTGTCATAACACTCCACCACATCAAGATGGTAACAAACACAAGTCTGAGTCACTTTGCAGTACACATTTCCAGGATGTTTAAAACAAGGTACTAATTCTACTTTAAGTGTAGTACTTACCTTTGGGTGTGAGTATGAACTTAAATTTAAATTTAAAGTTACATTAATATTTGTTTCATTTGCTCCCATAAATTTAACACTAAGATTTGTGATATTGTCAATCAAAATATTTTTATCATTCAGTAGAGAGATGTTTACATTTGAACAATCAATGCATTCTATGTTAAACAGTGATGGTGCTGCTTTCTTTTCAAATAAGTCAAGAAGAACACCATTGAACTTCACCTCATGACCAAAAATATTGTTGTTTATGTAGTAAATGTTGTGATCAGAGTTAGATGATATATTAACACCATCATTGTTTGGGAAATATAATCTCAGTTCATGTGATGAAGTGACTATAGGAGATCCAGTACCATTGAGTGAAGTGTAGTTTACATTGCATGGAACAAATACATTGTTGTTGTTAATTATTTGATAATAGCTGAAGTGGCATGGCATAAACATCATAGAATGAGGATCACTCATGTTCACTATTTCTTCTAAATCACAGAACTTGGCAATATCAAAATATAGTGAATTACCAGCTAATCCAGCTGAATTGTTTGCAAATGTAACATTGGGAAGATCTGATTGTGTGGAAGAATATGCAAAAGCATTTCGACAAATTGATATCATGTCTATGTAAATCGCCCCTCCATTGTGTGAAACAAAATTATTCAGAAACCTAACAGTGGCTTGTTCATCAATCAGAATATAACTACCCTGGTCAAGATACACTGCAGCACCATAGTCAGCTGTGTTGTTCTCAAACAATACATTATCTATTAAATGAAGAATACCTGATGACACGTACATAGAACTACCAATATTGTTAGTAAAATTTGAATTATTTATTTGAATTTTAATCGCTGACAATGGTACTTGTGGAAAGTACAGTACACTATAACCAGCAACATTCCTGTCAAATGAGGTGTTAAAAATTTGGATGATGAGATTTTTTGGAGCAGATAGTTCTGTATAAACATACAGTGCTGCACCATGCCCAGAAGACTTATTATCAATAAACACACACTCTGTCATATGTAATAAGAAATTGACATCAGTCCCATCAAAAAGTCCGACAAATAGTGCACCTCCATTATGTCCTAAATATTCATTTGATGTAAAATTTACTCTAATCATGTTTACCTCAAAGTCTCCAACATATGATATCAAAACGACAACTGCATCTCTACCATCTACTAATGTTGTTGCTGCAACAATGTTGTTTGTGATGTTTACATTGGTGAATGTGACTGTTGTTGATGAACTGGCTTCAGAAAAAATAGCAATAGTTTCTACAGTTCCATCAAACTTTGATGGTTTACTGTCAGTAAAGCTTGAATCATTTATATAAATCACAACATTATCTCCAGTAACTTTACACCAAATACAACTACCAGCATTATTTCCACTAAACAGTGAAGACTCCACCACTAAAAATGACTCACTTTTATTGAAAGTAGAAAAAAAAGCAAAGCCTCTTCCATGAGAGCCATAACTATTATTAACCACATTGACTCCAACTAGTTGGATACACTTCAATATAAATACATCAATTTTAAACAGTGCATTTCCTCTGTTAAAAGAAAAATTGCTATTTGCGATCAAAACAGCAAGTGAATGACCAGAAAAATCAACATAAATACTGCTTCCATCAAAACTTTGTCCATGTTTACTGAAATATCCATTACCATAAAAATTGCTATCAGAAATAGTAACAGCTAAATTGTCGAAAGTTCCCGAATTTTCAATGCTCAAAGCACCCTCCCGCACTTCATACATAGCATTTGCTGTAAAATTGGTATGGTTGACTATAAGTACTCCAGTTAATCCTTGTAAAGAGACAGCTCGTATTTGAGAATGCTGAAAGGTACAGCAAAGCAGTTAAATATTACTAGTGATATTAAATGTCACTCCTGCAATATTTGTTCCATTAGGATCACCACACCTGTCCCATGTGATCCCCTTAATGACCACATTATCACATGACTCACAGTACACACCCCCACTATTGTTACACATGATGGTAACACCATTACCAGTTATTGTGATGTTGTTTAGATCACCTGATCCCATTTTGATGTTATCTTCTAGTGTAACTGATTCTGATGTAATGTTGATTACAGTGTTACTGGTCATATAGAATAAAGCAGTGGATAGTGAAGAACACACACATTCTCCATCAACACAACATGTAGTATTGTCACTACCACAAGTAGTGTTGATGGTGATCACTTCACTATAGGCAGGTTTACTGGTGAGCAAGGTGATCAAACTAATCCACAGCAGGATCACGATCATCATTCTGCACACATATAAATGATTACTTAAAGTATGACATTATTCGTAATTGAGTTTGTACATTAATTACAAGTATATACAGTAGCACCTATCAAGGCAACTTCTAGTGTGTCATGCTGGTAACCATACCAGCACATGTGTGTGTGTGTTGTGTGTGTGTGTGTATCAGGAAGAAACACAATAATCACATGTGCATAACTAGCTATGTAGCCCTGTGATTCCTCTCCAAGTTGACCATTTTTACACTGGAACTGCCCACCAGTTAGAGCAAGAAACACACTAAATACAAGCAAAATCACCCTGGTAATTCTTCAGATATAAGTATGTGACCAAAGTTTTGTTCATTTTTGAAAAACCCTAGAGTTTTCTTCTCCTTTCCATACTTGGAAAAAATTGCTAATACATATAAACTTGATCACCTTACAATCTGGTGTGCATAAAGTGTGCATAAAGGTTAACTTGTATATAAAGTTTGGTTCAGATTCAATAAACGTTCATAGAATTATTTATTTCTGTAAAAAAATATATTTTTTCATGGCTATACGTATATAGCAGAGTGGATTACTACAAAAATGGGCATTTTGTGCACTTTGCGATACAATTAACTCAAATAGTACTCCTAATGACATTTATTTTTTGATATAGTGCCAAGGAAGATTTGTATTTGGCAACTCATACAGTTGTTTTCACATTGAAAATTCATTATTTTTGTCTTTATCTCCCTGAGGCATTATTTTACACTGTTAAACCATGCTTTCAACTTAAAGGTGTTGTTCTAAGATCTAAGAAGCAATATGACTTTAGTTTAAAGTGAATAGCTTGCTCCACTGCAAAGTTATGTTACTCATAAAATTTGCTTTGTCCTTGGGGTGTAAATTACTATTCGTAGGATTTCATGGCTAAATATAACTTTGGTAATGAAATCACCTATTGACTTCAAATAAAAAATCAGGGTAATTCTTTCAGCAAGACCTTTAACTTGAAACCATTTTTTAATAGTGTAAAATAAATGCCTCAGGGAGATAAAGACAATAATGATGAATCTTCAATACAAAAATGGCTGCAAAAGTCACCAAAGGTCAAAACTGCAACGGCACTATATCAATAAATAAATGTAACAACAAGTACAATTTATGTGGAAAGTTCCATAATTGTATCACATACAATGCAACATTCGCACTATGCCATATGGCTTGAGTAGGCATCAAATTGCACACACACTAGTGTTGTTCCAGTTTTCAGTACTGGAACTAAAAGTAATTCCAGTACCAGCAATTTTATTTTAGTTCCAGTTCTACAACTAGAACTGGAACTGGAACAATAATTTTACTTTTCTCAATACTGGAACTGGAACTAGAACAATAATTAATTTTCCTAAATACTGGAACTAGAACTGGAACTAAAATGAAAATTTATCAAGTACTGGAACTAATACTGGAACTGAAATTGGTCATAATCATTTAGTTATTATCAATAAAAATAGCAAATACAATGCTCATTACACGACTACAGTTAGTGTGCTGATTAAAGCAAGAACTGATAAGTATTCAATGATGCAAAAGGTTATATAGCTAGAAGCACTGGGCTGAACTGGAGGACTGGACAACTGGACTCTTGCCTTATATAAATATTCAGGCTTGGAGAAACCATTACATTTTTAGAGTTAATTCTTTCTTGATTCTGAGGACAATTTAGGCTTTGAACTTCCATGCTTTTGAGATATTGAACTTGCTATAAAAGAAATGATATTGTTACACATGTGTAGAATATGCAAATGAACTTATCAACTTTGCCCACCTGCACTGCTTGTTCATTTTTCTAGGGTTGTTTACAAATAACAACTTGTGTTAATTCTTTGAGCAGGAATTGTTTGCTAGTCAATCTTGAAACACGTGCAAAATAGCTGTTAAAAATTGAAGTATTAATACTTCCATTTACAGTTAAACTCTTAGCTGTGTGTGTACGTCCACCATCTTCCTTGTTTTCAACATTTAATATACAGTAGTGACATGCACGATGCATCCTCTAACACAAGCTCTGGGCATTTGAGTAAGACAAATTAAGTAGCTGTCGATCTTGCTTTTCCATATACAAGCTGTAAGTTGACAGGTCCACCTACATGTATAATCTAAATTTAGTGCCACTGTGGAAAAAATACTGTAGTTACAACCAGTTTCCTAAATACTTGAAATAAAAAGAAAGGAACTTTTCTAGTCCATGGTCTATCTACTAGTCCTAGTCCAGTCCATGGCTTGTCCACTGGTTCAGTCCATGTGGTCTGTCCACTGGTCTAGTCCACAATCTAGTCCAGTGATTGTATACACCCAATGCAACACTGATTCAGAAGTGAAACCAATAATTCTCACTACCTAGGGTGTTTCTGTCATTCCGAAATGTGCTAGTTTAATGTTTGATAATTAACTTCAAATCATCCCTCATAATCAAAGCCTTGGAGCATCAATGTCTTGCATGTATAGTGAGTTTTGTAGTAGTTGCTCTGCCTAGATACATAACACAATCAAATCAAAACCCATAGTTTAGTGCACACTGTGCATTGTTTTAGAAATGGAGCACTAAACTAATTATGCAGAACTAAAAACAGAATTGTAATCTTAAAGGTTTTAGTTCTAGAACTAGAACTGGAACTGTAATTCTAAATGCTATGGTTTCAGAACTGGAACTGTAATTCTAAAGGTTATGGTTCCAGAACCGGAACTGGAGCTGTAATTCTAACAGTTGTAGTTCTAGAACTGGAACCAAAACTGTAATTCCAAAAGTTTATGATTCTAGAACTAGAACTGAAATAACAAGCTGGTACTGGAACAACACTAACACACACGCACGCACGCATGCACGCACACACACACACCACATATGCATAGGAATAACTTGAAAATTGGTGTGTAAGTACCATGATTTTCTGTGTGATGTGATGTGATGTCAAAGCTCACTAACTGTGAGAAGTCATGTGATGCAATGGACAGCTGTGCATGAATGAGTATACTGGGAGCAGAGAGTTGCAAAGAAGTTGCAGATTAACTCAACCAGAACTTTATAGAGCTGAAGTCTATGTATATATAAGCTTTTTGATTTATATCGTAGAACAATAAATTGTTCAATACACTGTGTGTGTTCTGGAGGTTCACATGACTCAACCAGGGACCTGCATGGGCTTCAAGGAAGAAATTCTACTGGGTTCCTACAACTTTAGAAGTCTATCAAGATCCTGATAAGTAGATTGCATTGTAGAGAAGCTATGGATGTCTGTATAGTCTGCAAGAAGGAAGTTACGGATGAAGACAAGGCTATGGCATGTGACCTTTGTGACAAAAGGGAACATGTGTGGGTTGTTTAAAGCGTAATGATAAGCTGAGTGATGAACTGTATAAGGCACTGGTTGGGTGTCGTTCTAAGAGTGTTGTATGTATGTTCACCTTGTCGAACGAAGAGCACAATTACAAGTCGGTTGCATGTTTCAGAGCTCAAATGTTCACATCAACAAGAAGTGAGACACAAAGAGTGGCTGGTCAGTGTGCTACGTGTTGATGAGCTCAATGCACTAGTACACGAGCTACATGAAGAGAAGAGAGCACTTAATACCAGTCTGAAAGGTGAGATAAAGGCCCTCATTTAAAAACTAGTGTCACTGCATCGAAGGGTCAAGACACCTGCTGAGATTGCAAAATAATTAGAACAGACTGAAGGTACAAGTGTAGTACCATAGGAGATACCCACCATAGTGATGGTAGAGGTTCTAGCAGTGATACATATGCAGTTCATCTCAACAGAGTGCTCAACTACCTGGTAGACAGAACAGGAAGTGTGACCCTCATATATGCATTCTCCTAGGTTTTGTTTCTTACTAGCAGAGTTGACAAAATCAGCAGCAAACAAGGTGACAATGACTTTGAGATAATGCTGTTAAATTTTACTGAAACAACCAATGATGAACATGCTTGGTGGATTTCATGGTTTCTAACTGGTCCTGCCAAAGCGACTTGGCAATGTACCATCAAGGAAGGGGACAAGGCTTTCTTGGTCAAAGATAGTGGAGATCTATCATGGATAGTACAGTGTTCATCTTGACCCAAGCACAGCTTATCAGAGGTGACAAGAGCTTCAATATAGTCAATTTGGGTCAGTCCAAGGTCTGCTGGATGCAATGCGCAATTAGCAGCGATTGGTGCCTCGTAAGTCTAACTGATGAGACCCTGGAATCTATTTTGTAGAATAAGGTTCCACTGGAACTCAAGAAAGAATTGGGGGACATTCCTGATGGTTCTGTGCTACAGAGACTGCTGTGTGCAAAGATGTGAAAACTTGTAGTATGTATCTCACTAGGAGTAAATGCAATTGCAGTGTGTGGGTAGAAGTAACAAGAGCACCATAGACATAAAAAATTTGTATATCACCCTTCAGCTATGAAACTTTTCTCCATTCTGCATACGATTAGCTTTGCCAAACTGCCTATACCTATGAAAGTTTTCCTCTGAATCTTGCAATCTATGAAAGATTTCTACCTTGAAAATTTTTTACATATATACATTGGGCTATTTGTAGTCGGTGGTTGTTCATTTGTTATACCATACCTGCATGGCATTCTTCTTATCTTCAGTCACTTGATGATGCCATATTTGCCAGGTTTTCATTCCCACCATAACAGGTCACTCATGACTAGCTTTTCTCTCATTGGGGTGGGTGGTCCTGAACATGCAATCTTCCATCTATGGTGGTAAGTTTGCGCAATATCTGTGAGCTTCTGTGAAACTTCATTTCTAGAATTCTTCTGCTGATCAACTAAACAGGAAATCTTTGATTTGAAGGTCAAAGGCTGAAGTCTGTTTTTGTCAATGTGCGAGAATTTTGAGCCATCTCAGTGACTTTGTTTTGATTAAGGGGACCTCTAGTGCTCTTCGTTTGCAAGAGCACAGATTCACTTTGCAGCTTAAGTCAGTTTTCCAGGATGCTCTTGCCGTATGCTATGGTTGGTTAGAGCACTATCACTTTATGCTTGTGGATCTCTTTTTTCTGTGGATCATGAGCTCTCTTATCCGAAAGGTGGTCTAAGACACAATAATATCAGGGGCCTGACTATTTCTATGTTGACTGCAGTTTGTTCTCAGGATGTTTGCTGAACCAGATTCCTTGCTTTATGTCTAGAACTGTGAAGAATAGCTATGTAATGTACTAGGTAGAACATGTGCGTATTGCATGCTTGTAGCTAATCTAGTGTGTATCACGTGCAGTATTAGTACAGTGCATGTATCAGTCATGAACGTGGTGATCCTGCCAAGTCACTGCTACTTTAGAACCTGAACTATTATGCCTCTATGACAACTCAGCTACTAGAGGTCTGGCTCATGACTGAAGCTACTATCTACAAGCATAAGAAAAATTAGGAATGTTAAACTAGAGTAGAATCCATAATTGAAATGCACAGTAGGGATATTCACTTCCTTTTGTGTTACAGTAATTGGTTGTCATAATATACCAACTCAAGCTTGTTCCAGTACTTTTTATTGGTGCGCTATATTCTTGTTGATCCCTACTCTAGTTTAAAATTCCTAATTTTTTCTTATACTTGCTTCTGTTCTTTTTATAGAACTGGTAATCAATCTATGTAACTAGTATTCATAAAGATTTGATGTAGTTATGGGAGTCAATCAAAGAAGATGCTATCAATTTTTTTGTTGAACATAAACTGTAATTTTGCACAAAGATTGGTGTACTGATATTCTACAACAATTGATTTAATTGATTGATTTATATGTCTTATATGGTTTAAGGCAAGTGTACAGGAAACAAATAAGCGACCTAGATGCAGAGGTACCAAGCTTTAAAGCAGCTGGAGCCCTGGCAAGGCAAACACACACACATCAATTATTACATTAAATTAATTAGATCTGACAGATCCCACAGATCTGAGGAGCGAGCACTGAAAATTCTGTCAGCATGAGCAGGATATTGCAATTCTGGCAGCTTGATATCAAACAAGCATTCAATGGTTACTTGCATGCACGAGATAGCGTCACAGGTGTAAAGTGCCCTGAGCAACCAATCTCAATTGTAACAAGCTGGGCATACAGGCCACAGTACATCAGTGCTCATAGAATGAAATAGCTTAGTACAAAAAATTTACACAGCAAAGCAGCGCAAAACCGTGCCAACTAATTAGCACATCTCTGTCTACTTTGCTAAGAATGAGTTCTTATCTACCCTGGCATAGATTCTTACTAATCTATGACCCCGGTGTCATCTGGAACAGTTCATTGAACTAACTAATCAGTACGTGCCTAAGAAAGAGTTTTTGATGCGTGTATTGTACTGCAATTGGTGAAAAGGCACATCTCAGGATGAAACAACGTCAAACAGCAAGCCCGTAGCTATATCCATTGTCGAGTTATGCTTGGCTGAAGGCATCAGTTAGTCAGAATAAAATTCTGTTAGATAGAAATTTTTAAAATTCCATAGAAACATTTTGGAAGGGTTTAGGGTTGATCTGAAGACATTTTTTTGGGCTTGACTGTGCCTAACCAATACCACCAAGTTGTCATGAAGGGAATTGAGGCTGGTTTTAGGGTGATATGTTTGGCTGGAAAAGCCCAGTTCTGCATGATCCCTACTATACAGTACTACCGTACTGTATGATTTTCTATACATGTCTGGCTTCTCGCTTGTCCACAAAGTGCGGGGACAGTTTTTATATATTTATTTATTGATTATCAGCTTTATCAGTTAGGCACTGTAGGGAAAATATTCCATTATGATGGGCTGGCTTTTTGTTGCCTCTTATACTGCTCTGCCATTGCCTGTATTTGCGGCGTTCGGTGGTCATCTAGTTACTTTGACAGAGCTCCAAGGGTGGAGTTCCCATTTGATGGTGAACTGATGTATTTGTTAATTTAGTATTGGCATTACAATTTTTTGTGATAAATAAAATACAAGCCCACCCAAAAGACATTTCAGAAATTTGCTTTACATTTGTTCTGCAGCAAAATGACAGCTGTTACAGGCATGTCCAATACATTTGCATTGGAAAAACTATTAAACATGGAACTAATTATTGTGTACAGCCTACTTCGAGTCCGATTTAGCGACTTTCAAGGTGTGATATGTGTAGAGCAACTCCTGTGAGTCTAATAATGCTACAAGAAGCCCAATTTGGCTCGTCAAAATGGCCTAAACCAATGTATATTTCTCCATACATTTTGTACTGGGCATTTCAGGTCCATGTATTATATGGCATAATAACCTGTAACACATGATAGATACATCAGATTCCTTAGAAAGAGAAGTGAATAGTGATTTAAATGAACTACAGTAGAAGGGAGTCAGAGGAAATATAACCTAAGGTTGAAAATCACTTTTTTGCTCTATGGCAAAATGAATGACAGATATTTGGAAGGAAATGCTCCAGTGGCATTCCGACATCTAGGGCCGCCCAGAGAAATTAAGGGGCCAGGGAAAAGAGTTAAAGTGGGGCCCCAAGGGCAAGGAGGGTTCCACTCTGAATGCACAACTTCAGCCTAGCTGTAAGTAGTGTTGTTCCAGTATCAGCTAGTCATTACAGTTCTAGTTCCAGTTTTGGAACCATAATCTTTAAAATTACAGTTCCAGTTCTAGTTCTGGAAACATAACCTTTAGAATTACAGTTCCAGTTCTAGTTCTGGAAGCATAACCTTTAGAATTACAGTTCTAGTTCCAGTTCTGGAACCAAACCTTTAGAATTAGAGTTCTAGTTCCAGTTTAGGAACCATGCATTTAGAATTACAATTTCTAGAAAACAATTATTTTAACTCAAGTATTACCAAAAGCCCATAATGAATTATGGACACTCACTATTATTAGTAATATATGCTAGTCTTGCCAGGTTTAATTGTTTTATGTATGTATAATAGCCAATACTGTAGTTATCAGCATTATCACACCTGCAAACAACTAACACTAACACTATAATAGGTTGGTACTAAAAGACCTGTAGCTAATTATCAAACACTGAACCAGACATCACAATGTGACTGAGCCGGCATTGCATTTGACATTCTCTTCTAATAATATAGCTAATCAGTTGTTTCAAGCAGTGTTTTAGCACATGCATAGATGGTTGTAATACATACAGGCTTTTATGAAGTTATAGTTTGTGTGACTGGATTTGTGAAAAGGTACCTTTTCCACACATTTTACATATCAGCAAACAAAACATTACAACTTTTGACTCCTTGCACCAATCATATTAAGAGTCGTATATCTATGCACCAATTAAGCTTATTTTTATAAAACTATAACCAGATGTATATCAAACTATAACCAGATGTATAACCACATGCTGTGGCTTTTCTCATGGATAGTTATATGCCGTGATAAAGAAGTTATGAAGTTTCAAAGTTCAAAAATGGGTCAAAATTTGTGTGTGAAAAAGATACCTTTTTGTAAATCTGGTCACATATACTACATTACGTCAGCTGATAAAAGTCTAGTCTTGTAAAGAGCATAAAATCTCATTGGCAAAAACTGTATGGTTATCACCAATTCCAGTTCCAGTATTAGTTCCAGTATTTGATGAAACTTCTTTATAGTTTAGTTCTAGTTCCAGTTTTGAGGAAGGCAAAATTATAGTTCTAGTTCCAGTTCCAGTCTTAAGGAAAGCAAAATATGCAACTACAGTCTGGAACCCTCATTTAACAACTGACAAGATCGCTTTAGAAAAAGTTCAGAGGCGTGCTGCATGATATGTCAAAGGTATATACTCCTATCATGCTAGTGTAACACAGATGGTTAATGAACTTAAGTGGGAATCACTAGAGTCTCGAAGAGAACAGCTCTCCTTAACTATGCTATACAACATTCTTAAACAAAATGTCTATTTACCACCTGAATACATACCTGAGTTTCATCTACAGACATCACAGTACCAGCTACAGACCAGATCATGCCATATGTTCAGACTCATCGAACCATTTTGTAACACTGACACCTACAAATACTCCTTTATACCATTAACATCAAGGCAATGGAACGTACTACCTCGCTACATCTTTGAAGCGGAAAACACTGACATATTCAAATCTCTGCTACGTAACTATTATTTTGCAATCAATAGCTAACATTATTTATTATATTATATCTGTGTATATTCTTCTGTTTGTGAAGTTTTCACAGCAAAATTAAATAATAATAATAAAATTATTGTTCCAGTTCTAGAACTGGAACTGGAATAAAAAGGGCTGGAACTAGAATTATTTTAGTTCCAGTACTGAGAACTGGAACAACACTAACTGTAAGCTGAAGACCAAAGAAGAAGAAAAAGAAAGAAAAAAAAAAAAGGTCATTACATATTTATTATACTGATAATGACAATAGCTGCCCTCACCAGCTGTATCTCCTTATTTATAAGCTTGTTACACTACTCTGAAGAATACTGTGACTGCTCTATTAGAGTATCAAGATCTGACTGACTGCTCGCCCTTGATGGGGGGCCCTTTCAGGCTGGGGCCCGGGGAAAATGCCCCAGTTGCCCCCCCCTGTGGGCGGCCCTGCCGACATCTTGACACCCATTACCTCCTTTTTATTATATTATATTGGGTACTGTGCAGGAATCATGTGTGATTATAATGTACAGTTGTAATTGTAAAAGTGTCTAAATCATTACAAACTCAGTGTACGTATGTGGGAGCGTTAACAGTGTTCTGGGGTAGATTGTTCCACACTGAGTTTAATCACTGAAGGGAAAAAGGAAAAATTAAAACTGTCTAGTATAGTATTTAGTTGATTAAAATATCCACTTCGTAGAAAGGAGGGAATGGGAGTTAAACAATCATCTGGAATATCAACTAAATGATGGATGATTTCATACAGTATTTGCAATTTGAATTTGTTATTCTGCTCTGCAGGGTAAGATCAGTCAACATTTTCCCTTACTACATTAGTGATTATGAAATCACTCTGCAGGTTGGTTTGTGAAATTTACAGTGTTATTTGCAAATATTTCCTTTTTCAGTTTGAATGTCTTCAAGCATAGTCTACATTTTAAAGTAATGACCCCAACTCTATACCTACGTATGCGGGGGTTCGCAACTCTGAAAAATCCTTCAAATCTTTGCAATTTGGCAAGATTTCAAGCAATAGCTATATGGCAAGGTTTCAGAGCATTTGAAATCTTACATATGCGGATTAGTAGTATACGGAAATACGCGGAATCCTTTGTCGAGTTCTCTGTGGAAAAACTTGTGGTGATGCTAGACGTAGCATACGTGACGCTGCAAATACGGAAGTATATACAGGAAATATACGGATCTTTACAACAATTTTCAGAGATTTCAGATTTCAAAATCAGAGATTTCAACAAGATTTCAAAGAGGGCTGTACGAGATTTTAAGCCGGGAGTTGCGGACCCCTCGTACGTACGAACATAGATTATCGAGATGGTACGAAGGATAACGCTCAGTAGTAGCTTATATAGTTAGTTAGTTATCTCATCTACTCGAGTAGCCTATCTGTTTATGCATTTGGTTTATGTCACTTACGCAAGAGATGATCCCGATTCACCCTCGTCACTCCAGCAATCAAGTCAGTCAGTGTACATGTAAGTCACCTGATGAGCCTCCCACAGAGTAATCACTTAGTGACCTTGCAGAAACCATACTCATGACTTCCGGACGTAGGGTCATTGTCGAGTAGACCTATCCTAATAGAACAGTCAGCAGACAACAACCTTCGATTATGGTAATGAGTTATGCAGGTGTGCATTTATTAGACTATGGTTAAATTTGAAGTCGAGTTTGTGGCTATACAAGCACGAGGTTACTTTAAGATGTTGAAAAAATGACAGGTGGTAATGCGTTAAAGTTAACTGTGGCCATATTGAAGCCTGATCTGGTTGCAAGACCGCGTGATTTGCAGGTTTAAAAGTGGTAACATTCTAAATACTTGCACGCGTACCATGAATTATACAGCTAGTGGAGCAGCGTATATTGAAGGAAGGTTTCTAGACTTTCTACATTGTTAGGAGGAAGTTGGTGCACTTAAGACGGCATGAAACAGAAGCATTTTACAACGAACATCGTGGTAAGAGTTGTGTTCACCCCAGTTTTAATGCACTGAGCCCCTACTCTGCCCCCCAGTATGGATAGAGTGGGCAGATTTGACAATTCCATTAAGCAAATTCCCCACTAGAAGTCCGCAGGTGGAATGCTGCCACTACCAGTAAATTAATATGAAACAATCGCTATTAGGTACAAATTTCCTCACATGCGCTGCAGTGCTCACACCAGGGGGTATATTTTGTTAGTACCCCTCCCGTAGTTTAGCTTGTACTGGGGGTTATGAATGATGGTCCATTACCTATAATATTGTTGAGATCTGTGTACATGCATAAGGGCATTCATCATGAACTCAAGGAGGTTGGTCATGGGCAGCCATCCATCTTATGATATAAAAAAATATTTACCAACAACCTGGGACTTGTAGACTATCTAGATCTGACAATCCAATTAGAATTTTTTTAAATACTTAGAAATCTGATTAGAAAGACAGAAGGGACACAATGCAGTGATAGAAATAACAGTCTGTCTTGGCAACTGCTAACCTTTTCAGCATAAAACCTATGGACAAGTAGAGGTGTACCGATAATTGGATCAGCTAAAATATTGGCCACCGATATGGTAATTTTTACCAATATCGGTATCGGTACAGAACAGTAGGAGGACCGATATCGCTACCGATATTTATACATTAGCAATAGTTTGTACATAAACGAATTATGTATTGGTTTTCTACGTTATCCGTGTGGCTGTTTAGTGCCAGTGGCTTATTGTTCACCCTACCAACAAGTGTCACGCTATGAGAAGCCACATAATCACACGCGGTTCTAGTGTTTGTTGCTGAAAAGCTTATCGCAGAAGCAGTTGTACCTTTGTAATAAAAGAAAAGTTACAGGATAACCAAGAAAACCTACTGTACCAGCCTTTGCACAAGCCAATAAAATGCAGAGTAATGCAGAAATATCCGTTTAAGGCTTCATGGGAGTATACATAAGGCCAACAATTGTAAATTGCTTGTTTCCCGTCCTAGTCAGGCAAAAAGTACCATGCGGGCGGTTATTATTAATTATATTGTTAAAATCTATTATTTAATATCTAGGATATTAAAGGGAAGCCATGAACTCCGAATTGCCTTTTCTCTCAGATTTAGCAGAGATGTAAGATTTGTTGTGATTTCACTGGGATTCATCAAGATTCAAATTTCATAGAAGGTTAGATTCAAAGCGTTGCAGACTCCTCATTTTCTCTGAGCATGCATGCAGCCACCAAATCTTGAAGGCTTTTATCTAGTAGAGTTTGCTGGCTGGGTGTATCATGCTCGTGGTAATAACACTAATTTAGCCATCAACTGCAACAGTACGAATTTTCCATATGTTCCACACATGTAGTAACAGACTGTCAGATGAGTGGGACTCATATAGCTGTTCATTGATGTATCTCGTTCACCAATGGCTACTTGAAGAGATCTGCTGTTTTGTAATTCTAGAATGGATTCAAACTACGTAGTTATCCATGCTTTTTGGCACTAAACAACATCAGAAACTCACTACCTTTCCAATAATACACCATGTGCTCACACTAGTACTTATAAACGAAAATAATTAGATCAGGTCACTATCCAATGCAATAATGAATTTGTATGTGGCTCTAAAATTATCATGCGGGAAGGTGACAGGAAACAAGGAATCTACAATATTGGTGGCCTAAAATGTTTGTGGTACCTAATTGTCTAGATTGCACAAATCCACAGGCATAGAGTGAGCAATGAATATATGCACATGTGATTGTAGAGTGGGTAATGTATTAGCCTTAGATGTGATGAACTTCATTGCTGAGTACAATGTGAGTGACTGTTCCTGCTTAATCAATCCTGCTATAGAATGGTTATTGTTCTTGAGGATTTAGTCAGTCAAATATACAAATATTGTAGAAAGTACATTTGGGCTGTAACCAACTAACAGTGGAACCTCTATAGACACTGTGGAACCAACTGAAAATTTTATTGTTGTTCGAAGGTTGTCCTTTTCAGAGATAAAATTGTATTGATAGAGGTCTATATGAACCTTAAAAAGTGTCCTTTATATTGTTAGTGTCCTTGCACTGCAGAGCAGGGGGGGTCAAAGGGGGCTCTTGATCCCCTCCAAAAATTTTTAGTATACCAAGATCGAGTTACTCTAATAGAGCAATCACTCTAATAAAGCAGTCACAGTATTAGGGCAGTGTGTAACAAGCTATGTAAGGATTTGTATGTACTTTATCATTTGTATGTACTTTATCATTTTTATGTACTTTATCAACTATAAATGTGTAGTTGTTGAGGTATACAGCTATTGTCATCTGGTTGTAACTTTTTTTTTGGTCTCACCTTACCAAACCAGCCAATGTAGTGCCTCAGTTTCATTGTGACCCCACCTTTCCATAAGTCTGGATCCGCCCCTGCTGCAGAGGGCCCAAGAGAGGTTCTATGAATACTGAATGCAATCTATACAAGAATTATTTTTACAATGAAATTTCAACTACTATAGGTACCCAACTCTGAAGCTGATACAGTAGACAGTCAACAGGTAGTACCATTGCTGGCAAGAAATCTCCAGTTTGAAGGGAAAACACTTAAAAACTTTGACATTAGATTAAATTTATAATTCTCAATGTATTTATATGTTTATTAAAATGTGATAATTATGATAATACTATCAGATGGACATAATATATCACCTATCATAAATAAAATAACAAGTTTGCTTATTGAGATAATAGTAAATCTTTGTAATCTATTGTAAACCACAGTCAGATGGAAAACTTGTGGAAAGGTCTGGTATCAAACAATTGCAAGTTGGAAAAGTGATAAAATTTCTGGCTTAACAACCACTATTTGACTTTATATGTTTTCAAAATGAAGAGTCCTATATTGTCACATCATTTTCAAGGTAATATCGTTTATCGAGCTATGACACACTTTCACTCAACACCATTTATTTGTGATCTAGTCCATGCTGCAGAACAATAACAGGTGGAACTAGTAATCTGTTTTCCTCAGGCTAGGCTGTAGTTGAAAGAATGGTCCCAAGATGGAGTAAACAGAGTTGGTACAAGTCAGTATCAGTATATAAATTTTGATGTACAGTGCAGTATTAAGTACCACATCCATCACATGAAATCCTATACCATCTAAAAACTTTACAGGAGCCCAATCAAAACGACATTGCTTGGGCAAGGGCACCTCTGCTTCCAGTACTGACTCTGGCCCATTGATAGCTTCTTTCTGGGCTGGTGGGAAATGTGAAATGACCTCAGAAAAGAAAGTCTCAACATTACCTTCATGTTTACTTCATCAGGCTCCTTATAAGGCAACCTGATGCAATACTGTAGATAACTGGCAAGGCCAAAGACACAACTATGAACTGTTAATGTCTGTAAATACCACTAGCATTGGCACAGAATAGAGTTGATAATAACATGTAGATTCCAGAGCTCAGTGCATGCTTCATTTCAACTGGTTTACAAAGAAGTTCGCCTTGTAACCCCAAAAGTAAAACTAGTCCAAGTTTGGTATTTTAGAATATTTTCACTCTGTTGTCACAGGCAATTATAAATTAACTAACAGTTTTCCAAGGCAAGGTGTTGATAACAAAGATATAAGTTCTAGGACTATCTTTTGTGGAACTGTCAGATTCATTAGTTCTTAAATCAGAAATGCTATTAGCCACTTAACGATATTATACACGAACACATGCACACACTATCACACGACACTAGTATACACACAGTCACAAGCATTACAATATGGATGTGTCAATCATGCATGCACACAAGTCAGTGACATATATAGTCAATCATGTACAACAAGAGATTCTTGATAGTGAAAGTAGCCAGGATGTCTCCTTGCTGCACCTTTTCTGTTGTTTCTAAAATAATGTGTAAACAAAAATAAGCAAGTACGTACACTATGCACACATACACACACACACACACACACACACGCACATGCACACACACACACACACACACACACACACACACGCACACGCACATGCACACACACACACACACACACACACACACACACACACACACACACACCTTGCAGGATTTGCAGTAATAAGATCATCAAGTGGCTGGTATTCATTAGATTTCTTGAAATATCTGACAAAACAATGAGTTGCTAGGTTGATACCAGCTAAGCAGCATAAGAACAGAGGAAGGACCAACAAAGCTATTGTTATTCCGGGAGCAACAGACTGCAACAAAGTATAAATATTATATTAGCAATAACTAACATTATGTTTAATAGTAGTCCATCAAAAAAGTTCAACACCTTGTCTTTGTAAGGTTGAGCCCACATGTGGATCAATGCAATAACCACTAAGGCTATCTGAAGACAAAACAACATGTTGTAATAGTTATTGTTACCTACAAACACAATTAACATGATCACTTGACGACATATCAGATAATAAGCAGCAAACCAGCGATACTTGTCCTTGTAGCACCCTTGAAAGTGATCCAGTAATGGTTTGATCTTGATGAAGTTAATTTTCCTATTTAACAATGGCTCCAACAATAACAACAATGGTAAACCAATCCCTACAACCAGTTCACAGATCACTGCCACAAAACCATAAATGGCATGACGACCATGGAAATATCTAATGTGTGGAGATGCATATGTGTATACCTCATTAACATCAGTAAACTTGAGTGGTCTCAGTAACTGAAGTGAAGTGGATGCTAATGATGTGTAAAATAGTAATAGGAGAAGACAGATAACACGAATGATACATCGACTAACAAGTACTGTGAACATCTAGCTGCCAGTACAATTACCAATGTCAGTATTGAAACAGTAACATGCAGCATGAGAGTAGTGGATAAACAACTGGTCTATTCCACTTAATCCTGTCACAAAACAAAGCTGTCCAAGAAATTCTGGAGTAAGGTTTGCAAAGCTTGACAAGATCCTAATAAGTTGAAATGTTTCATCAGAAATGTTTGTGTTAACACTCAACAAGATACCCAACATACTGTAGTAATAGATTATCCCATACATATATCCTGATGATATCCGAAAGTTGAAGTACATTAAACTAAAGACACCAACTACCACTACAATCCAATACAAACAGGTCAACGCTAACACTATCATTCCTGTACTACAATGGTCTACACTAATACAGTCTGTAGAGTCATAAGCTAGAGTGTATCCTGGACCACATTCTCCACAAGCAGTCCGTGACCTGTGATTGTTACACTGAGCATCAACTGTTTCTGGTAATTCAAAGTATCCTTGTCTGGTCTCCTTGCGAAACTTACAATAATGGTTAGGACACAATGATGTAGTTGGTGTTCTTTCAACAATACCAAACCAGTAACCTCTTCTGAAACTGTCATGATACTCCACCACATAATGATGGAAACAAACACAAGTCTGAGTCACTTTGCTGTACACATTTCCAGGATGATGACTACAAGGTACTAGTTCCACTACAAGTGTAGTGTTTATATTCTGCAGTGAATACAAAGTAGAAATCAGATTTACAGTGCTAGTGACATTTATAATGTCATTTAGTTCATCCCCTCTAAATCTAATACTAAGACTTGTAATATTATCAACCAACAAGTAAGTCTTGCTATGCCACAATGAGACAGATGAGCAGTCTACACATTCTATACTAAATTGTGATGGTATCAAAGGTTGTCCAAAGTAATCAAAAGTAGCACCATTAAACTTCACATCATGACCAAGAATATTGTTAAGGGAGCTTTGTAGTATCCTCTCTTGCAATACACTGACCATCCAGTGTGAGCTTGTGGACATCTTCATCGACCAACACGTGATCATCTGTATTAATAGTGACATCTAGTAGACCAGCAAATTCTTCTGATCCAAATGAGAAGCAATATCCACCATCAAGTCTAAATACTGAAATGATGGAGTTACCAGAGTCAGCAACATAGACATTATCATTGTGGACCGCAATACCAGTTGGACTGTTCAGTTTTCCATTGTCAGATTTACTGCCAAACTGGAGTAGATAGTTGCCAGTGGTGTCAAACTTTAGTACCCTGTGGTTGTTACCATCCACCACATACAAGTAATCATCACCATCAAACACTACTCCTTTGGGATTGTTGAATTCTCCATTTGCACTACCAATGGTACCAAATGTTTTAACCAGTTGATCTTCACCATTAAACAAGTGGACACAGTGTTTGGAGTTGTCAGTTACTGCCCATGTGCCATTTTTACCAAATGAAATATGACCAGGTGACCTCATGTTGTCAATATTCAACACTTTACTGAGCTTGTGATCTGTAGAGTAGTGTCCAATTAGATCCTTCATGGTTGATAGCTATTTATGAACTAAATTGAGAGCAGTTAGCACATTTAGCTAATATCAAACTTTATTATATTTATGCTACCACGATTGCACTTTTATACCCATTGAGTTGTAATCTTACAATGCTAATGTAGACCATTAACTAGTCACCCACCTACTGCAATGTCACTTATACTATACCCGTGATGTAATATTGTACTACTAATGGAGACCATTAATTGGTCACTCACTTATAACTGTGATGTAATATTAAGCTCTTTGCATCTATAATGTAATATTGTACTGCTAATGGAAAGTCACCCGTGTATGAATGTACTATTTAGTTTTATATTACATTAGTTATCAGTGTATAAATTACACTCCACAACATGTTGCTACTGGCGGTGATATATAGTGCAATAAAATTAAGCATAGAATACCTTAATTATGTATTAATTCAGACAATTGGCCACACTGCTTTTCTTCCTTCTCAATAAAGGACAAAGTGCTATACAAACACTGTGTCACATAGTTACTAATACTGCTAAGCTATCATGAAGGAAAAATGAGGCTGATTTTTGGGTTTGGACAAGAAAGCCTTTACCTTTACAATAATGCTAGCCTTGCATTGAATGCTCAATTTTCAATAATAACTGACCAAGTCAGTAATGTAGCTGTCATCTATTGTCTAATAAGGTAAGTTCAGTTAACAAACGTTCTTGTATGAGACAAGGTGGAAATGTGATGCACTGCTAATCCATTGTGTTCTGCACATATAGGCCCACTTTAAATCCCATCCTTGTTGCATTTTGTTAATTAGGATTTTGTTTGTTACATCGGTATGTGAAGATAAAACATGGATTGTTGATACCACTATACTTTGACTTTATCATTTCTCCCATAGTGTGTTATGGCCCCCCTAAGTCAGGAGATACGTTCTGTGACCAGTTGTTGCCCCTCATCTCGGGCTTCCAATTCCCGAGGTGAACTCCATCTGGTTCAAGTTGTGGCTGTACACCAGAGTGAGATGTGGCCCTCCCTCCATACTACTGACCAAGGGAACTAAGTTTCCCACCATCCTGAAGGTTTGTTTGTGTTGTGGTAATTATTGTGTGATTGTTCTATTAGAGTATTTTGTTATCTATTGTGTTTTGTAGTTTATTTGGTGCACTCTAAGTAACTCGGTTTTACTTCAACATGTATGTTTTTGTTTGTTCATCTCAGTAGCATGGTCTTATCCATGTTTGGGACCCAAATAATGTGGTAGCAAGACTTCATAATACTACTCTTAAACTTTAATATTATGAACTCCTGGTAGTAGTTATACCAAAGGTCGTTTGTTGGTGAGGTGATCATTAAGTAAAATTGTGTAACTTGTGTTCATCATGTTGTATGACTGATGGTTCAAAGGAGATTGGTCATGTGTCAGAGACCTCCAAACACAGTACATGGTATTGATACCACAATCATGAACTCATGTGATATGTTCTACTTAGCTATGTAGCTAATAATAATGTTCCTTTGAAATCACAAGATGTTATAATGACACACAACCAGTCCCCTGTAGGCTGACATAGCACAATGTCCGTCCCTCTTCTCCCTTTACAGGGTTGTAGTAAGGTGTTGGTGACTTCATGGGGTCATGATGGAGCTGTTGTATCCGCCACTAACCTGCTAATCACTCTAAATGATGTCCTCACTCATTCTGCAGTTCTAGTAAATTACGATGAATTAATTCCTTAGTTATAGTGTGTACATATACACAGGCTCATGGGTGGTTGTCTGATGGAGAAGTGCAGTATGTCTCATTTCCTTTTGATGACACATCCTCAGGTAATGCTACTTCATGTACTAAGTAGATCAATTGTTTTGGCAATTGAATTGCATTTAAATTTGACATTGAAAACTATGCTAATGCAAACAAGCACATTATTGATTTTTGATAGATTAGTCATGGAGTTTAACAGTTTGTAGAATTTTGACCATGGCTATCATAGTGACTAACGCAGAGAATGTGTCCTGTTCTAGGCATAACCATTGAGAATGACTGTAGTCTTCGTGCTCTGCCCTCAAGTATGGCTAGCAACAGTTGTTAAGCATTTGCAGTGTGCATTTCATATGCAAGCTCTCTATACATGATTTATTTAGTGGGAATTTTGTTAGTGATTTTCCACGTTACCATATTCAGGGCATACCGAGGGAGTTTCCAGGGTTTGAAACCCCTTTGGATTTAGTTACAAACTATTAGAAATTGAAACTTCAGGTTTCCAGAATCTATCATCTATCATGGAACAGGACACATTTAACTTTTATCTTAGTTACATAATAGTTTCTCACACCATCACATGATAACAACATTATTCAGAATTATGATTTTGGTGAAAAGATTGAGATACTCTAATAAAGCAGTCAGGCAATATAAACTACTCTAATATAACAGTGGAAATCCCTTTCAAAATTCCTGTGTACAGCCCTGATATTTGGTGGGCTGTTAATTTGGCAAGTAGGTAGCAAGTTAGCCATGAAATTGTGGTATTGGTGATAAATGAAACGTTAAATACTCTAACAGAACGTACACTTTAGGCAAAATACTAGTCACTTCCACAGTTCGGACAACAGAAATGTTCGGATAATTGATGGCCAGATAATGGAGGGACCACTGTATACAGTACAATCAACTGTGTGTTTTATTGAAGTAGTGTATGTTGTATTAAAGTAGTTGAAGAACAGGACTCTCTACTAAAATGAATGGTTTACCAGTCCAAAGCAAATTCAGTAGTCCAACCAGATATGAGTGCAAAGATACATTGCATGTAAAACATTAGTGAATGAAGATATGTAACTGGTTGTATGTTTCATCAACCTCAATTACCCAAACCCCACCTAGTGCTAGTTAATCCTTGTACTGTTTGGATCTGAATATAGTATTCTGAGTATCTCTGAATTTATGCATGCAATTATAACACTTTAAAACTCTAATAGAAACAATCAGTTTTAATGTCAATAGTTTAGATAGCTAAGGGTTGAAGGTTGCAGTTTGTTACTGCTTAACCTGTTAAAGTTTTTAATCTGAAGTTGTGCCATGTAATAGTACTATCTAAATATTGGCACTTGTCATATGCACAACGTTTAGTGTTGTTTTGTTGTGCCACTGCATGTAGAGGATGATACGATATGTTAAGTGGAGATATCAACAAAACAGTCCGTAAAAAGGTACAAATGTCCTTCTTGTGTGTAAAGCACAATGTACATGACACCAATGATGTATATACACATTGTTATACAGAATACCTGTGGTAAAGGGAGGGCATTTACAAAATAATATTGAATTGTTTAGGACAAGAGTGCTAGCAACTCTGTCTCTGCATGATATCTGAAACTCAATCATAACATGCCAGTATATGTTGAGTCCATAAATTTGGAAGTGGGAAGAAGTTTACATTCTGTCAACAACTCTTCCCGTTGTATTCTAATTCTCCTAAAGTAGCTATTCACCAAAGTCACTTCAAGGACCCTTTTATACACACCATATTAATGTCAGCCTTTTATGATTAGTACGATGGTCGTAGAGAGACTAGAACATCCCATGCCACTCATGAACATTTCATACAGTACGTGTCATATCACAGTTCCATTCTGCCATTGTAAATACCTGTAAAGCAGTGATGATAGCTACATTTGTAAAATATCTGTCATTGTTCTCAGTGTTATATGTTGACCTTTATCCCAAATCTGTAGATCATGTGTGTATGTATCAAGACACATGGTAGTGTGTCGGGCAGCCAAGAAAGCCGGGCCACCACACCATGAGTATATTGACAGGAAGAAAGAAAACAGCTTTTTCACGTGTGCATAGCCCTTCTCCAAAGCACACCATTTTTGCATTATAGCTGTCCCCCAGGTAGGGTAGGTCACACAGCAAATTTGATTAAATTTGCAACAGCCATTGCGAGATATGGGCATTCAAAGTTTCAATTTAATTTCTTCGTTTCTTTCTTCTTATGCCATATGGGGGGGGGGGGGGGGGGGGGGGGCTACAAGGGCTTTAATTTATTTTCACACCTTGCAAAAATTGCTATAATATACAAGTGTGTAACTTGGTTTTCTCGATCTTTGGCACAAATGAAGAGTATGTAATGGTGGATTCACGTACCAAGTTTGCTGTGAATCTGAAGAATGTCCATGAAGTTATGAGCATTTATTCACATAAAAATATCACACTTCTGTCATGGCTACATGGTAAACCAAGCATAGGAATAACTTGAAAATTGGTGTGTAGATAGGCTGATCATCATAGCAGTGCCTTTTGTTAGTTTGAGTAGCAATAGAGTTACAGCGACATAGTTATAAAGCAAAAATCAAACAAGTGTAATTTAGGGGTGCAACACATCGATATATCGATATATTGCAATATTTTCTATCACAATACAATACAATATGTGTGATGAAACATATTGATATATTGCTTATTGCAATAATATATTGCTATGTTACAATATATTACATAATATTGCAGGGTTGTAATGAGCTGTGGCTTGTGGATAATTAAGCCTATGCAGCTGCCACCCTCCTGGAGGGCAGGAATCAAAGCCACCAGAATGTAATTGTTGATGTTTTAGAAGCCACATATCCTAAACAAATGGTGCTGGTTGTGGTACTGCCTACTTGTACTGTAATACCTATTTAATGACTGTTGGCCATTAGCAGCTTTTGACTAATGGGTGTACACCACATGACACTAATGCTATCTGCTGTATCTTATGATGCTTATTATATCCATGAGTTATTTACACAAGTATAGCACTTTAACATTGCCAGAGGCCCTAATCCAAATATTGCAATACAGCAATATTTTTAAAGGCAATACGCAATATGGTATTAACCTGTATTGTTGCATCCCTAGTGTAATATCACGGGATTGAGATACTCTAATAGAGCAGTCACCAGGGGGCAAAAAGGTGTACAAAAAATGTTGAAAAAAACTCAAACCAGGGACCTCCATACCTAACACTTGCATCCTTAACCACTGAACCACTGCTGTCTTGGGTGATCACCTCACTTAATTTCTGTTTTATTAATGAAATTTCTAGTTTAAATCTGCTTATAATTAAACATTTGTAATTTCATAGATCTACCAATAGAAGTACTAGATTGTTCTAGAACATTCTATGTATGTTCTATTAGAAGTTCTCAAAAAACATTTCCACTCTGTTAGAGTATTACAATAATATTATCAAATATTGAAGTAAATCATGCATTGTATTTATAAGTCTGTCTTCAATAATCATCATTGTATCTGCATAGAAAAGAAGAAATGTGAGTAAAAACAAACCTCAATGTCAGCCATAGGCTGGTTTTGGGGTCTTATAAAGTACAAAAAGAAGTGAAAACCACACAAAAACAGCCAAGCTGTGAAAAAATGGTGCGGCCTTTAAAATCCTGGGTGAAAAAGTTGTGAAATCAAAGGTGGCAGCCAAGAAATGGCTGCAATGATGTTAATGCTAATAAATTTGGCTGTTAAATTTATTAGCATTAACATCATTGCAGCCATTTCTTGGCTGCCACCTTTGATTTCACAACTTTTTTCACCCAGGCTTTTTAAGGCCGCACCATTGTTTTACAGCTTGGCTGTTTTTGTGTGGATGAATAATAGCCATCCAACCTTTACAAACACAGTGTCTTGTTGTGTACCCTTTTCTTCCTCACTATATACTTGCTTCAGGGTTTGATAGGCTAACTCAGTGATTACATGAGTAGCTATATATGTGAGTAAAATATGTACTTTTTAGACAAGGCAAAAGACTTAGTTTGAAAGTTTTGGTTCAGAGAAAAGTTGTATAATTTGAATGTAGAAGAATATTTTACATGCAGTGGAACATGTCTAAGTATCACTTTCTGGCTGACATTTCTTGGCCATAGTTGTACAGGCTGGACTATTTCACTTGTGTATTATTTTATTATATACAGATTTTGGATTACCAGCTATTCAATGAAGACAGGTAATATTTATAATGTCGTGTCACTAAATACTGTATTACTGCACAATGAAAGGTAGGGTACATAATGTAATTTATTGCAACACAATAAATTGAAGTTAACATGCCTTGGTGTGGGCATAGAATGGATAAAGTGCAAATCTACGTACCATACCATAATAAATGAAGCCAACATCCTTTAGTGATAAACTAGCCTTTCGGATAAAGTAATTAAATTCAGCAACACAGAATCCATGAGATGACTGTAAGGTCCATTAGTGTGGTATTGTACAATAGCAAAGTAGCCCAGTGCTAGCACCACAAACTGAAATCAATGCATTTAATTTGTTTCAGGTAAAACTTGAATCAATCTTGTAGGATACATGAGACATAATGATGTCATAATGATTCATTGCAATAAACTGGCTCGACAGGTTTGAGATCACGAGATCATGCCATAGTGCATGGCGTGTTCGCGGACAGAAAACTTTTTTCCCTCCCTCCCACCCAAAATCATGCATTAAGTATATGTGCCAGTGCACTATTGTTGTATGAGTTTTGTATGGTTGTCCACATATAAAAAAATTGAACCTTTGTATGTATAACTTAGTTACATTGTTTTTTTTTTGCTTGGTTGTTGTGCGTCCAATTACTGATATTCAACTTAGATACACATAATATAGTTAAACGGCAACTGAGGACCAAGGACAGGTGGATGAAGTGCTAATTATCTGTGCATGGTCAAACCAAACCAATTACGCTAAATTTAACTTATATGATTTTATTCATTGGTTGCTGCTATCACGTTGTGTTGCTATGCATATATGGTACATTGCTGCAATCTTGTACTAATTGGAAGACATATTTGCTTCATGGTCAACTGTAAATCCAGTTATGCCACATCCACAATGCTTGTCTGCGTGGCTTGTGCAAAAGTTATTACATCCTACTCCAACAATCTCCTCAGTTACCCTTTCCCCAAAGTACTTGTGTATAGATATTAGATATCTGTATGAATGTTAGCTGTGCTTAGTGCTGTTATGTATATTTTGTGGCAAATGTGCAATGGTATGTGGTAGATATTTAGATGAGTGTTTGTTTGTTGTTTGGTGTTGTTGCATACACTTTATGGCTTTGTGGAAAATGTTATTGTGGTTAGAACTAGGAAAAAGTAGGCAATAGAGCTAGGTGCGGTGGAAGGGTGGTGTGTATAGCTAGGAAAACATTATATAGTCATGTCTATTTTGTATGCACACATACTAAATACATGGTAAGTGGTGATTGCACCCTGGGGGTGTGCACTGCTCAAATATGCCGAGTGCACACCACCCTGGGGTGTTTCCACACCAATCAGCATGTTAACTTTTCCCTAGACCATAAACAGACAAGGCTTTTTATTAGGTCAAATTGAGGCCTGCTGTACAATTGATTTGAAGTTGTGAACATTAAATACACAAAACCTCATTGTTGTAAGTATGAGGATAAAATTCAAGTAATAATGCCTCTAGTGAGTTTCAGGCCATGTAATTATTCCTTCTGTATATTTGAGATCCCTCGGCTTATAGTAGAGATTTCTCCCCTACAAGGAATGATAGTATTACTGTACCTACAAATGCATATTAATTATTATGTGTTTATTGTTTCCTTTACAATTTCACAGTTTGGAGAAGCAGATACATGCTAGTAGGTTACTAGCCTTAGACGTGATTAACTTCATTGCTGAGTACAATGTGAGTGACTGTTCCTGATAGAATAGTTATTGTTCTTGAGGATTTAGTCAGTCAAATATACAAAAATTAATATTGTAGTAACTTATAAACATCACTTCGAGTTGTTTTGAAATACATTTGGGCCGTAACCAACTAACAGTGGAACTTCTATAAAATAGACACTGTGGGACCAACTGACTTTGATGAAAATCTTATTGTTGTACGAAGGTTGTCCTTTTCAGAGATAAAATTGTATTGATGAGTCTATACGGACCTTAAAAACTGTCATTTATATTGTTACAGTGTCCTTGTGCTGCAGAGGGCCCAAGGGAGGTTTCATGAATACTAAATGCAGTCTATACAAGAATTATTTTTACAATGAAATTTCACCTACTACAGGTACCCAATTGTGAAGCTGATACAGTAGACAGTCATCAGGTAGTACCATTGCCTGCAAGAAATCTCTAGTTTGATGGAAAAACACTCAAAAACTTTGACATTAGATAAATTTATAATTTTCAATGTATTTATATATTTATTAAATGTGATATGATAAATGATAACAGTATTCATGGACATTATATAATTGGGGCTGGGAGATATAATTTAGATTAAAGATTATCTAGATACCTAACTCACCTAAGTTAACAAGTTTGCTTATCAAGATAATAGTAAATCTTCGTAATCTATTGTAAACCACAGTCAGATGGAAAACTTGTGGAAAGGTCTGGTGTCAAAAAATTGCAAGTTGGGGAAGTGATAAAATTTCTGGCTTAACAACCACTATTTGACTTTATATGCAAAGTTGTGTTTTCAAGACAGTCCATATATTGTCCCATCATTATCAAGATATGACACACTCACTCAACACCATTTACTTGTGATCAAGTCTCATGCTGCAGAACAATAACTAGTGGAACTGGTAATCTGTTTTTTCCTCATGCTAGGCTGTAGTTGAAAGAATGGTCCCAAGACAGTAAATATATGAGTTTTGCTGTGTAGTGTATAAGTATAGTTAAGTATTAAGTACCACATGCATCCATCACATGAAATGCTATACCATCTCACAACTCTACAGGAGCTCAATCTAAATGACATTGCTTGGGCAAGGGCACCTCTGCTTACAGTACTGACCCCAGCCCATTGATAGCTTCTTTCTGGGCTGGTGGGAAATGTGAAATGACCTCAGAAAAGAAAGTCTTAATCTTACCTTCATGTTTACTCCTTATAATTAATCAACCTGATGCAGTACTGTAGATAACTGGCAAGGCCAAAGACACAACTATGAACTGTTAATGTCTGTAAATATCACAAGCAAGTATCAGCACAGAAATACAGTTGATAATATAACATGTAGATTCCACAGAGTTGCATGCTTCATTTCAGCTGGTTTACAAAGAAGTTTGCCACATAACCCCTTCCACAAAGAGTAACTAGTCTAAGTTCTTAGTATTTTAGAATATTTACGTTTTCACTCTGTTGTTACAGGTAATTATAAATTAACTATAAACAGTTTGCCAAGGCAAGGTGTTGATAACAAAGATATATAAGTTCTAGGACAATCTTTTGTGGAACTGTCAGATTTGTTAGTTCTCATAACTTTGAACCCGAATTGATATTATTATAACAACTTAATGATATACAGTCAACACACAGACAAGCACGCACGCACGCACATGCACACACACGCACACTATCACACAACACTAGTTGTATATACACGCAGTCACATGTATTATAATAATATTATGGATGTGTCAATAATGCATGCACACAAGTCAGTGACATGGTCAAACTAACTGTCGTGTGCAACAAGAGACTCTTGATAGCAAAAGTAGCCAGGATGTCTTCTTGCTGCACCTTCTCTGTTGTTTCTAAAATAATGTGTAAACAAAAATATCATGTATACTATGGATTTCATGCAAAGCACACACACACACACACACACACACACACACACACACACACACACACACACACACACACACACACACACACACACACACACACACACACACACACACACACACACACACCTTGCATCATTTACATTAAGCAGACCATCAAGTGGTTGGTATTCATTAGTTTTATTGAAATACATAACAAAACGATGAGTTGTTAGCTTGATACCAGCTAAGCAGCACAAAAACAGAGGAAGGACCAACAAAGTTATTGTTATTCCAGGAGCGACAGACTGCAACAAAGTATAGATATTAATGCTAGCAATAACTGATATGATGTTTAGTAGTAGTCCATCAAAAAAGTTCAACACCTTGTCTTTGTAAGGTTGAGCCCACATGTGGATCAATGCAATAACCACTAAGGTTATCTGAAGACAAAACAACATGTTGTAATAGTTACTGTTACCTACAAATACAATTAACATGATCACTTGACGACATATCAGATAATAAGCAGCAAACCAGCGATACTTGGTCTTGTAGCATCCTTGAAACTGATCGAGTAATGGTTTGATCTTAATGAAGTTAATTTTCCTACTTAACAATGGCTCCAACAATAACAACAACGGTAAACCAATCCCTACAAACAGTTCACAGATTACTGCCACACAACCATATACGGCATGACGACCATGGAAATATTCAATGTGTGGAGATGCATATGTGTATACCTCATTAACATCAGTAAACTTAAGTGGTCTCAGTAACTGTAGTGAAGTGGATGCTAGTGATGTGTAAGATAGTAATAGGAGAAGACAGATAACACGAATGATACATCGACTGACAAGTACTGTTATTCTCACTGAACATCTAGCTGCCAGTACAATTACCAATGTCAGTATTGAAACAGCAACAGCATGAGAATAATGGATAAACAACTGGTCTATTCCACTTAATCCTGTCACAAAACAAAGCTGCCCAAGAAACTCTGGAGTAAGATTTGCAAAGCTTGACAAGATCCTAACAAGCTGATATGTTTCATCAGAAATGTTTGTGTTAACACTCAACAAGATACCCACCATACTGTAGTAATAGATTATCCCATACACATATCCTGATGATATCTGAAAGTTGAAGTACATTAAACTAAACACACCAACTACCACTACAATCCAATACAAACAGGTCAACACTACCACTAACACTGTCATTCCAGTACTACAATGGTCTACACTGATACAGTCAGTAGAGTCATATGCTAGAGCGTAGTTTGAACTGCACTTTCCACAAGCACTCCCTGACTTGTGTTTTTTACACTGAGCATCAAGTGTGTCTGGCAATTCAAAGTATCCTTGTCTGGTCTCCTTACGAAACTTACAATAGTGGTTAGGACACAATGATGTAGTTGGTGTTCCTCCAATACTACCAAACCAATAACCTCTTCTGATCTCATTGTAAGTGTCATAACACTCCACCACATCATGATGGTAACAAACACAAGTCTGAGTCACTTTGCTGTACACATTTCCAGGATGATGACTACAAGGTACTAATTCTACTTTAAGTGTAGTACTTACCTTTGGCTGTGAGTATGAACTTAAATTTAAATTTAAAGTTACATTAATATTTGTTTCATTTGCTCCCATCAATTTAACACTAAGACTTGTGATATTGTCAATCAAAATATGCTCATCATTCACTAGAGAGATGTTTACATTTGAACAATTAATGCATTCTATGATAAACAGTGATGGTGCCGCTTTCTTTTCAAAAAAGTCGAGAAGAACACCATTAAACTTCACCTCATGACCAAGAATATTGCTCTTTATGTAGTAAATATTGTGATCAGAGTTAGATGATATGTCACCACCATCATTGTTTGGGAAATATAATCTTAGTTCATGTGGTGAAGTGACTATAGGAGATCCGGTACCATTGAGTGAAGTGTAGCTTGCATTACACTGAATAGATACATTTGTCTTGTTAACTAATTGATAATATTTGAAATGGCATGGAATAGACAGTAAATTTGCTTTTATCTCACAGGATTTTGGAATGTTAAAATATAAGGAGTTACCGACAAGTCCAGCTGAATTGTTTATAAACACAACACTGGAACTATCAGAGAAACTGTGATCAAAACCATTATCACAATCAGGGATTATCATATTTATGTAAATTGCTCCTCCATTGTGTGAAACAAAATTGTTCAGGAACCTAACAGTGGCTTGTTCATTAATCAGAACATAACCACCCTGGTCAAGATATACTGCAGCACCATAGTCAGCTGTGTTGTTCTCAAACAATACATTATCTATTAAATTAAGTTTACTTGATGACATGTACATAGAACTACCAATATTATTGGTGAAGGTTGAATTATTAACTTGTACTTTAAGATATGAAAAGGGTATTATATAAAAGTAAGCTACACTATAATCAGCGATATTTTTATCAAAGGAGGTATTAAAAATTTTCACTTCAAATTCACTGGTAGATGATGAAGCAGTAACATGTAATGCTGCACCATGTCCAGAAGACTTGTTGTCAATAAATTCACAATCTGTTATATGTAGTGAAAGAGATGAAAAAACCGACAATGTAACAGCTGGACTGTGATATTTTAAGTTTCCATTTGATTTAAAAATTACATTTGTCATGTACACTTCAACATCTCCATAAATATATGTCGTAATAGCGACAATCCCAGCACCTGATAATAGTGAGTCTTTAACTGTGGTATTAGTAATGTTTACTGTAGTAAGGTTGATTGACACATTAACTGTTAAAATCATTTCAATAATGTATTTATTATTAGTAAAACTTGAATTGTTTATCATTACCCTCACATTGTCTTCAAAATTTTGCCACAAAAGACAAAATCCAAAGTTTTCTCTGAACACAGAAGATTCAACCACAAAAAAACCATTTTTATTTAAACTATTTTCATTTAAACGATCACTCATTTTTGGATAACTTAATCCAGTAAAAAAAAAGCCATTATCATTATTGACCACACTGATTTCAATCAGATGAATCTCCCTCAGTACAGATAAATCACTTGAAAACCATGCAGCCCAACTGTTACATGAAAAAATACTATTTTTGATCCAAACAACAAGTGAATGACCACTAATGTCAACAGAAATACCACCAGCTCTATCTGAATGATAATTAGTGTTGTTATCAAATTTACTGTTAGAAATGTTAATAGTGAGATCATCCGAAGCATTTGAATTTCCTATAAACAAAGTACCGTAGTCAACAAATCCCCTCATTTCATACATATTATTTGATGTAAATTTGGTATGGTCTATTGTAAGTATTCCAGTAAAACCTTTTAACTGTATGTAAACTGCTGTTATTCCAGAATACTGAAATGTACAGTAAAGGAGTGAAATATTACTAGTAATATTAAATGTCACTCCTGCGATATTTGTTCCATAAGGATCACCACACCTGTCCCATGTGATCCCCTCAATGACCACATTATCACATGACTCACAGTACACACCCCCACTATTGTTACACGCGATGGTAGCACCATTACCAGTTATTGTGATGTTATTTAGATCACCTGATCCCATTTTGATGTTATCTTCTAGTGTAACTGATTCTGATGTAATGTTGATTACAGAGTTACTGGTCATATTGAGTAAAGCAGTGGATAGTGAAGTACACACACATTCTCCATCAACACAACATGTAGTATTGTCACTACCACCAGTAGTGTTGATGGTGATCACTTTACTATGGACATGTTGACTGGTGATCAAGGTGATCAAACTAATCCACAACAAGATCAAGATCATCATTCTGCATACATATAAATTATTACTTGAAGTATGACAATACTCAGTCATAATTCAGATTGCACATTAATTAACATCAATAATAAAAATAAGTACAGTAGCACTGATCAAGACAACTAGTAGTGTATCATGTGGCCAAGAAGCTGGTAACCACACGAGTGTGATACTGTATCAGGAAGAAACAATTATCAGCTATGTACTTCTGTGCTCCAAATTGACCATTTCTACACTGGAACTGCCCACCAGATAGAACAGGCCACAAAATATGTGCAAAATCACCCTGGTCATTCGTTTTACTCATATTCCTCACAACAGTTTTCTTTACCTTAATTTCCACACTTTGCAAAAATTGCAAATACATATATTGATCATAGTGTTACACCGATATCCAAATTAGCTGATTATTCCGATAACCGATATTAAGGAACAGAATTAGCCGATACCGATAATCGATCCGATATACACTAATAATACTAACACTCGTCCTCATCATTATTTTTAGTGATGATATACAGCTTATTCTAGGCTAAAATGTAAAGTTAGATGTATACATTTTACTATTGCTATACAGTTGAGACAAGTGGCTGGTACTACATAGAAACCTAAAACCTCAGTTTACTGTTGGGCATGGCCTAAAACCTGACAGTTTACTATGGGCATGGCTTGTAGTCACTGCTAAACCATCAACACATAACTTAATTAAAATGCCAAATAACTAGCCTCCTCCATATCGTAGTGGAGGTTAATACAGCTTTGATTTCATCAAAACCGATTAATTGGCTGGTAGCCAATATTGGCCCGATACTGATTATTGAACCGATTATTGGTGCAACACTAACTGATCACCTTACAATCTGGCACACATAAAGGATATAAAGGTTAATTTGTATATAAAGTTTGGTGCAGATTTAATAGATCATTTATTATGCAAAAAAGATACTCTGTCATGGCTACAAGGTAAACTGCATATGCACAAGAATAACTTGAAAATTGGTCTGTCTGTAGCACCATGTTTTCCTATGTGATATGATGTTGTAGAAATTCACTAATTTGTAAGAAGTCATGTGATACTATAGACAGCTGTTAAGGCTCATGTGGGGATACCGGAACTTCCAGAAGTCAGTCAAGCAGGGAGTTGCAAAAAAGTTGTAGCTTAACTCAACCAGAGCTTTATAGCTGAAGTTTACTTAGAGGATCATAGATAGACTTGCGCCTAATATGCCGGCATAATTTTGAGAATTATAGGCCATCTATTTCATGAGAATAATTCCAGAATTATAGGATGCTTACAAGAATAATTTTAGAATTATCGGGCGTCCACGGGAATAATTGGTGAAATTACGAGGCGCGTCTCTTGAAATGATCAAGGACAAGAGATTCTTGAATATATAAAAGAAAGAGTGAAGCCACTAAGAATGATGATAATAATAATATTACTTATTATTATTATAGGGCTGAAAACCTCTAAAAAGATAGATATACTCTAATAGAATGCTCAAATACTCTAACAGAGCAGTCAGAACATTAAATGTTAACCATCTGCTGCTAGTATCAAGGATTTTACTGCATGATTCTGAAACTTGTGCATCTTATACCATTGTACGTTCTGCAAGTCTTTGAACACACAGATATCATTAGATACCTAATAGCCTAACATGTAGCTAAAAGTATATTTAACACAACTTTTGATTCGTTACTGAAGCTCTATTTTAATTATACTTATAGCCAAAAAGTTGATGTTTAATATGGAATGATTCAATAAACCACTTATGGCTGTACCCTGTAGATTAATTCTGGCACAAGTTAATCATATCAGCATCTTGAAAACTAAAATGAGTTATAAAGTAAATAAGCATTATTATGGGAATAATAGATAATAAAAATAAGAATAATAGGAGAAAATTTTGGAAGGAACAATAGGTAGAATTTTGAGCATAATAGGTTCAAGCCTAATCATAGATAAGCTCTTTGATTTATAATAAAACATTCAATACACTGTGTGTGTTCTGGAGGTTCATACGGCTCAACTAGGGACCTGGGCTTCAAGGAAGAAGTGCAACTGGGTTCCTACAACTTTGGAGGTCCTACCAAGATCCTGAAAAAGTAGATTGGATCATGGAGAAGCTATGGATATCTGCATGACCTGCAAGAAGGAAGTTACAAGTGATGACAAGGCCATGCATGGCATGTGACCTTTGTGATAAATGGGAACATGTGTAGGTTGTTTAAAGTGTAATGATAAGCTGAGTAATGAACTGTATAAGACACTGGTTGGGTGTTGTTCTAAGACTGTGTTGTACGTGTGCTCACCTAGTTGAACAAAGGACACAATTGCAAATTGGTAGCATGTTTCAGAACGCCAACTTTTGCATCAAAAAGAAACAAGACACAAAGAGTGGCTGGTCAGTGTGACAAGCTCAATGCACTATTGCACAAGCTATGTGAAGAGAAAAAACACTTATTACCAGATAGGCTAGTCTAAAGGGCAAGATACAAGCCCTCACTAAACAGTTAGCATCACAGTCAAGACACCTGCTATGGTTACAGAGTCAGGTCAAGGTTAGAACAGACTGAAGGTACACAATTGTCGCAGACAAGAGATACCCACCATAGTGATGGCAGTGATTCTAGCAGTGATACATATGCAGTGCATCTCAACAGAGTGCTCAACTACCTGGTAGACAGAGCAGGAAGTGTGACCCTTGGATTTTGTTCTCTTACTAGCAGAGTTGACAAATTGATGACTTTGAAATACAGCTATTAAATTTTACTGAAGCAACCAATGATCGTGGGTGGAACGTGCTCAGTGGTTTTCATGGTTTCTAACTGGTCCTGCCAAAGAAATTTGGCAAAGGAAGGGAACAAGGTTTCTTGGTCAAAGATAGTGGAGATCTATTGTGGACAGTACAGTGTTCATCTTGACCCATGCATGGCTTGCCAAGAACTTCAATACTATCACTCTGGGTCAGTCCAAGGTCTGCTGGATGGAATGTGTGATTACCAGTGCAAGGCACCTCGTAAGTATAACTGATGAGACCCTGGAATCTATTTTGTGGAATAGGAAAATCCAGAAAGAATTGAACCTGATGGTTCTGTGTAAGAGCTTCTACAGAGACTGCTGCGTGCAAAGATGTGAAAACTTGTAATGAACAAATGTAATATGTAGTAATATTTGCTCTCAGAGTAACGTGTGATATGTAACTCACTGCTTCTTTCTGGGAGTAATATGTAACTGTAGTGTGTTTACCTTGCGTAGAAGTAACAAGAGTCCTGCAGATGTAAAAAAATTCATAGAGATCACCCTTCAGCTACAAAACTTTTCCTCTGTTCTGCATATGATTAGCTTTGATAACTGCCTATACCTACAACAGGTTTCTGCCATAAAAGGTTTCTACCTTGAAAATTTTTACATACTGATATGTTACTCTTGGGCTTTCTAGTCAGTGGCTGTTCATCTGTCATACCATACCTGGCACTCTTCTTACTTGATGATGTCATTTGCCAGGTTTTCATTCCCAGCATAACAGGTTGCTAATTCTCCATTTGACTCAATGCAATAGCTTTTCTCTCATTGGGGTGGTCTTGGATTACCTGAACTATCTTCTGTCATAGTAAGTTTGTTCAATATCTGTGAGCATCTTTGCAATTTCATTTCTAATCGGTCTCTTCCCTTTGCCAAGGCTTCTTCTGCTCATCAATTGAGCAGAAAATCTTCAATTTGCAAGTGAAAGGCTGAGAGTTATTCTTCTCTGTTTTGTCTTTATATGAGAATTTTGATCCATCTTTACAGTGTGCTGTTGAGTTTGCTTCGGTTAAGGGGACTTCTAATAGTTAACTGCTCTTCCTTTGCAAGAGCACAGATTTGCTTTACATAAGTCAGCCTTCCAGCATGCTCTTGCCCTACACTATGGTTGGCCCTTCTTAGAGTACCATCGCTCTGTGCTTGTGGATCCCCTTTTTTCTGTGGACCATGTGCTCTCTTGTCTAAAAGGTGATCTCTCTTCACTGAGACACCATGATATCAGGGACCTGACTGTCTCTATATTATTCTCGGGTCAGTGGTTGAACCAGAGCTACAACTTGTCAGTAATCCCAGTGGGTACTCCCTCTCTACTTCTAATACTCAGGATTGTGCTTGCGATGAACAGGTTTTGGTCATGGGGTGGTCAATCAGAGAAATGCTCAGGATATTCAATCATTTTGCTGCTTCTAATAAGTGCTTCTCATTGTCTGCTGCCTACAGGAAACACGAAAACATTAAATGCTGTACTTGTAAATTTGGGAGGTGGAACGTGCTTTAATTGAGACGAGCCTGAGCAATCCCCACACTAGCAAAACTATACAGTCAACCGTAAATGGCCATAAGGTGAACCAGCCATTATACGGAAATACATGCTGTAGCCTGTACATACAAAATACACACTGTTAATTACTGACCTTCCATGTTTTAAAAGATCATTTTGTCATGAATGGAACAAGAAAAAAGATTAATACAACAGAGGGAGCTGTATAGAGTAAGAAGAAATCGTGAAACTCCTGACAAAGAAATTAGCCGGCTGAAGGGAATGTGACAGACAGACAGAGCTAGCTAGCTAGCTAGCTATGAGGAAGTCCACATACTTTTCTGAGTTTTTCAAAGCTTATGAATGGGAACAGCTTAATTGAAATGATGGTTTCAAACTTTCAGCCTTGGAACTTTCCAGTAGGTATACGCACACTACTCCCCTGAGCATCTATACCAAAGGTGAATCATTAACAATGAAATGAAGCAATTCACTGGATGCATCACATGATCAATTGTGCATATGATACCTGGTGGAACTGATTGTGAAAATGGTGGAGAGTAGTTGAAGGGCAGCAGCTACATATACAGTAAACTTTGATGGTCGTGTCATAAACGTGTCAGGTTAGCATAAAGTATCGAATATGTGATAAATTTACACTGTGAATGTCTGTTTATTTCCATGAGGCGAGCATGTGATGTCTCGAATGTATTGGAGTACAAGTCAGTCTAGTGACGAGTTGACAGAAGAGCTAAGTATAATGTTTTTGAATAATGTTTTGCCAGCAAAGGAACTCAGGTGTGGAGAAGAGCGGTGTGATAGAAGAATATAACGTTAGCAATTAGGATGCTATCTGGAAGTGAAATTAGCTAGTAATACAGTAGGATTATAGTATTTATAAGCTGCTTAAACAGCAGTGTATAGGTTTCAGCTAGATAGATGTACACAGAGCTCAATTTAATATTTCTGCCCAAGGGCACGTTTTGTGTATGCATCGTTTTCATCTAGAAACTGGCTGTAGGGGGAGTACCCTGTAATTTGAACCCCCTTCCATACAATCCTCCCTGCTGAGAGTCTGGCTCATGAAACTGCTATTTTCTATACACGTCTGGCTTCTCATTTGTCCACAAAGTGGGCTGGCTTCTCACTGCCTCTCCTGCTCATTGCACTGCTTTGCCATTGCATGTATTTGCGGTGCTTGGTAGTCATCTGGTCACTTTGACAGAGCTCCACCTGGTAAGAGCGGAGTCTTGAGGTGGAGTCTCATTAATTTTGATAGTGAACTACATTACGACTTTTTGTGTAGTTGCGAATAAATAAAAAACGAGTTTGCTACATTAACCACTCCAACTATAAGCTGCAGTCTATACGTACAAAGAAGGATAACGCTCAGTAGTAGTTTATTGTAGTTATCTACTCGAGTGTCTATAGTTTCTGTTTATGCATTTATGGTTTATGTGACTTACGCAAGAGAAGATCCTCGTACTCGCTCGTCCTTGAGCAAGCTCAAGCTTCACTGCCAGTCAATGTAAGCACGTAAGTCACCTGATGAGCCTCCCACTGGCCTTAGGTAATCACCAGACTAACCACTCAGTGATCAGAAACCATATTCATGACTTCCGGACGTCAGGTTATTATCGAGTACCCTAATAGAACAGTCAGCAGAAAAATCTGATTTAACTGCATTCGATTGTGGTAATGAGTTAATGTAGGTGCGCATTGATTAGACTATAGTTAAATTTGAAGTCGAGTTATGACTATACAAGCTCGAGGTGGCTTTGAGATGTTGAAAAGATGAAAGGTGGCAATGCGTTACAGTTAACTGTGGCCATACTGAAGCCTGATCTGGTTGCAAGACCGCGTGATTTGCAGGTTAAAAGTGATAACATTTTTAGTTCAGTTAAATACTTGCACGCGTACCATTATACAGCTAGTGGAGCAGCGTATATTAAAGGAAGGTTTCTACATTGTCAGAAGGAAGTTGGTGCACTTGAAACGGCATGAAACAGAAGCATTTTACAACGAACATTGTGGTAAGAGTTGTGTTCACACCCCTAGTGTTAATGCACGGTATTGAGCCGCTACTCTGCCCCCAGTACGAACAGGGTGACAATTCAATTAAGCACATTTTCCCACTAGAAGTCCCCAGGTGGAATGCTACCACTACCAGGTTTTTGAAATGTTGCATGATGGTTGAACAACAGCTACAGCCAAATACAGTAGACCCCAGAACTGAAATTGACTGTTTAATTAGAGTGGTGCGTATTTATTAATAAAGTTTCCAAGATTATTTGAACACTTTAACTTGTCAGAGCACTTTTTATCATTGCCTGAGACTTTTGGGGTTGGATAACTGTGAGTTTACAATTGTGTGTAAAATAGCTGTGAAAATGCCCCCTGTTTCTACACGCCAGTATAAAGGCTATCACAGGTTTCTGACACATGTTTATTAGTTCCTTTTTCTGTTTTATTTTTATTGACGGAACATGCATGCATGTATAATTGTGTTATAATGTCATCCCAGCTATTACATTATAGACAAGTTCTTTTATAACAGACTAGTGACCTACATGAGCAGGTAATTGTTTGTTACACACATCACCATGGTGATGATGTTTATGTTGATTTAGTGGACCAATGAAGCCAATGATATTAGCAGGATACAATGCTGTTAGCCAATGGAGGGAGCTAATGGGACCGACAAAGATAAGCAAGTTAGTCATCGAATGCTTGTAGATACAGTGAAACCTCATTAATAGGGCCACCTTTGGGACCCACAATAAGTGGCCCTATTAGTGAGGTGGCCTTGTTAATGAAAACCTAATTAATCCAGCCATAAACAAAGTGGCCTTATCAAGGTTTTCAACAAATCAACACCTCGCTATAGTTGCTGTAACAGCTATATACATATACTATAGGTTTCACAATAATGGATTATTCATTACTTGAGGAATAATGGCTACTAAAAGCATGAAGCACATTGCTATATAAAACAATTGGCATAGCTTTTTGCAGGTACTCAAGAACACCAACTTTTGCAGTGATACGTTGACTGTCTGTTCAGCTGGTCCCTTTATTAAGGGAATATTGTGTTAGTTTTACCAATTTGGTTCTGCAGTATGTGGCCACTGGCCTTATTAATGAGGTGGCCCTATTAACGAAATCAAATCACTGGAATAGTATGGAAGATACATCTGGACCTGCCCACTATAACAAGGTGGCCTTATTAATGAGGTGGCCACCAATTGAGGTTTCACTGTATTTTAAACTGGTTGATTATACTCGTGTGCAGTTGTTGATGTTTGATATCATTTAATATTATGTACTATTAGCATGTCATCAAACTGATACTGTGTATATTATGATTTCTGCTTTAATGGTTTCCCCACTATGGTTACATCTAGCCAAGTCATGCATGACAGTGATGACACCGCCCACTTATCAGGATTGTGCGTTACTGCCTGTAGGAAACATGGGGCAATTATCACAATTGTGGGTCTGTAGCTGCCTGTTGACTTACACCCACTTAACAATTGTTGTTTATGACTTTATAGTACTCTTTGTTAGCTTGTCTACTAATTCCTTTTACAGGCGATCCTTCCATATTAAACCAAGAGCTTATGAGCCGTCGAAGGCGGCGTAGGAGCATGAAACTTACGCTACCTGCTGGTTGCCATCGACATCCAAATACAATAGCAATTAGTTTCCATATAAGGAAAGTAAAATCTCATTAGTTGATGCTGTATACTAATTGTGCGCGACACTCACAGTGAATTATTCAAAAAGCATGACATAGTTTGGATTGTGATGGAACCAAGTTTCATGCTCCTCATAAGCTCCTGATTAAACATATGCAGGCTAACTGGTGGGGTTTGGAATTTGCAAACAACAACATGCCGAGAACTATGCTGGTTACTCTCTATGTGAAAATCAATTAGTACTACTGTACACCTACAAAACTTTTGTCACCAGTTAATTGCCTACCAATAATTAGCAATAACCAGTTAATTGATTGTGTGTAGTAAAGTGATATTGGCAGACATAACAAGCCTGCTGGAAGGTTTAGGGTGGTACCGAAGTGCATCAACATCCTGTCTTACAATAACAGTTATTACAGCATATTTACACATGCTTTGAGGTTATGTTGTGATGTCATATTATGTTATGTTGTGATGTCATATTATGTTATGTTGTGACGTCATGTTATGTTGTGACGTCATGTTATGTTGTGACATGCATCCTGTCTTACAATAACAGTTATTAGGTGATGAAAAGTTAATTATATGTTTCTGGTTCCCTTCCTGGTCATTTTTTGTTGAATGAATTGCACAATCACCATAAAATATTTTATATATGTTGAAATGTTTTCATGTCTTGTAAACGCTTTTTTTCTTAAAGATGCACTAACTTTATACATCAAGTTTGTTTTTCCCTATAATTCCATGTACTGCTACAGTATGTCACTTGTAGTGTACCACATCAAAATATGGACATGACTAAAACACGGAACGGACTGGGAAAACGGACTCACAAACGGACTGAAAGGAACTCCCCTGAAAACGTTTTTTGCCATAGAAACTCACTAAATCACTGCTACAAAGAATATAACACGTAACAACAGCCTTAAACAAACCTCTAAACGTGTGCTCGAGCCACCATTACTACCCTGAGATAATTTACAAAGCGCCAGTCTGCCAGTTTGAGCGCCTGTGACAGCGAAGTTGTCGGTTAGCTACAGTTTAAGCAAACAAAGTAACAGAGACTGTATTTGTAGTAGCCAGTTTCTTGCCAGCTGATTAAATACAACGTGGCCGCCACGAAGCCTACCTGTCACGAGTTGTCACCTGTAAAACTGAAGATCAGCCGTCAAACTAATTGCAGCAATTAACCAGACCATGAATTCCAAGTAACATAGTGTCTTAACAGGCTTAAAGCTTGTGTCTTGTCTTGTTTACACATGCGAAACGAAAGTGCGCTTTTAATTAAACACAAAATGAATTTAATTTCAGACTATCTTTAAGCGCAGGGCTTAATATCGGTTTGAGCAAACTTCGACATCGTGTTCAGAGCAGTTCAGAGGTTTGTTTCAGGTCGTTGTTACGTGTTATATTCTTTCTAGCTCCTATACAGTGAATTTCTATGGCCAAAAAACGTTTTCAGGCAAGTTCTTTCCAGTCCGTTTGCTAGTCCGTTTTCCCAGTCCGTTCCGTGTTTTAGTCATGTCCTCAAAGGACCGCAAAAAAGAAAAGAAAGCCTGGTCACCTGGTCAATTTTGGGTAGGACCAGAAACATATAATCAACTTTGTACAGCCTTACAATCACATATTTACACATACTTTGAGATGTTATGTTGTGACATTAACACTTGTCAGCAGGGATAATTTATGGTTTACCAAGTGGATGGGCAAACCAGTTTAAAGGGTTAAGGACCAGTAATTGGCTGACCTAGACAACACACCAGTTTTTTTTTTACATACTGGTTCACAGCACTAAAATCAATCTAGGTATCAGCACTCACCTCTGTGACCCAGACCCCATCCAGATTACTAATCAAGTCAGTGGTTCTGCCAGATCAGTAGTGCTGACCCACTTACAAGTTGCAATCCTGGATTAGAATCCATGACTACTGGAAGGTTATAGTAGTAACCACTGCAACATGGTTACTATGCAACTATATACTGACTTGTAACTGTTTCTATGTGAAGTCAGCTTCATGCCTGCCTAGTTAATTAGCACTTAGGTTAGTGTTTACATGTATGTATACCAGACAATGAACCAATAGAATAAGTGATTGCAACCTACCGTAACGTTTCCATGGGGATTTGCTCATATATAAATCCCCATATATAGTAGTGTACCATATTGCCATAATGTGTTGCTATAGAAAATGATAACTGAAGATGACAGGGTATAACATCTTCTGTGTAAAATTAAAAGACAGAGGGTGTTTGTTTCTTATGCTGGCTATAAGTGATCAAAGAGATGTGCAGTACATTTGCAAGTCTCAAATTGTGGCACATTTGTACTGTACATATTGTCATTTCTACCAACATCTGTAGTAATTAAACGTGATGTGTAATGTTTCCATTAGAGCAAAGATGATTGCTCCAGACTCCATTAGAAGTCACTATGGTCTTACCGACACAAGAAACTCAGTCCATGGTTCTGGTACGTTGAACTATATAACTTTCTCTGTTTAAAAACTTTCTTATGGTGGTAGATGGTGAAGAATCGTTTTTAAAGGAATCTCAATTTTTCTTTCCTGACTTCAATCCCATTGCATGGCAGGACAAATGTGAATCACTCTTCAGACAAGGAAATGTTTATTATGACATAACTAGTGGCATTCATCTAGTTAGTACGAATTGAATGAAATTTTTTAATATGCTGACTTGGTAATCTGTGTCAATGTGTGGTACAATAGTGGTAGGGAGTGATAATACCACCACTAATATAATTTAGCTGATGATACTAATACTTATAGTGTACACACAATGTTTATACTGATATTTGGTTGAGGTTGACTTTATACATGTTCAAGGTGTATGCACACAAAGAATGTATTGTAGACAGCTAGTAAAATTGTCTGCATGTAAGCGTTCTTCCACAACAGCATTGAATGATTTTTCATCTTGAGCTTGACAGCTTGACTCATAACAGGTAATTTATGCTCATGTCCAAAGCGTAGCAGGTATGTACTGATCTCAATTGAAAGTCATTGCTAATACATGGTTACTACCGAAGGTTGAGGGAGGGACTATGTAAGACACACTGCAAGTGATGTATTTGTTGCTTTTAATATGCTGACAACCAACCATGCATGCATGCTTTATTGAAATTTCTTTCCACACACCATCTGTTGGTGGAAAGTGTAATGCTATATGCACCAGTTGTTGTATACTAATAATAGCCATTGTACATGTACTACCATCTACATGTCATGTACCAAGAGTTCTACATTGATTAAACAGGGTGTCATGATTTGATAAGTTGTGAATCAAGACGTACCAGATAACACAAATACTTATACCTAAAGTTACAAGTTAGAATATAATACATATAGTGTCACATGATAAGAAACATGGTGATTGTATAGAAGGTAGTTCATATAGTTGTACATAGTCAAGAGTAAATAGTGGAGAATGGTATAGTTGTAGTTTCATGTATATATACTTGGATCCTGTGGTTGCCATTGTCACTGACATAAATATTTCCATCAGAACTCAAAGCTATTCCTTCTATATAACTGAACTGTCCTGCACTAGACCCCTTTGATCCAAAGCTACTCACAAAAGCACCTTCCTTGTCAAACACTGATACTCGATGATTATAATACTCGGCCACAAGAGTGTACCCATTGGAATCAGTAGCGAGACTGTATGGATAGCTCAAGGGAGTTTTGTAGTATCCTCTTGTGCCAAACTTCCCAATACACTGACCATCCAGTGTGAACTTGTGGACACCTTCATTACTCCAAGTGGAGACCAACACGTGATCATCTGTATTAATAGTGACATCTAGTAGACCAGCAAATTCTTCTGATCCAAATGAGAAGCAATATTCACCATCAAGTCTAAATACTGAAATGATGGAGTTACCAGAGTCAGCAACATAGACCTTATCATTATGGACCGCAATACCAGTTGGACTGTTCAGTTTTCCATTGTCAGATTTACTGCCAAACTGGAGTAGATAATTGCCAGTGGTGTCAAACTTTTGTACCCTGTGGTTGCTACCATCCACCACATACAAGTGATCATCACCATCAAACACTACTCCTTTAGGATTGTTAAATTCTCCATTTGCACTACCAATGGTACCAAATGTTTTAACCAGTTGATCTTCAGCATTAAACAAGTGGACACAGTGTTTGGAGCTGTCAGTTACTGCCCATGTGCCATTTTTACTGAATGAAATATGACCAGGTGACCTCATGTTGTCAATATTCAACACTTTACTGAGCTTGTGATCTGTAGGGTAATGTCCAATTAGATCCTTCATGGTTAATTTTGAAGAAGAAAGATGCTGTTTATGAAACAAATTGAGAGCAGTTAGCACATTTAGCTAATATCAAACTTTATTATATTTATGCTGCCACAGTGTCATTTTTATACTCACTGAGTTGTGATGTAATCTTACAATGCTAATGGTAGACCATTAACTGGTCGCCCACCTACCAGAATGTCACTTATAACTGTGATGTAATATTACGCTGCTAAATGGACCTTTATGCCTCTGATGTAATATTGCACTGCATGCTAATGGAGACCATTACTGGTCTCCCACGTATGACTACACTTTAGTTTGTAATTATTACATTAGTTAGAAATTATCACGAGTATATACTCCATAACATGTTGCTACTGGCAGTGATATATAGGGCAATAAAATTAGACATAGAATGCTTAATTTTGATTTAATTCAGACAATTGGCCACATGGCTGTTCTTCCTTCTCATTGTAAGGACAAAATTCTATACAGACACTGTCACACTGGATGCTATAATATATATGTGCACACAGCCAAATCACTGTTTAAGTAGATTTCTCTCCATTAATTAAATAATTACATTTCTGTAATGTGTTTTCTGTTAGGTAATTTATTTGGCAAGTGAAAACAACCTTTCAGTACTCAGGTTCCAGCAGGGCTTTACATACAACCTTCCAATTAACTTCACCGCATGATATTTTTGCCAATAATAATGTACAATACTATTAATACTGGAAAATATGAAGAAAGCTGTGTTGACAGAAATGAACACAGACCATTAATAAAAGCTATGAGTATCTCAAGCATGATAAAACAGTATAGGCTTTCAAAAATTAGGAAGCTTATCTTGCAAATGAAAGAAATGTCAATTCATTAGCAAATATTTGAGAGACTATGGCCAGGCTGTGTATCAGAGTACTGGAAATGATCATTTAATGTGCACTTAAATATGGAGCTGAAGAAAGTGAATAAAAAATGTTACTGCCAATGACACCAGAACATGTATATTTATACAGAAATTGAAAGTTTGAGAATAACTAGTGATTTATATAGCTGGGCAAACAGATCCCAGGGGCGGATCCAGGGAGGGACTTTGGGGGCTGAAGCCCCTCCTTCATATTTAGGCTTTACTTGATCAATATGCTGAGGATTATAAATTTATAATGAAATTTTGTCTTAGCATAATTATATGATCCCTAATAATACAAATACTCATAAAACCACCTTATAAACATCTTTCCAAGGTATTATCAGTGGATTTATGCTAAAGTTTATGCAACAAGGACTCGGATCAGCATTGGAGGTGTACAAGATTGAGATACTCTAATAGAGCAGTCAGTTAACTACTCTAATAGAACATTCACTGGAAACATGTCGTTGGTTCTGTTATGGAATTTTTCCAAATCTGCCTGCACCTATACATACAATGAAGTGCATTGGCCTGTTTAAAGGGCTTCATTCATCTACTTGTGTAGTTAATATGTATGGCAATACTTAATTCAGGTACACAATTTCCATTGAAAATGCTCTCAGATTCAATCTTGCATTGTTTAAAATTCACAATTTTCCACTTTCAACATTATTATTCTAACATGCACCTATTCAGTGTTGTGCAATTGTGAGAGGGGTGCATCATGTACTTGGTTGTCTGTACCTACCCAAACTTTTCCATTAACAAAATGCTTCAGAGAGCCATACCTATAATCTAAAGGCAGTATATAAAATATCTACAGGCAGAAAATATTATTAATTTTATGTGGAAATGTCTCCAAATTGCAGTATTTTAGCATCTATTTTTCAAAATTTTTCTGGGGGGGGGGGGGGGGGAGCATGCCCCCAAACCCCCCCCCCCCAGTTCCAGCATGCTTCGCGCACCTCTACCCAAGAGATTAGTACCTTGAGCTAGCCCCCCCCCCCCCCCCTTTATAAATCCTAGATCCGCCCCTGGATCCTATTTTAACTTTGCAATGTTTCTATATACAATATTCTCAGCATCTTGACAGGGTAATGAGGAAGCTTTAAAATGATTTACAATAATATTATACTGCAGAGTTGATGATGATTGCAATATAGCACAATGTGCAGGTTGGAGGGGTTTGGGTTAATTTGTTATTGTATAACAGACAACAGATTTGCTAGAAAATATGCAAAATTGATTCTCCAAAACTTCCTCTGGTAGACCAGCACACTATACCATAGCTTGGTTGTGCATGCATACATCTACAGATAATCCTTTGGAAGTAACTTGTATAACTGACTCTTGATCATAGAAGCTAGATGGTTCAAAGCTACAACAAATTATGACAGGTTTGGAGCCAGGCTCAGCCAGCACTGAAGAACTTACATCGTTTGTTTGATGCAAATGCAAGCTTTCTACTGCAAATCCATACATGTTCTTTCATTGCAGTATGTGGCAATTTCAGGGGAGATAGTTAATGAAATGTCACAATTAGATATTTTAAATTTGTAAGTCATTTCAATTTCCTATACCCAAATTCCTATTTCAAATTCTTATTCACACAATAAATATTTTTGCAATGCAGTTTTTATGAGCAAGAAGATATTGCATTTTGGTTTGGACTTTAGAATGCCGGATGTGCCAAAACTAAATTTGGACGTAAGAGGCTTTTGGATACGTTGTTCTATGATAATTTGCTTTCTAAAGATACCAAAATTAGCTTTCTTCAATTTTTTTCCAGGTTCACCCATTGTTAAACTAAATCTATACCAGACGGTAAAATACTACTACAAAATTTCATTATACAATAAATTTCTTTCTTGCTTTATTGTTGAGAGATTCATCAGCAGCCCATTAAATGGTGTTGAGCTACAGCACTCAGAGGATTTTTACAAAGGGGGAGGGGCTGAGCTGGACAAGGACATAGGTAGCTAACCAGATATGCCAAAGAGTATTATAAATGTAGAAGTCAAGTGATCCAGTATCTGTGGTCAAACTATGATACATTCATGGTTAAAAAATGTTGAGCAAATGATTCCAGCTTTTACAGATCACATGCAGTTAGTATGCTTCTAAGCTTAATGACACTTTGTTAACTTCAAGCACCAAATATATAACTTCATCCTGTTAACAAGCACACTGACACCTAATTGGATTACTGTATAGCTACTAGTACATTATGTTTTGTATTTCACTACATTCTTCTGCTTCTTACATGAATTATTTAAGCCAAATATGTGTTTTGTGAAATTGCTGTTGTGACAGGTACTTCTGCCAGATGATCAACACTAATCCAATTAGCTACATCTGCAAAACCATAATCCATGCACTACATGGGATCATACACATCAGAAGGTACCTGCATGGTATTACAGATGTTAACATAAGCAGATGTACAGTGGCTGAATATGCTATAGCCGGTTACCTCATCAGACTGTCAATTAACTACAGTTTTGCTAGATGGCTGAGTTGGTATAAAACTCCATCACTAGCTATCATGGCTCTATAGCCAAAGCATTAAAGCCAACTATGTAGCTAACATTTTGAGCTAATGCATCCTTAAATAGTCAAATAGATGTTAAATAGAACCATAGTTTGATTGTGATAGGTGGTAGTGTAAACTGAATGTGTTTTTGCCTTGCCAGTTACTAAATATCTTTTGTGATGCATATATTGAAGGGTATTTAGAAATGCCAAGGTACTATTATCTTTAAAATATGTTGAGTGAAAATTTTTGGCAATACCACAAGGACCTAGTTATGTAATTGGGAATTAAGATGCCACACATGCATTAATGAAATTGCTTTCTTTCTGTACACACCATCTGTAGGTGGCAAGTGTAAATGCATCAGTTCCAACTAGTCATATACTAATAATAGCAGTTGTACATGCATCTACATGTCATGTATTGCAATTAGCAAAGTCTAAATCAATTATACCAAATTTTGTACATTGGGCAATAAAATATACAGGGTGTGAGTTGAATGTGTTAACTTGTGGTCCATGATTGAATTATATACATGGTCAAGGCATACAAAATCATGAAGTAAACACCTATAACCAAAGCTATGAAAACAAACATGATGATTGTATAAAAGATACATAGTACTATTATAACTAACATATAGTTCATGGGTCATTCCATGTCAAATCAACAAGGAATTTAGGGTCACCTCTCGGATTTTGACAAAACTTAGTGTGTTTGTAATACCTGTGGTGCTTATCACTCATGCAAATTTTTAGCTCCATACATTCCATAGTTTCTGATTTATGACCTCAAATATTTTGAATATTTCACGAAAATTTGGTCCATCTCTAGTTATAAAATTGACTGCAACTTTGTTCTGTGTAAATATTTTTAAAGACATTTTTCACTGATGGAAAACTGTTGATTGACCTTTCCAGTGATCCCTAAATTATGGGATATCTACTTAATTATGGTTCAAAAGTACTTCATTGAAAACTTTAATCCTTTATATTTTGAAAAATGCTGATTGAAATTTTTCAAATTCTTTTGTGAATAATGATTGGGGCATAGCCTATGTTTGTTAAAATTTTTGTGGTGGGACCACAATGGGCTCAAGAGATATAATGAATTATGATGTGGTATGCGGTGGAATTTGCAGGCTATTGTTGCTGTATTGGAGTGTACACCTCCAATAACCACTCACAACAAGGCTATGCCAAGTTTGTCTTACAGAGTGAAGGTGTCTAGGTACATTGCAACCTGTATTAGTGACCACCTGTATTGAAAGGCCACCTATATACTGCAGTTAAATTATACTTCTTTAATGTATAGCACAAAAGCATCAACCCTTTCTAGCAAATCCAAAAATGGTCCTCATTAGACAGGTTGACTATAAATTATAGATCTGATCACCATGTGTCCCTAAACATCATGTAAATGTTGTACCATCTCTTCACAAGTATCTTCTTTATTAAGTTGAATCCCACTGTAGTGGATTTGGCCATATTTAAGTTCCGTATGTGGCTGCATAGATACATACAACAGAACTCCTCAGAAGGGATACCTGGATACCTTGATAACCAGGGTACCTGTTTATACACTGCATGTATTCCCAATCTATAGCGGTGCACGTACATTTGGCCAAGATACTTCTGTAGCTTCTGTAATATGAGCACTTTATTATGGTCCTAACAATGGAGGGGTTTTGCCATATACGTACATGCATTAATTGTACCTCAATGTGTGAAATTAATTACTACATTACTTTACATTCACGACCACTTTGAAGATCAAGTCATAAATTCATACACATACTCACATAGGAAGTAAACATGTTGAACATTTACCTGTACTGACCTTCAAAAACGTGAACACAAAATACTTTGAAAAACCATTAATTTTAGTAATTACAGTACTATAAATCACGCATTGAGGTGCAAGCAAATGTTAATAATATAAAAACTCTTGGTACAAGTAATGCATCTACTATGTACAGTGTAACTATTCTATTCCCTGGACCATTGATAAAGTGTTCATTTTTGAGAAACCACAGACTTGTCTTGGGTCCAAAATGTACGTACAATTACAAAGTGAGGTCATGAGGCTATCAAGGTACCCAGATATCCTTATTGAGGAGGTCTGTTGTACCTATGCAGCCATGTATGTAACTTGAATAGTGTAGAGTGGGGATATGTATGTAAGTGCACTACGGCGAGATTTTACTTAATAAATAAGGTATAACTGAAGAGATGGTACACCATTAATGTGTTTATGGACGCATGATGATCTCATTTATAGTCAACCTGTCTAATAAGGACCATTTTTGGATTTGCTAGAAAAGATTGATGCTTTGGTGCTATACATTAAGATCAAATTAAAGTATAAATTAGCTGCAGCTTATGGATGGTCTTTCAATACAGGTGGTCATTAATACAGGTTTCAATGTACCTAGACACCTTCACTCTGTAAGACAAACTTGGCAGTGAGTGGTTATTGGAGGTGTACACTCCAATACAGCAATAATAGCCTGCAAATTCCTCCACATACCACAACATAATTCATTATATCTCTTGAGCCCATTGTGGTCCCACCACAAAAATTTTATCAAACATAGACTATGACCCAATCATTATTCACAAAAGTATGTGAAAAATTTCAAGCAGCATTTTTCAAAATATAAAGGATTAAAGTTTTCAATGAAGTACTTTTGAACCATAATTAAGTAGATATCCCATAATTTAGGGATCACTGGAAAGGTCAATCAACAGTCTTCCATCAGTGAAAACTGTGTTTAAAAATATTTACACAGCATAAAATTGCAGTTGATTTTGTAACCAGAGATAGACCAAATTTTCATGAAATATTCAAAATATTTGAGGTCATAAATCAGAAACTATGGAATGTATGGAGCTAAAAATTTGCATGAGTGATAAGCACCACAGGTACTACAAACACACCAAGTTTCGTCAAAATCCGAGAGGTGACCCTAAATTCCTTGTTGATTTGACATGGAATGACCCTCACATTGCTATGCGTATGACCAAGTGTAAATAATGAAGAACAATATAGTTAGTTTCGTGTGTATACTTGGATCCTGTGGTTGCCATTATCACTGATGTAAATATTTCCATCAGAACTCAAAGCTATTCCTTCTATATAAGTGAACTGTCCTGCACTAGACCCCTTTGATCCAAAGCTGCTCGCAAAAACACCATCCTAATGTTATTTGATGGTTAAAATACTCGGCCACAAGGGTGTACCCATTGCAATAAGTAGCAAGACAATATGGAAAACTTGAATGAACTTTGTAATATTGTTTCTTTGTACCAAACTTCCCAATACACTGACCATCCAGTGTGAACTTGTGGACACCTTCATTACTTCAAGTGGAGACCAACACATGATCATCAGTATTAATAGTGACATCTCATGTAGTAGACCAGCAAATTCTTCTGATCCAAATGAGAAGCAATATTCACCATCAAGTCTAAATACTGAAATGATGGAGTTACCAGAGTCAGCAACATAGACCTTATCATTATGGACTGCAATACCAGTTGGACTGTTCAGTTTTCCATTGTCAGATTTACTGCCGAACTGGAGTAGATAATTGCCAGTGGTGTCAAACTTTTGTACCCTGTGGTTGCTACCATCCACCACATACAAGTGATCATCACCATCAAACACTACTCCTTTAGGATTGTTAAATTCTCCATTTGTACTACCAATGGTACCAAATGTTTTAACCAGTTGATCTTCACCATTAAACAAGTGGACACAGTGTTTGGAGCTGTCAGTTACTGCCCATGTGCCATTTTTACTGAATGAAATACGACCAGGTGACCTCATGTTGTCAATATTCAACACTTTACTGAGCTTGTGATCTGTAGAGTAATGTCCAATCAGATCCATTTTGAAGAACAAATATAGTTTATGAACTAAATTGAGAGCAGCCTGCACATCAGTTTAACTCTGAACAAATTTCTTTATTGCTTTTATGCTGCCACTATGTCACTTTTATACCCACTGAGTTGTGCAGATGTAATGTTACACTAATGTAACTGCATCTGGTCACTCAACTATGAATGCTCATATTAACACATTAGTACTGCATCAGTGATACAACTACGTATCATGTACTCTAAGAACATATTGCTGCTTTTGCAATAGGATAGTATATAATTCTGACAATTGGCCACAGCTGCACTTCCTTATTAGGACAAAGCATAGAAACACTGCATATGTGCACTACTGAAGTGGGTGTTGTCTCCACAGTGATAGTTATGTCTGCAATACCTTTTGTTAATCAACTTAATTAGTATGTGCATGGCATAGCTATTATTAGTATTACAACCAAAGTAGTGATCACAATGGAACCTCTCTTATCCAGGCGGTCTGGTACATTCTACTGTCTGTATCCAGAAATGTCATATATAACTAAAAAATGCATGCTATTATTAGCTTAAATATAATGTTGTTATTGCTATCAGTTGGTGCTATGCAGAGGGAAATCACTCATGGTCATTCCCCTGAGCTGTAAGAATACATTATCAACCTTAGTATTAGTAGAATAACAAGCCACCAAACAGGTATACAGCAACCTTTTAGGCTCCCTCCTTGTGCTTTCATCTAAACAAAACTTCATTGGCAAGCCTTAAAGCCTCAGACTAATTTAAGGCTCACACATGATGCTGTTTAGCATTCATCTAGTTATGACCAATAGACTAATCTAGGCTGTCAGGACAATGGATAATAGAGGTCTGGAAAAGAGAGGTTCCAGTTACTAGATGTCAGCACCAGTTGCTGGCATGCCTTTATGCACATCAATTGTAATTTGTACATACATGCTCAATAAAGCTATAAATTATCAGTTTGTCATATGGCTGGTTGAAACTTTAAGCACATGTGGAGCGTAATTTGATTATAAATGGTTAATTTTTCAGCATTGTCAATACAGTGACGGTATATAGTAGAAACACTGCATAACTCTGCTCTGATAGTTAACTACAAAAATTTCTATTTGCAACAAAAAGTTTTGTAGCCAACTATGTATGGTAACAAACCCTATCCGAAGTCACTGATATTCAGTGCACTTGTTAATGTTGTATATGTAGGCATGTGCTGTACTGCATGATTGTATGCATGCTGTGACTGGCTTTGTACATAACAGCAAATAAAATGTCATAACTGTTGACTTCTTATACTGAATAAGTTGCTCTTTGCATCTAAATGCTGCCAGATACTGTAGCTACACTCTTAGAAAATTTCAGATGATAATATACTACGATTAAAAAGTGTAAAGTTAAAAAAATCGGTCAAATTTTGTGTTTGAAAAAGGTATACCTTTCCACTAATCCAGCCACAATTATATACATGGTATTTATAAAATTCCCTGATGGGTGATTTGCACACTGTTCTGTTACAATATCCTAGTTAGGCACAGATGAATTGCCCCTATAATGTCTATTTTATTTTGCTAGCTGTTCATGCACTTATACAAGGCAGAAATCAAGAAAGTATTTTAATTTTGCTAATAGCTGTTATTTCTTCTAATTCAGTAAGCATAATTTACAAAATGCAATGCAAACTGTCAGTCAGGAGTTCAGTCTCAAGAAGCTAAATTTTCAAAAGTTTATGCCCCCAGATCTCTCTTGTAAGCTTATGTGCATTTCAGCTGGAATGCCCTTCTGACACTGCCCAGTTACTTCCCTGAGCTAAACCTATACCTCACCTGTTGCATATGTAAACTCCTACACATTACTGGGATAATGACGTGTGTAGTAGCAAGGTTGCTGGGATATTTCTGTATTCTGAGATTCTGATTTAAAGTGTGTTAAGAATTTAATTGGAGAGTTTGATTCATTACTCAGCTTCACGTTGGTAGCAAAGCTACTACAGAGGTGTAGCGAGGATTTTAAAGGAGATTTCAAACAGTACATGTGATGCTTAATTGGGGAATGGAAAATGGAAAAGGTCCATAGGGTGAATCAAACAATTATTAAATACTAGTTTTGATATTTATGTCATGTACAGAGGTGATGAACAATGCTTTTTTGTTAAATTACACAATTACGTTGCTGTGTACATTAATTAGAATATCAAAATTATTTAAAATATGTAATTAATTACCTATGTATTTTTTTGAAAATCTGGGCCATTGATTTTTAACATCATATAAAACAAAAGTAACGATGTATCTTAAATTTACAAATATTAGGGATATTGTAATTTTCATTTTAAGGGTGCTCTGTACAGTTTGTACACAGCTTCCCAAGACATAGTCTGTTTTGCACTAAAAGAAAATTATGGTCACTTAATTAGTCTGTGACATGTTGATGTACTTTAGTACCTCTAAATTAGGTATCCCATAGCAACAAGTGCACGCATCTTGCTATTCTACACCCTCTCACTTAAATTAGAACTACTCCGTCATTTTTAGTCCAATAGACATGAAATTTTCACACAAGCTACTTTAATACTTTTACCAAAGAAGAGTGTTTGTCATTTTGAAATAGCAAGTTCAGATGATGAATAATGTGGAAGTACAGAAATGGATTTGTGGGAGTGTCAACCCGAAAGATAAATATGTGATGATTGAGAAGCTAAAAGACAAAAAAACGGACAATGGTTTGTGCTGTTTAGCATATAGAGCATCATAAAACTATCAAGGCTCTTGTATATAAACTGTAGGACTAGTTCTAGTATAAAGGGAAAACTGTAACTCATGTTCTAAAGCAAATTTAGCAGTTGGGTTTGGACTGAACTGTGTACTAGTGTTAGCTTATATCCAGTAAAAAATACAGAACATTTGCTAAACCCATTTGTGAGTTATAGAACAATTAAAATTCACGGAAGCCATATAAGTGAACGGTACAGAGCACCCTTAAGTTCCTTCTATATTTTCAATGGCCCAATTACTTATATAGAAAAAGTTGTAATCCCCCCAGGAAACAGCTAGTGGAGCTATGACATGCACTGACAAAAATGAATTTAAAATTTATCCTTCTCTGCGCCCACGCATGCAAACATAGCTAGATGTATAAATCCCAGGGATCTATCTGTTGATGATGCAGTGATTTAGAGGGTCTATCCCCACAGTAACCAATGGAAATGGAAAATCCTGAAACATTTTCCAAGAATATAAAAAAATTTTTTTATGAATGCTCTACTAGAGTATCTCAATATTTAAATATGTATGTTGCCATTGCTGTACTGCACTGATGTTGTTACTACATTTGTCCTGCCAAACTAAATGGTGTGTGCTCCTATGCCCCTGAGGCCTAGTGGTGTCTGGGTAATCATGCCTGGCACTTTAATCAATCTGTTGATCTAACTGTCATAAATAATAGCTTTTGGTAGGGGCTGATGTAAACTGAATTATGTAACAGCTACTATATGTAGTCAACCTGTGTTTAAAAGTCAGTTTCAACAATATCAGTGTGGTAGGATTGATTGTCATGCTTACCATGCACCTTAACCACTTTAACATAGACTAGTTCAATTCTCTTGCAGACCTTAAACTGTCAAAGTGCAAACCTGGTGGATCAAAGAGTTATACGTATAACATAAAATTAAGCATATCTAGCAAGTGTACATGTACTCTATGAAGTCAATTATAATTCACATTGAAGACATGGTAGCTATACAAACTACTTGATAGTTAAGGTGTTGACTTACATACATAAGTACAATATGCAATCCAGAACAGCTAACCTGTGACAAAAGATCAAGAGTGCAGCTATCAAAACAGGCTAAAAGATGTGATATCAAAGGGTGGCAGCTGAGAAAATGGCTACAGTGGTATAAGTAATGTTTAATATAAACATTTAGAAATATCAATGGTAGCAACAAACTTCTACACTATGTGACTGGATCTGTGAAAAGGGGTCTTGCATAGCCTTTCTGATTGCATGTATATATACTTGGTAACCCATAACTTAATTTGTGAATATGATATTGCCCTGCAATTTGGTAATGTTATTATACCCCTAACATATAATACCACTATTACTTGGTGTAGTCTATTTACACTAACATAGTACGTAGCAACAAATCATTATAATATATAATGATGTTGTTAAAATTATTGATTCACCTGTAGAAAAGTAAGACAAAAGATAAATGAAAAGAAAGTACCATAAATTAATGGTTGAAGTCCAGAACTTGTTTATACAATTACAAAAATATATGCAAATCAGACAAGCTGTCGAAAGAGTCCGACCATCCAGGCTAGCTTGAAAAAATATGTGATGTCTAATGATCCCATTTGAAACCATATCTTTTTAAAACTAGCCTGTTGTTGATGGCTGCACTCTGAATAGTTAACACTATACCATATTATAGTGATATCCTTGTATAATATTTTAAGCAATAAATAATGCTGGTTAAAATGTTGAATTAAGCCTAGCTAGTTGTAGACAGTCCAGTGCACCATAGTTTATGGACAACTTTTAAGTACGTAGTGTGAAGAAGTTTCTGACTTCGAAACACTTAACAAATGAGTACACCTCCTTCGACTCAATTTAATTTATGTAGCAATAATTGTTAATGACATTCAAGCACACATACAAAAGCAAAAGCCTTCAGCTGCTATGCTAGACGGTCATGCCTACCCAGTGAACAAGAATTGAGACACCTGTGCACTACTCTGGTGCACATGTGTCAATGTAGGATATGTAACCCACAGAGGTTGTAACATGTCTGGTGAGGGCACCCAAAGTCCCACCTGGACCTTCACTTGCTGTGTGAGACATGGACGATTGATGTTTGCTTAACATCAGGTTTGCAACTGGGTGGAGCTGGCTGCTTCCCCAAGTCCCCATTTAAACAGCTGGGTAGACTGGAGTAATGGGAGTAAAACTGAAGGAAAAACAACAATACCAACTGTGCATAAAGCCTGGAAACATACCAGGCTGGTGCTCTAGCTACTTGGCTATGCTGCACACATACACACACACACACACAAAAAGCAAAGCCTATGGCAGCCGAGCAAAACACAGTTATTCCCGCCCAGCAAACCACTACTGGGATGAGTGTGCACCACTCGGGCACTTAATTGAGCTTTGTGCAGGCAAATCCTCCTGGGGCATGGACTAGTAACCTGCAGGAGGTCTCATGGAGAGAGGTCACGAGCCAAAAGTTCCCAACACCACTCAGTGAGACGAGGACAGTTAGGCATTTGCTTCCCCAGTGAACCCTAAACATGACACCTGTTCTCTCTTATGTGCATATTGGATACTCTAGTTGGCCATTACATGCCGTGAACACGGAAGCCCTATAATTATATTATACTCACATACTGACACATATAGTGCTTCACTGTTGAGAATTTAGGTCTTTGCAAGTAAATTTGAAATCTTTAAGAGTCATTACTGATCTAAACATGGAGACATTTAGTATGTACGAAGGTTCCGAGGTGACAGTTACTGGTGATTTTATAGTATGGAAGATAATATTTTTTCTCTTTTCACTAAAGTTGTACAATAAATCACTAAAAGTTATGCAAAAAGTATTTCCTTGTAATTTTGGCCTCAAACAATAAATAGTAGCCATGGTTCTTACTAAATTGGAGATTCCTGGGTCTATTCCTGTATTTCTTGTGATACATGCACATACAGGAAGGTCCCATGTTACCAGCACAAACATATGTAAGCTTACACCCACTGTCAGTGATGATATCATGAGCCACATGTCTCTTTTCATTCAATTTTTATGCAGCGTAATAGTGATACTGTATATATCAGGTATAATGCGTATAAAAAGTAATCATTGTATTCTACTCATACCTATAAACCTTTATATAGCAGTGTATCCAAAACAGTATCAATTCTCTGAATATAATTTGAAGTGTAACCTGTGCTATGCTGCATAAAAATTGTCTGTATATGCACAGGCAGAGTAACTATTTTTTTCTACCACTGAATATTCTAATCCTTTTGGAAGTGTTTACAAACCATGCACATGCAGCATACTGGCTTCAAAATGCAACTTCATTTTCCTTAAAGCTTTAATAGAAGACATTGACACCTTGATACCAACTATAAAGTATCCTAATGTGAAGGTGACTGTCCAATTATAGTTCATGTACAAGGTCAAGATCCACAACTGTACATACACAAATAGGTACATGTAAAATATCATCCGACACACACTAGAGTTTTATGAATACTTAAATACTTGCTTAAAGGGGAAACATTATCATATGCCACTAAATTATTTTAATGTTGGACACTGATGTCGTTGACCAGAAATGAATATTGTAAAGGTCATAAGTTAGTGAAGGTCACTATTAAATGTAGTGAAGATTAATGCACCTATCAATGTATTGTCCCCCCACCCCGACTACTTACATAGCACATGTACTACACTATAATAGTCTGTATCACATTATCAGGGACAACCGCATACAACACACTACACACATTTTAGCAGTTAATTATGTCGGACACTGAAACCCGATATCGGACCTGCAATGCGAGCAGCTAGCAATAGCGTGATAGCTAACCCAAAGCCTCACCCCTCACCAGTTCAGTGGCCATGCAGTGGTGGTAAGCATTTTAAAAATTTATTTGTAATGGCGTTTTGTTTACTTTTTGCTCATAGAGATTCTGATTTTGCCTCGCCAGATGTTTCTTCACCAGAGTTGCTATCATTGATTAAAGAAAAGTTACCACGATATATACAGAAATGTTTTCTTGCATCAGGATTGGACACGGAAGAATCTATTGCTTACATGGGTGCAGATTCTGTTAAAACAATGGAACCATTTGTAGAGAAACGATTTTCACATGATCCTAGCAAGCACAGCAAGTTCTTACCTACTAGTTCTGGGTCCTCGTTTGAATTTCCTCCAGGTCACAAAGTTTTGATCTTGAGGTTTATTAAACAAGTGAAAGAGAATTATAATACCAAGCATTGTCAAAGCCAAGTAAACTCCGATACTCCCATCTTGTGACAGTAGCCAGGGTAGAGTCTCAAATAAAAGGCCACAAAGTAATAGATATTGAAATAGATCATCACTTCAAGAAAATAAAAACAAGTTTGAACATCACAAGTCTCTCAGGAAATGCAACTCAAGGTGATAGTAAGGTTCACAGGCATGTGAAGAGCCAAATAAATGAATGGATTGCCAAAAGACAAAGAAAAAATGAAGAAATAGTTTGGCCACTTATATCTTGGAAATGGCTGGGGAGTTTTCTTCAAATTTGGTATGTGTGGTGGCCTACCTGGCGGGCACCTCTGCAGTGAAACTGGTTTCAATCGGATGAGAGATCACGGAGCTACAAAGGTATGAAAATTGCATTTTCTTTCTTCAGTACTGTCAATATACTCATGGTGTGGCACGCTGGCTTCTTGGGTCGCATGACACATGCACTACCGTGTGTCTTAATATACATAGAGTCGGTATCAGTATAAGAGTTTTGCTGTGCAGTGTATAAGTAGTTAAGTATATGAGTTTTGCTGTGCAATGTATAAGTAGTTAAGTATATGTACCACAAATGCTATACCATCTCAAAACTCTACAGGAGCTCAATCTATATGACATTGCTTGCATGGGCAAGGGCACCTCTGCTTACAGTACTGACCCCAGCCCATTGATAGCTCTCTTTCTGGGATGATGGGAAATGTGTCAGAAAAGAAAGTTTCAATGTTTATTTCATCAGGCTCCTTATAATTAATCAGTCAGATGCAATACTGTAGATAACTGGCAAGGCCCAAGACACAACTATGAACTGTTAATGTCTGTAAATACCTCAAGCATCAGCACAAAAATAAAGTTGATAATATAACATGTACATTCCACAGAGTAGCATGTTTCTTTTCAGCTGGTTTGCAAAGAAGTTTGCCTGGTAACCCCTTCCACGAACACTGAATCTAGTCTAAGTTCTTAGTATTTTAGAATATTTATGTTTTCACTCTGTTGTTACAGGTAATTATATAACCAGTTTGCCAAGGCAAGGTGTTGATAACAAATATATAGCTGGGACAATCTCTTGTGGAACTGTCAAATTTGTTAGTTCCATAACTTTGAACCTGAATTACTATTATTATTGATATACAGTCAACACACAAACACACAATCACACAACGCTATAGTTGTATACACGCAGTCACATGTATTATATTATGGATGTGTCAATCATGCATGCACACAAGTCAGTGACATAGTCAAACTAACTGTTATGTACAACAAGAGATTCTTGATAGTGAAAGTAGCCAGGATGTCTCCTTGCTGCACCTTCTGTGTTGTTTCTAAAATAATGCATAAACAAAAATAAGCATGTACACACACGCGCGCGCACACACACATACACACACACACACACACACACACTACACACACCATGCAGGGTTTGCAGTAATAAGATCATCAAGTGGTTGGTATTCATTAGATTTCTTGAAATATCTGACAAAACGATGAGTTGCTAGCTTGATACCAGCTAAGCAGCATAAGAATAGAGGAAGGACCAACAAAGCTATTGTTATTCCAGGAGCAACAGACTGCAACAAAGTGTAGATATTTATATTAGCAATAACTGACATGATGTTTAGTAGGAGTCCATCAAAAAGGTTTAAGATCTTGTCTTTGTAAGGTTGAGCCCACATGTGGATCAATGCAATAACAACTAAAGTTGTCTGTAGGTAAAACAACATGTTGTAATAGTTACTGTTACCTACAAATACAATTAACATGATCACTTGACGACATATCAGATAATAAGCAGCAAACCAGCGATACTTGGTCTTGTAGCACCCTTGAAACTGATCCAGTAATGGTTTGATCTTGATGAAGTTAATTTTCCTACTTAACAAAGGCTCCAGCAATAACAACAATGGTAAACCAATCCCTACAACCAATTCACAGATCACAGCCACAATACCATATATGGCATGACGACCATGGAAATATCCAATGTGTGGAGATGCATATGTGTATACCTCATTAACATCAGTAAACTTGAGTGGCCTCAGTAACTGTAGTGAAGTGGATGTTAATGATGTGTAAGATAGTAATAGGAGAAGACAGATAACACGAATGATACATCGACTGACAAGTACTGTTATTCTCACTGAACATCTAGCTGCCAGTACAATTACCAATGTCAGTATTGAAACAGCAACAGCATGAGAGTAGTGGATAAACAACTGGTCTATTCCACTTAATCCTGTCACAAAACAAAGCTGTCCAAGAAATTCTGGAGTAAGGTTTGCAAAGCTTGACAAGATCCTAACAAGCTGATATGTTTCATCAGAAATGTTTGTGTTAACACTCAACAAGATACCCACCATACTGTAGTAATAGATTATCCCATACACATATCCTGATGATATCTGAAAGTTGAAGTACATTAAACTAAACACACCAACTACCACTACAATCCAATACAAACAGGTCAACACTACCACTAACACTGTCATTCCAGTACTACAATGGTCTACACTGATACAGTCAGTAGAGTCATATGTTAGAGTGCAGTTTGAATTGCAATTTCCACAAGCAGTCCCTGACCTGTTTCTTTTGCACTGAGTATTAACTGTTTCTGGTAATTCAAAGTATCCTTGTCTGGTCTCCTTACGAAACTTACAATAATGGTTAGGACACAATGATGTAGTTGGTGTTCCTCCAACACTACCAAACCAGTAACCTCTTCTGATCTCATTGTAAGTGTCATAACACTCCACCACATCATGATGGTAACAAACACAAGTCTGAGTCACTTTGCTGTACACATTTCCAGGATGATGACTACAAGGTACTAATTCTACTTTAAGTGTAGTACTTACCTTTGGCCGAGAGTATGAAGTTAAATTTAAATTTAAAGTTACATTAATATTTGTTTCATTTGCTCCCATAAATTTAACACTAAGACTTGTGATATTGTCAATCAAAATATGTTCACTCAGTAGAGAGACATGTACATTTGAACAATCAATGCATTTTATGTTAAACAGTGATGGTGCCGCTTTCTTTTCAAAAAAGTCAAGGAGAACACCATTAAACTTCACATCATGACCAAGAATATTGTTCTTTATGTAGTAAATGTTGTGATCAGAGTTAGATGATATGTTAACACCATCACTGTTTGGGAAATATAATCTCAGTTCATGTGGTGAAGTGACTATAGGAGATCCAGTACCATTGAGTGAAGTGTAGCTTGCATTACACTGAATAGATACATTTGTCTTGTTAACTAATTGATAATATTTGAAATGGCATGGTATAGACAGTAAAGTTGGTTTTATTTTACAGGATTTTGGAATGTTAAAATATAAGGAGTTACCAACTAGTACAGCTGAATTGTTTATAAACACAACACTGGAACTATCAGAGAAACTGTAACCAAAACCATTATCACAATCAGGGATTATCATATTTATGTAAATTGCTCCTCCATTGTGTGAAACAATATTGTTCACAAACCTAACAGTGGCTTGTTTATCAATCAGAACAACACCACCCTGGTCAAGATACACTGCAGCACCATAATCAGCTGTGTTGTTCTCAAACAATACATTATCTATTAAATGAAGTATACTTGATGACAGGTACATAGAGCTACCAATATTATTGGTGAAGTTTGAATTATTAACTTGTACTTTAAGATTTGAAAAGGGTATTACATAAAAGTAAGCTATACTATCATCAGCAATATTTTTATCAAAGGAGGTATTACAAATTTTCACTTCACCGGTAGACGATGAAGTAGTAACATGCAATGCTGCACCATGTCCAGAAGACTTGTTGTCAATAAATTCACATTCTGTTATATGTAGTGAGAAAAATGAATCAACCCTCAATGTAACAGCTGGACTGTGATATTTTAAGTTTCCATTTGATTTAAAAATTACATTTGTCATGTATACTTCAACATCTCCATAACTAAATGTCTTATAAATAGCAACAACCCCAGCATCTGATGATTGTAAGCCATTAACTGTATTATTAGTAATGTTTACTGTAGTAAGGTTGATTGACATATTAACTGTTAAAACCATTTCAATAATAAATTCATTATTAGTAAAACTTGAATTGTTTATCATTACCCTCACACTGTTTTCAGGAGTTATCCACAAAAGACAATTACCTAGGTTTTTCCTGAACACAGAAGATTCAACTACAAAAAAAACATTTTCATTTGAACGATTCAATCCTGATCCAGAAAAAGCAAAGCCGTTACCATTATTGACCACACTGATTCCTATCAGATGAATCTCCTTCAGTACAGATAAATGATTCTGAAACCATGCAACCCAACTATTATATAAAAAAATAGTATCTTTGATCCAAACAACAAGTGAATGACCACTAATGTCAACAGAAATAATACCAGCTCTATTTGAATAAATATTGTTATCAAATTTACTGTCAGAAATGTTAATAGTCAGATCATCCGAAACATTTGAGTTTCCTATAAACAAAGCACCATAGTCAACAACCCTCCTCATTTCATAAATAATATTTGATGTAAAATTGGTATGGTGTATTGTAAGTATTCCAGTAAAACCTCGTAAGTAAACTGCTGTTATTCCAGAATACTGAAAGGTACAGTAAAGTAGTGAAATATTACTAGTGATATTAAATGTCAATCCTGCGATATTTGTTCCATTAGGGTCACCACACCTGTCCCATGTGATCCCCTCAATGACCACATTATCACATGACTCACAGTACATACCCCCACTATTGTTACAAATGATGGTAGCACCATTACCAGTTATTGTAATGTTGTTTAGATCACCTGATCCCATTTTGATGTTATCTTCTAGTGTAACTGATTCTGATGTAATGCTGATTACAGTGTTACTGGTCATATAGAGTAAAGCAGTGGATAGTGAAGTACACACACATTCTCCATCAACACAACATGTAGTATTGTCACTACTACCAGTAGTGTTGATGGTGATCACTTTACTATGGACAGGTTGACTGGTGATCAAGGTGATCAAACCAATCCACACTAGGATCAAGATCATCATTCTGCATACATATAAAACATTACTTGAAGTATACGACATTATTCATAATTGAGTTTGTACATTAATTTCAATAAGTACAGTAGCACTCATCAAGACAACTAGTGTGTCATGTGGCCAAGAAACTGATAATCATACCAGTAGTGTGTTACTATATCAGGAAGAAAGCAAATTATCACAATAGCTACTGTAGTTATATATGTAGCTCTGCGATCCTTCTCCAAATAGACCATGGAACTGCCCACCAGGCCACACATTACATATGAGCAAAATCACTGGTCACTCTTCAGATATATCATGTGACCAAAGTTTTGTTCATATTCGTCACAATAGTTTTAATTTCCACACTTTGCAAAAATTGCAAATACATATAAAACTTGATCACCTTACAATCTGGCACACAGATTTGATTTATTTATGTAAAAAAATATTTTGTCATGACTACAAGGTAAACTACATATGCACAGGAATAACTTGAAAATTGGTCTGTAAGCACCATGCTTTCCTGTGTGATGTGATGTTGTAGAAGTTGAGAAGTCACGTGATACCATGCATGGAAGGCTCTTGTGAGGATACCAGGAGTGAGTTGGGCAGAAAGCCACCAAGAATTTGCCACTTAGTTCAACCAGAACTTTACTGCTGAAATCTACTTATAGGATCATATTTTATATTGAATCACTGAATACACTGTGTGTGTTTTGGAGGTTTGCATGAGGGAGCTGGGTTTAAGGAAGAAGTGCTACTGAGTTCCTACAACTTTGGAGGTCTTATCAAGGTAGATTGGATTGTGGAGAAGCTATGAATGTCTGCATAACCTACAAGAAGGAAGTTACAGAAGAACACAAGGCCATGGCATGTGACCTTCAAATGGAAATATGTGTAGGTTGTTTAAAGCGTAATGATAAGCTAAGTGATGAACTGTATAAGGCACTGGTTGGGTGTCGTTCTAGAAGTGAGACACAAAGAGTGGCTGGTCAGTGTGCTACGTGCTGACGAGTTCAATGCACTAGTACACGAGCTACATGAAGAGAAGAGACCACTTATTACCTGTCTGAAAAGCAAGATACAGGCCCTACTAAACAATTAGTGAAAGGTCAAGGCACCTACTGAGGTTAGAGTCAGGGTCAAGGTTCGAACAAACTGAAGATACAAGTGTAGTACAATTGTCAGACAAGAAATACCCACCAAAGTGATGGTATATTAGTTCTAGCAGTGATACATATGCAGTTCATCTCAACAGAGTGCTCAACTATCTGGTAGACAGAGTAGGAAGTGTGACCTTGATTCTCCTGGATTTTGTTCTCTTACTAGCAGAGTTGACAAATTGAGGTGATAATGACTTTGAGATATGGTCATTAAATTTTACTGAAGCAACCAATGATTGTGGGTGGAACGTGCTCAGTGGTTTTCATGGTTTCTAACTGCATGGTCCTGCCAAAGAAACTTGGCAATGCACTGTCAAGGAAGGGGACAAGGCTTCTTGGTCAAAGATAATGGAGATCTATTGTGGACAGTACAGTGTTCAACTTGATCCATGCATGGCTTATCAGAGGTACCAAGAACTTTAATACCATCACTCTGGGTTAGTCTAACTGGATGCAATGTGCGATTACCAGTGCATGGCACCTCATAAGTATAACTGATGAGATCCTGGAATCTATTTTGTGGAATAAGATTTCACTGGAACTCCAGAAAGAATTGAGAAATATTCCTGATAGAGCTTCTACAGAGACTGCTACATGCAAGGGTGTGAAAACTTGCAATGAACAAATGTAATATGTAATATTTACTAGTTAAAAAATTGCATGACACAAAGTGTGGCTAGGGTCTTCCTCTCCTTACCAAGGAGAGTCCAAGACCCAGGATTAGCATTTCTCATGATTTTCATGTGTCATTTGTGTCACTATATGTCACTACCTACTGGTGAAGCAGTCCGCCATGCCAGAGAAACGAGACAGAGGTAACGGTGATTTGCCACCTCACAAGAAAGCCTCGACTGCTGACACCATAGCTTTAAACAAGCAGAAGGAGGATCTTTGTGTCAAATGGTGTACAATATGAATGATGCTCTAATTGGGAACATAGAGATTGTGCCGGCTTGTCTAAAAGTCTGTATAAAGCTCTTTCTAGCTCCACAGGTGGTTTATGTGTTTTTGCTCTCGTTGTGAACCAAAAGTCTAACTAGCACTGAAGTTTTTGATGAAATTGAAGAAACATAATTTCCTAGAGAACAAACTGTAGCAGCTTGAGGAAAGAATCTCAAAATCCCTTGAAAATGCCAGCGAACATCTAAGTACACATAATAGCCAACTCACACAAAATGTAACAAGACTAGAAGGGAATGCTCAACACACTCCATTCAATCAGATACCTAGTTATGCCTCAGCTGCTGCCAACCTCAGAATATAGCACAGCTGACAGAAAATTCAATGTGATAATATATGAAATAGAGGAAAGCTCAAACAACACAACAAGATCTGAGTGTATCCAGAATGATCTTTCAAAGGTGGTAGAAACTTTTTCCGATATCAATGACAACATTGAATCTAATGCCATCAAAGATCATTTTCAACTTGGGAAATACCTGAGAAACCGCCAAAGGCCTATCTAGTAAAATTCCTACATTCCTTTGATGCCCTTAGTATTCTATCAAAGAAAAGAGACCTCCAGTCATCTATTATGTTAAAGCCCGACATGACAAAACAGGAACGATTTAGTGAACAGATATTACTCAAGCAACGATGGCAGTTACTACAAAATGGATACAGTCGTAAACAAATCAAAATCTGCCGTAATTCCCTCATTGTAGATAATGCAGTTTTTGCCAAGGTACTTGAAAACAAGTTAGTGTTCTTGTTAACAACTCCAGAAGCCAGATCTACAACTACAACTACTGCAACACCAAACCCTGATCCTACCTCCAAACCAATGGATCTCAATTCTGTCTCCAATTGACTAGATATCAACATGTGCCTATGGAATCCTAGAAGCATTGTTAACAAATTACCCTCACTTATTAGTTTTGCATACGCATCGTCATTTAAAGTTTTTGCCATTACTGGAAACTGGCTCAGTGATCACATTTTTGATTAAAAAAATTTACCCAACAATTTCATTATCTACCGTAAAGACCGTACTTCTCGTGGAGGTGGAGTTATGCTAGCCATTGACATACCCATCTCTAATAAAATCCTTCCAGGTCCTAACAATATTGAAGTAATTGTTGTCCAAATCACCACCCGCAATCCACTTACACTGCATTTAGTACACAATCCCCCAAACAGTTTTGCTACTTATCAGCAAAACTTTTTAAATTTTCTTTCTAACATAATGCAATCTGATAACAATGTTGTTATTCTTGGAGATTTTAATATGCCAGATATTTGTTGGACATCTTTAAGTGCTGGTTCTAATTTCTCTACACTATATTGTGACATGGTCTTTAAGTACAACTTTTCACAGCTAATTCACATATACATGGAAACACATTGGACTTAATAATCAGTAACTGTGACAAACTAATTCACAATATTTCAGTCAACGATACATCTTCCTCCTCTCTCAAATCAGATCACCACATGATATTCTTCAAATTAAGTAAATTAATTTGAATCATCACCAAAGAAGAGAACCTTTCTATATCTACGACTACTCCAGAGGAGATTATGAAAACCTTAATATGTACTTATGTAGTACTGACTTCTTAGATTATTACCATTCCAGTGATGTCGAATACTTTTGGACCTCTATTAAATTTGTTACACTTTCTTCTATAGAGCAATGTGTCCCCATGATTAAACTCGGCCCAAATCAACAACCAAGATGGTTCACACCAACTTTTGAGACATCATATCAAATGCGTGAGAACCTTAAGGAAAAAGTAACTTCAGTCACCCACTGAAAACAACAAGACAGCAGAAACTAATCTCAACAACAAATTCATCCAAGTGAAGTCAGCTTACGAATCCACTCTTATACACAACTTTGCTTCTACCAATGACTCTAAAATTTATCAATACATACGAAACCAGGAGCTTATGAGCCGCCAAAGGCATCTTCGGCAGCTCATTAGCTCCTGACGAAACCTAACCAACTCCCATTTAATTCCTACAACAATCCACCTGGACAGTTTAAGCACATAGGATAATTTCAGCAAAGCCTCTCTTTTTAACCAATACTTCCATTCTGTATTCACTACCAGTAGACTTGACCTTCCAGATGATGTCAATACCATCGACTCCTCCATAGATAACCACTTAGTCTCTGTGTCTATATCCGAAGATGAAGTACTTGAGGCACTCAACTCCCTTGATCCTCAGAAATCCACAGGAATTGACAGCATAGGGCCCAAAATTCTAAAACTTTGTGCTTTATCATTGTACAAACATTTACATTGTCTTTTCACACTTAGTCTACAAAAACACGTTATACCTACAGACTGGCACACTTACTCCATAGTACCCATTTTCAAATCTGGCATTAAGCCTCTTGTAAATAACTATATTGTCCAATCTCACTACTATGCAATATATCCAAGGTGATGGAGCGTCTGGTCTATAACAAGATTATCTCTCACATCACAACCCACCTATCACCTCACCAGTTTGGTTTCTTGAGCAACAGATCACCACTACACTACTAATCCTATTTAATCACATCATCAATGCCAAAGATCAAACAGATGTAATTTATCTGGACTTTCGTAAGGCCTTCAACAGTGTACCACACAGTAAACTTCTACTTAAACTTAGATCAATGGGTATCTCAGGTAATTTATGGCTTTGGTTTAAGTCATACTTATTAAACCGCCAGCAATGTGTGAAAATCAACAACATACATTCCCACTTATTACCAGTTTTATCTGGAATTCCCCCAGGGAGTATATTAGGCCCTTCACTGTTTCTCATCTACATCAATGACATTCCAGACTGTGCTGTTTCTTCTACAATGCTGATGGTACCAAATGTTTCAAAACTGTAGGAAACTTGTTTGACTCAGACCAACTGCAAAAAGATATCAATTCACTATACAAATGGAGTTCTGACTGGAACTTTACAATCAATTTATCCAAGTGTGTACACATGAGTCTTAAACTCAAGCTACAAACAATCTATAATATTAATTTATCTCCTATTGACACTCATCGTGATCTTGGTATCTTAGTTTCCTCCAACCTTTCCTGGGAGCCACATTATCAACATATTATTGCCAAATCTTATAAGTTATTAGGTCTATTGAGGTGTACTTTCTCGACTCATAACACCATCAACAGCAAGAAACAACTATATATATATATATATCCCTTGTCCCCTCTCAATTGTATTGCTCAGTTCTATAGAATCCACATCTCATCAAACACATACACCTTTTCGAACAAGTTCAATGCCAAGCAACTAAGTTTATACTCAATGATTTCACCAGTGACCACAAGACTCGTCTTCTCCAATTACAGTTACTACCATTATTGTATACATTTGTTTTAAGTGATATTATGTTCTTCATCAAGAGTTACAAATCACCTCATCCAGGATTCGACATCGCAAAATACATCTCCATTTGCTACTGGCAACATTTGACATGCCACATATCATAAATTGAACCAAACCAGGTCCTCAGACAACACCACTAAAAATTTCTATTTTAACAGACTGCCTAGAATTTGGAATCACCTCCCTGTCATTGATTTGGATCTTAATGCTCTTACCATCAAGCAAAAACTACATACTTACCTTTGGAATCAATTCCTATCAAACTTTAACTCAGATATTAAATGTACTTACTCCTTATTGTGTTCTTGTGTTAATTGCAGCAAGCACCCAAGGACTCCAAACTTTGACTTTCTTTAACACACTGTAGCTATAATCATTGTAATTCTCACTTGTACTTAGTGGGGTATAGCTAATTAAGTACGTAATTACTTATTAAGTGTAATTTCTGGCCACTAGTACAGGATACCAGTGGACCATCAGTGCTGCTCCAGCACTGTAAAGTTTTTAAATAGTTATATTCTTCAGGGTAACGTGTAATATGTAACTCGTTGCAATTAATTGCTTCTTTCTGGGAGTAATATGTAACTGTAGTGTGTTTACCTTGCGTAAAAGTAATAAGAGTACCGCAGATGTGAAAAAAAAAAATCATAGATTTTGTAGATCACCCTTTAGCTCCAAAACTTTTCCTCTGTTCTGCATATGATTAGCTTTGATAACTGCCTATACCTACAAAATTTTTCCTCTGAATCTTGCCATATTTGCTAATCTATGAAAAGTTTCTATCTTACATATATGTTGGGCTATCTAGTTGGTGGCTGTTCATTTGTCATACCATACCTGGCATTCTTCTTACCTTAATTCAGCCACTTGACGATATCATTTTCCAGGTTTTCATTCTAACCATAACAGGTTGCTCACCGCCATCTGACTCAATGCATAAGCTTTTCTCTCATTGGGGTGCACTTGACCGTCTTCCATTTATCATGGTAAGTTTGTTCAATATCTGTAAGCCTCTTTGCAACTTCATTTCTAATCAGTCTTTTCTTATGCCGAGGCTTTTTCTGCTGATCAATTGAGTAGGAAATCTTCGATTTGCAAGTCAAAGGCTGAGAGGTATTCTCCTCTGTGTTGTCTTTGTGAGAATTTTGAACTATCTTTACAGTGTGCTGTTGACTTTGCTTTGGTTAAGAAGACTTCTAGTGGTTAACTGCTCTTCCTTTGCAAGAGCACAGATTCACTTTGCATAAGTTAGCTTTCCAAGATGCTCTTGCCCTACACTATGGTTGGCCTTTCTTAGAGCACCATCGCTTTGTGTTTGTGGATCTCCTTTTTCTGCGGACCACGTGCTCTCTTGTTCAAAAGGTGGTCTGAGTAAGGGACCTGACTGTTTCAATATTGACTGAAGTTTGTTGTCAGGTCAATTGAATCAGAGCTACAACCTGTCAGTGGGTACTCCCACTCTACTTCTAACACTCAGAATCGTGCTTGTCTGAATGTGGTGATGAATGAGTTTTGGTCATGGGGTGGTCAATCAGAGAAATGCTCAGGATATTCAATCATCTTCCTGATTCTAATAAGTGCTTCTCACTGTCTGCTGCCTACAGAAAACATGAAAAGATTAAACGCTGTGCTTGTAAATTTGGGAGGTGGAACATGCTTTAATTGAGGCGAGCCTGAGCAAGCCCCACACTAGCAAAACTATACAGTCAACCATAAATGGCCATAAGGTGAACCAGCCAGTATACGGAAATACATGCTGTAGCCTGCACATATGAAATACACACTGTCAACTACTGGCCTTCCATGTTTAGAAGTTTATTTTGTCATGAATGGAACAAGAAGAAAGATCAGAGGGAGCTGTGTAGAGTAAGAAGAAATCGTGAAACCCCTGACAAAGAGATTGAAGGGAATTTGACAGGTAGAGCTAGCTAGCTAGCTATGAGGAAGTCCACATACTTTTCTGAGTTTTTCAAAGCTTACGAATGGGAACAACTTAATTGAAATGATGATTTCAAACAGTCTGTGGCTTGTGATTATTTCAATGCAACTACAGCAGAAAAGTGGTGAGTAGCAGCTATCGATACTTTCACAATTCTGTTCCTTTTCATCAGAAAACTCCAAATGTAGAGCACAGGTGGGTGGGCCATTACCATTAACCCAATGCTTGCCACAATATAGTAGCCAGGCTTATTGTCATACCTTATCTCTCTGCATAATTAACTGGCAGTATAACTTGGTATCCTCTACAGCAGTAATAACCACAATATTCTGGTCCACTTCAGTAACTAGCTATAGTCATCAGTTCCACTCCATTATTTACTCTTGGTTTCACTCAAGGTTAACCTTTTTATCTACAAATGCTAATGACAGGGAGTTCACTGCACAAATCTTTGAGTTGGCTACAATGCACAAGCTAGCTGTATACTGTATGAGTGTAGCAAGCTTAAAAGTTGAACTGCACATGCTCAATATTTTGATCAAATAGCTAATGATTCTTTTAAGGGGAAATATGTGCGGCCTAGGATACAAAAATTGTGTAAGATTCCAAATCTCACCGAAAGATTCTGGATTCCAAACCTAGATTCCAGATTCCAAACATCTAAATTGAGATTAACACTTTTATGCACTTGGCTGGTTTCTGAGCTAATGGGATCACTGATGAGGCCAGAAATGCAGGTTAAAGTTGTGCTATTGCCTGTACAGACGTGCCAAAATGTGTGCACAGTGCTCACAAGACTAAACTGATTGCAATACAACACGTGAGATAATTTACAAGAAATACACAGAAATAATCAGCCTTATATGAGATTCCATTTTATCAGAGATTCTTAGACTAGATTCCATTTTATCAGAGACTAGCACTGGTACTTGCCCTATGGTGCAGGACTGCTTACAATGTCATGCACTTTACATTGCCCGTTTTTTTACAGCAAAGGTGTTTTTTGGGGGATATCACTAATTTTTATCAGTATATAATTTACAGACTCAATTGATTAAGCCATGGGGGTGTATGATGAATTCTGCATTGTAGAGGTGTTGCAACCAAACACAAAGTGGTGTAGTTGTGAACTGTTATTAGAACCAGGGCTGGTAGAAACTGCAATTTACTAGTCAGACCAAGTAATGGCTACAGTCAGGGTTACCACTAAGATGTGTGCAAAACACTTAGCTATTTGCAGAGCATGCTTTTCTAGGTTGTCTGAGAGGATACCAAATTTGAAAAAAAATTGATATAGCAACTCTGAAATTACATCTGGGAGTGTTTTCAGACAGAAATTTAACATTTTCTGCTACATTGTTTGATGACTGTTCTATTAGAGTATTTTATTGCCTGACTGTTCTATTAGAGTAGACACATGCATACATCATATACAAGCACGCGCACACGCACGCACACACACACACACAATGTGCAAACACTATACATACTACACATGTGACATGTCCACACATATACATCACATATTGGTTGTACTTGATGCAATATCACAATGCACTCGTAGGTGAGCTGGTAGTGCCTTTACTAGGTGTTAAAAAGTTCTAACAGTGGTCCAAACAGAGGTATAGGGGAGTGAAGGATTATCATTAATATCACAAAAACTGTTGCAATGTGAAATCAATATTAATTGCTTATGTACTGTATCACCATTGTTATGTTAATGCGCATGATTTATCTCACAATATGATTACCTCTTTTGGTATGTTAGTAGATTGTACTGGTGTGTTTGAGTACCATTACAGAGGCAGAGGAAACAACTTTTAGAAGGGAGGATTGGTGCATGTAGCCAAGACGTTTTCTGATGGCGGGGACCTGAGGATAGGAGGAGGTACACATTAGTGTGCTTTTCACATGCAGAGCATGCCAACAATCTGCTGGGGTATGCATATGCCTCAGAGAATAGTTTTAAAATTTTCCCTTTGAAATTAAAGCCAGGATTTGGTTAACTGCATGGACAATTTTTTTAGCTCAAATATTTTGGCATAGCCATTCTTCCATACAAAAGCTACTATGAACAATTCACATTATTAAATTATATACCTAAAATGGAAAACTGGAAGAGGAGACAACATCATCAGACAGACCGGTGCAGTGGATTCCTCAAGGCCCAATATTTTAATTGTGTACTCCCACCGGCATCTTCGGACAAAGTTGGTCAAAGGACACAAGGTTACAAAACACACGATCCATAAGAGTACCGAAATACATTTACAAGTGTTCATGTGTGCTACTGGAGGACTTTCGAAGGAACTTCCCCTACTAGCTCAAGTTGATGATGGTAGGGCAAGGAACAGTAAATGCCCATATTCCCCATTCTTGGCTATGCCACTGATCATGAAATGAGTGCCATGCACCCTGTACAGGTGACGCGCCTCTAAAATCTACTGGTATGGCATGTGTATGAAGTGGCATGACCAAATACAGAAATGGCGCATCACCTTGATTATGACCTACTTTGCGACAGGGTGTCATAAATTTTTTTTTGTATGTGTGTAAATAAGGTGTTTCAGCACTTCTCTTCAGTCTTGGCTGAACATGAGTGAATTAATTAGGAGTTAGTTAGCAGTTGGGTGCATATTAGGAGGGATTTCAGATGATGGTTGCAACTTTACATAGTTGTTAAATGTATGCAGCTAGACAGCATTGTGCTCCTGTTACATACTAAACTACACAAAGAGCAAAACAAGTTATTTCTTTTGATATGTGTATCAGACGTTCCAATGGTTGTTTCTGCAGGTCACTTGAAGGTCTACCTCACACTGTTGTATGTATTAAAGTCAGGCAGCTTGTGTTTCTTCATGTAAGAAGTACTGAAATAAGTTTCCTAAGGCAATGGTTTTGTCAGAGGTTGAAATTGACCTTGCCTGGTGAAAGAAATTGTGTTACAAGAAAATGTATGGAAGATGACAGCATAGATAATCTATGCTATTTAAATGTAAATTATTTATGTGGTTCGTATATTATTTATGATGACAGCAGGCTAGTGCCATGCACAACAGCATTCCAGTTAATTGATAGGTTGGTTTTCAGTCAGTGCAAGATGCAACTTGAACGCCTGTATTAGTTTCCTGGCAATGCTATGCAATTGAGAATACAAAGTGACATAATCATCCATATGTCACTTGTTTTTGTTTTGTGCCATGGCTACCAATGGTGCTCAACAGAGAAGTCTGGAGAACTGTCTATTTGTTTATTTAACAATTACTGGCTAATACAAAAGCAAATATGGCAAACCTATAGCTATATCAGTTTGCAGCATTTTTCGAGCTCTACAAGATGCTGTGGCTAAAACATGCATTTGTCACACTTTTAAAAATCCGTTTGACATCCCTACAAGGGCGGAGTCTGAGGTGGAGTCTCATTTGATGGTGAACTAATGTATTTGTTAATTAATAATTTAGGCCACTCCAAATAAATTCTCTGTTTCCCGTCCTGGACTCAAGCATATTTGCATGCGGGCGGGCGGTCCATTTCCATTATTTCATTATAAGATTGGCAGCTTTTCAAGCCATTATTTGCCTGGTACAACCATAAAAAGCTGCATAAAAGCATGCTTAAGCTTGATCCTTCCTTTTTAAGCTGCAAAAATAACACAAACGTGAAGTGTGAGCCAACTTGACAGCACTGCTGACACCGTTTCGAGATGGCTTTTACTGGACCTGTCAATATGCAAGAATAACCGGAAAATAATGGAAGAATACGGAATAATGGAAGTTTTAGAGCTGACAGTAACCAGATGCGGGCGGTGAACGGGAAACAGAGAATTTATTTGGAGTGGCCTTAGCATCACGACTTTTTGCGTAATAGTTGCGAATAAATAAAAAACCAGTTAGTCTACATTTTTAAAGTAACGACCCCAACTAGGCTGTGCCTACGTACGAAGAAGGATAACGCTCAATAGTAGCTTATAGTAGTTAGTTAGTTATCTACTCGAGTAGAGTAGTGGTGGTAGTTATGAGACACTTAACTTCAAAGCATTGCTATCACCTAAAATTATAACCCTGGTATTTCACAACACTAATAGGAAAAAGTATACCCATATACTATATTATCCTAAAATTTCAACAATTTTCATACCATTTGGTGGTCTATATGATCATTTTTCTGGAACACCATTGGTGTGTGTATTATGAGACATATGGGGGTATTATGAGACGCTGTGCTTGTAAGTTGACTATTTCATATTTGATTATGGCAAATTTTATATGTAAAGGGTAGCAGGGACACTGCAGACAGTCAAAGCAGATTAGTTCACTTCATAATGTACTTTACATATTTGTACTCTTAACAACATAGTGAGTGGTACAAAGACAATCATTGACAGTCTTTCAATATGATATAGCAAATTTTAGGAGCTATATTATCCCCTAATTAGAATTGTGGTTGACTTATAATCACTGTATGTGACGATCTGAATAGGTACTATCTCTTTACTGCTAAATCTGCAGGATTTAACCCAGTATACTTGTTTTAAGCTATGTGACCCATATTACCCCCTGTCCCATAATACCAGCCTCTACTCTATCTATATGCATTTATGGTTTATGTGACTTACGCAAGAGAAGATCCCTCGTCCTTGAGCAATCAAGCTTCACCGCCAGTCAGTATAAAGCATGTAAGTCACCTGATGAGCCTCCCACTGGCCTTAGGTAAGGTAATCACCAAATTAACCACTTAGTGATCAGAAACCATACTCATGACTTCCGGACGTCGGGTCGAGTATCCTAATAGAACAGTCAGCGGAAAAACTACATTCGATTGTGGTAATGAATTATGTAGGTGCGCATTGATTGGGCTATGGTTAAATTTGAAGTCGAGTTATGACTATACAAGCACGAGGTGACTTTGAGATGTTGAAAAGATGAAAGGTGGCAATGCGTTACAGTTAACTGTGGCCATGCTAAAGCCTGATCTGGTTGCAAGATCGCGTGATTTGCAGGTTAAAAGTGATTTTATATTCAATTAAATACTTGCACATGTACCATTATACAGCTAGTGGAGCAGCGTATATTAAAGGAAGGCTTCTACATTGTTAGAAGGAAGTTGGTGCACTTGAGACGGCATGAAGCAGAAGCATTTTACAACGAACATTGTGGTAAAAGTTGTGTTCACCCCTAGTGTTAATGCATCCATCATTATTGAGCCGCCCCCAATACGAACTGGATGAAAATTCCATTAAACAAATTTCCCACTAGAAGTCCCCAGGTGGAATGCTGCCACTACCAATAAACTCAGTAATATGAGACCATCGCTAGGTACAAATTTCCTCACATGCAGTGCCCACACCTGAGGAATATTTTGTTGGTAAATTTCTGCTGTTTAGCACATACTGGGGGTTATGAATGATAGGTGCATTACCAATTCTTGAAATCTGTGCATAAAGGGCATTCGTCGTGAGCTTAAGGAGGTTGGTCATGGGCCATGTGGCAGCCATCCATCTTGTGATAGCAAAGAAATGTTTAACACTAGTTGAGGGGTTGCCAACAACCTGGGACTCGTACACTAGCTGAGAATCCAATTAGAAATTTTAGATCATTAACAAGATTAAGTTTTTTTAAAAAGACGGGAGGGACACAATGCAGTGATAGAAAGAACAGCAGTCTGTCTTGGCAACTGCTAACCATTTCAGCATATGACCTATGGACAGGGTTACTATGCATTAACAATCTACAGAAGTGTTTTTTTTTTTGTTTTCATTATTCATTCACAATGGGCACAAGTGGAGTCTTATTTTCATAATTAATGACTTGTTGTGGCAACTAAAAGTTGGCTTTGACAATGACTGAGTAGCACAATAGCTATTTGAAGTAAACAGATGTGGCTCCTGTCATCTGTCTTTTTCTTCCATGTACAAATTAAAGTGACAACATCTTAATAAAAATTTTAACATGTTCTTTAAAAATAATTTATGAAATACTTAAAGTATTTGAAATTCTTAAATATTAGGACTCTCATACACAACTTTGGGGGTTTGCCGGGGCATTGGAAACCCCTTGACACTAGTACTGGCATATCCGTACATCACGCCTTATACCCTTACTACTCATTTCTTTCAGCTACCCAACATACTGTACTATATATGTTGTCTGTTATCCATATTTTTGTGGGACTGTTTTTGAAATATTGCATGATAGTTGAACAACAGCTACAGCCGAATACAGTAAACCCCAGAACAGTTTAATTAGAGTGATGTGTATTTATTAATGAAGTTTCCAAGATTATTTGAACACTTTAACTTGTCAGAGCACTTTTATCATTGCCTGAGACTTTTGGGATTGGATAACTGTGAGTTTGCAAAATACAGCTTGTGTAGCTGTGAAAATACCTCCTGTTTCTACACGTGTCAGTATAAAGGCTATCACAGGTATCTGACACATGTCCAGTTGCTTTTATTGATGTAACATGCATACATGTATAATTGTGTTATAATGTCATCCTAGCTATTACATTACAGACAAGTTCTTTTATAACAGACTAGTGACCTACATGAGCAGGTAATTGTTTGTTACACACATCACCATGGTGATGATGTTTATGTTGCTTTAGTGGACCAATGAAGCCAATGATATTAGCAGGATACAATGCTGTTAGCCAATGGAGGGAACTAATGGGACCAACAAAGATAAGCAGGTTAGTCATCGAATGCTAACTGGTTGATTATACTTGTGTGGAGTTGTTGCTGTTTGATACTATCATACAGTACGATAGTACTGTATAGTAGGGACATCGAAGGTGTGGGGGCAGTCTGTGATATAATATAACCCAAAAACCTGCCACAATTTTTCCTTACAATGACATGACAGTATTGGTTGGGTAAACCAAGCCCAACAGTGTCTTCAGATCGACCCAAAACGTTTCCGTCAAGTTGCTACAGGATTTTTTTTTTTTTAATTATTCAACGGAATTTTCTACTGCCTGCCTGCCTGCCTACCTGCCTGCCTGCCTGCCTGCCTGCCTGCCTGCCTGCCTGCCTGCCTGCCTGCCTGCCTGCCTGCCTGCCTGCCTGCCTGCCTGCCTGCCTGCCTGCCTGCCTGCCTGCCTGCCTGCCTGCCTGCCTGCCTGCCTGCCTGCCTGCCTGCCTGCCTGCCTGCCTGCCTGCCAGCCTGCCTACCTACCTGCCTGATGCCTTCAGTCAAGCGTAGTGGAAAACTGGCTACAGCTACTGCCCTAATTCTTTCGCGGAAACGTTTCTAGTTCGCTTAAGAAAAAATCTTTGGTATATTGATAAACATACAATGCTTGCACTATTATCTTACCTTTTATCCTTCTTTACCATGGCCATCAGTCAAGGTTCTACCGCTGAGTGTTAATAGACTACAGTACGACTTCCATACCAATGTATATTGCATCAAACTATTCGAATACATGTGCACCAAAAACACATGCATACGTGACTTGCTGTTGATATTGATCAGAGAGGGCAACTCATGGCAAACCATATAGCAATGTGTAAGTCAATAAATATAGTTTATTTAGTAACAATGTTAAACCGATCTGATCCAGCTTGTTTCAGTACTTTTTATTGCAGCACTATACCAAGAGTTAATAATATAGAGAGGACTCTCTTATTATTAACTCTTGACTATACACTGTCCCTACTCTAATTTAAAATTCCTATTTTTTTTTCTTATACTTGTACTAGATTATGACTCATACAATAACAACTGATCAGTGGGCGTGGCTCTACATAAGCCTGCAAACAATAATGGACGTGGATTCGTGCATACCTAAGGACTGATGAATGGGCGTGGCTACCATATGTCTAGACAGTAATTTACATAAGTGGGCGTGGATTCGTGCATACCTACACACTGATGAATGGGCGTGACTACCATATGTCTACAGACAATCAAAATATTGCAAAAAAAAAAAAAAAAGCCTGGTCACCTTTGGGGACCAGAAACATATAATCAACTTTGTACAGCCTTACAATCACATATTTACAAGTACTTTGAGATGTTATATTGTGACATTAACACTTGTCAGCAGGGGTAATTTATGGTTTACCAAGTGGATGGGCAAACCAGTTTAAAGGGTTAAGGACCAGTAATTGGCTGACCTAGACAACACACCAGGTTTTTTTTACATACTGGTTCACAGCACTAAAATCAATCTAAGTCTCAGCATTCAGCTCTGTGACCCAGACTCCATCCAGATTACTAATCATGTCAGTGGTTCTGCCAGATCCGTAGTATTGATCCACTTACAAGTTGTAATCCTGGATTAGAATACATGACTACTGGAAGGTACAACAACAACAACAACATGGTTACTATGTAACTATACACTGACTTGTAACTGTTTCTATGTAAATTCAACTTCATGCCTGCCTAGTTAATTAGCACTTAGATTAGTGTCTACATGTATGTATGCCAGACAATGAACCAATAGAATGAGTGATTGCAACCTACCGTAACGTTTCCATGGGGATTTGCTCATATATAGATCCCCTGTATAGTAGCAATGGCAGATCCAGGATGGGGCATTTGGGGCAAATGCCCCCCCCCCCCTCACCTGGAGGAGCCATACTTCTGATTAAAATACATAACTTTATGCTAGGCCAAGATCAGCTTATAAAACTCACGAGAATATGCACATTTTACTAACATTTATTATGAATTCACCTGAAACTAAAGTGAACCAAAGCCAAACTAGCTATGAAATTGTCACCCAGCACCTTCATGCGTACTAAGGGCCTCTAAAAATAATTATCGGGTTGCTGTTGTTTAAGACATTCAGAGCCTTTAAAGACTTCACAGCCATCTGCAAATGCCAAAATGGTAAAAATCAACAGTTAAATACTACTAAGAGGTGTATTATTTGCTGCTTCAAAAATGCAGCAACTAACAAGAGGATCTGGCTTCCCTAACCACCTACAACTTGCCTGTTTGTGCCCCTCCCCTTGCCAGGTCCTGGATCCGCCCCTGAGTAGTGTACCATATTGCCATAATGTATTGCTATAGAAAATGATAATTGAAGATGACAGAATATAACAGCTTCTATGTAATTTTAAGAGACAGAGGGTGTTGTTTCTTATGCTGGCTATAAGTGATCAAAGAGATGTTTGCAAGTCTCAAATTGTGGCATGTGTGTCCTATACATATTGTCATTTCTCCCAACATTTCTAATAACTAAACGTGTTATGTTTCTGTTAGAGCAAAGATGATTGCTCCAGACTCCATTAGAAGTAACTTTGGTCTTACTGACACAAGAAACTCAGTCCATGGTTCTGGTATGTTGAACTATATAACTTACTCTGTTTAAAAACCTTCTTATGATGGTAGATGGTGAAGAATCGTTTTTAAAGGAATCTCAATTTTTCTTTCCTGATTTCAATCCCATTGCATGGCAGGACAAATGTGAACCATTCTTCAGACAAGGAAATGTTTATTATGACATAACTAGTGGCATTCATCTAGTTAGTACGAATTGAATGGAATATTTTATATTCACATAGACATATATGACCATTGAATATTTTTATATACTGACTTGGTAATCTGTGTCAATGTGTAGTATAATAGTGGTAGGGAGTGATAATACCACCACTAATATAATTTAGCTGATGATACTAATACTTATAGTGTACACACAATGTTTATACTGATATTTGGTTGAGGTTGACTTTATACATGTTCAAGGTGTATGCACACAAAGAATGTATTGTAGACAGCTAGTAAAATTGTCTGCATGTAAGCGTTCTTCCACAAAAGCATTGAATGATTTTTCATCTTGAGCTTGACGGCTTGACTCATAACAGGTAATTTATGCTCATGTCTAAAGCGTAGCAGGTATGTACTGATCTCAATTGAAAGTCATTACTAATGCATGGTTACTACCGAAGGTTGAGGGAGGGAATATGTAAGACACACTGCAAGTGATGTATTTGTTGCTTTTAATATGCTGACAACGAACCATGCATACATGCTTTATTGAAATTTCTTTCTACACACCATCTGTTGGTGGAAAGTGTAATGCTATATGCACCAGTTGTCGTATACTAATAATAGCCATTGTACATGTACTACCATCTACACGTCATGTACCAAGTCTTCTACGTTGATTAAACAGGATGTCATGATTTCATAAGTTGTGAATCAAGACGTACCAGATAACACAAATACTTATACCTAAAGTTACAAGTTAGAATATAATACATATAGTGACACTTGATAAGAAACATGGTGATTGTATGAAGTAGTTCATATAGTTGTATACAGTCAAGAGTAAATAGTGGAGAACGGTATAGTTATAGTTTCATGTATATACTTGGATCCTGTGGTTGCCATTGTCACTGACATAAATATTTCCATCAGAACTCAAAGCTATTCCTTCTATATAACTGAACTGTCCTGCACTAGATCCCTTTGATCCAAAGCTACTCACAAAAGCACCTTCCTTGTCAAACACTGATACTCGATGATTATAATACTCGGCCACAAGAGTGTACCCATTGGAATCAGTAGCGAGGCTGTATGGATAGCTCAAGGGAGCTTTGTAGTATCCTCTTGTGCCAAACTTCCCAATACACTGACCATCCAGTGTGAACTTGTGGACACCTTCATTGCTCCAAGTGGAGACCAACACATGATCATCTGTGTTAATAGTGACATCTAGTAGACCAGCAAATTCTTCTGATCCAAATGAGAAGCAATATTCACCATCAAGTCTAAATACTGAAATGATGGAGTTACCAGAGTCAGCAACATAGACCTTATCATTGTGGATCGCAATACCAGTTGGATTGTTCAATTCTCCATTGTCAGATTTACTGCCAAACTGGAGTAGATAATTGCCAGTGGTGTCAAACTTTTGTACCCTGTGGTTGCTACCATCCACCACATACAAGTGATCATCACCATCAAACACTACTCCTTTAGGATTGTTAAATTCTCCATTTGCACTACCAATGGTACCAAATGTTTTAACCAGTTGATCTTCAGAATTGAACAAGTGGACACAGTGTTTGGAGCTGTCAGTTACTGCCCATGTGCCATTTTTACTGAATGAAATACGACCAGGTGACCTATGTTGTCAATATTCAATACTTTACTGAGCTTGTGATCAGTAGAGTAATGTCCAATTAGATCCTTCATGGTTAATTTTGAAGAAGAAAGATGCTGTTTATGAACCAAATTGAGAGCAGTTAGCACATTTAGCTAATATCAAACTTTATTATATTTATGCTACCACAATGTCACTTTTATACCCACGAGTTGTGATGTAATCTTACAATGCTAATGGTAGACCATTAACTGATCACCCACATATTGCTCACTTAACTGTGATGTAATATTACGCTGCTAAATGGACCTTTATACCTATGATGTAATATAATTACACTGCTAATGGAGAGTCACCTATCATAATGGAGAATCACCCACCTTTGAATGTACACTTTAGTTTATAATTATTGTTATAAATTATCAGTCTATAAATTATACTCCATTGCTACTGGTGGTGATGTATAGGACAATAAAATTAGGCATAGAATACTTAATTATGATTTACTTCAGACGGCCACATGGCTGTTCTTCCTTTTCAATATAAGGACAAAGTGCTATACAGACTCTGTCACACTGGATGGCATATATGTGCACACAATCAAATCACTGATTTAAATTAAGCTACATAATAATACATTTCTGCAATGTATATATATATATATATATATTAATATGTTTTCTGTTAAGTAATTTATTTGGCAAGTGACAACAACCTTTCAGTACTCAGGTTCTGGCAGGGTAGTGATATTGTTTTACAACCTTCCAATTATGTTTATGATAATTGGAAAGGCAGTGTAGCAGCACCATCTGATCAACTCCTGCATAACTACACAACACGTAATGGAAGCCTAGCAACTGCTAGACAACCCTACATCAAGAAATCACCCAAGCAGGAAGTCATTCAACGTCATTACATGAATTCAGCGCACACATCACTTTAGGTCATTTTAGTATTGTGTTGCTTAGTAACCTGTTCTGTATAAATGTGTTGTACCCTTGTGCTTTTATCAGTTGTGCTCAAGTCATACTTCAGTGTCATCAAACACGCTCCTACAATGGCAAGCAACCGCTCGCCCATGTGGCTCCATGCCACAGCAGCGTATAATGCTGATTATATACATCCAATGAAAACAAGTTGATGTTATGCTACTTCTAAAAATCAGGCGCCCATGCAATTAATACTATCTTCTAACTTTATATTCATGCTATTGTTAGGCATTCCAGTATCCGAGATTTTTAGTAAAGAAATTCCCCCAATAGAACCCTGGCACAAAATAACAATCCGCGTTTAACTTAGGATTGCTCTGTCATCTGAGCTCCAATGAGGATGAAAATTACTACGGGGTTTGTCCACACACTGATCATGATGAAAATCTTAGTTTTATCGTTTGCACTGCATATAAGTAAGTTTTGTGTTGTTTTGTATTCTTTTCAAGGTTTGTAATGTATGTAGAATACTTTAAAACTTTTAAAAACGTACTGTCAGGTGGAAGGTAGTCACTGGTGCTTACTTTAAAGAGCGTAGTTACTTTGCTTGGGTTAGCGATTTTCAGCTCCTCAGCAATTTTCTGATGGCTGTGTCATCAGCTCAAAAGTATAAACCACTTCAAAGTCCTCATAACAATGCCCTAATCGAAACCACAACTCCACCTTAGGTATTGTTACATCATTGTGACACCTCCACTTTAGTTGTTTACCTTTATAAGTTGTTAACTTGATGTTTTTACTTACTTGAGATAGCTACTTGCATATGGGTATACACCATTGTATTGAGAAGTGTGCAATAGGCGAAACATATTTGCTCGCCACAAAGCATACAAAGATCACTGAGATCCGATGAGACCTCAAGTTATTCTCATTACTTGTACAAACTTGCAGCTTGAAGCAACTGCAGTTTCAAGACAGTCCAGGTTGCTAGCTAGATGGCTTCTTAATTCAATTGTGCCATTTTCCCCTTTAAAATGTTTGGGGAGCCATGGAGAAAAAATGTACCTTTTTTCAGTTTTTAAGGTCTGTGCATGCCAAAGTAGCTAATTCCAACCCAACAAACTATATATTTCTGAGATTGGCAATCGATACTCTATCTATTGAGCATACAAAAAGTCCATTTTTCCAAAATTTAACAATTGGGCTGGAATGCCAACTATTGATTCAACTAGATTTGTAAATACTGTAATTTAGCGTATTTCATAATTTCTGGGAAAACTAATTGATGTGTCTTTGTCAGCTATCAAATCTATTGCAAACAAGAAAATGACTTCTCTTCTGACTGATTTACTAACAGCTACTGATTCTCTTCCTATTAGGGGAGAGTATAAGCTCTGGATTTACAGGAACTACATCTTATCCCTGTTAAGATTCCATCTATGTGTTGATGCAATTACTAACCATACTATTAAACAACTTGAATCTATGGTCACTCGTTATCTTAAGAAATGGCTACAGCTTCCAAGGAATGCTACTCAGGTGATCCTATACTATCCGGGAATTTGTTGCCCCAGTGTTTCTCACGTGTCAAGAGAGGCAAAACTTAGTTTGCTTTCCTGTATCTGTGTATCATCTGATCCTCGGCTGCAGGAATTGGGCTTACATCTCCATCTTGGCAATGATTTTCTGCAGTTCCAGAATCAAGATTATTCTATATTGTCAGCTTCCCAAAGCCAAGTGTCCAATATGCCATCAGCACGGTCTCTTTACAAGGAAGCTAATGATCAATTATCCAGTAAAATTACATCTGACAGTGAAGTTCATCTCAATCAACTCACTGTGCAATGCAAATTTTTGGATTCTGCTAGGTTAAAAACTAGCTGTAGAACATGGAATAAGTTAATGACTGTATTTCACCCTGGGCAACTTTCTTTCTTGTTGAGAGCATCCTCGGATACTCTGCCTACTGCTGTTAACCTGCGTCACTGGCACATACAGTGTGGTGCCAAGTGTACCCTTTGTGATTCTAATCGGCCAACTACTGCTAATATTTTAGGTGGTTGCCCAGTAGCACTATCCCAACAAAGGTACACCTATAGACATAATCAAGTACTGTTCACTTTAGTTTCTCAGTTAACTACTCTCTTTTCGGATTGCCAGATAGTCAGTGTCTATGCAGACCTGCAAGGATTTCACTTTAATGACGCTCCTCCAGAAACCATCCCCTCCAATGTTTTAGTCACTCCTTACAGACCTGATGTTGTTATCTATAACAGACACTCTGCATCAATGGGCATTATAGAGCTTACGTGCCCATTGGACTCAATACAACATATGGAATCTGCACGCAGCCATAAATTGTGTAAACCTGAGTATGTACAGATTTTGGCTGAATTGGATCGTTTGAAGATTCCTCACTGCTACAGAACTGTGGAAGTCAGAGTTTTGGGCCATTTTCAACCTAATTCTATTGTTGCAATCAAAGATGTGATAAATTTTACCCAGCAAGTAGCTACCCCTATTTTCCAAAGGAAGTGCTAGAAATCTTTTGTTCAAGCCGGATGGCCAGTGCCTCAATTTCTGCTTCGCAGAGAATATTTTATGGTAGGAACTCTAAAGAATGGACAATCAACCCGGACTGCTTTTAATTCTGTATATAAGCTGTAACTTTAGTTTTGTAATTTAATTTTTTTTCCTTGCCATGCCCTCTGCTGTCCACTGTTGGTCAGACATGTGGTCGCATGTTGTCCGAGGACACATTCTCTTGTAGTATATCATTTGTTTGTAACCAGTCATGCGTGTTTACTCATCAATTATTAATGATGGCTTTTCTCTCTCTATGTCTATGAATTATTTTGTAATTAGGTAATTACGTTGCTATGCACTGCTAAGGAAGCGTAACTATAATAAACCGCAAATTACGCACAGAAGTATCTTCTCAACTGTTTTATAGTGTATCTATAGTGTTTTCTCGTGCGAATTGTATAGAGAAAGCCTCGAGGCTGCCCTTCATTTTCGTTCGCGTAAGTACGGGTAACGCCCCCCTTTTAAGGAGGCTACCTCTAGTAGCCTAAGAGGCCTTCAGCGTTGTTTTAATAAAGTTGTTAAACGTCTATAAAACTGAAAGGGAAGACCATTCAAGAAGTATATGAAGAGTCGCCATACCCGTTTTTCAGACCGCCGAGAAAAATCCACCTCAGAGCAAAGTTGTGTGGAATCATCTACCTTACCAATGTATTAATTATAGCTAAGTACAATCACTACAATTTATTCTTAATATTAGCTTTCAATTCTAATTTTTTTTTTTATTATTATTATTTCTTTTTTTTCCACGGGCTAGCTAGATGTACTGCCCTTGCCTAGTACCACCCTCAGCACCAAGGAGCAACTGTGCTGGACAACTGAAAGGGGGACAACTAAAAGTCCCTAGGGCCAGCAATATGGCCCATCTCCGGGGAAGCATTGTTGGAACGATGAAGGATGGATCGCGTTCCCCGGATGCACATTGTAGTAGATAAGAACGAAGCAATGAAAAGGACAAAGTGCAGCGAATCCACGCCAGAGTGCCACTATAAGATGTTGAGCTGTGGCAAGAAAGCATGTCGGCCAGACGACGATCAGTAGAATGCCGGAGTTAGTGCTTCTCTTCCCATTCCGCCGGTTGTGGAAAATACTAAAGGGGTAAGCCTGTTCCACCTCCCAGACACGTTCGCCATACTCTCGTTCTTCTGTAATTCATGACGACGACATATGCTGGAGTTATGGTAACTTGGTGCATTAGCTAATCCGTCTAACGCTGTGGTACCGGGTGGCACTAAACATCTACTAACGCAGTAACGGTACTCTAAAAGGCAAGGATAAGTTTTGTGACCGGTGATTTTATGTTCTTCATTTGAAGATCTTGACTGAGAATGTCTGATGTTGACAACGATACCGCTTCAGCCAATGTCAGTGGTACTTCAGCACCCCCTGATAAGAAAGCAAGAAAGAAGAGACCACTTAGTGTCTCACCGACCAAACGAAATGAGAACTTATACTGTCTCCCAGGAGGGTGTTGTCTAAAGTGTAAAGAAGAGTTAGGATCAGATAGTAAGGCTGTACAATGTGATCTGTGTGCTGCATGGATTCACACCAAATGTGAGGGCTTATCAGATGAGGTGTATGATAATATTATGGTGCTTGGAGGGTTAAGCAATGTCGCATATTACTGTGATACTAATAATTGTATTAGTCATATAAAATAGCTGTTGTTTGCTTTCCTTGACCAAGATAAGCTTGATAAGCCTGATAATTCCCACCTTGTTGTGCAACAGGAAGACTTATCCAAATATCTGGATGACCTCTCATTGAAAATTGCAGATTTATCTGCAAAACAACAAACTCTACATCAGAGTATTCAGAATATATCCTCTACTAGCTACTGATTCCATCAATCAGATGGAAACTAATTCAGATTTACCATCCACCTCATCAGGGAGTGCTTTGGACATTGTAGATGAAATGGCGGATAGAGACCGCAGAAAGTATAATATAGTTGTCTACAATTTTAGAGGGAAATTACTGAAAGGCTGACATTGAATCATTTAAAACCTTGAGTAACAGTGTTTTCAAGTTGGACATTAGTATACCTAAAGCTGTTTGGTTGGGTCCAAAGATCTCTAACAAACAGAGGCCACTACTTTTAACGCTTGAAGACATTGATGATAAAATTTATTTACTTGCCCATTCACATTTTCTGAGGAAAAACACACAGTACAATAAAATTTACATTGCTCCAGACAGAACTAAACTAGAACGAGTTAAACACAAGAAAGCAGTAGATGAACTGAAACAAAGACGAGCAAAGGAGAATCCGGTTTAATTATACAGAATGGGATTGTAACAAGCCGTAACAACCTTAAACAGGGCTCTGTTGTCCAGAATACTACCCAGTCTTCCTGATGAAAGCTTTACATGCACTACAGAAACTGTTGACAGCAGTATAGTTAAAAATAAGATGAGGGTTTTGTACACCAACGCAGACCAATTTTTGAATAAAAGAGATCTTCTAATGCAAATTGCAGGCAGCACCCCTTTGGATGTTATTGTCATTAGTGAAATACTACCTAAAGCACCTAATGCAACTGTTACTCTTTCATTGATTACCCTCCCTGGTAATCATTGTTATTTAAATTTTGATCACAATAACTATGACCCCATCTCATCTGATATACGAGGAGTAGGTATATATGTTCACCACAAACTACAAGCTTCACAAGTATTTTTCTATGGGGTGCCATTTGTGCCAAAACTCCACTTTTTAAAGACATTGTGTTTTTCATGGTTATTTACAAACAACTGTAGAACATGCATGGTTATTTATGAAAAGCATGGTTATTTATGAAAAGCATGGTTATTTACAAAATCATGGTTATTTACAAAAGCATGGTTATTTACGAAAAACATGGTTATTTACAAAAGCATGGTTATTTACAAAAGCATGGTTATTTACGAAAAGCATGGTTATTTACAAAATCATGGTTATTTACAAAAGCATGGTTATTTACGAAAAACATGGTTATTTACAAAAGAATGGTTATTTACAAATGCATGGTTATTTATGAACAACATGGTTACTTACGAAAAGCATAGTTACTAAGTTTTTCGTGCGATATCGATACTACAAACTAGCAGTTATATATATCGATAACTTAGTTAATAACGGTGCGTATATATTTGCACCGGATGCAGTCTATAACTAGCGTTCCCCGGCATGGGCTAGCTAGCTGTCTGTAATATTGGTAGTTTCAGTTTGGTGCAAATACACTAAGCGCGGGATCGGCATACACCGAAACTGATGGCCAGTGGACTACATTCAGTTAGGAGTCAGTTAGGAAATGTTTTGCTGGAAGCATGGATGCATGGAAGAACTGGATACTTTTTAGTTTTGATTTCTTCATACTTAGCTAATCAACAATGATAATAATAAAGGGGTGGGCGCTGCCATACCAGTCTCAGCTACGTGGCACCGAGTAGCATAGCTAATGAGTGATTTAGTGACCCCTGGCTAGACAGCCATATATATAACTTAGCTATACGTAACTACCTATACAATTTTACCTTTGATCACCATTGTCATCGTCATCATCCATAGCAGTGATGAAGCCTCTTCTCACCAGTTCTTCCATACATGCTTCCAGCAAGCATTCCCAACTGACTCTTAACTGAATGTAGTCCACTGGCCATCAATTTCGGTTCCGGTATGCCGATCCGCTTAGTGAATTTGCACCAGACTGAAACTAACAATATTACAGATAGCTAGCTAGCCCGTGCCGGGGAATGCTAGTTATAGACTGCATCCGGTGCAAATATATACACACCGTTATTGACTAAGTTATCGATATATATGATATATAAACTGCCAGTTTGTAATATCATAGATCCTTTGGTGTAAAGGATCGGTGGGGACTATTCTACGGAACGGAACGGAACGGAATGCTTTCTCAGATTGAAGCTTGCAGCTTACCATTGCTGTACAAGTTATCAGTGGCACTTCCAGCAGGTAATCAAACGTACCCCAAGAAAGATAAAACGAATTTAAGGATCGATTGTGGGTTCTTGTTAGTTGTCATTAGTAACGAAGTACTAATTGTGGGAATGGCTGACTCAGTGATTTCATCTTCGGATATATCAAGTAGGGAACTTAATGCATGACTTGTTTTTACTAGTATGTGAGTTATTTTTACTTACTTGACTTTAGAATGTACAGTCTGAGGCCCAGCCTTTCTAATCGGCATAAATCAGTATGTGTATAGCTACACTACAAAGGAAACAAGTATGGTGACAAGCTGAATCAACTCAGTCTAAGTAGAATCTAAAGGAATTTTGTGCAGTGTATGAGGAGCAAACATTCAGATACCTCAAGGAGGCTATATTGTGTGAACATCAATGATTCATTAACAGAGTAGTGGACTATTGTCAGATATCTCAGCCTGAGTACTGAGTTGAATTCTGGATGGGGTCTATTTTACAGAATGGAATGCTTTCTGAATCAACTTGCAGCTTGGCTAGCTGCTATCATTGCATTTTATCAGTGGAACCTCCAGGAAAATGGAATAGGATAATTATAAAACATTAATTAAGTGATTGTTTAGGTAATCATGACTTTATTCAGTCTAATAAACAGAATATATGGTTGATTGAGTGAGGTATCACTTTCAGAATGTTCAGACGACCAGTGATGAGATGCATGGATTCATCGAATTATTGTTGTGGTTGGAGACATTAAATATCCAAAAGCAAACTTGACTGTATAATATTAATTCACTTTCTTTATATTTTCTCAATTTTGAGCCTGTATACAAATAATTGAATTTTCCTTGTCAATAGAAACCCTAGAATAAGATGGGAGAGAAACTTATCTTTGTTTACCTATACTGTACAACCAAGAGTTTGTAATACTGATTTGTATGGGGGGAGTGTCTAACTCTCAGTATGGCCTGTACAAACACCCTGTGTAAAGTTCACCTTTCATCAAATCAACACCTTTACTGGGGGATAGAAAATTGTTGATTAGAGTTGCTGAAGAAGGTAAAGCCTTTGTTCTGAAATAAGGCCGAGGTGTTACTTTAAGCAGGGTGTTTGGTGAATGCATTCAAGTTAGACACTCTCCACCTTATTATGAACTCTTGGTACAACTGCAAAGGAAATGAAGAAAACATACAGATGAATCAATAAAATCACTACAGTAAGGTGAATTACAGACTAGTGAGATCTTGGTTAATTAATGACAGTGGTTGGAGATTAAGTGTGGTAGCTTCTTGCTCTTGAATATGTTGCAAAGTGGAAGTATAAATCAAAATGGGATATCAATTTCATTATGAAAAATTTGTATACATAAATAATCTAGCATTACTATTTCATTTGTCCTCCACTTAAACATGCTACAACAGTACATTGGCAGTGAGTCTACCTTGAAATCTCAACTCTAGAGTAGATCCAACACAGGACAGCCCGCACTGTAACAAATACATGTGATCCCATTGTAATTTCATGGACCAGCTGGACTGGGAATCACTTGAAAATAGACGAATAAATTTAACCTGTTTTGTTTGAAGTGAAGCATGTGAAATGTTACACTTAAGAAATCCTAGGATTCTTAGGTGGTATGTAATTAATGTAAGTGTTCCACTTCAGGTCTTACTAGATACATTGAAATTACACACACATCCTGGTCCAAATCACGTTTGCCTGGTGGCTACAGGCATGGTTTCACATGCGGCTTATAATAGAGATTTGGCTGATCTTGGAGTTTTGACATTTAGCCTGATTCAAGGCTAGCAGTCAGACACATCCTTGAATTGTGCAACAGATAAAATCAGCTCACTATTGAATACGGCATTAGTCCACTGCACCAGCTGTTAATATATAAATAACTCCATGCATACACTTCAGTGATGTTTGCAGAATATACCCTCCTTGCGGTCTGCCAAAATATTTGCTCCTCACACACTGCACAAAATTCTTCAAGTTTTAATTCAGCTGGCTCTTTCCTGTTACCAGTATCTTCCTGCTTGCTTTATTTATACACTGACTTATGACTTGAAAGACCGGCCCAGACTGTTTTCTAAAGTCTAAATAAGAAAAACAGCTCACATAAAGTTCCCTTCATATGGATGAACATCACTGATACAGCTCATCCCACAATAATACTTCGTTACTAATGACAACCAACAAAAACCCACAATCAATCCGTTAATTCTTTTTATCTTATGTTTAACCACCCACTGGAGATTCCACTGCTAACTTATAAGGGAAGTTTCAGCAATGGTAAGTTACAAGCTTCAGTTTGAGAAAGCGTTCCGTTCCGTCGTTTAGTCCATCATTCCGTTCCGTTCCGTTCCGTTCCGTAGAATAGTCCCCACCTAAAGGATCTATGGTAATATCGATATTGCACGAAAAACTTAGTAACTATGCTTTTGTAAATAACCATGCTTTTCGTAAATAACCATGCTTTTGTAAATAACCATGCTTTTCGTAAATAACCATGCTTTTGTAAATAACCATGCTTTTCTTAAATAACCATGCTTTTGTAAATAACCATGCTTTTCATAAATAACCATGTTTTTGTAAATAACCATGCTTTTCGTAAATAACCATGCTTTTCGTAAATAACCATGCTTTTGTAAATAACCATGCTTTTCGTAAATAACCATGCTTTTGTAAATAACCATGCTTTTCGTAAATAACCATGCTTTTGTAAATAACCATGCTTTTCGTAAATAACCATGTTTTTCGTAAATAACCATGCTTTTCGTAAATAACCATGCTTTTGTAAATAACCATGCTTTTCGTAAATAACCATGCTTTTGTAAATAACCATGCTTTTGTAAATAACCATGCTTTTCGTAAATAACCATGCTTTTGTAAATAACCATGCTTTTGTAAATAACCATGCTTTTGTAAATAACCATGCTTTTCGTAAATAACCATGCTTTTCGTAAATAACCATGCTTTTCATAAATAACCATGCTTTTCGTAAATAACCATGCATACTCTACAGTTATTTGTAAATAACCATGAAATGTATGTAAATAACCATGAAAAACACAATGTCTAAAAAAATGGAGTTTTGACACAAATGGCACCCCATATTTTTCAACTCACCTCATTTCAAGGATCATGTTTGGGCTAGTATCAAGCTGCAAGGATCTGACTCATTATTAATTGGGTGCATTTATCGCAGTCCCTCAGGCAATATTGACACCAGCACAGCATCCCTTTGTGATTTACTTACCAGTCTTCAACTTGTTAATATGTGGTGACTTTAATTACAGGGCAATATCTTGGTCAAACTTCTCTGGTACTGGTAATAATTGTCACATTGAACCATTTTTAGATACGATTGATGACTTATTTTTACATATATAGTGCAATTGAATTACTATATAGCTACTGTCAGCATTGTCTGTGTAAGTAGTTGAGTATGAAGCAGTCAGAAACACTGTGTAACTTAATTTAATTGATATTGCATGGGCAGATAGCACTGCTGATGTTGCCCCTGTGCAATTGTCATGATAATGTATACTGAACTCACAGAATTTACAGCTAGCAACAAATTTGATATGTGTCTGTCAGCAACTGAGTCTCAATTGAATCGATATAGAAATTAATATATCGTTAGCCAAGTAGAGATTGAGGTGAGCAGTAGGTCAGATTCTGAAGCCATTGACGTAACGAGTGACATTATAATTATTTATAAAGAGAGTGAGAATTCTGAGTATGATGATAGAAATAGTTACAGTACTAGTACTGATGATGATAGCTACCACCAGGCTGGCAATGTTGACAATAATATAATTGAGAGCAACTGTCAGTGTAAGTATGCATTGGGTGAAAATTGCATTGCAAGTGATATCCCCAACATTTATACTACTTGCAAGTGTAAAACTTTTGTTGGCCATGTGTTGAATTGGAGTAGCTGCCAATGTATGGTTTATTTTGCATCATGTTGAAGCTACTGACAGCTAGCTATATTATGAAAAGAGTGCCCATCCTTACTTGCTGAAACTGCCAACTTTCTTTGGCAACATGAGATGCAATGACATGCATGTGTTCAGAATATGAGGAGGGATCCCTAGGGGCGGATTCAGAAGCTGGCAAGGGAAGGGCACAAACAGGCTAAGTTGTAGGTAGAGCTTGAGGTAGAGAACAGTTTGATTCTCTTGTTAGTAGCTGTATTTTTATGCAACACCTCCTAGTATATAGTGTGCACTCAGAGGCAGATCTTGAATTTGTGGGGTGCTGAGCTGGACAGGGACATAGATATATATAGCATACCAAAGGGCATTATAAATGCAGAGGTCAAGTGATCTAGTATCTGTGTAGGATACATTCTATAGTATGCAAGGCACACTGGCATGCAACCTATAGGGGGTCTGGGAGCATGATTCCTGGAAAAGTTTGAAAATTAGGCTCTCGAAATTGATTCTGAGAGTGCTGTCAGCAGTTTTTCTGTGCTTTTATATAAAACAGATAGCATAGCTACCATTATTAATGGATCTCCTTATAGCCATCTTCTAGCTAATTAAATGTTTGGGATGGAAACAAGTATAGCTAAATAGCAGTGGTTAAAAAGTGATGTTGAGCAAATGATGCATCTAACACTTTGTTAACCTCAAGCACCAAAGCATTATAGCTGCTTTTTGTTAACAAGCACACACCTGATTGGACTACTTTAGCTACATATTCTGTGTTTTGCTACACTCTTCTGCTTCTTGCATGAATTATTTAGGCCAATATTACTGTACATGCTTTGTGAAGTTGCTTTAGTGACAGCTACTTCTGCCAGATGATCAACACTAATCCAACTAGCTACATCTGCAAAACCATAATCCATGCACTACATAGGATCATACCGTAATTTGCTTTTGTTTCGTTGTAAAATAATTTTCGTATGCAAAATTTGTACGAAAATTTCTTGCACGAAAATTTTTACATAAGATTGAACTACTCTAATAGAGCAGTCATTCACGTAAATCATACGAAAATATTTTTACACGAAAATTTTTATCACGAAAATAAAGCGAATTACGGTACACATTACCTGAATGGTATACATATAACATAAGTAGATGTACAGTGGCTGAATATGGTGTAGTTACCTTTGGCTTATCAGACTGTCAACTGCCAAAACTACAGCTTTGCTAGATGGTTGAGTTGGTATAAAACTGTGTCACTATAGCTATCATGCTAACATTTTGAAACCATATAGCTAATTCAACCTGTATATATAGATGTTAAATATTTAGCATATATGTGGTAGTGTAAATGTGCTTTTGCCCCGCCACTTACACTTACTAAATATCTTTGTGATGCATATACTGAAGGGCAATATTTACATTTAGTAATGCCAAGGTATTATTATCTTTAAAATATGCCGAATGAAGGATTTTGGCAATACCGCAAGTCCCTATAGTTATGTGATTAGTAATATGCCAACAACCAGCCATACTAGCTTTAATGAAATCAATACTTTCTTTCTCTACACACCATCTGTTGGTGGCAAGTATATAATGATAAATGTATCAGTTGTCATATACTAATAATAGCAGTTGTACGTGTACTACATCTACATGTCATGTACCAAGTTGGTTAATGAAGTACACAGGGTGTGAGTATAATGTGTTAACTTGTGATTCATGGTTGAATTATATACATGATCAAGACATACAAGATCATGAAGTAAATACTCATAACTAAAGCTATGTGTTAAAATAGTGTTGCCTAAAAAGAAACGTGATGATTGAATAAAAGATATTATAACTAACATATAGTCCATATTATATTACTATGCGTAAAACCAAGTGTAAATGACGGAGAATAATAATATAGTTAGTTTCACGTGTATACTTGGATCCTGCGGTTGCCATTGTCACTGATGTAAATATTTCCATCAGAACTCAAAGCTATTCCTTCTATATAACTGAACTGACCTGCACTAGACCCCTTTGATCCAAAGCTACTCACAAAAGCACCGTCCTTGTCAAACACTGATACTCGATGATTATAATACTCGGCCACAAGTGTGTACCCATTGGAATCAGTAGCAAGACAATATGGAAAACTTGAACGGACTTTGTAATATCGTTTCTTTGTGCCAAACTTTCCAATACACTGACCATCCAGTGTGAACTTGTGGACACCTTCAAAACTCCAAGTAGAGACCAACACGTGATCATCTGTATTAATAGTGACATCTAGTAGACCAGCAAATTCTTCTGATCCAAATGAGAAGCAATATTCACCATCAAGTCTAAATACTGAAATGATGGAGTTACCAGAGTCAGCAACATAGACCTTATCATTATGGACCGCAATACCAGTTGGACTGTTCAGTTTTCCATAGTCAGATTTACTGCCAAACTGGAGTAGATAGTTGCCAGAGGTGTCAAACTTTTGTACCCTGTGGTTGTTACCATCCACCACATACAAGTGATCATCACCATCAAACACTACTCCTTTAGGATTCTTAAATTCTCCATTTGCACTACCAATGGTACCAAATGTTTTAACCAGTTGATCTTCACCATTAAACAAGTGGACACAGTGTTTGGAGCTGTCAGTTACTGCCCATGTGCCATTTTTACTGAATGAAATACAACCAGGTGACCTCATGTTGTCAATATTCAACACTTTACTGAGCTTGTGATCAGTAGAGTAGTGTCCAATCAGATCCATTTTGAAGAACAAATATAGTTTATGAACTAAATTGAGAGCAGCCTGCACATCAGTTTAACTCTGAACAAATTTCTTTACTGCCACTGTGTCACTTTTATACCCACTGAGTTGTGATGTAATGTTACACTGCTTGAAGGCCATTAACTGCATCTGGTCACTCAACTATCATGCTTGTATTAACACATTAGTACTGCATCAGTGATACCAACTATCATGTATTCTAAGAACATATTGCTGCTCAATGTGCACTGCAGTAGGGTCGATTTTATTCTGACAATTGGCCACAGCTGTTCTTCCTTGCCAACAAACACTGTATATGTGTACTAAAGTGGGTTTTCTCTCCATGGTTATAGTTGACTATACATGTCTGTAATACCTATCATTAATTAATTGTGTTATGTATGTGAATGGCGTAGCTATTATTGTTTTAGCAATCACTGTTAGTATTACAACCAAGTAGTGATCACCTCTTATCCAGGCACTCTGGTACATACTACTATCCATATCTCAGAAATGTCCGTGCATGTTAATATGTTAAAGTGACTAACACAATTGTTGTTATTGCTATCAGTTAGTGCTATGCAGTTTAGTGGGCAGTTAATAATTGTGATGATAATGGTGAACTACAAAAGCTATTCTATTTGCAGTATTTGCAATAAAAAGTTTTGCAGCTATGTATGGTAACAAAACCTATCCAAAGTCACTGTACTATGATTCAGCATGTTTGTGAATGTTGTATATATAAGTAGAAAGTTACAGTACTGCATGACTGTATGCATGAATGCATCCAATCAATATATGCGCGTAGTATTTTAAGATGGGTGTGCTACAAATGATTTGCACCTTTTAATAGTTTTGTACTGTTTCAATATCACAGATACATTGCCCCTATAATGTTTATTTTATTTTGCTAGCTGTTTATGCACTTATGCAAGGCAGAAATCTTCTAATTCAGTAAGCAGATGCGATGCAAACTGTCAGTCAGGAGTTCAGTCTCAAGAAGCTAAATTTTCAAAAGTTTTCTTAGGTGAGTGGTTCATGCCCCCAAAATCTCTCTTGTAGGCTTATGTGCATTTTAGCCGGAATACCCTTCTGACACTGTCCAGTTACTTCCCCTGAGCTAAACCTATACCTCACCTGTTGCATATGTAAACTCCTACACATTACTGGAATAATGGCATGTGTAGTAGCAAGGTTGCCGGGATATTTCTGTATTCTGAGATTCTGACTTAAAGTGTGCATGTTAAGAATTTAAGTGTGTTAAGAAATTTAATTGGAGAGTACGATTCATTACTCAACTTCAAGTTGGTAGCAAAGCTACTACAGGGGTGTAGCAAGAACTTTTAAAGGAGATTTCAAATAGTGCATGTGATGCTTAATTGGGCCATGGAAAATAGAAAAGGTTCATAGGGTGAATCAAACAATTATTAAATGCTAGTTTTGATATTTATGTCATGTATAGAGGTGATGAACAATGCTTTTTTTGTTAAATTACACAGTTACGTTGTTGTGTGCATTAATTAGAATATCTAAATTATTTAAAATATGTAATTATTTACCTATGTATTTTTTTTTGAAAATCCGGGCCATTGATTTTTAACATCATATAAAACAAAAGTAACGATGTATCTTAAATTTACACTTGTTCAAATAATTAGGGATATTGTAATCTTCATCTTAAGGTCCTTCTATATTTTCAATGGCCCAATTACTTATATAGAAAAAGTTGTAACCCCCCTCCCTGGGAAACAGCTAGTAGAGCTATGGCAAAAATGAATTTAAATTTTATCCTTCTCTTTGCACCCATTCATGCAGACATAGATGTATAAATCCCAGAGGTTTGTCTGTTGATGATGCAGTGATTTAGAAGGTCTATCCCCGTGGTATCCAATGGAAATGGAAAACCCTGAAACATTTTCCAAGAATATAAAACATGACTGAATATTTTATGAATGCTCTATTAGAGTGTCTTGATCTTTAAATATGTATGTTGCCATTGCTATACTACACTGATGTTGTTACTACATTTGTCCTGCCAAACTAAATGGTGTGTGCTCCTATGCCCCTGAGGCCTAGTGATGTCTGGGTAATCATGCCTGGCACTTTAATCAATCTGTTGATCTAACTGTCATAAATAACAGCATCTGGTAGGGGCTGATGTGAAATTATGTAACAGCTACTGTATGTATTCAATCTGTGTTTAAAAGTTAGTTTCAACAATATCAGTGTGGTAGGATTGATTGTCATGCTTACCACCTTAACCACTTTAACACAGACTAGTTCAATTCTCTTGCAGACCTTAAACTGTCGAGGTGCAAACCTGGTGGATCAAAGAGTTGTACGTAGCATGAAATTAAGCATATCTAGCAAGTGTACATGTACTCTATATTTTGAAGTCAATTATAATTCACATTGAAGACATGGTAGCTATACAAACTTGATAGTTGACTTACATACATAAGTACAATATGTAATCCAGAACAGCTGACCTGTGACAAAAGATCAAGAGTGCAGCTATCAAAACAGGCTGATATCAAAGGGTGGCAACTGAGAAAATGGTTGCAGTGGTATTAAGTAATGTTTAATATAAACATTTAGAAATATCAACGGTAGCAACAAACTTCTACACTATGTGACTGGATCTGTGAAAAGGGGTCTTGTATAGCCTTTCTAATCGCATGTATAATGATACTTGGTAACCCATAACTTAATTTGTGAATATGATATTGCCCTGCAATTTGGTAATGTTATTATACCCCTAACATATAATACCACTATTACTTGGTGTAGTCTATTTACACTAACATAGTACGTAGCAACAAATCATTATAATATATAATGATGTTGCTAAAATTATTGATTCACCTGTAGAAAAGTAAGACAAAAGATAAATGAAAAGAAAGTGCCAAAAATTAATGGTTGCAGTCCAGAACTTGTTTATACAATTACAAAAATATATGTAAATCAGACAAGCTGTTGAAAAAGAGTCCGACCATCCAGGCTAGTTTGAAAAAAGATGTGATGTCTAATGATCCCATTTGACACCACATCTTTTTAAAACTAGCCTGTTGTTGATGGCTGCACTCTGAATAGTTAACACTATACCACAATATTATTATAGTGTTATCCTTGTATAATGTTTTAAACAATAAATAATGCTGGTTAAAATGTTGAATTAAGCCTAGCTGCAGACAGCCCAGTGCACCATAGTTTATGGACAACTAGTTTTAAGTGTGAAGAAGTTTCTGACTTCGAAAATGCTTAATAGATGAGTACACCTCCTTTGACTCATTTTAATTTATGTAGCAACAATTATTAATGACATTCAAGCACACATGCAAAAAGCAAAAGCCTTCAGCTGCTATGCTAGACAGTCATGCCTACCCAGTGAACGACGAGCATTGAGACACCTGTGTACTACTCTGGTGCACATGTGTCAATGTAAGCAAATCTGGGATATGTAACCCACAGAGGTTGTAACATGTCTGGTGAGGGCACCCAAAGTCCCACCTGGACCTTCACTTGCTGTGTGAGACATGGACGTTGATGTTTGCTTAACATCAGGTTTGCAACTGGGTGGAGCTGGTTGCTTCCCCAAGTCCTCATTTAAACAGCTGGGTAGACTGGAGTAATGTGAGTAAAATTTAAGGAAAACAACAACAATAGCAACTGTGCAAAACTGGGCATCGAGCCTTGGAAACATACCAGGCTGGTGCTCTAGCTACTTGGCTATGCTGCTTCACACACACACACACATACACACACACACACAAATACACACACACACACACACACACACACACACACAAACACACACACAAAGCAAAGCCTACGGCAGCCATGCGAAACACAGCTGTTCCCACCCAGCAAACCACCACTGGGATGCCTGTGCACCACTCGGGCACTTGAGCTTTGTGCAGGCAAATCCTCCTGGGGCATGGACTAGTAACCTGCAGGAGGACTATCCAGGTCTCATGGAGAGAGGTCACAAGCCAAAAGTTCCACAATGACCTCAACACCACCTAGTGAGATGAGGACAGTTAGGCATTTGCTTTCCCAGTGAACCTTAAAAAATAACACTTATTCTCTTTTATGTGCATATTGGATACTCTAGTTGGCCATTACATGCCATTGGTGTAATATTCAGATATACATGAACACGGAAGCCCTATAATTATATTATACTCACATACTGACACATATAGTGCTTCACTGTTGAAAATTTAGGTCTTTGCAAGTAAATTTGAAATCTTTAAGAGTCATTACTGACCTAAACATGGAGACATTTAGTATGTATGAAGGTTCCAAGGTGACAGTTACTGGTGATTTTGTAGCAAGGAAGGTAATATTTGCTCTTTTCACTAAAGTTGTACAATAAATCACGGAAACCTCCTTGAGCGATTAACTGATTTTGGCCTCAGTATACCTTAATCAATAAGTGGTAGCCATGATTCTTACCAAATTGGAGATTCCTGGGTCTATTCCTGTATTTCCTTGTGATACATGCACATACAAGAAGACCCCATGTTATCAGCACAAACATATATGTAGGCTTACACCCACTATCAATGATGATATCATGAGCCACATGTCTCTTTTCATTCAGATTAACTGATTTTGGCCTCAGTATACCTTAATCAATAAGTGGTAGCCATGGTTCTTACTAAATTGGAGATTCCTGGGTCTATTCCTGTATTTCCTTGTGATACATGTACATACAGGAAGGCCCCATGTTATCAGCACAAACATATGTAGGCTTACACCCACTATCAATGATGATATCATGAGCCACATGTCTCTTTTCATTCAAGTTTTATGCAGCGTAATTGTGATACTGTATATATCAGGTATGATAATGGATATATAGTAATCACTGTATTCTACTCATACCTATATAAACCTATATGTAGCAGTAACAGTATCACAATTCTCTGAATATAATTTGAAGTGCAACCTGTGCTATGCTGCATAAAAATTGTCAAAGGCAGGGTAAATATTTTTTCTGCTACTGAATATTCTAATTCTTTTGGAAATGTCAATAAAGTGTACAAACCATACAGCATACTGGCTTCAAAATGTAACTTCATTTTCCTTAAAGCTTTTATAGAAGATATTGACACCTTGATACCAACTATAAAGTATCCTAATATGAAGGTGTCCAATGTACAAGGTCAAGGTCCACAATTATACATACACATATAGCTACATGTAAAATATCATCAGACACACACTAGAGTTTTATGAATACTTACTTGCTTAAAGGGGAAACATATCATATGCTACTAAATCATTTCTTTGATGACATCATGCATGTGTAGTAATGCTTTGCTTTCTTGTATAGCACATAGCTAAGTCTTGTCAATCATTATTGCATGCATGGATAGGTGTAGCTACATGTGATGTGTTTTTTACACTCTGGTAGGTACACATAAGTAGAAGACAAGTAAAAACAATGAGCTTGTAATTGTATTTCCTGTGTATTTAAAATAATATTGATATGATTATGATGCTATTGCAACATAACTTTGTGGGAAAATCCCTACTTTGACACTGAATAAATTGTAATAACATGCATGCAATGTAATCATTCATATTACTTTTATTGCTTGAATCCTATTTTAAATTAAGTACACTAGTTATAGAAATGCCAACGCATAATATGCACTTATAGGCCTTATCACTAGTTTCTTGATCATCTACCAACACTGCAAAATAGCAGTGGATTTAACTTATTTTAATTAACTAAAGTCTAAAGATAGCTGAATTAGATAGCTCACATGACTCAGAATGATCTAATTAGTGACATTTTAAGGGGTTGTTTAATGGTTGTATCCAGCCAATAGCACAAAAAATGTGGTAAGGAAAACAGTGGATGAGAAATTTAGTTCATGTTGAGTTATTGAACTGAAAGCCTTTATTGAACACGAATGATATAGCATTGTGGTAGATTTTCTGTTTTGGCTTCGGTATAGTATAGCATATAGTTAATAACAAACTTCAAGTTTGATGATAAACATTGAATGTTGTACGTAATTCAAATATTTAGCCTATATACATTTGTGACCGGATTTGTGAAAAGGTACCTTTTCCACACATGTAACATTTGCATCCTTACACTGATTAACTTGCACCTGGTATCAAAATGCAGCCAGATACCATAGCTACACTCATGGAAAACGTCAGGCAATGATATGCTATGATTAAAAAGTTATGATACTTCAAAGTTCAAAAAATGGGTCAAATTTTGTGTGTGAAAAAGGTACCTTTTCACAAATCCGGTCACATTTTATTTCAAGGATATATATTTTCAGGAACTATCTTAAACAGAGTGATCTCTGCTGTTACTCAATTTTATCTGTACCATCGGTATGCATGTTAAATAAGTAAGATGAGTCCTTGGACACGCACAGCTATAACCACTGTGACAGATGAGATGTAATTACATCACAAGTAAACAGCTTTAAAAATAAAACATATTTATTCCTCAATGGTTTTCTCTCTAGCTACACATTTTATAATACAGTTGGAAAGATTAATACATAACAAGGCACTGCATTGATATCACAAAAAACAATCATTGTGGTGTAATTTCCACTGTGGAATTGTTTGTTGAACTCCCTGTACACTGACAATAGAATATCAAGTTCTTCCCATCCACTGGTAGTATTACATTGAATGGCTGGTAATTATGATCTCCCATCTCATCCCACACATCTTTGCCATGTGTACTAATCCCAACACCTAGTTTGTTATATCCTATTGAAGGATTGGAGAAGGCTATTGTGACCATAGTCTGGCCCATTATATAAGTAACATATCCTGAACATCCTGCCAATGACCAGTCTCTCTCATAACTTAAAACCTCAGCATGATCTCCATCTTTAATGGAGGCTGGCCATTCAAAGCCATCTGCTAGTCTGCCAGCATCATACCAACTGTGGCTAAACTTCATTGTCATACCAGAAAAGTTTTTAATCTTCACCAAACAATTCTTATCTTTCACCATGATGAGAGGTACATGCAGCTGTATATACTGCAGATCTGTGATGTCTTCTAAGCATTTATATGTATAGAGCACAGGAAATGACATCATCATGCAGATACAATGATGTAACATGAATAGTACTTGCTACAATAAAAGATTTTATAGTAGGTATATATAGTTAACTTTAATCAGTTTATAATTGGAACTGGCATGAATTGCATGTGCAGTGACAATCTTAGTGTTGGATTGCAAATATCATTGCTGGGGTGTGCATGCAGGTTCAAACCTGTACTCACATGTTATACAACCACATTTATTATTAGAGCTTTACAGTGTCCAGCACTGAAGCAACTTGTGCTGCAGCCTTTGGATTACCTAGCCTAACACTGAAGTTTGGACAGTGAACAGATTACTTAACCAGCCAATAAGGTGAAACAGAAAATGGGCCAAAGAAAGGAAAAACCCCAGGATTCGAAGTGCAGGCCACCCTCAGTCTCCCCCAGGGGGATGGACTTTCTTCCTTTTAACCTAAGTATTTATCTTGTAAAGCAACCATTGTAATCTTAATAAAATGGCTTTACATATTAAAATTCCGGCTGCATCACTGCAATGTGATAATAGCTAATTGTCTCTCGTGGGCTCTATAAACAAGCAAATATAAATTTTTCCTGAGGGTGCATGCCCCGGCCCTAAAAGAGCTCAGATGGCCTACATTAGCACTTTGTAGACAGTATTATGCTATACTAATGTTCATTGGTCAGATCATTGTAGAAAAATAGCCCACAAAGCCTCTCTCTGCTTAAATCGCCTTCGCCGAGCCATGTTTAGTTGCACAGCTGCTACTAAATCGTTAGCTTACAAGGCCCTTGTACGACCTTGTTTAGAATATGGCTGTTCCGTCTGGTCTCCACATACATCCAAAGATATTAATGTACTTGAAAGTGTTCAGCGTAGGCAGCACGTTGGATTCAGAGTAAGTATGATCCTAATGTTCATAAGTGGACCAAGAGCAGTGATGTTTGTTTAAAAGAGCTCAGATGGCCTACATTAGCACTTCGTAGACAGTATTATGCTATACTAATGTTATATTCTATTCTTCATAATTTGACACCTATTACATTTACCAGACACTTTGACACTGATATCCAAAGCCTCAACAATAAACGCTTACAGGTATTCATTCTTTGTCAACACATGGATCTGGTAGGAAGACTATTAAGTTCAAAGTGTCTGGTAAATGTAATAGGTGTCAAATTATGAAGAATAGAAAATAACATTAGTATAGCATAATACTGTCTACGAAGTGCTAATGTAGGCCATCTGAGCTCTTTTAAACAAACATCACTGCTCTTGGTCCACTTATGAACATTAGGATCATACTTACTCTGAATCCAACGTGCTGCCTACGCTGAACACTTTCAAGTACATTAATATCTTTGGATGTATGTGGAGACCAGACGGAACAGCCATATTCTAAACAAGGTCGTACAAGGGCCTTGTAAGCTAACGATTTAGTAGCAGCTGTGCAACTAAACATGGCTCGGCGAAGGCGATTTAAGCAGAGAGAGGCTTTGTGGGCTATTTTTCTACAATGATCTGACCAATGAAGCTTGGATTGAATCAAAATGCCTAAATATTTGACTTTTGACGTCCAACTGATTGGTTGCTGTCCAATATGATAAGTAAAAGATATTGGTGATCTTTTGCTAGTGATACTGATGGCTTCACACTTACAAGGGTTCAAGGTCAATTGCCACTGAACCGCCCACTTGTAAATACATGACAAATCTTCTTGGAGCTGTAAGCAGTCATCAACAGAGGAAACTATCATCAGCAAAAAGTCTCAAAGATGAGGACTTGACGACAGATTTGATATCATCTATATACAAAATGAATAATAAAGGGCCCAAAACAGATCCTTGCGGAACACCTGATATAACTTAATAAAATCATATTCGTGAAGCTACGAAGTTGTCAAACCCACGAAGATACGCTTGTAATTCAGTGAGAAACGTTGAGAGGTCAAGTTAGTTCGGTTGCTAGGCACGCGTTTAATCGAAAATTAATGACATCATTAATTATACAAAGAGAAACGCACAAAATCAGAAATGTTACATCACAACTTCACGATACGCCCTTCGTGAGGAACTTTCCTCCGTATATAGAACTCTAGTTAATACTTTGGGTAATACAGTTTTGTAGGTATCAAGATATTCTCTAATAGAGCAGTCACAAGACTGCAATCACATTTCTACATTTTCTGGCATCATGATCAATTGTTGAAAGAAAACACATAGTCGAATTGAGAGCATCTGGAGGGAATTCTGGAGGACATATTCCTAGAAGGGGGGATGACTACATCCTATGGTCATCATTCTGCATGGGGCTTCTGTGCTTGAGACCAGATTCAAGAATTACTTGTGTATGTCATAAAAGACACTGCTTGTAGAGCGATACTGAACATCCATAACAACAAACATGGCAAAGTGCACACAAAACTACATTATATTATTATTAAGTGATCTTCAATCAGTTTGTTCTTCAATTGGTGCTGGAGTAGTCATACATCCTCCAGGATCCTGTGAAACAATAAGTGAAAACTATTACCATGATACGGTGTAATGTGTTTAGCATGAAACTGACTACTAACGCAATAAACAGGGTATATTATCTGGCCCCTAGTATTTCTAGAAACATCATTGACTTGTAGTTTAATCATTGGTTGGACGGTATAACAGATTTGACTACCAAATCATGAAGATTACACATGCAGTACAAAGCACATTAATTTGTTTCATTCATTTTACACACAGACAGAATACTCTAGTTAAACAGTCATTTTTACTTTTGGATAATGGGGATATGGTATTGTAGTTGAATTGAGTGACAAAGGCCTTCTTTGTTATTCCAGTACTTGTTACTGGATCTTCAGTCACTGATGGGGAATTACTATTGCTGTTCAATAGTATACATGTGTACATGTGTATTCTAATAAAGTGAGCTACATGATCTCTAACACTCATCTGTCTTACCTGGTTGAACTTCTTGAACTCTACAATTCGCTCAAAGATGAAACCCAACACGTGTTTGGCAGATTGAGAGTCACTGTCCAACTTTTGAGTGACACCTAAAATGTTTCCACATTCTCTCACGTAGTACTCCAGATCATCTTCTGTACCTGCAGTACACACACAACAGTGACAGTATCAACAGTTACCTATAATTAGACCCTTTTTGTGGTGGATTTTGGAGGTGTCTAAGTTACTTAGACCCTTTTCATGTTTATTACACACTGGCAATGCATCAATTAATTTTAAACCCAGGACTGTTGTTACAGGTGGAGTGATGGTTGTTTCTACTAATTAACACTACATTTCTCTGTTATAAGCAGCTGTCAACAGTGTTAAGGTACAACAACTACATACAGGGTCTAAATAAGTTAGACTTCAGACCACAGGGGTCTAAGTGCTGGCCTAGTCTCACTGATCGTCGTAACTATCTGTCTGTGTCAACACTGTATGATATCCTCAACACTGTTTGATATCCTCAACACTGTATGATATCCTCAACAACAGAACATCTCTTAACTTTAATGATTACTATCGCTGTAATACTTCCTGCACCAGAGCCCATGAACTGTCTATTGTACCTTTACTATCTTCTATCAACAGTCACCGTTATTCTTTTTTTGTGAATACTGTATTTTTGTGGAACACTGTATCATTTGATACACTCATTATTAAATCTGTAAATTATTTTCGTCGCTCCATTTATCATCTTTTTTGTATGTAGCTTTTTAAGTCTCTGTGTGTGTTTTGCTTATTGTAACTATTGTTTCTTTTCTTTGTAGTGTACTTTTGTGTTGTTATTCTTTGTCCTTGTAGTGTTATTTTTGTAATGTATGTGTTTAGGGAAGCACCCTTGTACAGGCTATGCCTTTTGGTGCCACCCTGTCATTTTGGAAAATTAGATAAATAATAAAATAATAATAATAAGTAATTTAGTAACCCTCAGGCCCTGTGTGTGGCGCTACTACAGGGCCTGAGGGTTACTAAATTACTTAGACCATAGATATAATAACACCTATCAGGATTGGAAACGGAAGTGGGTGCACATGGGATCCGTGTTTCGGGTACTTTTGGTACATCTTACTACATAGCAGAGCAGTTTCACTGGATAAATTAGGCACTACTTATTAGTTATGGCCATGAGACATGCGCTCAGCGTACAAATTAGTTTAAATACTCACAGGTGAAAAAGATACAAGCCCATATTTCATAGAGTCCAACCCTGCGCTTTCAACTGACACGGTTACAGAAACGAAATTTACAACCAGCAGAAACTTTTTACCTCAGTATATTGCAGTCTAGCGGCTCCATTAGTGTGTAATACAACCTCATAGCGAAGTAGTTGAAATTCGTACAGAAAGTGAGTTATCTGTACCAACACAGTAAGGCGAAACACAAATAACATCAAAGGCTGTGACGTAACATTGGGGATTTTGTACGCAAATGATGATGTAGCATACTTCCGTTTCCAATCCTGGTAAGCGTTATTGTGTCTATGCTTAGACCCCTGTGGTCTGAAGTATAACTATTACATAAACAGTGTTCAGATAACAAGTAGCGCTGTTTAGTAGGGATCGCCCCAATAATGAACATTGCCTGCCAAAATGCCACCTCTAAAAACCACCCCTGAAATACCTTGAGTGGCAATAAGTACCATAATGGAATAAATAGTCTTAGCATATCTACAAACACCCCACACATGCACCAATATTAAATTTTAAATACTTGTATACAGCTTCTTTCTAGTAAGAAAAAACAAGCCTATAACCTTAGCTCTGTTACTGAGTTATGCTTGTCTGAAGGAATCAGGTTAGTCGGTCAAAAATGTCACTAAATATACATATTTTTAATTTCATAGCATCTACATCGGACACATTTTGGGTCACACTAAAGTTTCTTCAGGCTGCCAAGGTACCATGAAGGTATTGTGAGGCTGGTTTCTGGTCAATACTCTTTTGTGAGAAAGTGCAAACCTCCATGATCCCTAATATACAGTACTACTGTATTGTACAATAAACACATGTGATTTCCTCAAGATTTACTTACATTTAAGAGTTTATCTACAGGGCAACTGATCACTTGTCATGGAGTCAATACCATCAAGCTCCCAACTTTTAGACAAGACAAATTACTTAGTTTCAAAATTATCAGCCTTCTTTTTCAGAAAGCAACACCTCTACCATAACCTGTGGAAGTACTGTATCTGCATGTACTGTTTCTAAGGACATAAATTTTGTGTTGTGTTGTTGGTAAAACTTTCACACTCAAATTTTGTCACTATCAGGATATGGTCTATGCCATATTAAAATATGAAACTGTACAAATGCCCAGCCAACTGTAGGGTCACAAAATTTCTAGCTTTAAATATTTGTTACAGTGTACACATATACAGTAAACGCATATGATATTGTAACCCATCCACCCACCACTCCGTGCATACATATGTCATTGCAAAATATAAAAACAGTACACTCACATTTGTTAGTAAGCTGAGCAATTCGTACTCTCTCAGATGAGAAGTGTTCATCCAGGTCAAACAAGTCTAATGAGGGAGCAGGCAGCTCACAGAATTGTGGAGGAAACACCTACACAGATGACATCACATATATTACTACAGCATTATTCTTCAAACATACACATGTGTAGTGTATAAAGCAATAAATCAAAGGCAACTACTAGTACAGATATCGTAGAACAGACATGGCTGAGTGTCATTTATACTACCACATAGCAAGTCTTATTGTGATTCGTGACTTTTGTGAATTAATAGCTACGCATTCATAAAAATATGCCCCCAAGATAGCTCTGATCACATGGCCAATTGCTATGCCATCTCAAAACATCACCAGAGTGTAACTAGTTACCATGTGCATTGAAGCTTTCTAGCACTGAAGGAAATTTTTCACGGATCACTCTTTATCTTGTTTTTGAAGGGAATTGTAGTGTGAAAATTTTTCGGACTTACAAAAATACAATAATTGGTTCACTGGTAACATTGGATGGAGACAATTTGTAAAAACTTTTACTCTAAAAAACAACATACTACATACACACAGATCTCTTCCTTTACTCACCGCAGGTTGTAATGGTGGGAGGGGAGTCTCAAACTGAGGAGAGATGAGTGTTAGAGGTTCGTGTTTCAGACCAAGTGTGTCATATGTCCTGAAATACAATGTGAAATACATATCAGTTTAAATAATTTCCTTTTCAATCATAAATAATCTTAAAGGTGGAATTTACTACATGCACTATACACCAATGCCTTACGTTACTACATTTCCCAGGCTGTGACAAATGTTATACATAAGTAATTTGTATGATGCTTGTCGAGCATAGAATTACTCGAATTAGACACTCATTACAATTATTAATAGTTCAGTGGTTGACTGTGTTCCATATACTGCTATTTCACTAGGCACAGAGAAATGGTATGCCCAAAAGCTCAAGCACAGCAACCGCTATAATTCTTTTACGCATATAGCCAACTTCCTTTGTGATTTTCATTTGTGATTTAGTAGGATTAGTGCTAAAGTTTATGCAATGACTGAATATTACCTGAACCAGTAATGGTATGGTGTATGACATTTTGATACTCATAGAGCAGTCACCTAACTACTCTAATAGAACATTCAGTGGAAACATGAAATCTATTATCTGTATCCCCAAATCTGGCTGTATTAAAATATGTACCTATGTAAAATGAGTTTATTTTAAATGCCTTCATTGTTCTCATACAGGAATGAACACCTTATTTAACTGCACACGTACTACTGAAAATGCTCTCAAATTAAATTTCAAATTTCTAAGCATTCAAATTTCTCCTATGGGGGGCATGATCCCAGACCCCCTAATATTGGCTAAGGTACAGTGATTGATTTAAAACTATTTCCTTGATGACATCCACCCCATGTGACCCTGTCCTTGTATCTCACTGCTAGGCATTCATCTGTATCAAACAGATCATTGTAGGACAGTTAAGGATTCAGAATATTAGGCGTCCATCTATGTATGTAACTATATACTATATAATACTTGCTCTCGGTTCACTTGTGTGAGCAGTTCCTGACTGCAAAGGGCTGTATTTTATATCTCACCAATTGTTCTAAACATGTCCTTCATAGGTGCATTATAGAAACATTGAAGGCTTCTTTATGAATCACACACATACACACACACACACACACACACACACACACACACACACAAACACACACACACTTGATCACATCTGGCAGAACTGATGTATCCATCTTGTACATGGACAGGTCAAACAGAGATGTGAAATCTCTAGGAACCTCATCAGTCTCCTGCAAGCAGACTTTTACACGTTCCGACATCGTTCCAACATCAGGCATGAAGTGGTAGTCAGTAACCTCAGGGTCTTCAGCATCAATGGCATTTAGTGTGATCTCATCTGTTGTGAGCCACCGAAATATGACATCCTGAAGAAGGGTAGTGATATGTATTTTTGATACAAAAATAAACCACACCTACACACTCACTAGCAACTACAAGACAGTAACTTAATGAAGTCTATACCAACCTCTGGACATAGAACATAGTGCCTGAGAACTAATCTGGCATTGTATTTCCAACCGATAACCTTCAAACAATATTGCCTCCTGGCTAACAAACCATTTTTCACTAAAGCATATACGTATGTACTTACTACAAAGAGCATATTTTAATCAATCAGTTGTCAACAGTCAGGGTGGCCGAGTGGTCTAAGGTGCCAGACTTAAGATCTGGTCCACTGATGTGGACATGGGTTTAAATCCCATTCCTGACAAGTTTTTAAAAATATACTTTGTACATACAAGTTTTTACATACAAGCCAATGACATTCGCTTTACTAAAATGCTCACACACATCTGATCCATTTTGAATGCTTGATTGGGTATGATCAGCCAAATCTTATGTTTGAAGTTCAGCTCAACATCAATCAACAGTCAGGGTGGCTGAGTGGTCTAAGGCACCAGACTCAAGATCTGGTCTACTGATGTGGGTATGGGCTCTTAAATGTAATTCCCATATAATTAGCAATCCATGCAAAAAACAGCCAAGCTGTATAAAGGGGTGTGCCTTTAAAAGCCTGGGTGAAAAAGGTTGTGAAATCAAAGGGCGCGGCCATGAAATGGCTACAGTGACGTTAATGATAATAGCTGCATGTATTATCATTAATGTCATTGCAACCATTTCATGGCCACCACCTTTGATTATCATTAACATCAATGTAGCTGTTTTGTGGCCACCACCTTTGATTTCACAACTTTTTCCACCCAGGCTTTAAAATCCACACCCTTTTTATACAGCTTGGCTGTTTTTACATGCTTTTGTATTCTAAATACCCCAAAGCCAACCATAAACTGGCATTGAGGCTTGGTTTACATAATTATTGTTCTTACCGTATAGTGAAAATCTTTGGCGGTAAGAAACTTTGGCGAAATTGGTGAATAGCATTTGATTCGCCAAAGTTTTTTCGCCAATTATTTTAGATAATCACACGAGCACATTGAGTAACTAGAACTTGAGATGAAGGTTAGCTCAAATGGGTTAGCTCGTACCACCACGCAATAAAGATCAAGCTGACTTTGGAGATCTTCCTAGAATGTGTTCCACAGTTGTAAGCACTCCTTGGGATAGCATTTCCAACCGGCTTCCCGTTCGCACGTCAGCTAGTTCATTGTCTCGCAATGGATTTGGCCAAATACTTTGATATACATGATAACCTCTGCTACAGGAGTTCACTGAAAAAGTAAATACGGTCGCTCTCGGCATAGCAGGAGATAGCGAAGTACGCCTTTGCTAGCACATTGTTAGATCAGTAGCTATAAAAGTACTACAACAACAACAACGCTAGCTACCTATACACTTACTACTCTACTTAACTGATGAGTTGACACCTTGTTGTTATCCTTACGCACTGTACAGTAAAACTTTGGCGGTAAAAATTTTGGCAAATATTATTTCAATAGGCTCTTTCCAAAACCACGCCCACTTTTTGGCCGCCATTTTGAATGGGGCCACCGGGCCAGTTCAAAAATGCCGCATGGTTGTTGTGTTCCTTTGTGCCGTAAAAAAGGGTATAGGACTGTTATTATCGATGAAAAGGAAGTAACAGTGTCATTTCACAAATTACCAGATGCCAGCCAGAAGGACATTAGACTTAAATGGCTTCACGCAATCCTTGAGATGTCGGTACGTCGTGGCCATGTTTCCATGTAGAACAACTACATTGTGTGTAAAGCGCTGTGTTGTGTACTTGTTTATAAATGAATACAAGTAGCTTAGGGGTGTAAGTCGCATTTAAAGTAATTTTTCACTTTGCAGGCAAGAATTTTAGACCCGGAAAATGGACAAAGATTTGCTCCCTCCATTTCAAGCCAACAGATTTTTACAATTTCTGGGGCCCCTGCCGGCGTACTCTGAAAGAAGATGCTGTTCCATCAAAGTTTCCTTTTCCCTCTAAGAAGGTCAGTAAAGCTAGAAGACAACTTAATCAAGTTCAAGCTAGTGAGGAGCCATCCAGTTGTGAAGATGATGAACTGAGTGAAAGTGATGAACCGAGTGTAAATGAAGAAGTTGAAGATGTACCGAGGTTAATGCACAACTTAAGAAAGCAAATGATGAGATCGCTAGGCTGAAGCAATTGCTAAGTGGTGCAAATATGGAAATAACTGAGCTACAGAAAGGAGTTAGTAGAAAACGTATTGGAATTGAAACTTGTCAAGATTCTGATAAGGATATTCAGTTTTATACTGGCTTACCTTCTGTTAGTGTATTTTATCAGTTGTTAGAATATCTTAGTCCATCAGGGAAGAGATCTAATGTAGTATACAATGCTACAGCCCAAAACTGGATGAAAGAAGGATCAGCTGCAGATTCAGGGAATGCTGAATGGAGGGAGTCAGATTTGCAATTAGGTCGTCCATCTAGTTTAAGTCAGGCAGATGAATTGTTTTTGATGCTAGTGAGATTGCGACTTGATTTAAAGATATACGATCTGGCCAAATGTTTTGAAGTGTCACAATCATCGGTTTCACGGATATTTTCCACCTGGATCAATTACTGTTACCTCCGTTTAGGTATGTTACCATGTTGGCCCAGCCATGATACAATAAAGGATACTATGCCTGCTATTTTTAAAGATCAATATCCAAACACAACAGCAATTCTAGATGCAACGGAAATCAAGGTCCACACTCCATCTTCTCTCCTACTCCAGTCACAGACCTATAGTAGCTACAAGTCTACAAATACGTTTAAAGCACTGTTAGCTATTAGTCCAGCAGGCCATGTAATTTTTGCCTCATCACTGTACACTGGGTCTATCTCTGACAATGAACTAGTAAGCAGGAGTGGATTTTTGGGATTACTTCGACCAGGAGATGAAATAATGGCAGATCGTGGCTTTACAATTGAAGATTCATCAACTCCACTGGGAGTTGGTCTAAATATTCCTCCTTTTCTAGGCAGAAGACAGCAGATGGATGCAGTTGAGGTGGTAGAAACGCAGCAAATTGCTTCACTGCGAATTCATGTTGAACGTGCCATTCGTCGAGTAAAAGAATACGACATTCTTGCAGGAGTAATGCCTGCATCTCTTGCAGGGTCAGCCAATCAGATTTGGACTGTTTGCTGCTTATTGACAAATTTACAAAATCCATTAATATCATGTTGATAAATATTATATAGTACAGTACAGTATTTATTGAATGATATTTACCTATTCACTGTTTACATTTATTTCTTGGCTGAGCATGCATGCTTTGGGTAAAATGTATTTGAAATAAAATTCTGTCAACTTCAGGTGCATGTCATTCCAAAAGTCTTCATTAAATCTTATTCGTTGAACTGTGAAGTTGCAATGTGTATAAATAACAAAGTCACACCAAGATAACTTAGACAAGGCCATTTGTCCTTGAATTTGAAAAAAGTGTTTGTGATTTTCTTTCAAGGTTACTGAACCACTTTTGATTTCAGCAAAGAAACTTGAGTCGCTACAAGCATCTTCTACTGTAGAGAAGTGTTGTGTATAAGGGCACTTTATTTCCAGTAGACCAAATGAATTTTGCTCTGCTGAATCTTTAACCAGGCCATCAGGAGATGCTCCTAGCCAAGGTACTGAGGGGTTGACAACTAATCCACATCTGTGTACGGTGAAACCGGTTCTGGAGCAGTATGCATTTCTGGCTTTCACTTCGTTTTGAATACCATGAGTTATTTGTACAGGCATTGTAGTAAATTCCTTGTTATTAAAAAATGAATTGATAAATGCTTCAGAGGGTAGTGACTGCCTTAGTAATACATCACCAAATCGTGATGCTGTAACCCTTCCCACTCTGGACTGCTGCCACTTTGTAGATTGGGACTGCTCGCATGTAGATCGTTCCAAAGAGTGGGCTGCATCTAATGTGATAGTGAGTTTTGACAATTGTGCACGTTGTTCTTCACATTCAATTTGAAATACACAAGGTGTATTGTCTAATGAGCCAATTGGCAAAGCAGGAAATTCCTGGCTGGTCACTTCTGTACTGCCATGTGCTCTTGGTTTCTCATATTCCAATGCTTGATAAGATAATATACTACCTTTAGGGGTACAGCCAAATGGAGTGCTTACAAACTCTTCTGAAGGGTTATCAGGCAATAACTGAGCAAATGCACAGAAGGGATAATTGTCCAATAAGCCACTCTTGAAGCCATGCTGTTGTTGAAAATTGTAGTCTTGAACTGATTTAGCACGGGCTTCATAAAGACTACAGATTACTGGGTGTTTTTTTGCTTGACTTGCAGATTGTTTGGCTTTACAATATGTAATCGACATAACTGGGGCTGGTTCTATTTCAATAGGCCGGGGCTTGTGCCACGACTGTTGCATTTGTGTACATGTGAGGTCAACAGGTACATGATTAAGTTTCATCAATATGTAATGGATCAGTTGCTTTAGCAATCCAACAATGTGGCTACACATGCCTGCACTTCCAGCAGTACATGAGCAAAAAGCTTTAACCACATGATGTGGTACATGGCTCGAAATTACAACCTTTAATTCATGCATTGAGTCATTTTTCTTTTGACTACGATAACAGCGAGCTTGTATCCAAACCAGGTTATCTTTACAGCAAAACCGAATATGCCTTCCTGGTATGTAGGACTCCATAAAGTATTGATGCCCCCTCTGAAGATTGGAGTAATCCACATTGGAAAAGCTTTCACTCTTCTTTAAACACTTTCCAGATGACTGCAAGTGAGTCACAACAATTTCTTCAGTCAGCACAGCTGGAAGTACACCCTCAATTTGTTGTGTATAAGGACCCTTCGGCCAACACTTGCCAGTACTCAGCTCAAAAACTGAATCCTCTGCTTCATCATGATGACATTGCTCAATAGCAGCCTTCCTCCGTGTGTACTGTTTATTCGGATCAGGATCAACAATTCTGCTGTCCCAGCCATTAGAAATATAAGCTTTCACTCTAAATTAGCACAAGGGAATACAATAAAGTTTACAGCTTGTGAGTATGTTAGTGCAGGTGGGTTACCATGCAGCAATAAAACTATAAACACATGTTTCTACACACTTACTACGGCTAAACAAGCTCATCTACAAGTATACAAGAAACGGGACTTTTTATAATAGCTACGACTAGCTAATTTAGCTATAGCGATTTTAATTTGCTTACTGCCTAACATAGTCCGCCTTCGTTTTCAGCTTGGATAACCCTGTTGCCCCTCGACAACGCAACCAAAACTTCAACTCAGCTACTTTGAGCGCTTCAGGATCACGATTTCCTAAGGCAGCTCCAGGAATATCCGCTTCCGTTAAATTACTTGCCATGGAATGTAACTAAAACCACACAACTATTTGAAAAGTGGTCCCATTCAAAATGGCGGAAACATTGTTACTATGACGATGACATACTTTTGGAAAGAGTCTATTGCCAAAGTTTTTTCCACCAATTTTTTCAACGGAGGGGTTTCGTCACACTTTTTTTACCGCCAAAGTTTTTACTATACGGTATCTACAGATACAATGACAATAAGACAAACTAGTATTCTACCAATACAGAAAAATATCTACTGATCTGATACCAAAGTCAAAGGATCTAGCTATGCAATAACCAAGTAACTAATAACTACTGATTGTTACTATAATTTAGTGCTTGCTTGTTCATGGCTATGCTAAGTGCATGTATTTATTTGCAATAGTTTTATTTTATAGTTAAAGCACCACCACGTGTGTGTATGGAAAATACAGTACGAGGGGGCGTGTTGAGAGGCTAATACAGCACGGGGTGAAGCTGAGTGCTATATTTGCCTCACGACACCCCCGAGTGCTGTATTTTTCGTACACACAAGCATAGGCAATGCTTTAAGTGTTATGGATATCAGTAAGTGTTTATGTAATCTATTTATAGTCATAGAACGAACTAATAAAATTAGTTAGGCTAGTTTTAGCGATTTACAATGTCACGCATGTGATCAATCGTGCTGTCTACGTGGAGTAATGTTTCAATAGCTTTGTGATCAGGCATTCAGTAAGCGTTTATACAATCTATTTCTAGCCGTAAAACAAACCGGTAGGATTAGTTTGGCTAGTTTTAGCGATTTAAAGTGTCACACACGTGCTGTCCCAGTGGGTTGTTTTCGTAACATTCCTTAAATAAATTATCTGCATAACTGTACTGTATTTGCCCAAGTATTCTGTATTTGCTCAATTAAGTGCATAACTGTACTGTATTTGCCTAAGTATTCTGTATTTGCTCAATTAAGTGCATAACTGTACTGTATTGGTCCATTTAGTTTCTGTATGACTCATACAGTACAGTGTATGACTCATACAGTACAGTTATGCAGCTAATTAGTACTGTACGGACAATACAGTACGCAGCATTGCTTTGATCCTCCCACGCAAAGTACAATATAACAAAATTTTCCTTCCAAATTAGTTATGCCAACTATGATGGTATGTATGTTTGCATTAAAAAGCATTTAAAATAAATAAATAAGCATGCATGATTGTAGCTACTATTTGTCTATTATTAGGATTTCTACTTTGCAGTGACTGTTCTATTAGATTTTTCATGCAAAACGTGCATTTGCCCTACTTTTAACAACTGCACCTTTTATGTTTGCTAGCATAGCACTTATTATGATGATGATGATTGGCACAAGTGGTTCTTAATCATAGTGAACTTTGAGGGTTTGTATATTTTCATGATTGCGTTAGGACTCAAATTTGGTATGTGGAATGCTGAAGGTGGAGGGCGCATTTGCAATACAAAAATGATTCCAATTCGAGAAGGGAACTACATATGCGTGAAAATCATGTTTTCTTTCTTCCTGTAAATATACTCAAGGTGTGGGCGAGCTGGCTTTCTTGACCACACGAAACACTACCATGTGTCTTGATAAACAAAGCAGGGATTAAATTTGTACTTTAGGTAATGATTGGTGACATAAAACATGACAGACACACAAGGTAACGGTGAAATATAACACAACAGATGCATAGGATAATGGTGATATAAGACATGACCAGTGCAATGGCAGTGTACATGCCATGTACTTGGCTTTAAAGAATCAACAGTAATGGGGATAAGGTAAACATAGATAGTGAGTGGGTCACACTGACATTGTATGACAGATAACACTACACACAACACTGGTCGTGTAGTGGATATGTGGGGTGTACACCAACACAAATAGCAATATTATCAATGTGTCCTTATTAGTGAGGTGCTCTGATATCAGGGGTCTAAATGTGTGTATACTGGTTCAATCCCGACAAGACTATCAGTTCTTTTCTTACTTTCTTTCATATAAATAAAGCACAGTACACTATTACTTTCTGAAAAAAAAAACAAAAAAAACAAAACAAGTCAGGTTTTCAAGTTGGTTGTCCACACATGTACAACGAATTCCCGTAGAATTACAGTAATTCATTAACAAACTTATAGTTATTCGTTGCCATACGCGGACAACCAACCTGTAAACCTCTGTAGCAAAGTGTCCAAATCAAGGTTGAATAAAGTCAAGTCTGTACCATTGTAGTAAAAAATAGTTCAGCCATAAACAAAAAGTCAGAGTGGCCGAGTGGTCTAAGGTGCCAGACTAGTAATAATGCCTGGCAATGTGCAGGTGGCTTGCAGTTATATGTGACCCACTGAGCAAAAACCAGCCGTTTTCAAAAATTTTTCTTTTGCCATAAAACCGTATTGAAATACACTGGGTAAAATATGCATGCTACATGAAAAATTTACGTACACTTTAATTGCATTTGTACACACTGAAATTAAGCTCAAATCAATAAAACCTATACACCACTGGATTTGCCTGTTTATGGAGAGTAAGAAAGTCTTTGTTTCATGTTCGCACATCAAAGGATACGTGAGTTATAGATGCTTATTTACGATGTGGTAAAAACAACATTCACCATCATCAATTCTTAGTTGGAATGGCCTTCTTCCTTTGTCAACACGGAGGAGTACAGGGAAAGCACAACACCTTGATTGATTTGCCAGTTCATGGTGCACAGATTGAGCCAAGTCCCATCTTCGTAACTTGTTTCATTCGTGAGTTATGATTGATTATCTAAGCGCCTGTAATTTATTTCCCGTATTGCTGCTGTACAAATCGAGTTTATCACTGTTCCAACTGTCAAGTGCTATAACTCCAAGACATAAAAGGCTGAAACTTTGGCTTTCCACTCTTTTGTTACTATAGATTACAGAGATGCCATAAAATGGAATTCGAAAAATGTGCAAAAATGGTCTGTTATTACTTAGCCAGTCACATATGGAAACTAGCCTTACAGGGAGGGTCATTTTAGAGAGGTTCCACTGTACACATTAATTTTATAGGTGGTGTTTAGTAAGGCAAGGACAGTTCAAATGGCACTGGCTTGTATGTAAAAAACATCTTAAAATACCAAATACCCCCCCCCCCCCCCCCCCCAAAAAAAAGTTCTTGTCAGGAATGGGATTCGAACCCATGCCCAGGACCAGATCTTGAGTCTGGCACCTTAGACCGCTCGGCCACCCTGACTGTTGATACATATTCCACTAAACTTTGCTATAAGAGTGGCTACACTACCAAATCACATTGCTGGAAAAAAATCCAACACTCAAAAGTTACATTTTACAAAGGAAAAGAAAGAAAAAGATCTTGTCAGGAATGGGATTCGAACCCATGCCCACATCAGTGGACCAGATCTTGAGTCTGGCGCCTTAGACCGCTCGGCCACCCTGACTGTTCATACACAGTGAGTTAAACTTTACCATAAGAGTGGCTACACTTTGGCTAATCATCCTGGGCACATTACCACACAGTACTCAAGCATTCATTTCAGTAAATACAAACAATACAATGTATGAGTCTGGCACCTTAATCCACTTGGCCACCCTGACATCTTTGGCATTGTACAGTAACAAAAAATTTGGCCATTGATTCAACTAAATAGCTACTGCACAAGTGCATAATTCCAATGCTTGCATGCATTACTATTGAGAAGCACATCACACAGAAATCCTCAACAGTTTTAGGATTGAATACTTTTGTACAATATTATAGGCACACTAACTACATCTAAAAAATAGCTGATTTACATAGCCAGTGGTAACTACTAACCAATGTTATCGTAAACACATAAAAAAATAAAAAATTTATAATACATATAGTGATCAAGAAATAAGGAGTTTGATTTGTGGAATTTGATGGACTTCGCTTACAGTAACATTGGTACTAAATACAGGGTGTGCAGGAAGTTATAAGTGCCAAAGGTGCCTTTGGTACTTATAAGCTCCTGCTATTGCTGTTGCTTGAAAGAACACTTAAATATTTGTGAGTACTCAATCCCTAACACAGAGAGGACTTGACCACCTGAAATTCATAACTTGTATGTGTGACTCCATACCAAATGGTTGCCCCTAATAAAACTACTATGTAGGTATAAGCATTTGTGCCCCCACATTCCTACACATCAAACACAAAGAGCTAAATACATGCAAACAATGTGTTGTACTGTAAAGCCATTTTAGAGGTATGCCAGATAAAAAAGCTGACAGCATGCTTTATGCCAACACAACGAGGATGGCAACTGAGTAGTTTACCATTCTACACTTTGAAGGACTGTGACAATAATCCAACCTGCCACATTAACAACAAGTCTGGCTTTGTTAACGTGAAACTATGCAACAAGTTTTGTTAAACAATACACAGCACTACTTAAACAAGAATGAGCTGCAAACAGTAGAACAATGTTAAAAGTGTCACAGGTGTACAGGTGTGCACATGCATGCACTCACTCACACATGCACGTACACAATGCACACACGTAACACTTATACACCAATACCAAAGCACAGACTTTTCTAGCTCATGTCAGGAGTCCATGATTGCTGCAAGGCATGCAATTGTTTGAGACTTTGTTCAGAGAGCAAATTTTATACAACTACAACATGTAATAGCAATCACATACTCAACTTAATTATAGTACCAACCAACTGACCTGAAGTTTAGAGTTTTCTTCCTTATCAATGAACTGGTCGGTAAATACGTGAGCTGAGCCCAATACTGCTAGTTTACCTTTACCAGTCTGGGGGGTAGGAGAGAATAGGATGACAAGATGTTGGGAATACTTTTGTGTAAATATACACTAGTGCATGTAGTACGTGTGTATTGCTTACAATGGATTTTCATAGTCTTGCTGTTAATGATATGCATGCAGATTAAAAAACTACTTTGTGAGGTGACAGAATCATTGTAAAGTATTTTACTGGCTAGGGATAGGAATCACCAAGTACGTATCACCTAGCTACCACTTTATAAATACACCATTATACAATACATAATTACGTTATCACAACATTTGTTAGGTAGGTAATATGTGTTTACAGTGTATTTTTAAGCAGTTTACATTGATCACCCATTTACAGTAACAGATCTGAAATACTTCACATGTGCACTTAGCTGCATGGGTGGGTATGTAAGTTGAGACATCCAATGTGGAAGAGGTGAATCAAGCAAATAGTTTGGTGCTAACTTTTAAACTGCTGCAAGCAAATTAAACCATGTAGTGCTGAAGACCTTGGGTCTGAAGGCATCATTTACGTCACTAAAAGCCTTCGCCAGTAATAGGAATGTGTGATACAAACTGTTATGAATTTCTGTGTGTGATTCTTGTTGAATGGTAGAGCAGGCATGTTTTCCTATATGCGTCTTTGTGAACTGTACAAGAGACTAACTTGGTTAGTGTGTACTGATATATTGGTATAAAATTTACTATTGTGATACTAATACGATATCATGATAGCTGTAAATGGCAGATTCAAAAATTCCTTGTCAAAGATCACAGGAATAGGTGACATGCGGTAACACCAGTACTGTAACTTTGTGTGTTCTCGAAAACACAATGTAGAGCAACTAAGCAAAAAAATCGTTCTTACACTGCATATTAATAATGGCAAGATTCCTTGTGCACCAGAGTTACACTATGTACATGTATCACACACTACAAATACTGCATAATACTCTTACTCGGTGATGGAAGGCACAAACAGGTCTGTTGAGTGGGAAGGACACACTACCAGAAGACAGCACAGCCATCGATGGTTTCTCCACATTCAGTGTGGCACCGTAGGGGTATACAAATGACAGGCTCTCTCCTTCGGCATCTTCCAACAAGCCTGAGGCTTGCTTGCCAGCAGCCTTGTTGATTTCCCTTCACCAGCAACAAAATAGCATGAACAACTAATTGATACAAATTTTCCATACATACACACCATAGCTATGTTTTAAGTCTTATAGAGCAGAGCTCTGGTCCTACATTAAAAACGTCCTTACTAAAGAGATAACCTGATATCAGGGACCTAAATAATGTATGATCCATACTGATGCAAAAGTGGAGCCATTTTTATTTGGACACCTTGGGACCACAATGAATGAAGTGTCCTCATTAGTGAGGTGTCCTGATTTTCAAGGTGCCCTGTATTAGTGAGGTGTCTTAATCTCAGGAGTCTAAATTGTATGTATACTAACGCCAATGGGCAGCATGTTTTCATGGGCTCCACTGTATGTAATGGTTGGGATATTTGACGTAACACAACATCAAGGCCCTTCAAATACTTTGTACATGTGTGAGCATTCATATGAATTTGGTATACATTGTATTAGTACCTGTTTAAGATTCCATTAGATATGAGGGCTTCTTTAGGATGGAAGTACTTGTAGTAGACCTTCCGTACCACACAATCTAAGAGTGCAACAAGATTTTTTTTACAACTGTACACATGTGAAGTACACTATGTTACACTGAAGTAGTGAACTATCCAGCAACTGTGTGAAAGCTGGTGTGAAACATGTGTATTAAGAACTTCTTGGAACAAATCAAAAGTATCAGTGTTCTAATTTTACAGGTCACAATACATGCTATGGGACCATTACCAAGTGTCCTGATTATGTAAGTGTCCTCATTTTTTAATGTCCTGATTAACAGGTTCCACTGCTATTAGCACTGCGGTACCTGTGCACCACTCTGGTACTCGGAGCAGGTAAATCACTGGGGCAGGCTAGTAACCTGCAGGAGGACATGTCACATAGAGAGAGTTCCACAACAACCCTAACTTGTGATATGGTTCAGTATCAAAACCTGGAAGCTTGTGATCAGATCAGCTCACTCTCACACATACATATTAGCTACAATAAAAATCTACTCACCAGGATTAACCATCACTCCATATTCTTCTAGGAAGAAGTTGACATTAGTGTTCAGCCTGGCCTCCCCTCCTTCAGTCAACATGAACAACACACTTCCTCCATTGTTAATGTACTGGTGGATCGCTTCAAACTAGTGCACAATATATATTAATGTAAAATATGTACACTTTCCTAGGCATGATATAATGGTGTCCTTACTTTAGGACTTTAAAGCAAACATAATAGGTACAGTTCAACAGATGCACTGAAACGTGAACACTTTGATAAATCAAACCACTTAATCGGATATCACTTGTATATATTACACATACAAAGCCCTAATAATGAGGATAATTGTCCCATATAGAGCAAGGTATAGAGTGACTCGAAGTCTCACATAGTGGACACTTCTTAACCTTTTGGCCCCGAATGCCACTATAGTGGTTTTAGTTCTTAAAACAATTATTTAACGTAAAATACATAATTTGACATACAACACTTGGGATCTTGTTAATCCATGTATGGACCACCTATTCCTCTGTGGTTAGCACTAAACTACTCAAATCTACAATATCATATAACCTCTTTATTTCTTCTATTTGTTGTGACAGGTAGTATCATCGTAATCATCGTTTTTGAAATGGCGAAAATTCTTTCCAATGCAGATTTGCCTTATATCATGCTTGATCATGCTACAGCATTCAAATAAAGCCTAAGAAATGGCTGTTAACTGCAGAGTAACATGGTACAAAACATCTACTCATAGGATCCGTTTGCAAGATACATGCCTTTAAATACATGTGTGTTGTGAGAACCATGGCACATTTGTATTTAATGAAACTTTTTTTTACTTCAAGGCCAAAGGGCACCTCATTATAATGGCCATGTCAAGTAAGTTTCATTGTATACTTCAAGACCTCATAAATATTACCATCTCATTATTAAGGCCATGATCTGAAGATGACAGTACTTTTCGGGATTCACTGTACGAGCCTCAAGTCCTAAATATGCTATTCAGACATCACTTAACTTATGGTTCCTATGCAAATGAAGGAATTAATTTGATTACACTTCTCAACTTTATTTGGCAGCTACATTATTCATATATTCATAACTCTGGACTATCTGTAGCTAGTAAACAACAGCATGAGACAGTCATCCAGCTGGCTGGGTTAATGATATTCACAGAACACTATAGGGCCACCTAGTGAGCTAATCTTGCTGACACAGTAATAACATTGATAATAGTGGGATTTTTAAAGAAGATGGTCAAAACCACAAGCCTTGTCTAGCAGCAGTATGGCTTGACACTACAAAAGGGACCACACACAAAATATGATCATGGTAGAAACACAACAATACCATACATATGTGATACCACAGTGTTCATGTTAAGGACCATTTGTTTCTTTGTGAAGCATATATAAAACAAGCTACTAAGTCACAAAGAATATAATCCAGCAAATAACCTTTATCAGCACGGAACTCACTACCCCCTAAATACATACACAGCAACATTTCGGTAGATGAATATTCATACCCCTTCTAGCATATGTCTCAAGCTGTATTGAGAGAGGACCCTCATCTGGCATGAAAATATATTTACAACATAACCACGAGACAGTGTTTTGAAATAAGGAGCTGGTCCATTATTCTAGTGTATGTATGTGGCAAACTAGTTGACCAAATTGAAAATTAACATTGTCACCACAAGATGCTTGCTGTCTCCAGTTATTACTTTCTCTTCAGAGTTCACAATACAAGGTACAGCTTAGTTGCTACAATCTTGTACTGTGTGGGAAGTGTGATGTAAACAAGTGGGAACAGAATGTAAGTATTAAGAGCTCTGTCTGAGTGGGACCAATATTTGTGTGTACCAACATGATGAACGTGATGGTATATTTTCCATGAATTTGCTTGGAAATAGCACATAATTGTGAAATATTTAAGCCTTCAGATGCATAGCAACATTTAAACCGTCTACGTAGCGGGGTAACTCATGAACCCAACACCAAGTAAATAAAAGTGGAGATTGTGTAGACATCACTGTTAATATGGTCAGATAACAGTGGGTTGTAGATGAGCTAACAACTGGCTGTCCACTGGTGAGTAATGATATTCACTAGGTACCTACCTACTAAAGGTGGTCTACTAAAAGGGAAGCTACTACGTGAGGTTTAACTGCAGACCTACAACTTCTGGGCCACATTTTTGGTGGCTCTTTTGATAAGGTCTTACTATAATACACATCACTTACTTCGCCTGAAGTGAACTTCTCCCGAGGATGTGAGAATATAACCAGTTTGGCCTTCATGAGGTTGTTCAGAGTAACATCATCCTTGTTGCTATGGAATGTATATGTAATAAATAACAACACTAATTCTCCCATAGGACATGTGTTACAAGCAGTAAAAACTCTACTACTGCTGTTAATATAACACATGTACAGTGGATAATATTTCTCTTGTATGTATGTATAGTATAACAACAATAACAGATACCTTGACACATTCCATGTTGACTTTAGCCTTCTCTGGAGTGTCTTGTAACCAGATGTCAGATTGAATAACTCCTTCTTTGAGGCGTTGAACATTATACAGCTGACATCTTTGGCACCTTCCTACAAGTGATGAAACAGCTAATTCTTATATGATCTGTACATGGATGAATGGCACATAGCACAAAAGAGCACTAAAGCTTTGTTCCCATGCATGAAGTTCCTCACTACCACCACTCCATTATTCATATCACTAACAATCGTTTACCATAAAACATGTGAAATCCAAAAGGCTGTGAATTATTTGCAGAATGTCAAAGACCTGTGAAGTGGTTAACTGGCCACCAATCTACTTACTTAAGAATACTGACCGAAATCTTAATGACGCTATTCAGCAATACAAAACAAAGCGACCAAGTACTTTGATGTAACTTTTAACTACAACTAATGCAGCGAAATATTCATCTCTTTGTGCTGGTATCAAGTTTCAATTGCTTCACTTCTTGGCTTCCATTTAGCACACTATGCTATCATCACATGTGCAGTTATTGTCATGCTAGACTATCTCAATTAGCCCCTTTCCTCTACAGTGTAGTGTTGCTCATAATGAATAATGGGTAGACAGAAAATCATAATGCAATTCAAAGCAGTTTCTAAAACAAACAGTGAGAATATATTCAGAAATATTATCAGTTGATTAGACATTTTACTGTAAATAAATAGCTGCTTTTTTGAAAGCTGTCATTTTTGACCTGTCATCGTTTGTACAGCAAGCATTCATACCTTTCATTGCATTACATTCAAATTGTAGTAGTAATCAGTGTGAATTTGCCTGTTTTGTTTCAAATGCCTAGTTATACCTCTTGGATACAAATAGTTCATTTGTAATTTAAAGAATATTCGGTTCCTTTTACCCTTAAGGCCGGAAAACAAGTTGGCTGTTAATTTTACTCAGTGGTGCCATGAGGTCATGTTACATTAATGCAATAAGTTCATAACAATTAAGGTACGCTGGAATAATGTAAATAATCAAAGAAACAACTGCAGCATGTGATCATAGAATTTTCAAAGCATCTAAATAAGATATTCTAATTAATACCCACTATTATTTGGTAAGCCCGATTTATGGATGTCTGCACACTGCAACACGTGCACATACGGATTATTAAAATGTACTATGACATTTTATACGCTTATTCTACATGCATGTAAAATGTCAGATTTAGTTGTTGGATACCGTTGCCAATAGAGACGCATTTTCATATCCTTCAGGCATCCCGGGTGTTTCGACTGGTAGAAATGGAGGACAGCGAATTGAATCACAACTAACTCAACACCATCATATAATGTATCCTCTACCGCTGCTTTGCTGCTACGACCGAGGCTACCACAATCCTAAAACTGCTCACGTGAGGTTACAAAAATAATTGGTCAGCCAGCTTCTGGAAACAAACCTGTCAGCTAATTGTCTGCGCTTGTTCTACCATTGTAAGAAACGTTGTATTTGCTGTAGAGCAACGGCTATCGAATTTATGCAAAAGACATCAGCGAGGAGCGAGTGGAGGGAATTTCTAGGCAAGCAATTAATGCACGTGCATACATGCACGTGATTTTATTATTTAATCGTATCGAGGGCGGTCCTTATCAACAACAAAACAAGAAGATTTGTTGCGACGATAAGAGTTTGCTTGCTATCCTCAGCTACAGGCTATTCTTCACCGCACAGAAAATGGTTGAAGAGATCGAAACTGCAATTAAGGTCGTCGTAGTTGGAAATGGGGCGGTTGGAAAGAGCAGTATGATTCAGAGATTTTGTAAAGGCGTCTTCACTTCAGACTATAAGAAAACGATTGGAGTGGACTTCCTAGAGCGCCAAATACAGTGAGTTTGGCGTGAATTGGTACACCGTCTCCCCTTTCTCACTTGCATTTGTGTTGTTCACAACAAAGCTTTAATGTGTTAATATAAACCATAATAGTGAATTAATCCTTACTTGCAATTATAGTGTAGCTTTTATTCACACATGCAACTAAGTGCTGTTACTTTTGTAAAAACTTGTATTTGTTTTGCACTACATACATCACTAAACATGCCGTCGTGATAGTACAAGAAATTCATGACTGAGCTAGTACAGAACAGAGCTATCACCACTGTACAATTCCTGGTTGTGTGTTACCTGATCTAGTGTATATAATACATGTATGGTATTTCTGTTCCCAACGTTTTTGTGTTTAAATCTCCTTGCACCATAAACGTCTGCTAAGTTTAATGTGCTATCCTTGTTAGATATGATTCATTGCATTATGAGGGGTTAGCTTTTCACCACTGTTTTGTGTTTGGTGTTTTTAGGGTTAAAGGCGAGGACATCCGGTTGATGTTATGGGATACTGCAGGGCAAGAAGAGTTTGACGCTATCACAAAGGCCTACTATAGAGGTAACCTAGTTTACTAATATTGTATGCTTTAGCTACTTAATTATGCAAGTAATCAGTCTCGTGTGCTTATGATATTGCATCTTGCAAAGAACTCAAAGAATGTTTCAGTATAAGGTTTGGAACTGTGAATAGTGTAGAGGATTTAGAGTGGCTGTACCAAGTTGCTGTCAACAAATATGCTGTGGTTGTTAAGTCATCACTTAACACCTATCTTTCCTGCTTGTAGCATTTGACTTTATCACATTACCACGTAGTTTGTGTTCTTCACTGGTGATTACTCTGTAGGAGCACAAGTGTGCGTGCTAGCCTTCTCAACTGTTGATCGAGATTCGTTTGAAGCTATAGAGAGATGGAAAGAAAAGGTTTGTAGTCAGAAAAGTTGTCGTGTTTGAGTTACAGTAATTTTACTATAGGTTGAAGCTGAAGTAAGCGACGTTGTGATGACAATAGTACAAAATAAAGTGGACCTTATTGACGAGTCTGTTGTTACTAGGTGAGCTAGACTTATGTATAGCTAAATGTTTTTGTTGACATATGTACCCAATATCCATACAGTGGAACCTCTCTTAAAGGATACCCCTGAAATTGTAGACAGCCTCTTTACAACCTTGTTCCCAAATCTAATGGCGCCTCTTTACAAAGGACAATAATATTAGTCTGTCTTTACAGGAGTTCTACTGTATGAGAAAACTTCATGTAGAGTACCATAGTTCTGTCCAACCTGTAGGATTATTTACTGCCGGAGGATCTTCATATAGAGTGTAGTGGTGCAACATGTTTTATGATTATGTTTACCATTGCTCCTATCCCAGGGCAGTGTTTTATCACTGGTGGTTATGATGTACTTCAAACCATCAGTATAGAAACATTAACACATCTACATTCCTACAATATGTGCCAGATTGTGAATATGACTAGAAGTGGAATGCTAATTTATGGTCTACCCTTGTGACTGGATATTTAACAAATCAGTTTCTATATATGCACTAAATATTTTTGTATACCCTACCACGCCTATAGCTAGCTGGAGTATCTTGTGCTTGAGGGGCCACTGAGCTCCTATTAAAAATCCTCTACCAGGTTGTGCCCAGATCACTTGCAGTCAAGTTCTTAAGAAGCCACACAGTCTGAGATCCAGAAATATTCCCTCTGCATATAATAACAGCAATATTTGGGCTGAGTGGCTCACAAGATTATAAATGATTTTATGAGGTGTACATTTCACTAATAACAGTCTGGAAGTGTACATAGAAAGAAGCCCATCAACTACACACTATCCAATTTAATCAGCTAAGTCCTGTGCCATTTCCAGAGACACCAAGCTGATACTGAACAGTTCTAAAGGGTAGGCATTGTAGTGTGTGTGGTAGTTTAAGGAGAAGCTAAAACTGTTAGCCCATAAGTGAGCCCATTAGGTTGTGATAGAAGAGCTACTTGGACTATATGCACAAAAAAGTAAAAATTTATATTTGCACGTTAGTATTTATGTTTTTTTCCCCATACACTGATACCAATAGTTAGTAATAGTGTTAGCTGATACCTTTAAGCCATCGTGTGGTTTACTAATTTCAAATGGCTTGTTGTGCTGTGAAAGTTACCTGTAACCTGACCCCAAAGATGATGTATGATCATCATTCAAAATATTTAAAACTGAATACTCAGTTCTTACCTAGTAGTGATCCACTTCCCATACAGGTCCTTTAGAATAAAATTATCCCGCATTCATCACTTGGGAAGTGTGGCTCATCAGTGACAAGTATTACACAGTGATTCTATATTGTATAATAATATTCACTTTTAAAACTGCTTTTTTTTTTTGGTGTACATCAAGTGGATAAGTACCTGATAATTGGTATTTATTATTTGATGTGTAGGGTTTACATAGTTTAAACCACATGTTTATATTTGTTGGGTTTGCCTGTGTGTGTTCAATCTGTGTGTTTAATGTGTAAAAACTTGTTCACCTTTTGGCCAAACTGGCTGGCTGCATTAGGCAGGTCCTAATCGTGTGATACACTTTGCACAGGGACATATTAATTTTGTATATCTTGCCATTGTGTGTTAATGTTGTGTTGCTAGTGATGAAGTTGAGGAATTGGCAAGAAGATTAAAACTACGGTTGTTCCGTACTTCAGTGAAGGAGGATTTCAATGTAAACGAAGGTTGGTGTATCATTTAATATATCTCATTGTCATCCACACCTTTCCATTCGACAGTTTTTAACTATCTATCTGAGAGTTATATTGAGAAGCAATCACGGTCAAATTATACCTCAAAGCCTTCACAATCTTCAATAGGTACTCTATTGTGTGTTGTGTTCACCTGCTAACTGTGGTAGTTATTGGACTGACTATATCAGTTGTTTGTTCATGAATATTTACTGCCATGGCTGTATGCATTGCCAGTTTTTAAGGGGTGTGAATTGTAGGCTTAGCAACTTGCAACAACAAAGCATATATAGTAGTAATAACAAGAGTTCATAATATATATAATTAGGAGAGTGTCGTACCCCTGTAGAAGGGCATATCATGAAGGTGTGATGTAACGACAAGATGCTGTGGTTTGCGATGTATATGAAGCCATAAAAGTACAAGAACTGTTAGCACCGTTTCACACTCATAACACTCAGGATAGTCGTATTCGCGAATGGCCTAGTAAGAAACACCTACGAAGCGGTCTTAACCCATGAAGGAACGATTGTAGTTCAGTGAGAAATGCTCAGAACTGAAGTTAATTTGGTTGCTAGCGATGTTGTTAGGCACGCGTTCAATCGATACCATGTTCAACTAATGACATCATTAATTATACAAAGAAAAACAGGCAAACTCAGAAGTGCTACGTCATAACTTCATGATACGCTCTTCTACAGGAATATGTAAGAGTAGGACACTCTCCTCAGTATATACATTATGAATTCTTGGTAATAGTTATTCTATCGTGCAATATCATTGTAAAATTAGTAGATAACAATAGATCTGTACAAAATTGTGTCCCTTAATTAATAAACCCTTCGAGGACCGAATTAATTTTCAACTATGGAGGAATGCGTAACTTTGTGTTATAAGGAAGGCAGTGGTCTTCTGTAAAACGAAGATGGATTATTGTTTGGCATTGACTTAATAGTAATTTCATTCACAACAATAATATCAAAACAGTTTTGTTCTACACAAAATAGTACTTGTGATATGAAGTGATGAACGGGCGATGTCATTTCCAATGAATGTCCGCTTCGTTATTTCTTTATCGCGAATTGATGAGGTAGTCACATGATCTTTTGTATACAAATTGAATCGTCATCACGTGCTAAGTCTAATGGTGTTTAGTTTGATGCGCTAGGACAAAGTATTATCGAGATATGGCCGATCAAAGTAGCAAGTGTAGAGTAATGGCGGACAATAATGGAAGGGTTACTTTTTCTTGGTGGCCTAGCAGTGGAGATTTTCTTCAAACAAAGTGATACTTGGTGTGATTTTGTCAGGAATTCCACGGTGAGTATTGTGGTGTTAGCAAATTCTTTCTACTGTGTACTGATAAGTAGTTATAACAGCTTATACCGGCCCATGTACTTGTGCCCAATATATTGGGCTTTGGTCCTCGAAGGGTTAACAAAGTTGTTTGGCATAATTTGATAATACAACATGAAGCATATGTGTTAGCTTATTATTTTGGCTGCTATGTTATCTACTGTGTGTTAGTTCATTTCCATTTTGCAAAACAAGTCCCTGGACTTGTCTTGACTCTTGTGCATGATATTTCTGTTTAACTGGTACTAATATTGGCCATGTTGCAGATCCATTTGTGGGCATGTCATATTAAAGCTAGTACAGGGTATTTTACTTGTTGATGTTTAGGAGAAAAGAAATAAGTCAAAATTTCTTTGTCAGAAATTTATACTCTATCCATAAATTATGTGAACCTTCTTATTGTGTAAATTTTAACAGTTAAAAAAGATGGCCCTAATAGCACTCTTACATAGGGTTGCTGTATATGACGGATCGCAGATCGATGGATTACAGATCGACAGATCACATGATGAGCATATCCCTCTACTCATTTGAGATTATGTCAGTGTTGTATATATTTGATATATACGTAGTTATTTTAATAATAATGACAGAATGCTGCACACTTTAGACACACTCACTTCATCACTAAAATTCCCACACACCATTCCAGATTTATGGATTTACGGTCTTAGTATATAGTCCACTATCTGGTGCTTTATTAAAATTGTAGCACGTGTACATTGTTAGTCATGGCTAGGCAGGTGTTTGAGGAGTCTGTGGATTTTATCGACTTAACACAGTAAGTTAACTTGGCATGCTAATTAGCTATTGATGTTCTTTATTGAAGCGAAGATTCGGTTTCTGAACAGGAATCAGCGATCTGATAGTCAGGGAACACTCTCCTCCCACGAGAAAAGAAGCTAAATTTTATAATCTTGTGTTATAAATAATCATTGTTTTTACTAGAGCTGAAGATAGAGCAACTAACAAGAGAATCTGTTCTTCCCACCCACCTAGCTAAAACAACTTAGCCTGTTTGTGCCCCTACCCTTGCCAGTTCCTACCAATCCGTCATCGTAGGATTACAGCTGCAGTGGCATGGGCTGGCTGTAATACTTTACCGACTCTCACTTTGATCAAGGGTAGTAGACTTAATCTACAAATGAGTCTGCAAAGTCTTGTAATGATATCATGTAGCTAAACGGCCATAGCTAAATCTGTAAATCTGAAATGATGTGTAGGCATTTTAGCAATGAATGTACCTAAAGTGTGCAGTGCTTTGTCATTTATTACAACACTGACTCAATACTTATAAACATCTCCAATGAGTAGTGGGATATGTTCATCACGTGATCCATAATCTGCCGATCTGTAATCCACCAAATACAGCAACTCCTCTTACATCTGGTTGAAAAACTAGCCTGTTTGAAACCACCATTTTGTGTGGTGTCATCTTTTCTTGCTGCTGCAGTTAGGTCTATTAATCTGTGCTCGTGTTGGGGCTTGCACACTTTGGAGGAGTGGAGTAGGTATTGGAGTCCCACTGTACATTCTGAGTACATGCTATAGATATTTCCATGTAGAATATTGTTCCCTTAAGCTTAGGGATGTGCTGGTTTATTTGTAGAGCGAATAAGTAACCAGAATATAGTGGTCATTAAGTGACATTGATTGCTATGTAATTATACTATGCTATGATCAAAGAGTTCATACTATTAGCTAGTCCTTGTATGATGTATTGATGAAGTTTCCATAGTGACCATGTTTAAAAACAAACACAGTTGAAGTAAAAACCAGGGTTGGCATGGACATAGTGCAGTCTGTTCCATGTTAGCAGCAAACTGCAAAAGCTGACAACCAACAGTTGTCCACTTACATTTCACAAGGATGACAGCATAGCTTGTTTGGTCTCCAATATTGCATGCATTGTAACTGTGATGTCAACTATGGTAAGGTTTCACAGCTACACTTTACTTCATCACCAGGCACTTCTATCCAGGTCAGTACCTAGGTGTTCATACACGGGTTTCACTGTATACTGTAGTATAAGGTAACTTCAATCTCTCTAATAGAGTAGTCATTGATTGTGTATCAGGACATTTGAATAGTGAGATTTTATTTCTCTAATTAAAAAACCAGTACCATTTGATAAATACCGCTGTCCTTGTCTTCCTGTGTGTCTGACCAACTGTTACAATCACCGCGTTCTCTGTGCGAATGCCTCTCACTTGCTTGTAGGGACCTGGAAAGCTACAGCTATGGTAGTTACATCTTCCCTAGGCATAGACCTAAATAACACAGTGTTTGTACTTTATCAAAACAACTCGTTTTACAGTAAGTATAACATTGTATATTAAGACAGCAGTAATTTCAAGAAATGTACTAGCCAGTTTACGGCTGCCTTTGGAGGTATGATGAATTGATGCCAAAGAAATTGTGCTTACTTTTCACAAACATCATTTTTGTTACTGTAGGTATGTTCAATGGTACTGCTAATGGATCCAATCATCATCAGAGTAGCAACTCTAGCAGTAGTGCTAACACTGGTGCTAATTCTACAGGAGGTGAATCATTTCAAATAAAGCCAGTAAAACAACGAACAAAGAAAAAGCACACAACATGTACATTACTTTAGCTTCTTTGCACAATAAGTTAAACAGTTTTATTTGTTGTTTATGTCCATTTTTTAATGCTGTATACTCTCTGGTGACGTGTATTTGCAATATAATTTAATATTGTGCTCTATTTTTTCTCACGACGTTGTAATGGATGGTGTCTGTATATCTTCGGATATTAATTACGTAATTGGTGGCGTGATGGTTTAAAGATCACTATTAGCTACCAAATGGCGTGAGATCAAATCGCTATTGTTTGCTAGAGGGTCACTATATTTTAGCTACTAAATGGCGAGCAATAGAGAAGTCAGCTCTAGGCCTAATGATACAGTGGAAATTTTTAAAGATGTTCAACCTGAGGAGGTCTCCACGAAAGTCGACGGCTATTCAAATTTCTTCACTGGTGAAAAGAGCAGTGTAGAAAAGGTCGAGTGCAGGAGAGAATCAGCTAAAGAAATGACGAGCACGTATTATGACTTGGTGACGGATTTCTACCAGTATGGCTGGGGGGACTCGTTTCATTTCTGTCCAGTCTACAACAGGAGGTCGTTTCAGCAGTGCCTGGTGGATCACGAGTATTACTTATCAGAAAAACTAGACTTGAAGGCTGGAATGAAAGTGCTGGTATGTGCGTGTCACGATGTGTGTCGTCCTGTCTGCTTAGAGGTCTGCATGTACATGGCGGTGTGGCTGTAGCTCTAATAGAACATATACTTTACAGCAGCAGTACATTAATTTTGTGCATACATTAAACGATCTCATATTTGTAGGACATGGGTTGTGGTATTGGTGGTCCTGCAAGAAACATAGCTCGCCACAGTGGAGCTGAAATAATTGGATTAAACTTTAACGAGTACCAAATCAAGAAAGCAACAAAACTAACTGCAGAGGCAAACTTGCAACACCTGATCAAGTATGATAAGGTGACATAGCCCTATATATGGAATTACATATGTGTAAAGCAATATGATATTATTGTCAGGGTGATTTTAATGAAGCTCCATATGATGATAACAGTTTTGATGTAGTCTATGCCATTGAGGCCACATGCCACTCCTATAGTAGAGAGAAGGTATACGGGGAGGCACTGAGGGTTCTAAAGCCAGGTGGAGTGTTTGGTGTATACGAGTGGGCCATGACAGACAAGTATGATCCCAATAACCTTGAGCACAAGCAAGTGAAAGAAGGAGTGGAGGTAAGTGAACAATGTTGGCACTCACATATATACACTTAACAGGAAGGTGACAGTCTTCCCGAGTTGGAAACAATCACAGCAAACCTTCAACATATGAAAAATGTAGGATTTGATATTGTGGAGTGTAGAGACCTTGTGGAAATATCTGAAATACCTTGGTATAGTTGTACGCTTGTAATAATAATAACCAATTCATTATTTGTGTACTCTTCCCCAGGTACAAAGTTTTGGATGGTTCATCTCTGCGCAATTTTAGGATGAGCTCACTCGGACGTTTCACCACTCATGCTATGATCAGTGCCTTAGAATTATTACATATTGCTCCAGCTGGATCTAAGAAGGTCCATACATTATTATGTAATGCTGCAGAGTCATTGGTGAAGGCTGGCAAATTGGAGATCTTCACACCTATGCTATTGTTTGTTGCTAGAAAACCAACCAGCCAAGAATGATTTTGAAAGGTCATGGCTACAGCACTGGATGACTGGAGAACATAACACATTAATTTAGAATACAATCACGTGATATAGCCCCCACCACATTGTAGTTAACAGTTTATCACAGGGAGAAAAAAGATTTGGAGATACTATAAGGCTAAGCTACACGACTATCTGAAACCATTATATTATGCATCTATAAGTGACTGGCACCAGTATTATGACAAAATTATGGACTTTGAAAGGAACCTCTGCTTGAATTTGAGACTCTTGAATACTTGCCAGTTATCAAAGATCAAACAATGTCCAAAATCAGTATAAATTAACATTGTACACTTATAACATATGCACACGTTAGGCACATGTGATCAATTGATTGATTTATGGATTGATTGATGATTTTGCTTCTCAATGATCGGCAGAGCTGCTCTTCCTCATGGAGGGACACAAACACAGTAAAACACACACACAATGTACACATACACATGACAATTAAATATGTACAAAAATAATTATTAGTGGCATCATAAAAGATAGTGTAAGACATTGGTTCCTTTAATTCCTGAGGCAGATGGTTTTATATTATGGTGTCTTGCATACTTCTGAGTTTGAGACAACTACCAAGAATGTGCAAAGTTCAGTCACCCTATCGAGAGTACAGCTAGAAACAAGTCACCCTGTAGAGAGATCAGCTACAGAAATGTCACCCTGTGGAGAGTTCGTACTACATGGTTTTGAAGTTGTAAATACAGCAACTGACAATGATGGACCCCAGACTGACAATGCATACTGCATGTGTGTGAATCCATTAGAAGTTTAGTCAAACTAGAAGGAAGAACATGTCTGTGATGATTAACCAAATGAAGGTAGTCACTCATCTTCTGACAAGTACAAGCATGATCTCTGTGTAGAATCACATAACATACACCAGGATTACAGCATATTACTCAAAACTTATGATGGAGCATACATTGTGTACCTTAAACAGATCTATACACACATGTTTTACACATGCCGATCATATGCATGTGATAGCATGTGATTTAAACAGATTGCTGTTATGACATACTATGAAATAAAGTGGACAGCTATACTTGTTATACATGCTAGCATGGCATGTAGCTATAGTAATCACATAACTATAGTGGCTCAATCTGCAGTGATTTATCCAATTTTCTTCTTAGCAGTTGCCAGTTGGTTTTACTGACACTTGTTTCAGTCTGAAGGTTGCATGTTTGCTGTCAGCTGTATATAGCTGTACATGCATGTCCCCAAGCTATATATAAATCTTGATCAGTTGTTGCAATTGTGTGAGTTCATAAATATTTGAACACTTGGCTGTGTCTTGATTGAGTGTATATACTTGTCTTGCTTTTCTTGTTTGATCTACCAGTTTTAGAGAAAATAATGTGCATGATTAGTGTATAAACTTCTCACTTCAAATGGGCCCTTTTGCCTTTCTAAGTACAGGTAGCCATGGCCACCAAGACACATTTCACTGTACTTCCCTGTAAATATTATCAATACAAAAATTATTCTTCTACAGTGCATCCTCCCTAACTCCACCTTCTTTCCAGTCTGTTTAATCCAATACACATTCCATGCCTAACACCATTTCGTGTTCAATCACATGTATACATATTTACTTCTCTTCACGTCATTAGCTCTCTTTTATAGCAACCACTCCATCCAGCTGAAGGCTTCTCTTCCTCAAAAGAAGTAAGGCAGGACCATGCAACCGTAGTTGTTTGGGAGTGTAAAGTTGCAGTGTTGCAAGTGGTCCAGGGAATTAAAAATGGATTTCATTGATAGCACAACAGACCCAAATTCAAATGTGTGATTGTTCTAACAGCCTTGACTGCTATAGGTAATTGATTACTGAAGCTAGACTTCCTGAAGATGTGTGGTGAAGTTACCTACTGTGCTCTACTCCCACCAGCTTTGGAATAATAATAAGTACTTTTAAGTACATTGCTTTTGGGAATTGCCTTGCTGCTACACCACTGCATTTCCACTTGAACATCCTTCAGAATGTCATCAAACTCAACTACTAAATTATATATGATGCAGCTGGCATAATTGGCTCAAACCTATAGCTAACAGCCTTTAGATAACTAATAACTTATAATAATAAGTTAAGTGAAATTAATGGGAAGGAAAAAAAATTACACCTGTTTGTGAAAAATTCTTCAATCCTGTGCTTGTAGGGACAGATAGAAATGCCTGTCTCTTTCCTGGTCTACTGAGTTAGTGAAGCAGTTGGTCTTGCTTGTGCTATTTCAACTATTTTACTAGTGCTCCTAGCCATGCTAGTTTGAGGTCGCTGAGGAGTTAGGGTTTCTTTTGAACTTGTCTGTTCTATATGTCTTTCTGTGTGATACGCAGCCTTGGGTGAACTTGGGGAGAACACTTTAATGCAATCAGGATTGGCAGCCTCTTGTACTCAAACTGTTTCATACAATGGACTGGGCTCTGACAGTCTAAACATTATTTCTTTTAGTCTCTTACGTTTCTCATCCTCAGTTTCAAACCTGTGCACCAAATTTGGAGGTATATACAGTACATAAAAAATTTTCAATGTTGTTTATGTAGTAATTTACCTTGGAGTGGCTTGCCTCTTTGATGTGAGGTACTGTTCATATGCTGCTTCTCTTCTCAACAAGCTCTCTCGTTGTTCTTTAGTTTCTTCTTATAGCTTTTTAAATGGTAATTTTTCTGGGTCATGGCTAGCAGCAAATTCTTAATGGGCCCCAATAACTGAATAGATCTCTAAACACAGTTACCTGTGGCAAGATGAACATGTACAGTTTACAAAAACTTGTAACAAACCTGTGCTTCTCTAAATACATATGGTTCCATCTGATCCTTGTTTGTGACTTTTTCAGCAATTTCTTGTGGAATGTTTAGTTGCAGCTTTTCAGGGGACAAAAGATAGCAGTTGATAATAGCAGACATTTTACTCTCTAGCATACTGGGCATTGTGTGGTTGTGATACATCTCTTATAGGATGATAATACAAGCATAATAGATTTTTCTACTTGCATGTACATATATGAACAAATTTTGACCACAAGTTACCAGCAGTCAGGGTGGCCGAGCGGTCTAAGGCGCCAGACTTAAGATCTGGTTCACCAATGTGGGCATGGGTTCGAATCCCATTCCTGACAAGTTTTTTTTTTCCTTCTTTACTTTTTTGTTCATATACATCACTAATGTGGGCATAGGTTAGAATCACCTTCTTAACAAAAAAAAATCAATTCTTACAGTTGAAACCATAACTGTCATATTGTGTTGATCTTTTTTAAAATAATCCCATTCCTGACAAAAAATTCATCTTTTTCAATTGTTCCTACATTCATATCATTAAAACTATACCATGCAGTATCAAATACAGAAAGGTTGCATTAATTTCCCCTAACCCCTTAGATAGATGCTTATAATGCTGAGCGTATTTAGCTCTCTAATGAGTAACTTCCATCCAAGCAAAATTCTAATTTTCAGATCTGCTGCTACATGAGAAGTTTGTTTCGTCTGATAAAATTCCAATATTAGAGTTGTTCAAACAATGTGTCCAGGAAACGTTGCAAGTTGAGCCATCTTTAAAGCAAAAATAGGTCAATATTTTATTAACAGTCAGGATGGCTGAACAGTCCAAGACACCAGATTCAAGATGTAGTCAAATAACATAAAGATGCATTAGAACCTCATTCCTGATTATGTATATATACTGCACCTTGTGCTTTCTACAGTGATCAAGCAATGTGTAATACCTGTTGCATGTATGTAAGTTAAACACTAATAAATCACTTTATCAAAATTTGAATTGCAAGTGGTTATGGTGAATCATGCTATAGTACAAAATTTCCAAATTGATACAAAATTTTGGTGGGAGAAAATATCAGTAAATTTACCAAAAAATTCTTGTCCAATCATTTGCAAACTAAATAGAGGGATTGCAGTATGACACAATTTAAGGACTTGCTAAAATATTATCTGCCAAATTCTATCTGGAGTTAAATTGCCAAAATTTTCTCCAACCAAAATTTTGTATCACACGGTATACACATATGAGTGACTACATTATGTACTAAATAGGTTCATGTATAGCTATACCAACTGCAATTTCAAGTTGAAATTACTCCTTACAAAATGTGAGAATGAATGCGTGGAAAAGTCCAGCAGTTGTATTATAATGTGACATCGTATAAGCAGGGGGCATATAGAATGCATTTTCATTATCCACAAAACAAGTTCATTAAAATTCTAAAGTGTTGGTACATACATATGTGGAAGAGTGGACATGGACATTCTTTACTGCTTGAAGATAGCGTTTGGTGACATGCACAAGTGCTACACAAAAGTTTATGACAAAAAGAAATTGTATACAGTCAGGAATGTAATTCAAACCCATGCCACATTAGTGGACCAGATCTTGAGTCTGGCACCTTAGACCGCTCGGCCACCCTGACTGTTGATAGACCTTGTACTAAACTTTACACTTTAGCAGACTGCTAATTACATTGCTTCAGCACAGTGCTGAGTGAGTGCTGGTATGAGACACATTAAAGTAAAAGCAATGATCTACATAAAACAAAGAAGAAAAAAAGAAAAAACTATTGTCAGGAATGGGATCCAAACCCATGCCCACATCAATGGACCAGATCTTAAGTCTGGCACCTTAGACCGCTTTGCCACCCTGACTGTTACTAAATGTTCCACTAAACTTTGCTATAAGAGTGGCTACACTGCTAAATCACATCGCTGGAAAAACTCCAACATTCAAAAGTCACATTCTACGAATAAAAAAGGAAAAGTCAGGAATGGGATTCGAACCCATGCCCACTTCAGTGGACCAGATCTTGAGTCTGGCGCCTTAGACCGCTCGGCCACCCTGACTGTTGATAAATGTCCTACTAAACTTTGCTATAAGAGTGGCCACACTTTGGTAGATTGCCAATCACATTGCTGGAAAAACAAAATGTGCAGTGCTGAAAGAAGAAAATTTTTTTGTCAGGAATGGAATTCGAACCCATGCCCACATCAGTGGACCAGATCTTGAGTCTGGCATCTTAGACCACTCGGTCACCCTGACTGTTGATACATGTCTCACTAAACTTTGCTATAAGAGTAGCTACACTTTGGCAGATTGCCAATCACATTGCTGGAAAAACTCCAGAAGTCAAATTTTAAGGAAAAAAAATCTTGTCAGGAATGGGATTCAAACCCATGCCCACATTAGTGGACGAGATCTCGAGTCTGGCACCTTAGACCGCTTGGCCACCCTGACTGTTGGTGACAAACCAGTTAAACTTCTTACTATAAATATTGCATGTCTATCTACATTATATGGTCAAACTATAACAGAATTAGTTATTGGGGATGCACAAAAATATGGATCACGTATACAACATGCAAGTCTCTGTTGTTAAGATGACGTCAGTTCGACTTAGTAGCTATGTATGTACAACATCACTGCCAAACATTTCTGCTTTCAATAATGTTCATCCCTACATGCTACAACTTTTGTTACATCAGTACCTGGGATGTTACATGAGAGGTTTTCTAAGGGATATTCTCAGCAAACTAACTCAAAATTTCATTGCCAGCAGCAATTGTTATCAATTGAAAAAAGATTAACTGGAACCATTGACTTTTCAGCCACTCTCTAATCTTATAGATGTATTGCATCATGAACTAGGGCCAGTGTTTATTCTAGGGCTGTTAGGGGGGAACTTTCCCCCCCTTAAAATCTCAGACTCACCCCCTAAAATTGTGAGTGTCTACTACACTATACTTAGGTTTAGCAATGACATACTAAACTTATCAAAAATGCTCTGAGATTCAATCTGAGAGTGGTTAATATGTAAAAATTTCCAGGTTAAAATTGCAAACAAACCTTAAAGTGCTCTCAGTATATATTATAGTGATGGCTATTCAATATCTGAGAGCCCAAGTATTGAAAAAACGCATGCTTAACTCTCAACATTGTCCTTAAATTCCATCTCAAAAAGTGTATATAATTTTGTAAAATCTCTACTTTCGAAATGGCATGTACAGCCATCTCAACTACCCCCAGATATAATATCAGAAAGCCTGTATTAAAGTCTTGTTTTGCCATAACCATGAGAATGCCCTAGTATTTAATTTCAAACACCAAAAGTTTTAAATTATTTCTTGGAAGACATCTACATCATTATATTATCACTACCGTGCACTCATGCATCAAGCTCTACCACTGGATTCACAAAAATCAACACTCATGAGCCTTAAATGCCTAACCAGATTGGCAACTATTTCAACTGCTTTGTATAGTTGTGAACTTGGACAACTATATAACAGACTTTCACCTGGTCACCCCCTGAATTCCTGATTCCCCTCCGAAGGAGAAATCCTAGAGTAAACACTGACTAGGGCTGGAAGATTCTGGGATTAATTGTGATTGTTCCTGAGCATTGTGATGTTTGAGATGCATATTAAAAAAAATCATGATGTTGTGACATCACATGTAAATGTTCATTCTAGTAAATTCAAAATGTGTTGTGGAAGAACTCGATCTGGAAAACAATCCTAAACAGGCTACACTACTTAGACAGTTTATAGTGTGAATAAATTTTACTAATTAAAAACCTTACCTATTGGACACCGTTAAATATCTAAGGATACTATTATTCATTATACTGTTTGTATTAAACTGTAACTAAGAACAGTTGTACACAATTTTACCCTGTTTTGTTAAAATAAATAATTAAATTGTTCTGTAAATATGTATTTATTAGAATGCAATGGTGCGACATGTTTTACCACTATGATTACCATTGTATACTCCTATCCCAGGACAGTGTTTTATCACTGGTGGTTATTATGACCATCAGTGTAGAAACATAGACACATCTACATTAGACACATCTACATTCCTACCAGATTGTGAATATGACTAGAAGTGGAATGCTAATTTGTGGTCTACTCTTATGATTGGATTTCTAGGCCATACAATGCCTAATATACTAATTGGAGTATCTTGTGCTTGAGGGACCACTTTGAAAAAATCCCACACCAGGTTGTGACTTATTTCCAGATCACTTGTATTCTTAGACAAGTCCTTAAGGAGCCACACAGCCTGCATGGGATCCAGAAATATTCCCTCTGCATACAATAACAGCAATATTTGAGCTGAGTGGCTTACAAGATTATAAAATGATTTTATGAGGTGTACGTTTCATCAATAACAGCCTGGAAGTGTACATAGAAAGAAGCCTGTCAACTACACACTATCCAAACTGATAATGAACAGGCCTGTACAGTAGTGTGTGTGGTAAGGAGAAGCTAAAAACTGTTACTTCCATAAGTGCCATTAGGTTGTGATAGAAGATGTACTTAGATTGTATGCAAGAAAAAGTGAAAAATTATATTTGCACACTAGCATTAATTTATGTATTTTCTAAACTGTACGCCGATACTTTTGAGGCGTCATGGTTTACTAATTTCCAAGTGGCTTGTTGTGAAAGTTAACTGTAATGTTAGCCTGACCCCAATGATGTACTGTATGATTATGATTCAAAAAAATTTTTTAAACTGAAATGTAAGTGATAACTGTCATGTTATCAGACACTCTAGTAGTGATCTACTTCTGATACATGCCATTTAAAATAAAATTGTCCCGGCCACATTCATTACTAGGGAAGTGTGGCCCATCAGTGACAAGTGTTATGCTATATAGTACAATAATATTCATTGTATGGTAGTGGGGATATGATGTTTAAAACTGCTTGGTTGTACATCAAGTGGATAAGTACCTGATAATTGGTATAGTAGAATGGCTAAGCAACAAATTTTGATGAAATTGTTCACTTTGCGATCATCAAAGCACCAAATTTTCTATACTAAATCATTTGAGATATGGTGCCACATCAAAATCATTGCTTTAGGGCATGTTCTGAAACTTTTAAACTAGCCATTTCTAGCCGGTCAGGAAACCATATAAGTGCATTCAAAGTCTTCATTTTTCTTAATTAGCATGAATGTATCTCAAGTTTACAGGTGTAATCAGACAATCTGTCAAAATGTGGTAAAATAACATGTTTTTAAACACTTTCAATGAAGCCAATATTTCAATGTTAAAAAGTACAGGTACGATCCAATAGAAATAATGTATTGGATATATATGGCTTCATATACTGTGGCCCTCCATGCTTCTTAACATGGCAAGCTAATTACCTGGATGGGCACATCCTTTGATCAGCTTTTGGATGTGACCATCCCTTGCTTGTGTATGCAGATGCAAAGTTTCAGTATATTCACTGTTGAGCTACCTCAGAGCACTTTATGGCTTCCCCAATACATTTTCTATTGATTTCAGGTTCTTTGAGCGTGATATGATTGGTAATTTTAATGGCACCATATCTAATATGAAATAGTATGAATTAAGCAAATAGTTTGGTGCTTTTATCAAAAAGCGAACAATTTTTTCACTTAGCCACTCTACTAGTAGTTATAGACAATGCCTGTATATGATCCTATTCTTGTTATATGTAGGGTTTGCACAGTTTAAACCACATGTTTATATTTGTTGGGGGTTTGCCTGTGTGTGTTCTATCTGTGTGTTTAACATTCACTTTTTGGCCAAAATAGTCGGCAGGTCCTATTCCTTACACAGCAGCACATAGTCTTGCCATTGTGTGTTAATGTCGTGATGTATTTTGTGCCTCTGATCTAGTGAAGAAGTTGAAGAATTGGCAAAAGATTAAAGTTACAGTTGTTCTGTACTTCAGTGAAAGGGGATTTCAATGTAAATGAAGGTTGGTATATCATTTAATGTGTTTCATTGTGATCCACACCTTTTCCATTCAACAGTTTTTAACTATCTGTCAGAGAGTTATGTTGAGAAGCAATCACGGTCAAATTATGCTTCAAAGCCTTCACAATCTTTAATAGGACTCTACTGTGTATTGTTTTCACCTGCTAACTGTGGTATAGTTATTGGACTGACTATATCAGTTGTTTGTTCATATTTACTGCTATAGCTGGTCAGTTGTGAATTGTAGGCTTAATGATGGCTTAATTAGCAACCTGCAACAATAAAGCTTATGCAATTGATTCTATCATTTCATTATTATAAAATTATTAGACAACAATAGATCTGTACAAAAGTGTGTCCCTTTAAGTTGTATGGTATTTGGTAATGCAACATGAAGCGTATGCATGACATACATGTTAGCTACCTTGTCTGTTATGTTTCAAACATTGCCAGCATTGTGTGTGAGTTTGTTTCCATTTTGCAAAACAAGTACCTGACTATTGTGCATGATATTTACATTTTGTGTTCCCCACCTCAGCATGTATAACTGGTACCAATATTGGTCATGTTGTAGACCCTTTTGTGGGTATTATTAAAGCTAGTACAAGGTATTTTACTTGTTGATGTTTAGGGCTACTTGTCAGAAATTTATACAACATACTTTACAGAATGTAAAATTAATTATGTGAACTTCTTATTGTGTAAAGTTTGACAATTAAAAACATGATCCTAATAGTGGATGAAAGACTAGCCTGTGTGAGACCACCAGCTTGCGTGGTCTCACCTTCGCTTGCTACTGCAGTTAGGTCTATTAATCTGTGCTCATATGGGGGCTTGCACACACTGGAGGAGTGTACTAGGTATTGGAGCCCCGCTATGCATTCTGAGTACATACTATAGATTTTTCCATATATTGTTCTCTAAAACTTAAGGACATCTTTCTGTGCTGGTTCATTTGCAAAGTTATAATCAGAGTGTTGATCATGACCTGTGCATAAAGTGCCCTATAGTGGTCATTAAGTGACGTTGATTGCTATGTAATTGTACTACGCTATGATCAAATTATTAGCTAGTCCTGAAGCAAATCGGATATTAGGCAATGGCTAGCAAATTGGACATTAGGCAATGGCCTAGATGAGCAACAGTCATTATCCAAACACAGCAGTTCAGCAAATGATTCTGATAACAGACTTATTTTTTGTCTGGATCAATAGTGTTAAATAATAGTTGTTGTTTTGATGACTTTCCATAATGATCATGATTAAAAACAAACAGTTGAAGTAAAAACCAGGGTTGGCATGGACATAATTCCCGTGTTAGCAGCTGTAAATAATGTAAAAGCTGATAGCAAAAAATTGTCCACTTATATACTATACATTTCACAAGGATTACAGCATATAGCTTGTTTGGTTTCCAATATTGCATGTTGACAAGGTGCATTGTAACTGTGATGTCAACTATAACAAGGTTTCACAGCTACAATTTACTTCATCACCAGGCCATATTACAGTGGAACCTGTTAATCAGGACACTTTTATCCACGTCGGTCCCTAGGTGTTCACTCTATACTGTAGCATGAGTTAATTCAATCTCTCTAATAGAGTAGTCATTTATTGTGTATCCAGACATTTGAATTGTGACATTTTGTTTTCTCTAATTAAAAATCAGTAAATACTGCTGTCCTTGTCTTCCTGTGTGTCTGACCAACTGTTACAATTGCCATGTTCTCTGTGTGAATGCCTCTCGCTTGTTTGTGGGGACCTGGAAAGCTACAGCTGTGGTAGTTACATCTTTCCTGGGGATGGATTGCATAGACCTGAATAACACAGTGTTTGTGAAAACTGGTGCTTTATCAAAACAACTCGTTCTATAATAAGTATAACATTGTATATTAAGACAGCTGTAATTTCAAGAAATGTACTAGCCAGCTTACAGCTGCCTTTGGAGTTACGCCAAAAAATTGTACTTACGTACTTTCCACAAACATTATTTATGACCTTGTTTTGCATGTGCTGTAGGTATGTTCAATGGTATACTGCTAATGGATCCAATCATTATCAGAGTAGCAACTTTAGTAGTAGTGCTAATGCTGGTGCTAATTCTGCAGGAGGTCAGGAAGTGAATCATTTCAAATAAAGCCAGTAAAACAACACAACATGTACATTATTTTAGCCTCTTTGCACAATAAGTTAAACAGTTTTATTTATTTATTTAATTAATTATTTATTTATTTATTTATTAGTGATGCACAAAACTCAAACATGAGTGTATGTGTTAATTATATTGTATATAATACTAACTCCGATATCAGCAACAACTCATTCAGCACTAACATACAGACTGACTCAATACAGAGAATGGCTAACTTACATATCCTACATCTAAAGTGTTACATTAAGTGTGTGGGTATGTGTTAACTAAGACATGTCTGCTGGAGTCAAGTATAATGTTACATCATTCTTACATACGAATTTGTTGTCAATGTCCATTTTTTAATGCTGTATACTCTCTGGTGACATGTATTTGCAATATATATTTTTTCACAACATTCTGAAGGTCAACTTTGCCGTATACTATCTCCGGATATTAATTACGTAATTGGTGGCGTGATGTTTCAAACATTGCTATATTAGCTACTAAATGGCGTGGGATCAAAACACTGTTCTTTGCTAGAAGGTCACTATCTTAGCTACTAAATGGCGAGCAATAGAGAAGTCAGCTCTAGGCCTAATGGTACAGTGGAAATTTTTAAAGATGTTCAACCTGAGGTCTCCACGAAAGTTGACGGCTATTCAAATTTCTTCACTGGTGAAAAAAGTAGCGTAGAAAAGGTCGAGTGCAGGAGAGAATCAGCTAAAGAAATGACGAGCACGTATTATGACTTGGTGACGGATTTCTACCAGTATGGCTGGGGGGACTCGTTTCATTTCTGTCCAGTCTACAGCAGGAGGTCGTTTCAACAGTGCCTGGTGGATCACGAGTATTACTTATCAGATAAACTAGAGTTGAAGGCTGAAATGAAAGTGCTGGTATGTGCATGTTAATATGTGCGTCGTCCTGTCTGTGTAGAGGTCTGCATGTACATGGCGGTGTGGCTGTAGTAACTCTCTATTAGAGCATACATTTTACAGCAGCAGTAGATTTGTGCATGCATTAACAATCTCATATTTGTAGGACATGGGTTGTGGTGTTGGTGGTCCTGCAAGAAACATAGCTCGCCACAGTGGAGCTGAAATAATTGGATTAAACTTTAACGAGTACCAAATCAAGAAAGCAACAAAACTAACTGCAGAGGCAAACTTGCAACACCTGATCAAGTATGATAAGGTGACATAGCCCTATATATGGAATTACATATGTGTAAAGCAATATGATATTATTGTCAGGGTGATTTTAATGAAGCTCCATACGATGATAACAGTTTTGATGCTGTCTATGCCATTGAGGCCACATGCCACTCCTATAGTAGAGAGAAGGTATATGGGGAGGCACTGAGGGTTCTAAAGCCAGGTGGAGTGTTTGGTGTATACGAGTGGGCCATGACAGACAAGTATGATCCCAATAACCTTGAGCACAAGCAAGTGAAAGAAGGAGTGGAGGTAAGTGAACAATGTTGGCACTCACATATATACACTTAACAGGAAGGTGACAGTCTTCCCGAGTTGGAAACAATCGCAGCAAACCTTCAACATATGAAAAATGTAGGATTTGATATTGTGGAGTGTAGAGACCTTGTGGAAATATCTGAAATATCTTGGTATAGTTGTACAATTGTAATAATAACAACCAATTCATTGTTTGTATACTCTTCCCCAGGTGCAAAGTTTTGGATGGTTCGTCTCTGCGCAATTTTAGGATGAGCTCACTTGGACGTCTCACCACTCATGCCATGATCAGTGCCTTAGAATTATTACATATTGCTCCAGCTGGATCTAAGAAGGTCCATACATTATTATGCAATGCTGCAGAGTCATTGGTGAAGGCTGGAAAATTAGAGATCTTCACACCTATGCTATTGTTTGTTGCTAGAAAACCAACCAGCCAAGAATGATTTTGAAATGTCTTGACTTGAGCGCTGCATGGATAGTGTGACACTTCAATCAAACAACTACAACACTTTTAGGAATGGAGGTTTCAAAAACTTTCTAATGCATGTATTCTCTTACCACCATAAGATAATCTATCATGAAATAACACACACGCATACAATAGCTTACTCATGTATCATTAGTATGTGGCTGTTATACTGTTGTAAGTTGCAAATCAAGAGTGACTCAGCCTGTCAAAATAATAAAGCTGAGAATATTTGCCTCATACTGAGACATCAGTTTAGAATGCAATCATATGCAAGATATGATGTATATACCATGCAGTCCTAGCTGATACCTTATCACAGGGAGAAAAGATTTAAGGACACAATAATTCTGTTTTGTTGGTAGCTGCATGACTATCTGAAACAATATGTACAATTTCAAGTCTGCAAATAACTGGTATATCATAAGACTTCAAAAGAAACCATCATTGAATCATAGCTCTTTTGAAGTCTATTTTTTAAACCTTAAAATTCTGTGTTTGAATTTGAGAAATTCAGTTATCAAGGTCAAATAAAACAGTAGATATCTATACACACATTAGGTAGCTACTGTACATATACACACCAGGATTATATATATAGCATTATGTATACTCAAAACATAATATGATTATGCACTATGTAATTTTATATAGACAGTCATGCATGCACATGCTGACCATGTTACAGTAATAGCATGTGAGATTGCATGCAGTGCTATTATATGTGCATATAGGAAGCCACTTAAGTTACAGTATATTTATGACATATTATAGTACTGTTTATCTCTACAAGTCCCATGCAATTAAAAGTGGATAGCTACTTGTTCTATACATGGCGCCTAGCTATATATGTAGGCTGCATGGAGTGCCCCATGTAGTGTAGTAATCAAATGCACACTGCTATAATTTACACGACTAAACTAGTGGCTCAGTTAAAATAAGACTGCAGTGATTATATTCAATTCTCTTCTTAGCAGTTGATTTATAATTTGCCAACACTTTGTTGTCCCTACATGTCTCTAATAAATCTTGATCAGTCGTGTGAGAAGTAATAATACTTGTGTATATATGCAATCTCAATAATAATATTTGAATGCTTGGCTGTGGTCTCTGTAGAGTGTATATACTTGTGCATGTGATTTGGTTTGATCTGCCAGTTTTATACAGTAGAGTCTTGTTATGATCAGTGTGTGAACTTATTTTTCATTTGTGGAATTTTGAGTAGGCCCTTTTGCCTTTCTATACAGGTATAGCCATGGTCAACACTATATACATTTCACTGAGTAACAATACAAAGATTATTCTTTATCCTATCTAGCTCCACCTTTTCTCTGGTTTAACTTCTTTCATATACCATACCTATAGTTTTCATCATCTGTGCTGCTATCATGCACGCGTAATGCAATAGATAAAATGAAGCATAATATTGCTGCAAGCAGATAAAATATACTATATGAACATGCAATTGTATACTTCTATGATATGTATGTGTACTTTTCATTTTAGATGCAGGATCTGGGAGTGTGCATGGCTCCCAGCTGTTCACAATTTACAATCTCTAAATATTTGAAATGTCAAATTTTATCCTTGGTGTCCAAGTGGTTGTGAGTATAATACAACATCACATCAGAATAGATCACTCCATGTATGGATGAGGTACGCTCATGATTACCCATTAGCACCATAACTTTGACCGTTACATTTAATGTGTTATGCACTTGTAGAAAAAATATAGAGGGGTCAACCCTATCAAAACTCCCTTAAATATTGACTCCTGAACATTTTAATGGATTTATTCACAATGAGCAGTTTGAATAACTTATTGTGATACAATGATTTTCATGTCGGAATTATAGTCCAGCCCTTCAGCATATCTATAGTTTGAAGTACCAGACGAAAATTTCATTTTTAGCAATCGTTTAGACTTTGGTTTCTTGAGGGTCACATCTTCGTCTTCTTCACCAGTGTGAGTCTCAAATATTATCTTGTTACCAGTGATAGGTCTGTTGTGTGGTCGACCTGTTTGTGAAAAATTCTTCACTTCTGTACTTGTAGGGACAGATAGGAAAGTTTGTCTTTTTCCTGATCTAGTTAGTGAAGTAGTTGGTCTTGCTTGTGCTATTTCAACTGTTTTACTAGTGCTCCTAGCCATGCTAGTTTGAGGTCGCTGAGGAGTTAGGGTTTCTTTTGAACTTGTCGCACTAGTTTGTTCTATTTGTCTTTCTGTGTGATATGCAGCCTTGGGTGAACTTGAGGAGAACACTTTAATGCAATCAGGATTGGCAGCCTCTTGTACTCGAACTGTTTCATACAATGTACTGGGCTCTGACAGTCTAAACATTATTGCTACATCAGCCATTTCTTTAGCTTTAGCCTCTTCTTTTAGTCTCTTACGTTTCTCATCCTCAGTTTCAAACCTGTGCACCAAATTTGGAGGTATATACAGTACATAAAAATTTTTCAATGTTGTTTATGTAGTAATTTACCTTGGAGTGGCTTGCCTCTTTGATGTGAGGTACTGTTCATATGCTGCTTCTCTTCTCAACAAGCTCTCTCGTTTTTCTTTAGTTTCTTCTTCTAGCTTTTTAAATGGTAACTTTTCTGGGTCATGGCTAGCAGCAAATTCTTGAAATGGGCCCCAATAACTGAATAGATCTCTAAACACAGTTACCTGTGGCAGAATGAACATGTACAGTTTACAAAAACTTGTAACAAACCTGTGCTTCTCTAAATACATATGGTCCCATCTGATCCTTTTTTGTGACTTTTTCAGCAATTTCTTGTGGAATATCTAGTTGCAGTCTTGGTGGAACCGGGGACAAAAGATAGCAGTTGATAATAGCAGACATTTTACTCTCTAGCATACTGGGCATTGTGTGGTTGTGATACATCTCCTATAGGATGATAATACAAGCATACAAATACTGTAGTAGATTGCTATACTTGCATGCACATATATGAACAATTTTTGACCACTACTTACAAGTAGTCAGGATGGCCGAGCGGTCTAAGGCGCCAGACTTAAGATCTGGTCCACTGAAGTGGGCATGGGTTCGAATCCCATTCCTGACAGCTTTTTTTTCTCCTTCATTACTTTTTTGTTCATGCACATCACTAATGTGGGCATAGGTTAGAATCACCTTCTTAACAAAAAAAAAAAAAAATTCAATTCTTACAGTTGAAACCATAACTGTCATATTGTGCTGATCATTCTTTTTACCACAAGAAGACAAAAAAATAATACATTTTGAATTTAATCCCATTCCTGACAAAAAAAATCACTCTTTTTCAAATATTCCTACATTCATACCATTGAAACAGTACTGTGCAGTGTCAAATACAAAGGGTTGCATTAATTTCCCCCAACCCCTTAGATAGATGCTTATAATGCTGAGCATATTTAGCTCTCTAATGAGTAAGTTCCACTTGAGCAAAATTCTAATTTCAGATCTGCTGCTACATGTCTTCCTCTTCCTAAGTCTCATTGCTGCACCCAAGTTACCGGGATTGTGTTCTAGAATCTCAATAACCACCGGATGTGTAGTGGATGGGTTAAATTCAAGAGTTGGCATCTTTCCATCCAAAGACGTTCCTAGCAAATTCAATGACAGCTACTTGCATTACAAGACAAACTCCGAGGTAAGGAATTGTCTTTGTTCTGGCCCACTCTGCAGCTGCTATTTCCCATCAGTTCCTCTGGACCCAAATTCTCCTGGTGCCAATACTTCTTGGTCACAGAGTGTCTTCATGAAACTTGACAGGATCTTTTTCTTTAACCTCATTCTCCAAGTGAGTAGCTTCTATCCACTTGATGTGTAGCTTCAGTTGATAGAGTAGTGCAGCAGGTCTAAGTGCCTTCATGACGGAGATGTAGGAGTCTTCTAGTTTAGTATATATACTTGCCCACAATGGTTATCACAACTGGCTGGTAGGGTTTGTCATATCTGTCTGCTGAGTTCTTCCACTTGCAGATTGTTTGTGGTTAGCAGGATCCAGACTTGACTGGTAAGTGAAGTAAGTGAAGTCTCTTGAACAAGAAGTCCAGTACTCCCTATTGTTTGAGAAGTAGGGGTACTTGGTAGATGGAAGTACAATCATGAATAGCAAGAACCTGTTTAGGAGAAACATGACAGAAATTTGATATCTTCTGCTTGACGGACTCCTCCAAAGGTGAAATACTGACACCAAGTCCTCTCAACTGACGAACACTGTTCTGTGTCGGCTCCGTCTTCTGCTCCCCTGGTTGTGGTACAAGACTGACATGGATGTTACAGAAGTTCTGTTGTCCAACAGTGAATTGGAACTGTCTAAATGCTTCAACAAATGGCATCCCTTCAATGTCTCCAATTGTGCCACCAAGCTCAATGATGCACACCTGCGGCATCAGACCACTACCATCCACCGGTACCATGGCAACCTTCTGTACCCACTCTTGTATGGCATCAGTCACATGAGGTATCACTTGTACTGTCTTCCCCAAGTAATCACCTTTCCTCTCCTTCTCAATAACATGTTGGTAACTCTTGCCAGTTGTGATGTTGCTATCCTGATGGAATGTGATGTCAAGGAGCCACTCGTAGTTACCAAGATCAAGAACAACCTCTCCTCCATCATCAAGAACAAACATCTCTCCATGCTCATATGGTGAGAATGTCCCAGCATCCATGTTCAAGTAAGGATCTATCTTGATAGCAGTAATACGACTTCAACAAAGTTCCCACACTATTCGTAATCACTCCTTTACCCACGCCACTTATCACTCCACCACTGACTAATACATATTTCATGGGAGGTGACTCAGAATCTTCTAATTCTACCACAACCAGGTTTGAATATGATGCTTTGTGTCTGAGATCGGTTTTCTGTCGTTCACTTGGTCAGGACGATATCTTCACTTCACGCGTGCACTGAACTAGGTGCCATTTGGACTAAACTTCAGCATTAGAGTTAGATGTAGTCAAATAATGTAGAGATGGGTTAGAACCCCATTCCTGAAATGTGTGATTTCTTACATACATATATATACTGCACCCTGTGCTTTCTAAAGTGATCAAGCAATGTGTAATACCTATTGCATGTATGTAAGTTAAAAACTAATAAATCATTTTATCAAATTTGAATTGCAAGTGGTTATGGTGAATCATACTATAGTACAAAATTTCCAAATTGATATTGTATGACACAAAATTTTGGTGGGAGAAAATATCAGTAAGTTTACTTCAATTTTCTGAAAATTTCTTGTTCAATTATTTACAAATTAAATAGTTTACCTGCCGATAAGTGTTGCACTAAACTTTGCTATGGGAGTGGCTACAGATTGCTAGTTTCATTGCTCCAGTGCAGTGCTGAGTGAGTCCTGGTATAAGACACATTTGAAGTAAAAGCAATAATCTTCATAAAAACGAAGCAGAAATCTTGTCAGGAATGAGATCCGAACCCATGCCCACACTATATGAACCAGATCTTAAGTCTGGCGCCTTAGACCACTTGGCCAGCTTGACTGTCAATAAGTTTTCCAAACTTTGCTACAAGAGTGGCTACACTTTGTCAGATTGCTAATCACATTGCTGGAAAAAAAAATTGCAACATTCTCTGCTTGAAGGAAAAGATAGAAAAAAAGATCTTGTCAGGAATGGGAGCCCTGTGGACCAGATCTTAAGTCTGGCGCCTTAGACCGCTCGGTCACCCTGACTGTTGATAAATGTCCCACTAAACTTTGCTATAAGAGTGGCTACACTGCTAAATTACATTGCTGGAAAAACTCCAACATATATTATTCAAAAGTTACATTTTACAAAATTTAAAAATTTTTTAAAAAGGAAGAAAAAGATCTTGTCAGGAATGGGATTCAAACCCATACTCATATCAGTGGACTGTCTGGTGCCTTAGACCGTTCGGCCACTCTGACTGTTGGTGACAAAGCAGTTAAACTTCTCACTATAAATATTGTATGTCTATCTACTGTATAACGTTATATGGTCACATTATAACAGAATTAGTTATTGGGCAAACACAAAAATATGGATCACGTACAACAAGTCTCTGTTGTTAAGATAACTTCAGTCATTAGCAACTTAGTAGCTATGTATGTACAACATCACTGCCAAACGTTTCTGCTTTCAATAATGTTCATCCCATGCATGCTACAACTTTTGTTACATCAGTATCTGGGATGTTACATGAGAGGTTTTCTAAAGAATATTCTCAGCAAGCTATCTCAAAATTTCATTGCCAGCAGCAATTGTTATCAATTGAAAAAAAATTAACTGGAACAATTGAAACTTTTCAGCCACTCTCTAATCTAATAGATGTATTGCATCGTGAACTAGGGCTGGAATATTCTGGGATTAATTGTGATTGTTCCTGAGCATTGTGATGTTTGAGATGCATATTAAAGAAAATCATGGTGTTGTGACATCACATGTAAATGTTCATTAGTAAATTCAAAATGTGCTGTGGAAGAACTCGATCTGGAAAACAATCCTACACTACTTAAACAGTTTATTATGTGAATAAATCTTACTAGTTAAAAAAGCTTACCTATTGGACACCATTCAATATCTAAGGATACTATTATTCATTATACTGTTTGTATTAAACTGTAACTGCCTGTGGCCTTAATTGTGTTGAACAGTTGTACACAATTTTGTTAAAATACATAATTTACACAAAGTTGTGCACATGCAATGCCACTGATGCAAGCAAGTTATATCATCGTGATAGTTATGATATGTTGCATCCTACAATCATGAAAGTAGCATAAGTTCACAATCGCTAGCCCTACTACCTGTAAACATATTGTACATGTACAGTACATACCAACATGTGCCTCAGAAGTTGCACATTATTTGGTATACAATAAAATAGCCAAATGCCAGAATTTTATGAGAACATTAGAGTGTACCTTATATCTCTGAACTTCAAGCCAGAACAAGACATTATTAACAAGGAACTGTTCTGGCTCTTGTTTGATCGCCAGATATTGTATAAAATTGGCACAAGTTAGGTTGTCCTGTAGTGCACGACGAAACAAAATGGCATCCCGACTATTTGCCATCCAACTGAGCTCTCCAACCTACAATAATAATAATATGTGGCAAATAAAGAAGATATTCTGTCGAGTATACATACCCTAGTTCCAGCTGCCGAAGAGACACTTGATCGCCCACCTTCTTGTCTTACTGCCATATGCCGCTGTTTAAACTCTGGTGTCTCCAAAAACATGGGCAGCCATTTCTTCTCCAGTCTTGCCCTCACATACTTCTGTGCTTCTCTGAAGACAGCTGAGGATGGCCTTGGGGGTAGTCTCTGTCCATATACTCCACCCCCAGCACACACAACCTAGAAGATATGTAGTAGTTCACAATGGCAATACAGGGAACAGTGCAACAAATCTGCTAAATCAGTAATACATAGGAAGGTGTCTGTCCAAAGTATACAAGGTAGGTAAAATGATTGTTAATGGTTGCTATGGTGATAAATACTGGTCAATGCCATAAAGAAGGAAAGTTTGGCAGGAGGAACTATAGCACCTTAACCATGGTGGGTTTTTGCTAGGAAGTAACACACAAACACACACACACACTACACAAATAGACACAGATACACAACACTACATACACAGACACACACAAAAAGCAAAGCAAAGCCTTCAGCTGCTGTGCACATGGTTATGCCTACCCAGTAGAACATTGGGTCACCTGTGCACTATCAGGTGCAACATGTCCCTACAGGCAAATCCTCCTGGGAGAAGGTCTAGTACTCTGCAGGAGGTTGCATCATATCTCATGGGTGAAAATATGGGCACCTGAGGTCCCACCTGAACTTTTGAGACATGAAAGCTGTTGGCATTTGCTTTCCCATTTAACACCAGGTACACATTAAAACAGTTGAGTGGGCTGGAGCACTGTGAGAATAAATTTTGTTGCTTAAACAGGAACAACAGCAACTGGGCATCAGCAAGCAGTGAACCACTGCACTATATCCACTTGGCTGTACTGCCTCATGTACATCATGTGCATGCATGCAAACACACACACACACACAAACACACACACACACACACAAACACACACAAACACACACACACACACACACTACACAAACAGACACAGATACACAACACAACACTACACTACATAAACAGACACACACAAAAGCAGAGTAAAACCTTCAGCTGCTGTGTACATGGTTATGTCTACCCAGTAGAACATTGGGCCACCTGTGCACTATCAGACGCTACATGTCCCTACAGGCAAATCCTCCTGGGAGAAAGTCTAGTACTCTGCAGGAGGCTGCATCATATCTCATGGGTGAAAATGTGGGCACCTGAGGTCCCACCTGAACTTTTGAAACATGAAAGTTGTTGGCATTTGCTTTCCCATTTAACACCAGATACACATTAAAACAGTTGAGTGGGCTGGAGCACTGTGAGAATAAATTTTGTTGCTTAAACAGAAACAACAGCAACTGGGCATCAGCAAGCAGTGAACCACTGCACTATATCCACTTGGCTGTACTGCCTCAAGTACACACTATCGCACACATGTGCATGTATGCAAACACACACACACGCACGCACGTACGCACGCACGCACACACACAACAAATATGCATGCATGTACCTGTAATTGCTGTTCTTTGTTTGCAGGACTTTGAGGCCCAAAGAAATAGCTCTTGTTAAAGAACTGCTTCCTGATTTGTCTCGCTTTTGTGTCCCTTAATTTGGTTTCACAAATTGACATAGAACGGAAGTGCTCTATCTCCATCCAGCACATCAAGTCCTGTGCTGCATACTGCTCATTGAGAAATATCTACATGAAAAGAAAATATACTAACACATTCTGTAAAATGTCTGCTTTATGCTTTATATAAATCAGCAAGTATACTAAACATTGATATTTGGAAGAAGGCAAAAAAAAAGGCAATGTCTCAAGTTTGAAGTACCAGCAGACAGCATATACAGCAACAACAGACCAAACTATGATTTTTAAAAAGTTTCGCTGCAATATATCTACAAATGCAAAGCTAAACCCTCACACTAAATACAGCACCCTCTCATTATGTGAAGTTTTATTGGTCTCTAGTGAGATAGCAATTGCGATGTACATGTCCGAATCTCTAATAGAACCTACAGTTACTAGGTGCATTTTTGATTCACTCAATTTCTACAATTGCTATAAGACAAATATAGAGAGGACAAAAGGCAACTCTAGCCTTACAGGATTTATTTATGCTTGACAACTTGAGTATGGCCAACATTTCTTGATAAAAATATATTATCGAGTAGAGTAAGTACTAACTTTGAAGTGGTCTAATTCATTTCCATCTTGCAAAATGTCTGACAGAGCCCAGGGTTTCTTCTCTGGATCTTTAAGCAGTAACTGAGACAGACTGTCTTCCATAGGATAGCCATCTAACAGGTCATCATTCTCAAAATCACTCTATTAAAAAATGGAGGTATGTAAAGAGTGTTAACATTGATAGTATACAGTGTGGTATAAATTTGTAACAGCTTCTAGTGATTGGTTGTAATGTGATAATAACTGCACAGATTAGTACTGTGAAGAGATCGGTTGCTCTCTACTGTACATGCTAACATGGTCACATTACACAATGCTACGTATATACACAAATACAACACCTCTTCATCCAACTCTGCTAACATTCTTGAGTGAGGCCTTGAGTACATCTTCCTGGCACTCTGAGCTCTCTCCATCTGCATGAAGGAGAACACATTGGGGAGTGTTGTAGTGTCATGGTGGACACTATTAACACATGTCTATACTATGTGTGGGTACACCATCACACCTTTCTGAACATGTCACTGTCATCACTTGACATCTCAATCCATCGGGTGAGCAGACATTTAAGGGTGTGTTCCTCTGCAAGATCAAAGAGGTCCTCGTAAGGAGGCAATATAGTGTTGTTGATGGCCTGTTGTATGCTGACACTACAAGCAATGCTGTCTGTGGCTCCTTCCACAATATACTTTCCATAGAGGCCCTGCATGGTAATAGCACATGAACACTCCTACCAGTAGTAACACAATTAATCAATTATCACACATGTGCTAAGGAATTCCTCGTGTTGCTTTGTTACAATTGCTATTGTAAAATTATAATATCTTTACACAAGCCAGTATCATCCCTAGTCCCATTACAGTAAAACCTGCCCACTGTAAGGCTTAGTTACCATGCACACATTTGGGTATGGTCAGTACAGACAATTCCATACTGTATTTGAGCAGGTTTTTGAATGATGGCACCATCAAGAACCATTTCTTTCAAATTTAAAGTATATTAGACACCACAAGGAAACAAGAGTGTGTGCAGTGTGTGGCATGGAGTTGCACCATACCTACATACCTTAGCAGCCATTTCTACACAGCAGGGATTGAAAGAATGCTGCACAAACATGTTTTTGAAATACTGGAGTTCCCGCCAAAACGTGAGACAGTTAAGACACAACTACATGGGAGCAAATGACATACATGACATACATTTTGAAACAAGCAAAATACTTACTTCGTCATCCTTATCTTCCAGGTACCTCTGAAACACACCGCCAGCTTTGCGTTGTTCTATGCTGAGAAACTTCAACAACATTTTATACTCTGTTTCCTCGTCCGCTGCAGTCGCACTAGGTAGTGGAGTTCCAGACACTGACATGATTTGACAACTGCTGTCCGTAATCAGTGAGCTGCTAATCAAAGTGCTGTCTGCTGCACTGCGGACACTCTACAGTAGACACAAGATCACTTACACGTAATACTACATGTGCCATGTACAGTAAGTGATGTGGGAGGATTGGCTGAGGTCTCAGAGGTAAGATTTATACTGGGTATCGCAAACAACAAAAGTTTGCTGGGACTTTATAAAGTTTGGAAAATTTGATGAATTGAAGGATAATTAGAAATTATTGGCTGCATGGTAAATGCCATGCACAGAAATGTAGGTACTGTATATGTAGTTCAATATTTGCTGCATAGTAGCACTATTGTTGTCAAACTTTTATCAACCAAATTACTTGGCATGTTGATCTTCCAAACCCTCATCTTTTATACTACAGTAGTGTCCCATTTATCTGTACTCTTGTTTATTCAAAAATGGAACGACTGTTCAATTAGAGAGTGTTCTGAGTACAGGTGTATATGTTCTATTAGAACATTTAAATGAACCTCTGTATATAAAGGAATAGCGTATATCTGAACAAATCTCTTGAATGAACTCTTTTATCATTGCCTGGACTGGGGTTTACAGTACTGTTTGTCTTTACAACACAACACATTCGGGTGTTTACAGTGATAACTGTTATATTTTATGTACACTGTGAGAATGCAGGATTAGAAATGTCATATTGACTATTCAGGTCAGGTCAGACCACCAAGGTTGCACCCCAGAGAATACATCGCATGACATAAAACTCTCATACCATTGCTGATGGTTCTCGTGATGGAAGCTGAGGAAAATGGTGCACCATGTAACGCAGTGTTCTGTTGTTACGAGAGTGAACTCTGGTAGAAATACCGGATGAGTGGCCTCGTCTCTCCCATATTTTCCCACTATTGAGGTGCTGATCACTGACTGAAGCTTGGACCGAGGTCTCTAACAACAGCTTGTGTGCTAAACGTGTCTCACTGATGGAGTTCTTCCTCCCATCAACCTCAGGAAACATTGGCTGTTTGTCATACAATGAAGAACTCTGAGGTCTCTGCTGGCCGGGTGAAGACTGGTCCAAGGCTTCTTTACTACAACAATTGTGTGGCACGGGAGTCGGCCTTGAGCTCAGTGAATGAGATCTAGATCTGTTGGGGTAAGGGCTACAGAGCTGGTCCTGGGAGCCTTGCTCTAATGTGTATCCATAACAAGTGTGTGGTCGAATATGTGAAGTGTATTCCTGTGAGTGATGTTTGAAGTGAAGGAGAAACCGAGCAGACCTGAAAGAAATTATATGTAGTACCACAAACATACAAAATATATACCATGCTTTGAAATGTTCCTATTATAGGTTAAAATGGTGTTAGGATTATGACTAGTCATCTAGCAGATATTTAATCAATAGCATGATACCAGTAGCAGTTGTCATTAAATTATTTCCATATATAGTTAAACTATGCATCTATTAATAGATATTCACAGTACATAATTACCAGTAGCTTCTCAGTGCATCAGTCAACACTTTCTGGATGGTGTTGAGGTGGTCTAGGGACAATTTTGATAACTTGGTGATCCCCATCTGTTTCCTGGTCTCAGTGGGTAATTCAAAGCTGCCACCAGCCTTGAGGTATTTATCCCGTAGTTCACGTAATAACCTAAGAACAAACCAGAGATTACACGTAGCTGGGATTTTTTTATTGTTTCATAAAAGTCAAAATTGGATTAGTCAGCAAGAATCCTAAAGAATCCCTTGTGTATCCCTAGAAATTTTAATTGTCTATAGTAGACCCCCAGTTACCTGTATCCTTAATTACACATATGAAATAATTAGAGTATTTCGAGTGTATATGTATGTTTATATTAGATGTTGTTCTATTAGAGTATTTGCTTTGGATACCAATGACTGCTCAAACAATTCATGATCAGATATCATTGTCTGAGACTATTGGGATAGCTAACCAAGGTTCTGTTGTATAATGCTGAATTTTGTCTTAGGCATTTTCAGCCATACAACACACACACTTTATTTATGAAATTCGTCAGATAATTGTATTTGCTAAGTCAAACAATTACAAAATATTTGACCATCTGTATACCACTTAAAGTGTGCTAACTACACAACAAAGAATTTAGAAACTGAAGGAAGCCTGAATCATACTTGAAAGAAACATTAATAGTTGTGAACTCAGCAAATTAACTCGATAATCATATTAACAGATTATATCAAAGTTAAAGTTTAAGGTGTGACACTTTGGCTCACCTGAGTTGTTCAATTGGTTTACTGAGGTATCGAGCTCTTTCAACATCCAACCAAAAGAACCAATATTTCTCTCCAGCTGTTCCACGCAGAAACCTCCGGAATTGTCCCATTGACACTTTGCTATCCAACAGACTGTAATCCAAGTCTTGTCCTTCTCTCAACAGTATGGTACTCAATGGCTTGATGTCAGCTGGCTCTATAAACCTTCCAAATTTAGAATCTGGGCCTCCTGGAAAGCTGGATTGTCTTCGATGGCCCAGTCCAAATGTGACTGGTGGTTTAGAAGATGTCTCCACCTTTGCCACCCTACCTGATGGACTGCTTAGTATCTTACATAGTTTATACTGGGAATACAAGTCACTCTTGATAAACAATGGCAGCCTCTCCTTCACCACCCACACCCAGCACTGATGCTTGTCAAGAGTCTAAACAAAGAAGAAAGAAATTCAATGTACTAGCAATAACAGTTGGACATTTTCCAACAAGTTTCGGTATTTTTGCAAAGCAAAATCTGAGGTTTGGTCATTCTGCAAATCATACAAAAAGTGTTTCCACTATAGTTAACTGGTTTCCATGGATTATTAATAAAGAAGTAGTAGCCATTAATTAGAGCTAATAACTAACAGCAATAAAGTTGTCATCTGTCAATATCAGGCTGCAGCTGCTGGTGGGAGAGAGGACATGGGGAACAGATTCAACTGTGCTGGTCTTCTGTGGCACCGACACTTCCTCAAACAAGCCCAGGTCTGAATTATAGAACACTCTATGACTGAATGCCTATGAAACACACACAAAATGTTACAACATTTTCAGTTACAGTTTATAGTAACTCACAGGAAGTAGCAGGAAGGCATTGAAATATTCCACAAATGTCTGATCATTGAGATGTTCTGACTGTACAAATAGAATACACACGTAGCACATCCAATAGGTAACATACACTGTTGTAATTTCATTGGCTTACCAAGTTGGCTGCTGTAAGTTCGTCCATGTGTCATAGAGGATCACTACAAGGTTGAAATGGATAACATCTGTAAGCTGTCTTACATGAAACATTTGGAAGTTTTCAGTTCAATTATGTAGCATAGCTTGTGTCAGGCAAGAAACTGTAATATTATTCAAGTGATAATGGTGTAAAGCTTTGTGACAATCGTCACATAAAGGTGCTAAATCTCAACACCTTAGTAACCACTTAAGTAGTGTAAACAATCCTTGGAGACCCCATGGTGAGATGGATAAGTATTACAGCCGACTTCAAAAAATGCACATAGATTCCGTACAGGGTTAACAAAGGAATCCAAGGCTGAACCAACATTCCAGGCATGCTGGAGTGGTTTACCTGTGGAATTGCTATCAAACATGCAGTGCCTGAGGCCATGACTGATTTATTGCACATGCCTGTCATTGATTGACTGATTCAATATAGATTAGAGATGAAATAGCAGTAGCTAGAATTCATCAACACTGATTTTAAACAATTTACTGAGTCATTAGATATAATGCCTAACATAATTGCTAACAGATAAAATTAAATGAACTGTGTATACAGCACGGCTTGATAAGGCACGTGATCGAAACGTATCTTAGAACACAATAACAGCCATTCAACTGGACAGGTAGCCTGCACTATACAGTACTTCCACAGCTACACGCTGTACAGCATTGGTGTGGGTTGGGTTGCGGCATCGAATCCTCTCACGATTTGCACCGCTTTCAAATATAGGTGCATGCCGATAAAGCTTGTCAACCTTCACGATCAAAGCTCAGAAAAGGTACAACACAAACTCAGCAAACTCACGGCATCTCTTTGAGGTTGTTCCTGACTCTTTGTAATTGTTGTCTTTGGGGCGTTTCCGTTATCTCGTTTCCTGGATACTAATGGTTGGTATTATATAGAATACTAGATGGCAGAAGTACATCTCATCGGTGAACTGGTGGGCGGTAGCGGTTTTTCCTCCCCTAACCTGTTTTGCAAGTGGGGACTGGTCGTAGGCAGCGCATGGAAGATACTGGAGGGTCAACACGAGGGCCAAACACAAGTGGATCATCCACAGGTAGCGAATATAAACCGAGGTATAAATTTCTGTGAGGTATTGTGCACAAACCGTATACGCTTTGAAGCTGATTTAGAAGTGAAACATCTTCAAAGTATTGATTTCCCGGTTTAAAAATCTCATAGAGAAACTGATGCATAAACAGCTGTTTTTGTGTACTTGGATGTGTACGTGAGTTTGTGTTATGATCATTACAGGATGGCAGTTTCTCTAAGTGGTGTCATCCAATAGGTGAGTAGATCTAGACTGGTTTTAGCAGCTACTGTACTGTAAATTTTGAAATAATTTCTCAAAATCATAAATATTCGTTCATTCATGATGCCTCCCCCCCCCCCTCTGCTGATAGTGAGTAGCAAACAGTTTATTCACTAAATCATAACAGCTGCTTATGTGCCCAGATTTATGACATGTATGTGGTATTTTTTAAACCATGTGATGCGAATGCTTAAGATTTACTATACTGGTGTTTTATGGAAAATTGCGGGTTGTCACTCCTGTGTAGCTGACTGATTTGATAAAAAGTTAAGTGTCATTAGATGAAAACATCCAGGAAGGTTCAGAAAAACAGTTTTGCATCTAGGGATTTTCTTTATAAATGGTTAAATTATTCAGTGGAAGCTATGGAATAATCTATAAAATGTATGAATTCTAGACTTTTTAGTGTATGGTGTGTGACTAACAATTTTGAAATTCATTTTGTTAGTTACCCATTGTCTACATTTGGTTGTCCCCTCAACACTAAATTAAAAGACGTTTTGTGTTACCTGATAATATATTCTGTACATAATTTAATTGATATCAGTTTTAAATTTCTTGTTTGATAGATATTCATCTAGCTACTAAAGGCCTACAAGGATGGCCCAAGTTACACTTTGAGGTGTGGGATGAAGACATGTTTGGTAGAAGTTCATTGTGTAAGTACAATGGTGTTTGATTATCTCTTTGCATTTGTACTGTCATGATCTTGTATACCATAGATCACCAACCAATAGTGTATTTTGTTGATGTAAAGTACCATATGACTACCTTAGCCTTTTGGTTATCTGATCCAAATCTAGTGTCGTTGTCGTATGTTTTATTAGAGTGTATTGTTATTAATGGATGAACTTCAATTACCATATTTTTCCATATTAAAGTCAGTCTCAAAAATGCAGGGACTCAATTATACACCTGGTACTTCATCCAAAACTAAGTTGCCTGGGCTCATTTAAATGCTAGGGTCTGGGGTATAGTTCCGGAATTGCATGCTATATTAGTCTATATGCTGGATAAAAATTCTTTACTTCATGTTTCATTGTTGCAAGTGAAGATTTCAAACTGTTAAGTTGATTATGTAAGCACCAGATCTTAGCAGTGCTTTTTCTACAATCACCCTGTGCTTTGTGTACTCTAAGAAATAAATGCCTGGGCTTGGATAGACGTTGGGCTTGTTTAGATGCCATGATTTATAGAAGAAAAAAACAATTGGGTTATATGGATAAATAATATTATGATATCTGAGCAGTTCACTGGATAAGAAAAGAACCCACTGTTCAGTGTAGACCATGAATTGAAATTTTGTGGTGCCAAATTGGGGAATTTCCCTAGGGCCTTTGTTACTGAATTTCATTGAAGATGCACATATCAATTAATAAATTGATTGCAAATTCTCTTTTATAATATTCTACTATACAATTCCCGTAATTATGATATGTTTGAGTGGAGGTGAAATGTTAAGACTGTTTCCCTCACTGCATACAAACAGTCTTTGTCCCTTGCAGTACATAGTGTATTACAGCAAGAAGAGTTCATGTTGTGAAGTTGTATTTTACTACCCTCTCTATTCTGAACATCTTTGGACCACCTGTTAGTATTCATTCTAGTCCTGGTCAAGTTTAACCCTTATATAAACTATCGCCACATATTTATGTTGCTTGTTTTATACTGGATGAAATTTCACACAATATACTGTTACTAGAATGAAATATGTTTTGTACGTACTACACACACATATGTAACTATTGCAGATTTGTAGATGGATAAATACTCAGAGTACAATGCGTGTTTATGTGGTACAGTCACTCGAGTCTACTTGGTACATACAGCACAAGACAGCTCCTTGTTTCTATCATAAGGAGGACATGGTAGTGATCCACATACTCCTTCTACTGGGTAGAAAAGAATACCATGGTTTTCTTTGTCAGAGTTAACCACTTCACTGAGGTTAAGATCAACACATGAGAACGTTGTTCGATGATGACTGTGAGTTTCACTCATCAAGTAGCCAAAGTATTCCCTAGTCCAGGACAAGTGTACTTGGCTGGTATCATGTACATAGCATTTCTGGTGGGGACATAACAAACAGCACACGGGACATCTTTATGGACAGTATTTGCACGTAACTGATTTGTTGCCTCATACTCTGTTCCATACATATAGCCATGATTCTGTGCTCCACTGATTGTACGGTAGAAATTTGGGTCTAGTGGCAGACATTGTGGATTGCCACCACCTCCTTGATGAGTGTAGTACGACCCTCCAGCTTGGCCAAAGTACACAAGTTGTGCCCCAGTATTTTCTGGACAGTAATGGTGTCCCCAGCGTACATACACCACTCCACCTGTGGTTTCTCCCTTAGGACCGGTAGATCCTGTGTTCCCCTTAGGTCCAGGAGCCCTGGTTAGTCCTCGGGGACCTGCCACTCCATCATGACCATCTCTTCCTCTCAGTATCTCCAGTTGCTTGTCAGTAGTGCTCTCAGATATATACTCGTATCATCAATCTGTATAAACAACAGAACTTAAACGAGTCACAATTTTAACACGTATATGCATGCTTACATTTAATAGATTTTGTGTAACCTGCAGTTGTACTTGTAACTGATTCAATTGCTTATTCTGTTCTTTCACTGTTTCCTTAAGGTGCTGTATTATTTCTGCTTGTAGGTCTAACTTCATCCTCTATTTTGTGATGTCTTCTGTCAGCTGCTCTGTGGCATCTTGTTGCTGGGTTATCATCTCTATCCTCATTTCAACCAATGATGACTGGAAATACCAGCCACCCACAAGCACGACACCCACAAACAGTAGTGAAAATGGTAATAAGCTGTAAAAGTTAAATCCATTGCTTGTAGCAGTCATCGCCTATCAGTGACCTGACAGCAGTTTGACTATATCACTATGAAGTACGCCAGCTATCAATAAGAAAGCAAGTACATAACATACAAAGATGATTTATTTACTGCCTTTAATTATTTATTAAGGCTTTACAGTCTGCAGGACTCAGCCTGTTTAAAGATGTTGTATAACGTGTGATTGTAAAGGTGGAGAAAGGAGAAAAAAATCCATGACTGGACTTGGGCAGCCTCTTGTATGCATGCATGGCTATGAGTATATGAACAAAATGTGTTGATCCAAACTACATGCATGATGTACTGATAGTGGTTGTGCTGTATCATTTGTATGGAACCCAAAAAAAAATATTTATGAGGTTATAATTTTCAAACATGTAACTAGTCATGGTAGGGATAGCTGTTCTTATCAACTCACTTGATTAACTTTCACCACAAATAGTTACAACACTGCTAATGCTCTTATTTTTATAATAGTCTGCAACTAACTAACTTTACTAAGTACCAGAATACTGGAAATTTGGTCGTTGACTATTTATAGTCATCCTAAAAGTGGTGTGATCTATGAACTGCTGAGCAATGCAGTAGACTGTGTCAATACAAGTGTCTCACTGAGACACAAAGCCACTAATTAAACTAGTGTTAGTGGTCAAGACCAAATAGACAGTAAACATGACTTTGTCTCAAGATGTTAGTGGTCAAGACCAAATAGACAGTAAACATGACTTTGTCTCAAGATGTTAGTGGTCAAGACCAAATAGGGGGGTTAGTATTCAGTGGACTGGACTACTGGACTGGAACACTGGACTGGACTACTGGACTGCCATATTTTTGGTTTTTACACATTCTGAGGTTGGTTTTATTGAGTCTTGATAGTAAGAACCCTTTGGGCACCTGCAGCCCACTTCTAAACACTGAAGACAAACAGTGGAATATGCGAAAACTGTCTCTTAATAATTTCGCTACTGTTCATCATGCCACTAGCTATACAACACTTATTCCTTACCTGGTGTGTAGTAATGCTGCAGGCAGTGCAGGGAACTGAATATGACAGCAATATATTATAGTTAACCAGCGATCAACTAGCCAGTAGACAATCTTTCAAGATATCCTTGAGGAGCAAGCTAGTCTCGCCAGCGTGGCCAGACCTCTCTAGTCAGTACGGGAGCTTACCAATTAGAGATTTTTCAGCATGGGCGCTTATAATCTTTATTTGATAAGCCGGCCCCTACACTGAAACAGTGAGACTAGTGAGAGCAAGAGTAGTGATACGTGATACTAGCTTGCTCCTCAAGCTTGCTCTAAGGATATATCTTGAAGGATGTTGTCTACTGGCTAGTTGATTGCTGGTTAACTATTGCTATCACATTCAATTCCCTGCACTGCCTGCAGCATTACTACACACCAGGTAAGGAGTAAGTGTTGTATAGTGACATAATGAACAGTAGCGAAATTATTAAGAGACAGTTTTCGCATATTCCACTGTTTGTCTTCAGTGTTTAGAAGTGGGCTGCAGCTGCCCAAAGGGTTCTTACTAGCAAGACTCCGTAAATCCAACCATAGAATGTGCAAAAACCAAAAATATGCTAGTCCAGTAGTCCAGTCCAGTGTTCCAGTCCAGTAGTCCAGTCCACTGAATAGTAACGCCCACCAAATAGACAGTAAACATGACTTTGTCTCAAGATGTTAGTGGTCAAGACCAAATAGACAGTAAACATGACTTTATCTCAAGATGTTAGTGGTCAAGACCAAATAGACAGTAAACATGACTTTGTCTCAAGATGTTAGTGGTCAAGACCAAATAGACAGTAAACATGACTTTGTCTCAAGATGTTAGTGGTCAAGACCAAATAGACAGTAAACATGACTTTGTCTCAAGATGTTAGTGGTCAAGACCAAATAGACAGTAAACGTGACTTTGTCTCAAGATGTTAGTGGTCAAGACCAAATAGACAGTAAACATGACTTTGTCTCAAGATGTTAGTGGTCAAGACCAAATAGACAGTAAACATGACTTTGTCTCAAGATGTTATTGGTCAAGACCAAATAGACAGTAAACATGACTTTGTCTCAAGATGTTAGTGGTCAAGACCAAATAGACAGTAATCATGACATTGTTTCAAGATGTTAGTGGTCAAGATCAAATAGACAGTAAACATGACTTTGTCTCAAGATGTTAGTGGTCAAGATCAAATAGACAGCAAACATGACTTTGTCTCAAGATGTTAGTGGTCAAGATCAAATAGACTAAACATGACTTTGTCTCAAGATGTTAGTGGTCAAGATCAAATAGACAGCAAACATGACTTTGTCTCAAGATGTTAGTGGTCAAGATCAAATAGACAGCAAACATGACTTTGTCTCAAGATGTTAGTGGCCAAGATCAAATAGACAGCAAACATGACTTTGTCTCAAGGTACAAAATCAGAGCAATCACAAACTATTTGCTGATAAGACAAACTCTCCTAATTGGCTTCTCTAGATTTGACTTCCACTAGCTTCACTGCGTGGGTAAAAACAGTAGACTCAGGGACCAAATTCCCAGGACCAGGGACCCATGAGGACCCCAGGATTTTTCTGACATTTATGTGCTTTATGATGTTTATATACATTCCTTACCTAATTGTACTAGCTAACTCTACAGGTTATGATCGCATAGGTGACCCTCAGGTAGACCATTTTTCAGTCAAACAGATTAGAAGTGCCTCTTCATGCTAGCCCATTATGTTATCTTCCAAGCAAGATGCTCATTACAGAAACTTTGGTGTACCATTTCATTTTAGGGGAATAGCTGCTTCAGTGGTAAAGTGGTGTCCCCGAAGCACGGAACTGGTACCTCTGACAAGTTCAGTGAATGTGGTCAAAGACTAAAGCCAATCCATTCATATGGTTGTAGTTGTGAAGAGCAAGTGGACAATGCTAACAAGCTGCCAGAGTCAAGACTCTTCAGAGTAGGTGCTTATAATGCACTTAAATTTCTAATTAATAAGCACTGTGTAGTGCTTTAGTAAGAACGATCATGACTTACAGTGGAGATTAAAAGGTGTATTATAACTTATAAATGTTATGAAGCGTAGACCTAAAATTTGAATTAAACGGTATGGTAGTACCGTTTAAGTAGGGATCGCCCCAAAAATTTTGTGCGCTGCCCAAAATCCCGCCTTCAAAAATCATCCTAGAGACATTTTACGTGATGAAAATATGGAATAGTGCTAGTCCGTATAATACATAATACAGTATTAAATGTAACAAAACACAGGTGGCCAGATATAGAATTTTTTAAAATAGCCAAAACTCGAATTTTAGTCTCACTGCCTGCAGCTGACCACAGTCGCAAGGCTAGAGGCCAAACAAAGCAGCACATGGCCACCATTTTATGTCACAATAACAAACTCACCAGTGGGATGTGCCTATTGGGGTTCCGCCTCTATGCCTTGTCTTTTCTTATATCTTTAATCAGGCTGCTTGTCTTCATTCAACGAAACCATATCAAGACGTTAATTTTCCATATCAACACTTTCTTTCAGCAGCATATTTAGATGCCACAGAATTAGGATTTCAGAAGCGCTTCAGTCTCGGCGCAACTATATGAGGTACACCAGCTAGTAGGGATATATCTGCAACTTTACGATTGGGATCCCGTTCGCAATAGATTCACGACCACGCCCATCAAATAAAGATCTAGGTGGATTAATAGCGATAGAGTACGGAGACCACACCTCTTAACAATCTAGCTATTTACATAGCAGAAAACAAGATCACCTCACTCCTTATTGGTCTAGCTAGCTGTACACCTCTTGGCTGACTCGAGATATACTCTAATACAACAATCATGTATGATAGAACAGTTACAAGTTACATTGTTCTGGTAGACATAGCTATTTTTATCAGAAAAAGAAGCAAGCACAATATAAAATAATCATTGTTCTAAAGGAGACGGGTGTCCCTCAGCAATAGCAAGGTCGACAGCTGGAGGCACACAGGGACATTTGGATCCCATTATTGAAGAGCACAGCAAGGAGAATCCCAAACTACAACGAAGCCAGCCCATAACCACAGAATATGGGGAACTCCACTTCTCATTGAGCAAATGGGCAAGAAGTTTTATAAGTGATGGTACTGTATCTGCTTTCCCCATACCTACAGATGTGGAAAATACAAGTGGACTAATACAAGTTACATTGTAGCTAGCTGTGCGGCAACAAAAAAACTAAACAAACTAGCATTTTTAAAAATTGTCAATTTTAAAAAAATGAAGTAGGGATCTAAGTAGTGAAACAAGAGATGAATGATGGTGTTACAGCATAGCTCAGTGGGAAAGTCCCTACTTTGGCACGTTAGCTACTATTATTTTGTTCACTGCCAAAGTAGGGACTTCCCACTGAGCTATGCTGTGACACCATCATTCATCTCTTGTTTCACTATTTTTATTGCATAGATCCTACTTCATTCTTCATTAATTATAAAATTCATCAACATCTAGAGAAAAGTTGGGTCCATCCACTGTTTCTATACCTACCCAATAAAAGATTATACATTACATGGTCAAGAAACAGCATTAAAAGCAAATATCAACCATGGTGTATTTCCACTTTTATAATTACAGGTGGGTATGGATTTTGTCATGTTCCGACATCCCCTGGGTTACATGAGCTCACATGTGTCACTTGGAGACCAACTGGTTCCTTCTTTGACCAGATCAGCAGTGAGTAGCTTATTGTAGGGAATGTTGGTAGGGGAAGACTTCAAATAAATTAACAACAAAAAATTATAACTATCCAGTCACTGGCTCTACTTGTTTATGAAATTTGTCAAATTTGAAAAAAGTCTCCCACCAGAATTTCCCAATTAATCAACAGAAACTTTATACTCTGTGTTTGTATGTCAGCATTCTTTCTTGGAGGCAGTCCCCATCTCAAAGAGGACAGTCTAGTGTACAACGTGACGGACAGACAAAGATTACGCACCACTTCCACTGGAACAGTCCACCTGAGGCTGGGAGTGATCCTAAGAAACTTTGACAAACATGGTGTAGAAGTGACTTGATGTGTATATTGTCATTACATCACAATGTTTATCATGTCATGGATTTGTAGTAAAAGGGATGATCCAATATCTCTTTTAGGAAAGGCTGAACTAAAGAACAGGAGCCACCTCATTGCAATTCCCACACTGGGTAAGGTATAAACAGTGGACCCGGAGACCAAGGACCCGGGGACCCACGAGGATCAAACTTTTTTGGAATTTTATATGCTTAACAATATTCTATACTTGTACTAGTATGGTACCTCTGCAAGTATTTTTGCATAGCCAATCCACTTTTTCCTCATCACAGTGTATCACACGATGTTTATACCAAGCACCTTTGAAAAAATGTTTAAAGCTGACAGCATTTGTAGGCCACTCGCCTGCTGCACAATGAGCATAGACACTAGTCTATTATGTTGCCTAGCTAGAAACATTGTGCAAACAATTATTCCAGGGAAATAACAATTACTAGCTAAGCAAGTTTCAGTCCGGGAACTAGACAACCAGACATCATACAACACGGTGCATTTGCACAATGTTTCTAAACTTTAGTAGCTAGGAAACATAATAGACTAGTATACTTATTGTGCAGCAGGCAAGTGGCCAATAAATGCTGTCAGTTTCAGAGAGTATAATTTCTAATTGGTATAAACCTAGGTCCAGTCATGGATTTTTTCTCCTTCCTGCAACTTTTCAAACACACCTTATGTAATTAATGTCTTTGTATGTAATGTCTTTGAGCAGGCTGTAGGACCAGGTGTCCTACAGACCTTCAGCACTTGTGCTGTAAAGCTTTAATAAATAAAATAAATAAAAAAACATCATGTGCAGATACTGTGACTGGGAAAAAGTGGATTGGCCATGCAAGACTACTTGCAGAGGTAGTACAAGTATAGAATGTAGTGAAGTGTATAAAATTCCAAAAGAGCTGGATCCTCGTGAGTCCCTGAGGTCCTGGTTCCACTATTTATACCTACCCGCCCACATCAGTAATGAGTCCCAAAGGTGTACTTTGTGACTTATAAGGCACATCAGTAACAAGGCCGCAATTTTGGTTGTATAGGTGACCCTGTTAATGAAGTACATACTTGTTTTAAATTGTGTAGCTAGTGTTTAATATTTATGTACTTATAGCCGTGGGCCTTTCTTTTTTGCCTGACATTATAATGATCCATCATTACCTACACCTAACCTAATTACAAGGACTTAGACTATTCAGTCACAACTCTGTTAAATCTCCCTTCCCCTTCAGGGATCAGAGGAAGAATTAATGAGAACAACAGTCCTCAGACTTGTGTGACCACAATCCCAACTTTCATTTTCAAGTCTGCAATGAAGGTGTATTTGATGAAAACTCTGTAATTTTCCTAAAGTCATATAATGAAATTGGAAGTACAATAGTATTCCAAATTTTTATTAGAATTTTCATTTTCATTTGATCGTAAGATACAAAACCAGCTAGAACAATCAAATAAGACATAAACTGTTAGAAAATAGCCTCAACTTGACTTCCAAATATGGCACTTGACTAGTATTGGTGGCCATCAGGACAGTTTTCTTCTGGTTGTTAGTATCAGTCATGGTATCAGTGCATGTGCCTAAAAGTATGCCATGTTGGAACATTTCTATTAACCACAGTCATGTACTACTACAATATAAGTGTGTGACATCAGATTAAGAGATCCGTAAATATCCAACCCCACCAATTGGAAAATGAAACAATACTTTTAATAGTATAAATAATTATAAAACAAACCATACCACACTAACAGACATAGTTTGCAGCTGGTATTGCAGCAAAAGAAACCTCCCAAGCTTCATACATGTACATGCCAACTTCACTGAGGCGTACGCATGTGTAGCTATCCAGGAGTCCTCAAAGCGTGTTGGTGTAAACCATTAAGGTAAAGGTTTGGTGTCGCTTTTATCACACCAGAAAATGTATATGTGTCCTCAGCATAAGAACAAGACCATAACTGAATTACATACAGGTACATAATATCAGCTTTTTGCCCACTTCTGTGTTTTATATTGACATGGGAATAATTTTACTGACATCAGCACTTTGTAAAACTTGTATGTAGATGTGGATTTGTGGTTATTATATTGTGTACTCACATAATTCTCAAGTGAAATGTGGGACCATTTTATTGGCTAGTGCTATACACTCCATTTAATGGGTCATTTTTGTAGGGTGGTGTATACCATCAGTGACCGAGAGTTCGTAATACTTATAGAAGAGAAAATGTCTAACTTCAATAGTGCGTCAAACACACAATATGTATAACAATGTATACAATATGGATGACTTTGTGTACATTAATTTTCATTGTTGACTCTACAGTTAGCAGATACGTATGAGTGCATCCTGAGGTTACTATGGGCACACTTGTTAAGGATTGTGAACAAGGAAATGTAGAAAACATTCCCTTAGAAGCCTTAGAATGTGGTCTAAGATAATACTTTTAAGTGTTATGAACTATTGCAGTAACTAGCTGCAATACATCAGTCAGTATTGTGTGGTATTGTATAGTCAAAACATTAAAACAGATACCAATGCAATCATCATTCAACTGATGTTTTGCTCAGCACCATGTACTTTTATAATTACAGGTGGGTTTGGACATCCCCTGGGTTATGTGTATCACCAACTGGTTTCTTCTTTAATCAAATCAGCAGTGAGTAGCTTATTGTACGGATCGTTGGTAGGGAAAGGCTTCTAATAAATAAGGAATTGTAACTGTCAAAACACTGTCAAGTTCCCTCCTATATACCAGAATTTCCTTAACTAACTGTTCCAATAAACAGAAACTTTATACTCTGTGTTTGTATGTTAGCATTCTTTCTTGGGGGTAGTCCCCATCTCAAGGAGTGTACAATGTTGCAGGCAACAATTACGCACCACTTCCACTGGAACAGTTCACAGGAGTGATCCTAAGAAATTTTAACAAACATGATGTAGAAGTGACTTGATGTGTATATTGTCATTACATATTACGATGTTTATCATGTCATAAAACTGTGGTGAAACGGATCTAACTTTTGCTAATATATACCCAAACAACTTTTAGGAAGGGCTGAATTAGTGGTACTACAGTACAGTGGCCACCTCACTATAGTGGACACCTCAGTAATAGGTCCCAAACATATAGCTATGGTGCACTTGTGACCTCATTAATATGGCGCCTCAGTAACAAGGTGACATTTTTGTGGCCTTATTAATGAAGTTTCACTGTATACCTGTTTAAATTGTGTAGCAGATGTTTAATATTCATGTACTTATAGCCATGGGCCTTTCTTTTTTGCCTGACATTATAATAGTCCATTGTTACCTAGAAGTGAAAGCAATAATAATATTAATACTTGTGTACACTGTGCACCTGTTAAGATTTCTACCAAATATCATCAATCTTTGTGGACTCCAAGGCTTCATTTTTCCACATCACTCAGATTGTGAGAGCAGACAACAAATGGGTCACAACAAGTATTATTCTTGTCACTAATTTTATCTTGTGCTTGTGATAACCTTATACTGTTAGGCCTGTAGACCATGTAGCTTTGTCATCAGTTTGTGGTCACTGATTTGTCCATGATTTTATTTCCTAAATATTCTTGAGATGTCATTAAGGAAGAACAGCTGTGAGCAACTAACTACATCATTACTAGCCCACTCATTGCCAACCATTTAGCTTATATACACCCACACAGTGTGAACAAGAAATGTAATTTTTAGCTGTTCAATACATTGGCACATTATACTGCAGTTAGTTTACTTATTTAGTGGCAGCAACCAGTTGATATCTGATTAGATGACTGTAGACTGTGAATGCTTAGAGATGTACTTACCAAAGTCTCCCATGTGCTTAATAATGTTAACAAGTATGTACATGAATGTGCCATATAAAGTTTTATATCAAGGAAATGATGTCAGCATTCAATGATTACATCACTTGTATTGGGAAGCTTGGCAAGAGAGGTTACTACAAAGCTCCTTTGAGCTATCCATACAGCCTCAGTACTGCTTCATGTACGTGCCAACATCATTATGCACGTGTAGTATCCTCAGTATAACAAGCACATGACTGTAACTGTGAATTACATACAGGCACATATGAACTATGATATATGTTGGCATTCAGGAGTATTTACTCACTTCTGTGTTTTATTTTTATAATGAAACAATTCTTATGGGAATGATTTTACCGGTGAAGTTAATTTCTAGCTACTTTGACATCAGCACTTTGTAAGATTAAGATCAAGAGAGAGAAAAATCTGTGGTATGTAGTTGTGGATTTGTGATTATTATATCATGTACATACATAATACAGTTCTCAAGTGAAGTGTAGGACCATTATTATATTGGCTAGTGCATGCTAGCTATACACTGCATTTGTCAGCATTTAATAGGTCATTTTCGTAGCTATAGGGTGGTGTATACCTTCAGTAACTGAGAGTTATAAGAAGAGTAACTTCAATAATGTGTCAAAACACACAATATGTAACAATTCATACAACATAGATGACTTTGTGTACATTTCCATTGTTGACTCTAAAGTTAGTAGATATGCATAAGTGCATCCTGAAGTTACTATGGGCACACTTGTTATGGATTGTGAAGAAGGAAATGTAAAAAAAATTCCCTTAGAAGCCTTAGAATGTGGTCTATTACAGTAACTAGTCATACATCAGTTATTGATGCGTTATAAGTGCATCCTTAATTATGGTGGTATTGCGTGGCCAAAAAATTAGACAGTATTGAAAACAGATACCAATCATTGTTCTCACTGACCCAGGGGATGTCAAACATGATAAAATCCATACCCTCCCGTGATTGTAAACTAAAGTGCATGGTGCTGAGCAAAACATCAGTTTGAGCTTATGTGTTTCACTTGGAGACCAACAGGTTCCTTGACCAGCAGTGAGTAACTTATTGTAGGGAATGTTGGTAGGGGGAGGCTTCTAATAAATTAACGACAAAAAAGAATTGTTACTGTCAAAACACTGTAAAAGTTCCTCCTACCAGAATTTAAATAACTGCTCCAATGAACAAAAACTTTATACTTTCTTCTTGAGGGTAGTCCCCATCTCAAGGAGGACAGTCTAGTATACAACGTGATGGACAGACAATGATTACGCACCACTTCCACTGGAACAGTTCACCTCAGACTGGCAGTGATCCTAAGAAACTTCAACAAACATCATCAGTGGTATAGAAGTGACTTGATGTAGATTTTAGAAAAGCAGTCCAAAATCGCACAGAAGTTTTGAGGATAAACGGTTTTGAAGAGTTTAAGTTTAGTGGATGATATGCAGCAAAAACCACACAAAAAATGTTTGTCTGACTATATGAATCCATCCACCTGTGCTCCATTGGTTCTCAAGAAGCCAGGTCCTTCACAAGGCCAGAAACCACCATTCAATTGCAAGCTTGCCATGCACACCACTCGGAAAAGACATCTGTTTAAACCTGTTTGAGTAATGCTGTGGCCTGTGGGCAAAACAAATAGACTGGTAGTGTAACTATCCACTGGTGGTAATTTGCCTGATGTAGTGCGATTGGATCGGTTTTGTAAAAGCTGACATATTGTCAACATGTCACTATATGTTTGTTATGTCATGAATTTGTTTTTGCTAATACCCAAAGAACTTTTATGGAGGGCTGAATATTATTAGTGGCATTATAAAGACAGGAGCCACTTCATTGTAATGGTTATCTCGGTAAATCGGGTCCCAAACATAGGCAAGGTGTACTTTGTGACCTCATTAAGAAGACCACCTCAGTAATAAGGCCTGGTCATATTAATGAAGTTTTGCTGTATCTTTGTATAAGCTGGTGTTTATATTTATGTACTTAAAGCCATGTGCCTTTCTTTTTTTCCTGACATAAAAATTATTATGATAATAGGTCAGTCCATTGTTACCCACAAAGCAGTAACACTTGTCAGTACACCTGTTAAGACTTCTACCAAGTATGACACATGCTTTACTGCCAGCAAAGCCAGCAATATTTGCATAATTATGGTCTCCCTGGCTTCATCACTTAGATTGAGAGTTGAGGTGAGAGTAGACAACAAATGTGTCACAACAAGTGTTATCACTAATATCCAAATCTTATTCTGTACTTGTGTTAACCTTACTGTTAGGCCTGTAGACCATATGGTGTACTTTATCATCAGTTTGTGGTAACTGATTTGTCCATGTTTTTATTTCCTCAAATATTCTTGAGATGTCATTAAGGAAGAACAGCTGTGAGCAACTACGGAACTACATCATTACTAGCCCACTCATTGCAAACATTTAGCCCACACAGTGTGAACAAGAAATATAATTTTTAGCTATTACAGTGGCACATTATTCTGCAGCTTGTTAGTTGTATTTGATTAGATGGCTGTAGACTGTGAATGATTAGGATGTACAATTTATATTAAGTGCAATTTCAGGTAATAAGGTTATAACACACGTATGTACACCATATAAATTATAGTTTGAGGAAGGAAATGATGTCATCAAGGATTACATCACTTGTTAGCTATACCAATTATTATAAATAAGGAACATCTATATCTGTGTGTGTAGTGTCAAGTTTCTTGTAGTGAATGTATAGTGAACCTTAGAGGGATGAAGGACTTTGTAGTATCTGGTGGACATTACTCTACTGATCACAAGCTTAGTAAAGTATTGAATATTGACAACATGAGGTCACCTGGTCGTATTTCATTTGGTAAAAATGGCATATGGGCAGTAACTGACAGCTCCAAACACTGTGTCCTCTTGTTTAATGATGAAGATCAACTGGTTAAAACATTTGGTACCATTGGTAGTGCAAATGGAGAATTTAAGAATCCCAAAGGAGTAGTGTTTGATGGTGATGATCACTTGTATGTGGTGGATGGTAACAACCACAGGGTGCAAAAGTTTGACACCACTGGCAACTATCTACTCCAGTTTGGCAGTAAATCTGACTATGGAAAACTGAACAGTCCAACTGGTATTGCGGTCCACAATGATAAGGTCTATGTTGCTGACTCTGGTAACTCCATCATTTCAGTATTTAGACTTGATGGTAAATATTGCTTCTCGTTTGGATCAGAAGAATTTGCTGGCCTACTAGATGTCACTATTAATACAGATGGTCATGTGTTGGTCTCCACTTGGAGCAATGAAGGTGTCCACAAGTTCACACTGGATGGTCAGTGTATTGGGAAGTTTGGCACAAGAGGATACTACAAAGCTCCCTTGAGCTATCCATACAGCCTCACTACTGATTCCAATGGGTACACACTTGTGGCCGAGTATTATAATCATCGAGTATCAGTGTTTGACAAGGATGGTGCTTTTGTGAGTAGCTTTGGATCAAAGGGGTCTAGTGCAGGCCAGTTTAGTTATATAGAAGGAATAGCTTTGAGTTCTGATGGAAATATTTATGTCAGTGACAATGGCAACCACAGGATCCAAGTATACACATGAAGCCTTATTAGTCACAGTACCTATATTGAATTAGCTATGCTACATCAGTATCTTGTACACCATCTATTTAATTAGAATTATGGTCATGCATAGTTATTACCTTAATTCGTTTTATTTTCGTGCAAATAATTTTCGTGTAAAAATATTTTCGTATGATTTACGTAAATGACTGCTTTATTAGAGTAGTTCGATCTTGTATAAAAATTTTCGTACAAGAAAGTTTCGTACAAATTTTGCATACGAAAATTATTTTGCAACGAAAAAAAGCAATTTACGGTACTTTCTGCAGAATTTGTAGTAATCTAATAAGAACTAAAATCATTTTTGCATGCATATATTTCAGTAGTGTTCTATAATGGTGGTATAATAGAGCTGTAACCATGGACTCATGCAGCACAACAAACTTGTTTACTATAATATGTAGCTACTTGTTAACACTGTTATTAGCATCATAGTTGTTAGTTTGTGTATATTGGTGCAGCTTGATAAGAAACTTGTTTTTGTAAGCATGCAGGCATTTACACCTTTGTAAACAAGTAAGTTTCTTGTGCCAAGGTGTGAAAAAGGGTGTGGCCCTCCAGAAAGACCAGAGTGAAAAAGTTGTGAAATAAAAGGTGGTGGCCAAAAAATGGCTGCAGTGATGCTAATGCCAATCATTTCAATGATGACGACTCTTTGGGTCTTTTGGAAACCTTAAATTTTCAAATGTCTACGTTAAATCTCAGTGGTTCAAATGTGGTGTATGCACCTGGCATGGCAGTATACCAATGATGAATTTAGAGATCTTGTAGCTAACCACCTCACTTTAAAATTACAGTAATGACTGTACTATACAGTGGAACTGCTCTATAATGGAAACCGGCCTTGGTACCTGGAATTTAATATACGAACAATCAGGGAGGGCAACTGCATAATCATAGCAGTAAGTACAAATGCACAGACATTAAATTACTGATCTAAATGTTTCAGTCCAGCAGAAAGTCATATATACATGATCACAAAAATTTTATTTTTCTATAACAGTTATATATAAAAATTTACCCAGAGTATAGCTAGTACATTCACTTGTGTCATTTGGTCCAATCATAGCTAATGGTTGGGGGTTTTCTGATAGTTCAGTACAAGATGGCATTAAATGAAGCTGGTGAAATAAAAAGTGGAAAATGAGATGTAGTAGTATGTGATAAATACTGTTCTAGAATATTAATGTGTGGAGGATATTGAAAACTATAAAAAGTAATTAGCTAATTTACTGTAGGGTCATGTAGAGTGGACCAGATATCACATCAGATACTTGTTAGTCTGTACTCTTTAGTTTGACCTACCTGCGTGGCTATGCATCGTTACACTATTTTAATTTTTGAAAAATCCTAATTTCTTTCTGTTGTTATTCGTGACTTTTCTTGATTACATGTGTTGGGTACATGATATGGAATCATGTTGCCCATAGTATACACCTATAAGTATTTGTTGTTCCTCTGACCCCAGTATATACCTACCAACCATCTTGGGCTACCTATTCTATCAATAATACACTATTACAGTCCTAAGCTAGGGGCATCTATAGTGGGGTAAATAAAGTGGAAACTGGTTGATACAACTAGTAGTGTAGTGTGCAAAGCACATGCACTCAGCATGCTTTATCTAGGGAGGTCTGGGGGTATACCCTCACAGGAAGTTTTTTTCTGCAAATTTAGTTTTCTGAGATAGAATTTGGCAATAATTTTGACTGAACCTTTTACTAAGCATTGTAAGCCACTTTAGTTATTAAAGTGAAATAATTATTATTTTTCTAGCAGTGGTAACTAGCTTCATAATTTATAAAGGGCACAGTATAAATACTGCAGTATGGTTTGAGTACAATGGGTCTACGAGTTGGTCTTTGTTCTTTATAGTTTAAAGAATTTTAATTACGGATGTTTCATTTGAGTAGTTGACTGTTCTATTAGAGTATTTTGATGTTTAGCAGTTTTATTAAACCCTGAAATATAACTTTGACACCCAGAGATTAGCTACTGATTACTACTGATTGTAATAATTATGTGTTGTAGTTAACTGCTAACTGTTTGCTGTGTTTATTGTCTTTGTAGTATCTCTATGTATGTTTGTTGTACGTTATATTGTTGTGTGTATGTGTGCCCTTCTGGCAGGGAAGAGTGGCTCTGTCTGACTGTTTAGAGGGAATAAACAACTATAGGGACCCACTTATTATGCTCAAATTATGTTCAAGTTTTATGCCTCATTTCCCATGTTTTGCTAATAAATTTGCAGTTATGGGCACATAATAACTTTACTCTTCAAAACTGCATGTGACAAAAAAATCGATATACTCTAATAGAACAGTCAGCTGCCTGGTTGTTCTATTAGAGTTTTTGACTGTTCTATATCGATCTTCTGTGATATGTAGTTTAACCATCAAGGATTTGTAGTATGGCTGAAATATTCTTCCTATTATGCTAGCATTATGCTCAATTCCTTCAGGCACCTATTATGCTGATAATTATGCCGGCATAATCGGCGGGTCCCTATAAAAAACCAATCAATCAATCATCAATCAGCTCTTCTCTTCACACTCGAGCTCTTTCCATCTTTTCATTGTCCACATATGCTTTAGATGCATAATTGCACCTGTACTGCATGTAGCTTATACTATCTTTCTATAACTAGTACATAGTACAATTCTGGAGGGGGGTATACCACAGCCCCCCATGCATGCACCCCGTAAATCTTCCCTTGCTGTATCAGCTATATTATAGCAACTATATAACATGGGTTTAGTTTGCTCATGGCCTTCAACGTGCTATATAGTAGCGGACGAAGAATTCATGTAGGAGCTTGCAATAAACTTTGTGACATAGCAGTATAGAGGTTATTCATGTGCATATATGGATAGCCAATGTATATATGACTGAATGTAGGACAAGTGTGCAGGACATAGTACAGGTCAGAGTGTAGCCATATCATATGTCTTTAAGTTGTTGTCTGATTCACAACATGCATATCAAGGTGATGGCAACCCTCTCATGTACAGCAATTCATCTCACATGGTAAATATGTGCAATCAAATATAAATTACACTCCACGTGCAGTGCTAATGAACCATAATTGTGTTTCACCTGATCTATATAAGTAGCAACATCAGTCAGAGATCATTATGGCAAACTGCTGTCTCTCCTTACACTGCATGCATGACCACATTGACACCTTCAGTTCTATCATTAGAATATCTTCATTGTTTGTGCTGACAGCAAATAGCCCTGCATATGATAAGGCTACTACTGCGATCTGTGCAAACCCACAACCAGAGAAAATTGATATAAGAAGTTGGTAAACATGGTGTGTTGGTAATGATAATTATCAGTACAGTCAACTACAGGATGTGGTTATTAATTATATAGTGTCCAATGGTACATAGGGGTCAGTACAAAGTGCAAGGCTCATGCAAGAGATTCAATATAATTTGGATGCTGCATGGCCCCCACAGGTAGCTAAATTTAGTATGTTTTGAAAATGTGTTGAGAGTCACTTCTGTACCAAACAGTCTCATGCACCATTCATTGTGACATAATATTGTGGATAGGGTTTCTAGTTAGTGGGTCATCAGCACTACAGTTTATGAAGCTACATAATATATGAGCATAGGCAGATCTAGGAGACATTGCTGGGGGACTTCACAGTGCACAGATTATAACTGTAAAGTGCATTTATAGCTGTTGTCTTTTCTTTTTATTTGGCTCTTGGTTTTGCCTGTTGGTTTTCTGTAGCTACTTCTCAATAGCTACAGTGTGAATGCATGATTGAGAACCACACAATATATCTATGGAAAATCTGCATAAGTATTAGCACAAAATTGATACTTAGCAAGGTGCTTATTAGCAGCGGCGGAGGAAGTAGTTGATATGAGGGGGGCTTCGCTGAGCTGACCCAGACTTCTTTCTATAGTTTGGTAAGGTGAGACCAAAAAAAAAAAAAAAAAGGTCACAACCAGCTCACAAGAGCTTTCCACCTCACCAGCTACCATTTCTAGCTGATAAACTACATAAAAATCCTTACATAGCTCGCTACACACTGACTACTTTATTAGTGTGACTGCTCTATTAGAGTATCTCGATCTTTATCACGGTTTTCAGCCCCACTCCAAGAAAGATAATTTCGGTGTGATATCATTCTGAGGGGGGGCTAAGCCCCCCCTCAGCAGACCTAGGGGGGGCTTTAGCCCCCTAGCCCCCCCCTTTCCGCCGCCTATGCTTATTAGTGTTCAATATTACTGAGTATAATTGCCTGGCGGGTAGCTATAGCTAGCATGTCTGTTAACTCTTAAACCCTACCATTTTTCAGCGGCTAAGTTTATTTTAAAAGGGCTAGTTACTAAAGTGCAGAGATGTTTGCAAAACAAAGCCAATTGCATGCTAGCTATACCAAGACAATTGGTAATTAGCTATGCTTAAATTCGACTTTCAGATCAGTGCATATAGCCAGACCCTTTTCTTTCTTTTGTGTGGGGTGGACCCACACAAAAGCAAAAGGGTCTGGCTACGCGAGACTAGATCAGTCTATCAATTGTGACGTTTTCATATCCAACAATTAAGCGACTTTTAAAAAAAAAATTTTTATTGGCAAGATACACGCGTCTACACTGGAAGCAGGTTTTCAAGGCTCTGTTATGGAGCGTCAGATAACTTTTAAACCTTTCCCAGGTTCTAGCAGGAATGGCCAGCATGACATCTACTTTCACGTAAAATGTAACAGCTTAATACGGCCTTCTTCATGGTACAAAGTAGGGGGTTTAACATTACACATAGAACCATTGGCAATGAAAATATTGGCTCACCCCAACAATCCAGGCGCGAACTTTTTAACGATTCCAGGTTATACCAGGCTAGATCTATCCTTTCTTGAATACTTCAGCTAGCTATACCGTTCGTGACGAACGTTTTACACGGTACAAATAATTTTATAAAAATCACCATCTCAATCCAATAGTCGCATACCCCGGCTGAGCACTGATTATTAGTGACGCGCGCGCTATATTGCGTGGGCGAGTTGCAATGGAGAAGTATTCCGTTCTTGAGTGTTTAATTCATCAACTTTTGAATGGTCAATAGTCCTTGTACATCATGCTAATAACTTTTTTGATCACGTGATACATCTTTGTATTTTGTACATGTAATCAAATAAATATTTTTAAAAATGGTCATTATAAAAATTTCAAGTTAGTTGATTGCAGTTCTCCAACATATAAACCTGTGGAAAAAACGGTCACATTTAAATTGGTGAATTAAAAAAAAATCTTTATCACGCACACACTACACACACGCTACACACACACACTACACACACACACCAGGGGCGGATCCAGAGTTTGGAAAGAGGGGGGCACCTTTCTGAAAAACAGTTGAAGACCAAAAAAACTTGCTGAAAACCAGTTGAAGACCAAAAAAAAAAAAAAAAAAAAAAGGTCACAACAATAATAGCTAGTTATCCTTACCAACTATATCACGTCTGTTATGTAAAATAAAATCCTATTCATAGGTAAGCTACACTGCCTCATGAACATTGTGACTGCTTTATTAGAGTAATTGACTGCTCTATTAGAGTATCTCGATCTTGTATGCAATTTCTTGAAGGGGGGGGGGGCATTTGCCCCAAATGCCCCATCCTGGATCCGCCATTGCACACACACACACACACACGCACACACACACACACGCACACACACACACACACTGACACACACACTGACACACACACACACACACACACACACTGACACACACACACACACACACACACACACACACACTGACACACACACGCACGCACGCACACACACACGCACGCACACACACACACTGACACACACACGCACACACACGCACGCACACACACACACACTGACACACACACACGCACGCACGCACGCACACACACACGCACACACGCACGCACACTGACACACACACACACACTCACACTGACACACACACACACACACACACACACACACACACACACACACACACACACACACACACACACACACTTCACTACATATTCACATAAAAATAAAACACTACAAGGTATGGTAATGGTTGTTTACATTGCTTAATTTTGTGGTGTGCCACATATAGCAACAAGGGAAATGTGTATCTGTGATCAAGAATTTAATTTAGAAATATCATAATTAGATGGTCACACTATCTTTGTCAACTAGAGATGAACTGGCTTTTGGTAAAAAGCGAGGGGTAGCCAATGCCTTGGGACTCTTGTATGCTATGTGAGAAATCCAATCAGAAATACACAAATATATTAGAAACCAAATCCTAAATCCAAAATCATGCAAAAATAATGGAGAAAGTGAGTTTAACAAAGTAGACAATGATCGATCACGAATAACTAGAACAAGATGTAGATCAACAACTGTACAGGTAGTTACTAGTTAGCAATATCACTAAATGCTTTTAAAAATACATAAAGATTGGGAGTCTCGTACACGCCATTTGGGTGCTTTGCGTGGGTATTGGCAACCCCTCTGGTACACCATTTCTGTGTTTTGCGTGGGTGTTGGCTACCCCTCGGGAAAAATAAAATAATGAAAGACTATACAGAAGCTGATCTGTACAGAAGATGAGCCCTGCACAGCTACGTGGGCTTCTTTTTACAAAGCATACACTCACCTTATTTGCACATTGCCCAATCGTCATCATGGACGCTTCCACCTCCCACCGTGCACTAAAGTAATAGAAACAAACATCATTAAATAATATAAGCATTAATATTATTATAGCATAACACAGCAGCACAATATTACAGCATGATAAACAAACCAAAGTATTTATACAGAAAACTATGTCATAGACATTTAATCGTCTTTGAGCAAGGCCATTTTAACGATGGCGCAAATTTGGCGTGGACGGGCAATTCATTACATTCTTTTCGCCGTTTATAACTCACTGGCAAACTAATGCAGGGGCGGATCTAGGATGTATAAAAGGGGGGGCTAACTCAAGGTACTAATCTCTTGGGTAGAGGTAGCGAAGCACACTTCCCAGCATGCAAAGCATGCTGGAACTAGGGGGGTCTGGGGGCATGCCCCCCCCAGGAAAATTTTGAAAAATAGATGCTAAAACACTGCAATTTGGAGACATTTCCACATAAAATTCATAATATTTTCTGCCTGTAGATATTTTATATACTGCCTTTAGATTATAGGTATGGCTCTCTGAAGCATTTTGCTAATGGAAAAGTTTGGGTAGGTACAGATAACCAAGTACATGATGCACCCCTCTCACAATTGCACAACACTGAATAGGTGCATGTTAGAATAATAATGTTGAGAAAGTGGAAAATTTTGAAATTTGAACAATACAAGATTGAATCTGAGAGCATTTTAATGGAAATTGTGTACCTGAATTAAGTATTGCCATACATATTAACTACACAAGTAGATGAATGAAGCCCTTTAAACAGACCAATTCATTTCATTGCATGTATAGGTGCAGGCAGATTTGGAAAAATTCCATAACAGAACCAACTACATGTTTCCAGTGAATGTTCTATTAGAGTAGTTAGCTGACTGCTCTATTAGAGTATCTCGATCTTGTAAACCTCCAATGCTGATTCGGGTCCTTGTTGCATAAATCCACTGATAATACCTTGGAAATACGTTTATAAGGTGGTTTTATGAGTATTTGTATTATTAGTGATCATATAATTATGCTAAGACAAAATTTCATTATAATACTCAGCATATTGATCAAGTAAAGCCTAAATATGAAGGGGGGGGGGGGGGGCTTCAGCCCCCAAAGCCCCCCCCCCCCCCTGGATCCGCCCCTGTAATGCATATACAATATCAAAGAACGTATATATTTAAACAGTTGTATGATACTTATAGACTGTTTTTTTCACTGTCAACCACTTCTTGTGCGTGGGCCACCCCTCCCCTCCCACCCACCCACCCCCTATATGATATACGTGCTATACAGAAGAGCATATAAAAGTTGCTAAAATTAACAGGTTTTTGTAGAATCAGTTTTATTTTTAAAATTCTAATTGAACAAACAGTACATTTTCATACTGTAGCTGAATGACATTAAAATACATTGAATTGTCTGATATGATGATGATACAGGCGAATGATTGTTACATGGAAAGCCTAGAATGCAGTATCGGTGGAGTCATTTCTATCAACTGCTTATCTCACATGTCCACATACACCTTTGGTAGTACCAATGGTTAGCCCCTTACCACATTTCAAGCAAAAAAAAAAGTGAAACCGACACAGGCGAATGATTGTTACATGGAAAGCCTAGAATGCAATATTGGTGGGGTCAATTCTATCAACTGCTTATCTCACATGACCACATATACCTTTGGTAGTACCAATGGTTAGCCCCTTACCACATTTCAAGCAAAAAAAAAAAGTGAAACCGATACAGGCGAATGATTGTTACATGGAAAGCCTAGAATGCAATATCGGTGGGGTCAATTCTATCAACTGCTTATCTCACATGACCACATACACCTTTGGTAGTACCGATGGTTAGCCCCTTACCACATTTCAAGCAAAAAAAAAAGAAGTGAAACCGAAAATTTCTCGCTAATACTACCCCGCGGAATCTTTAACTACTAAATTGACTAGTTGAGAACCAGTACTGTTGAGACCCTTGGAAATGCCTGCATGATAAAATGTTTAGTGCTGTTATTTATGGAATTAATGAAATCCAGCCGAAAACACCTAGAGCTACCAGACAAAAGAAGACATGGAATGGATGCTATGCCATATGGCCATGCTAACTGTTTTCTCCAATATTGATTCCGCTACTCCTTCTAAATCCTCTATCCCTTCACCATCTTGGTAAATTTAAGTCCCTAACCCAAAGCCCAGACCATTACTAGTAAAGCTGTTAGCTACATTCCTTTGATGCAACATCATTACTATCCAAAAGATCATTGACACCAATAGATATCGTTTTAAAGCCTTACATGACCAGAGAGGAAAGAGCAATTGAGTCAGTAAGAACAAGATGGGAAGTAGCCCAGAAAGGAACAAACAAGAAATGTGTTAAACTGAACGGAAACGTAATTTACATTAAAAGGAGCTCTTTGGCAAAATAGAAAAGTCTAATGGATCATATGTATTGACCAAAGTAACATCCAATCAGACTTCCTCTCCTGCAATGACCATCCCACCCAACTGTCTTGACTAAGAACATAGCTACTGTAGGCTATGGGCACATGTTTCCCTGCAGATCTTTACCTGCATTATATATAAAAGCATTAAAAACAAAAACAAACAAAACAGCTATTAGCTACTTGAAATGACAAAATTTCTACCACAGATTTTATGTCTAAGCTAGAGATATACTAGTGGACTGTAATATATTTCGTTGTGTAGAAAGTATTATGTAATATATTACTGTGAAAAGGTAACTTCCTCAACTCTGATTGCTAGTATGCTATGCCTGTTACTCAAGCTGAATCATGAAGAACAGGACACAGAATATTTCTACTTAGCATATATGGCACAAAATTGAAGTGTTCTTGTTTTACATAGCTTGTAACTAGTTATACAAGTACACAGAATTTTCAACTAGAGTAGGGACCATAAGAGAGTAGGGATCTCAAAGCATTCAAATTTCAAAATTTTCCTGTGGGGGCATGCCCCAGACCCCCTAGTATTGACATGCTCCACATGCTAGTATGCTTTACACACTAAGGTACAGTTAATGATTTTAAAACACTTTGTACCTTACAGCCACCCCACATGACTTTCCCCCCCACTTTTGAGTATTGTTCTTCACCCTTGGCTAGGTGTATGTATCAAGATTGGGTGGTTTGGGATGTTTAGAGCAGATGCTACAAGGACATGTAAAATGGAAACTATGTTGGTTGTCTGGATTGAAGTTTCTCATAAAATGTTGCCATAAGATTTTAGTTTAATGGTAACAAAAGGTTGAGTCGAGTCAATTACTGGTAAGCTGTTGAAAGTTCGAGGAAGGCTGTTGAAGTAGAAGTTTCTTTGTTGATTAGATGATGTAAAAACATGTTCAAGTTTGTTACTGGAAGAATACCTAGTAACTAGAATGATGACAGAATTTGATGAAGGTCTGGATATTGAACTGATTGGATGAATTTGAAAGTTGTGAAATCAAAGGTGGTGGCCAAGAAATGGCTGTATCATAACAGTTATTTTATCCTGGCCCTTTTTGGAAACCTTTAAAGTAAAATTTTCAAATGTCTGTAGCAAATCTCAGTGGTTTAAATGTGGTGTATGCATCTGCCATGGTAGTGTATGCCATATTGAATTAGAGATTTTGTTGTTGACTTCACCAATCAGTAGCTAACCACCTCAATTTAAAGTTACATAATGACTGTACTACAGTGGAGCCGCTCTATAACAGAAACCTTGGGACCTGGAATTTATTATAGAAATTTTCCTTCTTCAAAGGTATAATTTTTTGAAGTTTGACCTGAATAATTGTCCCTATTTTTTCTATTCTATTCTTAATTTGGGGATCCATTGTAATTAACTGCTCTATTAGAGTCCACTCTAAAATTTTAATATGCAAACATACATATAATATACATAAGGTTGACTTTTGAACTAGTGTTTGCTGCCCAGATTTTACAACCCAATTAATGCCATCACCATTTTCAACTAGCCAAAAGTTGCTCTGTTCACTGCTTACTCAAGTAGCTGAGGTATAGCCTCTATTTTAGCCCTTCAGAGAACATGTTACTGTCTACCAATTCATGGTAGAGTATAATAACATTATGTATATCAAACATTAAAGTATTCTAATAAAACAGTCATATATCCTTAAATTGTATGTAAATGTTATAGGTATTGTATGCAGTCTTATTATCTCCAGCATTATTTCAGAAATCCTGGGAGGCCATGCATGCCCCAAATCTCCTGAGAATGGCATGCACATTGAATCAGATGCATATCTGTACTGTGTTCCACTGCTCCGGCCTTCCTATACTAGTTAACTATAATATGGGTGTTATCAACAAAACAGCTGACAGAAAGAGCCACTGTATATATGAGTCATATAAATCCTAACCAATAGCTGCAGTTTCAATCTTTTAGTTTTGGCCAACTATGCCATATTTTTGGTGCGCTTATTATCACCATATTATTACCCCCAGCATCCAGAAGATTTAGATTTAATTAGACAACATAACTTTGGGGGAGGAGGGTGCAGCACACAACATATCAGTAATTTCAAATGCACATATATGTCAGAAAATTAAATTACTGATCTAAATTGTGTTTCAGTCTGGGAGCAAGTCATATATATACATGATCATAAAACTTTACTTTCTATAGTGACATAAAAATTTATCCAGAGTATATAGCTACATTCACTTGGGTAATTTACCCTCTAAACTTACCCTCTGAATGGAAACACACAAAATAATTACTGTTTTCAAATCTGGAGACAAAACTTCTGTTGCCAACTATTGACCAATTTCACTCCTTTGTGTCATCTCTAAAGTGCTAGAAAGATTAGTTTATGACAAAGTGATAAATACAATAGTTCCCTCCATCACTCCACATCAATTTGGTTTTCAAAGTAATGCTTCAACTCAACAACTTCCTCATCTACTTTCATCAGCTAATCACTTCGAGGAAGAAATAGACACCATCTACATTGACTTCAGGAAAGCCTTTGATAGTGTGCCACACAATGAATTATTGGTTAAATTATGGAACATAGGAATCATAGGCACTCTATGGAATTGGTTTAGCAGCTGTTTAAGTAACAGATCCCAGTGTGTCTCTGTTGAAAACCACCCATATAATCAATGAATCACCCAGTTGCAAAGACCTAGGGATTATTTTCACTAACTCATTGTCATGCAGAAAGCATTATGAAATGATTTCCTCTAAAGCCTACAAGTCACTTAGATTACTACGCAGAGTATTCAAGGATTCGCATTGTCCTCAGGCTAGAAAATCCCTATACATATCATTAGTGAGATCTAAATTGCTATACTGCTCTACATTGTGGAGACCTTATTTGTTGAAAGACATAGAATTAATTGAGAAGGTACAAAGGCGTGCTACTAAATTCATACTCTCTGATTACACTTCAGACTACAGGACTAGATTGACCCAACTTGGTATGTTGCCATTGATGTATATTTATGAAATATCTGACATCCCCTTTTTTATCAAATCACTTAAAACTCCTACAGATAAGTTCAATATCCTGAACTATGTCAGCTTCAATACTGGTTCTACTAGATCTTCTGCATGGAATCAAACTACACTACAAGACAGCCCATACCAATGCAGCTATGAACTCCTATTTTTTTCGCCTACCTAGACTATATGGAACTCTTTGCCAATAATTGATCATACACAATCACTAACTGTAATAAAACAGAAATTGAAGAAATTTTTATGGAATCATTTCCTAGCTAACTTTGACAATTCACCCTGTTGTTTTCATTACCTTTGTCCCTGTTCCCGTTGCTCCAAGAATCCTGCATCTAACAATTTTAACCACTTGTAACTAAGTATGTAGTGTTAGTGTATAGTTATTTTTAATGTATGTTAGGCTATCAGTGTAGGTCACTGGTAGACCCTCAGAATTATTATTCTGTAAAGCATTATTATTATTATTATTATTATTATTATTATTATTATTAAGTCAAATTTGCTGCCTCCCTTGATGCATAGCTAAGAGCGAGGCGTGGAAGCTGTGGATGAAACAATAATTGACAACCGCTATTACCAAACGTTAGGGACATCTTTTGCCATAGTTTTAGTCTTATTTATGATTGTTGTAGCTGTAGAAGTGCTGGAAATGGCTAGAAAACGCGACACAATAGAAAATTTTGACACTCGTCACCCAGATGGTGAGAAGTCTCAGATCTTTTCCAAATTAACAGCATAGACAGACTATGCACCAACCGTTTCGAAACACTATATGAGGAATAGTTATGATATAGAAAATCATTTATTTACCCCATCCACTTCTACTGTAACAAGAGGTCACACAAGGAAATTATTCAAACATCACACTAATTCGTATACAAGATCTAATTTTTATAGTAACAGAGTAATCAATGACTGGAATTCATTACCCCAATCTATTGTTGATTCTCCCTCTGTCAATGATTTTAAAACACTGCTGGACAGACACTACAGTAATTGTTTATTTGATTTTGTATAGTAATTAGAATAGCTAAGTACATAATAATTATTAATTTTGTTTATGGATGTACAGGCATAAGCCTTTATCCTTAAAATACAAATACAAATACAAATACAAATAGTTGGTTTCTCTTTCCCCGGGGTGGTAGGGCAGTTTGAATTCGAAACTTCGTATTTCTTTGTCTGTTTTTTTCAAAGAAAACAACCCTATGCCGGGTACCCAGCAAATCATTTACTTATTTCTGTGCGTAGTTTTCAATTAGGCCCCTATTCGGTGATTATTAGTTTCTCATCCACCGCCCGCATCCTTCTTAAGCTACCGCATGGTAAGCCATTATTTACTCTGTGCATGCTCAGAAGAACACGTGATGCCAAAATCTTATAATTTTTTGTTGATGAACGCTACAATGCGCTATATATCGCCAGGAAAACTGTTGTTTTCCTTAGCAAATTGCTGCAGTGCTAGTTGCAATCGTGTTCTATTGACTTCGCTTTCAGTTGACTGTCGAAAAACAGTTGGCGATCACGAAAAGTAGAATTAGCTGGTGAAGGAAATGTTTTTAGTAAGAAAGAAAGACAATTTGGACAAGGTCTGTACATCAGTGTGAAAATAATGGCACAATGGTAATACCCTCCCGCCCGCATCATAATAATTAGAAAGGCTGGATGAGAAACTAATAATCACCAAATAGGGGCCTTACAACAACTCTGGATACGATTTGGCTAAGTATAGCTAGCAAGTTTCATCTGGTCCTTTGTGTCGAGCACGAAATTTTAAAATTACATCTTGCATCTTGTGAGATACTGAAAATGATATTTCTGTGAAGACAACAATCGTGCCTCCGGTTTCATGGTGGATCGGCAAGCAATGGGATACTACAATGAACATCCCACAGTGGTAGGGGGATTGATTTGTAGAAGTTGATTTTTCGGATTGCGGACCCTAAAGCCCCTAGCTATTTGGTGATTATTAGTTCCTCATCCACCGCCCGCATCCATTTTAGGCTACCGCATGGTAAGCCATTATTTACTCTGTGCATGCTCAGAAGAACATGTGATACCAAACCGTCACTCAGTGTTGTTTCCTTGGCAAATTACTGCAGTGGATTCTATTTTCGACTGTTTTTCAAGCTGCTATAGCTCGATATAGCACGATTGCAACCAGCGGCGGAGGAAGTAGTTGATATGAGGGGGGCTCCGCTGAGCTGACCCAGACTTATTTCTATAGTTTAGTAAGGTGAGACCAAAAAAAAAAAAAAAAAAAAAAAAAGGTCACAACCAACTGACAACAAGAGCTTTCCACCTCACCAGCTACCATTTCTAGCTGATAAACTACATAAAAATCCTTACATAGGTCGCTACACACTGACTACTTTATTAGAGTGACTGCTCTATTAGAGTATCTCGATCTTTATCACGGTTTTCAGCCCCACTCCAAGAAAGATAATTTCGGTGTGATATCATTCTGAGGGGGGCTTTAGCCCCCCCCCTTTCCGCCGCCTATGATTGCAACTAAAAACCAATGTTAATTTGTGGGAGGAAAGAAGGAGAATTTGGACAAGGTCTGTACATCAGTGTATTAATATTATAATGGCCTATAATGGTAATGCCCTCCCGCCCGCATCATAATAATTAGAAAGACTGCATGGATGAGAAACTAATAATCACCAAATAGGGGCCTAAAGTAGCCTACATTTACAGTTTTTAAAGCTGGTTTGTTGTGTGTGTGTGTGTGTGCGTGTGGGGGTGCGCGCGCGAATCGCAATCTCAAGTGACCCAGAAGCAGCCAAAGCCCGCTATCATGCCTCGCGGCACCTTATGTTACCGGGTATGCTTCCGTATATTTCCGAATTATGTATAAACGCATCTATAAAAGCGTATAGTACTTTAACATTACTTCACTTTTTTGAAAATCGTTTTTGGGTGGTGAGGGGGTAGTGCTTTGCACTGTAAATGATTGACCGTTTGAAAATTCCTTTCATTACCTGAAAAGGTCTGTGCTTATACCAGTTCGGACTGTAGCACAGACCGACCTAGGGTGCTCCGAGTCGGCCTCGTTACTCTTCGATTCGACACCCTTAATGACTCAAAACAATCCAACCATGCATGCATGCATGCATTCCGGCCTACATTCCGGCCTACATTCACGCTGAGTCATGTTTTGGCCGTAGAGTCAATGTAATGACGTTGACGTGGGCTACCTGCAGGTGTAGCAAACGAGCCGTTCCGGAGAATTTTAATTTTTTTTTTAAGTTGTAGTGTCAAAAGTCCCAGCTACTTAACATGTGCAAACACCATGACTCTTTGCACTTCTATCCGCCATGGCCAACATAGTTACTACTGCTATATAGTCTATTGAAGAACTCGTCCAGATACACTATCAACGCGTCGCGGAATAATATGCGGCAGGGGATAGCCCTGGCTTTGTGTACCAAAAGAAGTGTGGTATTTAAGGGACTTTTTGCAGCTAATAAAACTTCCCTTGATTGTAAAAGCTGGATTACGCATAGGCCTCTTGGCTTTTTAGGGCGTGGCACTTTCATTTTACGAAATGATCACGTGAATTATCCATTTCGCGAATTTTATTTATTTATGATTACTGCATGGGCAGTCAGCACAGCTGGTGTGCCCTGAAAAAAAAAGGGGGAATCACAATATTAGGTACAATTGTATACTAACTATAGTGTGGTGCTGATTGTTTGTAAAGTGTGATATCAAGTTAGCGATTTTTGTAGGGCAAAAGTAACTTAAGGATGGAAATGAGTGATTACGTACGAGAGATAGATCGTGAAGCAAGGAAACATTATTGTGCGTGCTTGTAATGAGTCGGAACGGTGCTCAGGAGGAAAATCTCAGCGGTGAATCTGAACCCGGTTGGCCAGTCCGTAACTCCGGCCCTTATACGGCCCTTTTCGAAAACTCCTGTTATACTTTCGGCAACCCCACCAGTTTACAGAGAACTTGACTCCTACAAATTCTCATTTTGTCCATCAACTATTACTATGTGGAACGGTCCACCATGCATGTGAACAGTTTACCATTATCGGTGGTTAAAGCTGATCGTCTTAATCAATTTAAGAACAACACTGATGGCTCTGTAGGTCTGTGTAGGTTCTGTAGGTTTAGTTGCTTTTTCTTTTTTCTGCTTTTTGTCATTTATAAATTAAATTACTAGCTAGAGATCGGGGAGGATGGGAGTGCATGCCATTAGGGCCGGAATAAAAAAAATAAAATAAAACATAAAAATTTAAGAACAACATTGTAAATTTGTACATATAATACTCAATCTGAGTTCTGTACTTAACACAATATAATAATAATAATAATAACTCAAGAAAGGATTCCGCGTATTTCAGTATCACGTGATGTTATTATTCCTGATATCTAAGATTTAAAATGCTCAGAAATCTTGTCAAATTGAGAAGATTTTAAATCTCGTATAGGAGTTTTCCGAGTTGCGGATCCTCCGCCAGTGGCGTAGCCAGACCTTCAGGGATGGGTGGGCACACTCACCCACACATTTTCCTCCATACCACTAACTAGCACAAATTCAAAAAGTGCATAAATGTATCAGTCCAGCTAGCTGCATGATAATATGCTACGCTGCTGTTCCTGCAACTCACTATTTATTTATTACTATTTATTGTTAATCAGCAGGACCCTCCAGGGGTATAGTGCTGATGTGTGTACAATTTCAATTAGTTACTTAACTATATAAGTATGTACAATTACGACAAGTTACTTAATTATATACATAATATTGTGTACAATTACAATAATAATTTATAAAAATATATACAACTACGAGAAGTTACTTAACTATATACATAAAAGGGGCTAATTTTTGCTTAAATTCTTCAACACAGTCAGTCTCAATAATCTCATCATCTAATCTATTCCATTCTGGTACAGTTCTTGGGAGGAAGGAATTGTATTATTGTATTAATGCTTTACAGTGACCAGCACTGAAGGTCTGCAGCAACATGTGCTGCAGCCTTAGGATTACCTAACCTAATTTCAAGGACTTAGACTTAGTGACTTATAGCTATTTATATACATCAATTCTTGGTTGGTAAGGTACTAGTTTAAAGTTGTGTGAGTGTCGGGTCCGTAATACAGTAGATTTAAATGGGAGATAACAGTTCGGTATAATTAATAAATCATGTAGTACTTTATATAGTAAAACTAGTCTAGCTGATTTGTGACGTTCTTGTAATGTAGGCCATTGCAAGTTTTCAAGGATGTTAGTGATGCTGTCTCTATTATTTCGTCTCCATGGTTGACCTGTGACAAAACGAGCAGCTCTATGTTGGACCATCTCTACTTGATTTATGTTGGTTTGGTGATATGGATCCCATATTGGGGAACAATACTCTAAAATAGGCAAGACAAATTGTTTATATGCTAGCTCACGTAGATGGCTAGGACAATGCTGAAGATTTCGTTGCAAAAAACCAACAGCTCTGTTTGCCTTATTGCACATGTAATCTATATGTGGCTTCCATGACAGCCTGTGATGTAACTTTACTCCAAGATACAAATGTCGTTCTGTAACTGCCAGTGAGGTGTTATTCATTACCATCTACATTATGACTTGGACCCATCTACATTTTTTACTTTAAATACTGCTACCACCAGGGGCCATACTCTTAAGCTTTTTAAAGAAAGATCAAGATTACTTGTTAGGCAGAACTTTTTTACAAATAGAATAGTCAATCTATGGAACTCCTTACCTGACTTTATAATTTCAGCACCAACAGTTGTAACCTTCAAGCTGCGCTTGGATAATTTTTGGAAGCAATCTAGATATGGGCACCTTCAAAGGCCTGCGGCCTAGCCTGGCAAGTTAGCTTGCCTTGGCATCTACAAGCCCATTAAATAATAATAATAAATTCTTCAGCAAATTCTTACCTAACACCTGTACCAATGTTACATGATACAAGAGGCCATATAGCAAGAGATTTATACAACCAATGACAAGAATTGATTCTTATCTATATTCCTTCTTTCCCTCCACTATCAAACTCTGGAGTTCTCTACCCCAACATGTGATTGACTCTAAGGACATTGATCAATTTAAGTAAAGACTAGCCGGTCTAGCAACAATTAATAATATTGATTAAGCTATTTGTTTGTTTGTTTGTTTGTGATCTGTGCATCATACTCTTTTCAGAGGTCTGCACAGTAATAATTATACAACCAAGTACTAAGAATAATACGAAATGCGGTAAAATTACGTCATTAATAATGAATGAAATAAATAAATAAATAATAAATAAATAATAATAAATAATGTTTGAGAAAACTACGAGGCCTAGAGACATGAACTAAGCGGGGATTTGTGTAGGTTGTGTTTTAGTATTGTTTTAGTATTGTGGTTTTCTGATGCCAGTTAAACTCCCTTGCCTGTGTATGTATGCATATGCATCATTTCCACCGGTACACGCACACTGTTCTGAGTGCTGCCTATGGCACTGTTTAGGCCAATGAAACTTGATTACCAGTTTCTCGCTCAGATTTTTGAAAATTTGATGCGGGCGGGCGGTTATTATTCATTATTCATTATTTTCCAAAAGGCACAACACACATCCCAAACATGAAGATTTCTGCCAAAAAATTGAGTCTACATTGATTACTCCTGCATTAAATAGCTAAAATACGTTACTAATCCATATAACAAGTGATTTTTCCATTAGAGTATAGCTCATTGCTCCATTAGAGTAAAAGTGACTGCTCTATTAGAGTATTTCAATCTGCAATACCAATAATGAAATTCCATGCGGGTGTATCAAAAGCATGCGGGCGATGACGCGAAACTGCTAATCAAATTTCATTGGCCTTATACTTGCCCAATGGGTAGGTTGCAACGTTGGTGTATGTACTTGGTTGTATGTGACGCGGTCCTAGTATAATAATAATAATAATAATAACCCCGAGAGGGCCACTTGCTGATGACAGACCGCCTTCAGGACCGAGATGAAAGAAGATGGAATGATTACCGGTCAACAACAGGAAGATTTGTGTTCAGGGGAGCCTTAGGGCTCCCCTGTTCCCCGTCCTGAGCATGACGTTAACAGGCCTGCCAACCTGGAAAGTAAAAAAATCTTGAGATTTCTGTACCTTTATTGTAGTATTGCAGTGTGTAGTAAAAAAAAAACTGGTAGATGCTATGCTGAGACCAAAAAAAAAAAAAAAAAAAAAAAAAAAAGGTCTCGACTTTTTAAACTTGAAATCCGTGACATTCGCGCTACAAACCGTGAGATTCTATCCAATGAAGGTTAGTGAAACCGTGAGAGTTAGCAGGCCTCAAAAACCGTGAGATTCGATCTGCTGCCCTTGAGCAGGGTAGTGAAACCGTGAGACTCACGGTAAACCCGTGAGAGTTGGCAGGCCTGCGTTAAGGCCACTCCAAATAAATTCTCTGTTTCCCGTCCTGGACTCAGGCATATTTGCATGCGGGCGGGCGGTCCATTTCCATTATTTCATTATAGATTGGCTAGCTATTCAAGCCATAATTTTCCTGGCACTGCCAAAAAGGCTGCATAAAAGCATGCTTAAGCTTGTTCCTTCCTTTGTAAGTTGCAAAAATAACACAAACGTGAAGTTTGTGCGGACTTGATAGCACTGCTGACACGTGAGCTGACACTGTTTCAAGATAGCTTTTACTGAGCCTATCAGTATGCAAGAATAACCGGAAAATAATGGAAGAATACGAATAATGGAATATTTAGAGCTGGCAGTAACCAGATGCGGGCGGTGGACGGGAAACAGAGAATTTATTTGGAGTGGCCTAAACTGCTTGGAGGATGTGGTTAAGTTTACCACATTCCTTCTAAGGATTCAATGACATTTGTACCACATTACACTTCCTGTAAACATCATATGACCATCATGTGATATATCAGGTGATATTGTAAGACCATTTTGTATACATATAAATGCACGTATGTTTTGAAATGTTTCATGATTTGTCCAGACTAAGTAATTGTAGCTGTCAGATGGTTAGACTCTTACTAGTTGAGAAGTAATAGCTAGTCTTACTTACCTTTCCCTACTTGGATCCTTTTATAATAATAATAATAATAGTCTAATGCGCCCCTACTGCATGAATGATAAAGAAGTTAGAAATGCTTATTACACCTTCTTGTCTTGATCTCTTTAGCTCATCCTCAACTCTTTGTATTGCTTACTCAGTTACCACTGAATCTTTCATCTCAATTCAATTCAATTATAAGGTTCATAGTGCAGGAATATGCTGCTGCAATTTGGGACTCATACCACCTAAAGGACATAAATAAAATAGAAATGATACAACATAGAGCTACTAGATTTGTCCTGAATCGACCATGGAGAAGGAATATGTGAGATAGTATAACTGAAATGCTAACATCATTAGAATGGCCACCACTGCAATTAAGGAGAAAATGTGCAAGATTATCTATTATACAAGACTATCCACAACCTAACTGAAATACCTAACAGCTACTTATCAACATTATTACCTGTCACCATTACAAGATCTAATCATGAACAAAAATTCTACACTATCATACATCAATAGACAACTATAAGTACTCATTTTTCCAAGAACAATACCAGAATGGAATGGACTACCACAAGACATCATTAACCAACAAACTATTGACAGCTTCAAACAATTATTATACAATCACTTTTAATTTTAATGTACTGACATTAGCACTTATGCCCCAGGCGGGCTCTGCTAATTAAACAATATAATAATAATAATAGTACAATGTTACAGGCGTACATGGTTGTACAACAACTGAGTTAGTGTACAATTGCACTAAAGGTAATCTGGTAAGTACCAGAGTGAAACCCCATAACACATTAACTTAACATTAAAATTAGCTAAGTACTTATTATTACTAATAAATTACAATTAGCTGCTAGGTGCAGGGGTGGAGGGAGGGGGGCAGAGGGGGCAACTGCCCCCACTTTCAACAGTGGAGGGGCAGTGTCCCCTGGCTCACTTTTCCAATGCCCAGTTGAAAAAGTAAAGCAACTACTGTAGTCATTAGACTTACTTTGCCTTGATTTACTGGGATTAAAGGTTATGCATGAATGGAATACAGCATGAATCAGTGCTGGGATTGCAGAAGATCAATGTACTCTAATAGAGCAGTCACCTAACTACTCTAATAGAACATTCAGTGGAATCATATATGTGTTGGTCCTGCTATGCAATATGTCTTCATTAACACATATACCTATATGTAATCAAGAGCATGAGTCTATCTGAAATACAGTATCTTAATGATAGCCATTGCCATATTCAAGTACACATGTACCACTGAAAATGCTCTCAGATTCAATCTCAAAGCATTCAAATTTCAAAATTTTCCTGTGGGGGCATGCCCCAGACCCCCTAGTATTGACATGCTCCACATGCTAGTATGCTTTACACACTAAGGTACAGTCAATGATTTTAAAACACTTTGTACCTTACAGCCACCCCACATGACTTTCCCCCCACTTTTGAGTATTGTTCTTCACCCTTGGCTAGGTGTATGTATCAAGATTGGGTGGTTTGGGATGTTTAGAGCAGATGCTACAAGGACATGTAAAATGGAAACTATGTTGGTTGTCTGGATTGAAGTTTCTCATAAAATGTTGCCATAAGATTTTAGTTTAATGGTAACAAAAGGTTGAGTCAAGTCAATTACTGGTAAGCTGTTGAAAGTCCGAGGAAGGCTGTTGAAGTAGAAGTTTCTTTGTTGATTAGATGATGTAAAAACATGTTCAAGTTTGTTACTGGAAGAATACCTAGTAACTAGAATGATGACAGAATTTGATGAAGGTCTGGATATTGAACTGATTGGATGGATTTGAAAGTTGTGAAATCAAAGGTGGTGGCCAAGAAATGGCTGTATCATGACAGTTATTTTATCCTGGCCCTTTTTGGAAACCTTTAAAGTAAAATTTTCAAATGTCTGTAGCAAATCTCAGTGGTTTAAATGTGGTGTATGCATCTGCCATGGTAGTGTATGCCATATTGAATTAGAGATTTTGTTGTTGACTTCACCAATCAGTAGCTAACCACCTCAATTTAAAGTTACATAATGACTGTACTACAGTGGAGCCGCTCTATAACAGAAACCTTGGGACCTGGAATTTATTATAGAAATTTTCCTTCTTCAAAGGTATAATTTTTTGAAGTTTGACCTGAATAATTGTCCCTATTCTTTCTATTCTGTTCTTAATTTGAGGATCCATTGTAATTAACTGCTCTATTAGAGTACTCGTGATCAAATTATTGTTTTGTTCACAAAGTATTTTGGCTACTACTGGGTAGTAACTAAAAATGATTATAGCTGTATGGCTATCCACTCTAAAATTTTAATATGCAAACATACATATAATATACATAAGGTTGACTTTTGAACTAGTGTTTGTTGCCCAGATTTTACAACCCAATTAATGCTATCACCATTTTCAACTAGCCAAAAGTTGCTCTGTTCACTGCTTACTCAAGTAGCTGAGGTATAGCCTCTATTTTAGCCCTGCAGAGAACATGTTACTGTCTACCAATTCATGGTAGAGTATAATAACATTATGTATATCAAACATTAAAGTGTTCTAATAAAACAGTCATATATCCTTAAATTGTATGTAAATGTTATAGGTATTGTATGCAGTCTTATTATCTCCAGCATTATTTCAGAAATCCTGGGAGGCCATGCATGCCCCAAATCTCCTGAGAATGGCATGCACATTGAATCAGATGCATATCTGTACTGTGTTCCACTGCTCCGGCCTTCCTATACTAGCTAACTATAATATGGGTGTTATCAACAAAACAGCTTGATTGCTGACAGAAAGAGCCACTGTATATATGAGTCATATAAATCCTAACCAATAGCTGCAGTTTCAATCTTTTAGTTTTGGCCAACTATGCCATATTTTTGGTGCGCTTATTATCACCATATTATTACCCCCAGCATCCAGAAGATTTAGATTTAATTAGACAACATAACTTTGGGGGAGGAGGGTGCAGCACACAACATATCAGTAATTTCAAATGCACATATATGTCAGAAAATTAAATTACTGATCTAAATTGTGTTTCAGTCTGGCAGCAAGTCATATATATACATGATCATACAACTTTATTTTCTATAGTGACATATAAAAATTTATCCAGAGTATATAGCTACATTCACTTGGGTAATTTGGTCCAATCATAGCTAATGGTTGGGTGTTTTCTGATACTTCAGTATCATCTGTATAAGATGGCATTAAATGAAGTTGGTGAGATAAAAAGTGGAAAATGAGATGTATAGTATGTGATAAATACTGTTCCAGAATATTAATGAGTGGAGAGTCTTGAAAATTATAAAAAAGTAAATTAATTTAGTGTAGGGTTATGTAGAGTGGACCAGATATCACATCAGATACTTGTTAGTCTGTACTCTTTAGTTTGATCTACCTGCATGGCTATGCATCGCTACACTATTTTAATTTTTAAAATCCTAATTTGTTTCTTTTGTTATTTGTGACTTCTCAATCACATGTGTTGGGTACATGGTATGGAATCATGTAGCCCATAGTATACACCTATAAGTATTTGTTGTTCCTCTGGCCCCCTTTGGATCTACCCCTGTACAGTATATACCTACCAACCATCTTGGACTACCTATTCTATCAATAATACACTTCACAGTCCCATGTTAGGGGCATCTATAGTGGGGGTGAGTAAAGTGGCAACTGGTTGATACAACTAGTAGTGTAGATTGCAAAGCACATGCACTCAGCATGCTTTATCTAGGAAGGTCTGGAGGTATTCCCTCACAGGAAGTTTTTTTTTTTTTGCAAATTTAGCTTTTTGAGATAGGATTTGGCAATAATTTTGACTGAACCTTTTACATAAGCATTGTGAGTGACTTTAGCTAAACTAGCAGTAGTAACTAACTTCATAATTTATAAAGGGCACAGCATAAATGCTGCAGTATGGTTTGAGTACAATGGGTCTAGGAGTTGGTCTTTATTCTATACAAACAATTTTAATAATGAATGTTTATTAGAGTAGTTGACTGTTCTATTAGAGTATTTTGATGTTTAGCAGTTTTATTAAACCCTGAATATAAATTTGGAACCAGAGATTAGCTACTGATCACTACTAAATTTTTTTGGCTTGTAATAATTATGTGTTGTAGTTAACTGCTAACTGTTTGCTGTGTTTATTGTCTTTGTAGTATCTCTATGTATGTTTGTTGTACTTATGTTGTTGTATGTATATGTGTGTGCCCCTCTGGCAGGGAAGAGTGGCTTTGTCCGACTGTTTAGAGGTAATAAACAACCAATCAATCAATCATCAATCAGCTCTTCTCTTCACACTCGAGCTCTTTCCATCTTTTCATTGTCCACATATGCTTTAGATGCATAATTGCACCTGTACTGTAGATTATACTATCTAACTAGTACATAGTACAATTCTGGAGGGGGTACTTCAGCCCCCCATGCACCCCCTAAATCTGCCCTTGCTGTATCAGCTATATTATAGCAACTATATAACATGGGTTTAGTTTGCTCATGGCCTGCAATGTGCTGTATAGTAGTGGACGAAGAATGCATGTAGGAGCTTGCAATAAACTTTGTGACGTAGCAGTAGACGTTATTCATGTGCATATATGGATAGCCAATGTATTCATGAATGTAGGACAAGTGCGCAGGACATAGTACAGGTCAGAGTGTAGCCATATCATATGTCTTTAAGTTGTTGTCTGATTCACAACATGCATATCAAGGTGATGGCAACCCTCTCATGTACAGCAATTCATCTCACATGGTAAATACGTGCAATCAAATACAAATTGTTATAACGTAGGTTTATCTAGCAATTTCTCGGTACTTTAGTTTTGTAATTAAGTAAATTAAGTTTTAACTTTTTCGGGCTGCCAACACGGGTTGTTGGTTGACCCTCAATACGTTTACTGTATTGTAAAGTATTAATCATAATAATAATAATAATAAATTAAACTCCACATGCAGTGCTAATGAACCATAATTGTGTTTCACCTGATCTATATAAGTAGTGACATCTATCAGAGTTCATTATGGCAAACTGCTGTCTCTCCTTACACTGCATGCATGACCACATTGAATTTGTTTGTGCTGACAGCTGCAGCAAATAGCCCTGTACATGATAATGACAGGTAAGGCTACTATTGCCATCTGTGCAAACCCACAACCAGAGAAAATTGATATAAGAAGTAATTTTGATTTATGACCATAGCAGCCATGGTGTGTTGGTGATGCACCTATCAATGTAATGTCCAACTACCACTAGTACGGGCTGAGGGTGGGGAAAGGTTGGGGATGGTGGGGGAATTGATCGCTAAATCTCCCTGACATAGTGGGGATTTGTCTTCAATAAAGAAATTCACTCGGACAGCAAAGGTGTGTGCTTTCAGTTTAGGAAGGAGTGTCTCGGGTGCTAGCTATTACGTTCATACTAGCATCCACTCGAACTAAATCATCACTAGACCAACACAGCACGACAGTACAAATCCCCTCCTAGCCCCAGTATTCCCGGGGTTTGCAGGTCAAGACTTGGTCGGGGTTTGCATCACCAGTCTTTCCCCAGTAGGTGGGGAATTGTAATTTTCAGTTTTGCAAATCCCCACCTTCCCCCACCTCAGCCTGTATTAGTGGTAGTCAGGGATTACATTGATAGGTGCATAATGATATAATTATCAGCACAGTCAACTACAGGATGTGGTTATTAATTATAGCGTGCAATGGTACATAGGGGTTACTCCGGGTTAGTACAAAGTGTAAGGCTCATGCAAGAGATTCAATATTATTTGTTGAAGGTCATTTGGAAATTTGGATGTTGCATGGCCCCCCACAGATAAATTTAGTATGTTCTGAAAATGTGCTAAGAGTTACTTCTTTACCAAACACGAGTCTCACCTTTCATTGCGACATAATATTGTGGATAGGGTTTCTAGTTAGTGGGTCATCAGCACTACACTTTATGAAGCTACATATATATATGAGCCTAGGCAGATCTAGGAGACACTGCTGGGGGGGGGAGGAGCTTCACAGTACGGTGCACAGATTATAACTGTAAAGTGCATTTATAACTGTTGTCTTTTATTTGCCTGTTGGTTTTCTGTACTTCTGAATACAGTGTGTACTGATGCATGATTCCTGTTTCTGGTGCCAATATAGTTCTGCAAGTCCAGGGGGGAAAGAGAAGGGCAAGGGGGGCTACCCCCTCAAATCCGCCTATATATGAGCTTTTGAGAACCACACAATATATCTATGGAAAATCTGTATATGTATTAGCACAAAATTGATACTTAGCAAGGTGTTTATTAGTGTTCAATATTATTGAGCATAATTGCCTGGCAGGTAGCTATAGCTAGCATGTCTGTTAACTCTTAATCCCTATCATTTTTCAGTGGCTAAGTTTAGTTTAAAAGAATTAGTTAAAAGTACAGAGATGTTTGCAAAAAAAAACCAATTGCATGCTAGCTATGCCAAGACTATTGGTAATTAGCTATGCTTAAATTTGACTTTCAGATCAGCGCATAGCTAGGTGGACCCTTTTCTTTCTTTTGTGTGGGGCCGGAAAAGAAAGAAAACGGTCTGGCTACGCGAAACTAGATCAGTCTATCAATTGTGACTTTTTCCCTACACTGCAAATGTGAATTACCAATTCAACTTAAGACTGAGATCAGAGTTAATATAGGCAAGACTAATAAGCAAAAGGTAGGCTGAGCAGTTCATATAACTGATTTTGGCCTCATCGATTTTTGGACAGTTAGCTAGCTAGGCTCCTTCCTCATTCAGCGGTTTGTAACATCTCCTTGCCCTTGACCAACTCAGTGTTTTATGCATGGATAATCATTAGGGTGTAGTGTATATTTTATCTCCGCAATGTCCGAGACAATGTCAAAAACATTAGAGAGACAATCGTGATAAAAAATATTATTTGAAATTTTTATGACGTCATGGTAACTGAGAACACGTGGTACCGTAACCGTAATAATGTGATTATGGTTTTTAATAAGTATACACATCGGACATTACAAAGAAAAGAAAAAAAAGAAATATCTTTATTTTATTTATTTATGATTACTGGGCAGTCAGCACAGCTGGTGTGCCCAGGAAAAAAAAGGGAATCACAGTATTAGGTACAATTATATACTAACTAATGTGGTGTTGATTGTTTGTAAAGTGTGATATTAAGTTAGTTGTAAACTCATCATAGTTTGTCATCTCTATAATAAATACAGGCAGTTCATTCCATTCTTTGATTGATCTTGAGTAAAATGATTGTTGATAAGATGTTGTTGATGGTGTGGGCAGGATAAAATGCAAGGGATGATAGTGTCTTGTTTGTCTCTCTACAGATTGATAATATGGGGGAATTGATAGGGATATGTCTTGATGGAGGATTTTGTGGAGCAGTTGCAGTCTAGATATCTTTCGTCGTGTCCGTAGGGTAGGCCAGGATAGTTGATTTAATATTTGTGTCACGGAGCTAGTTCTATTGTAATCACTGATGACCCACCTGGCTGCTCTACGCTGGATTTTTTCCAATTTGTCTACATCAACATTATAACAGGGGTCCCAAACAACTGAGGCAAACTCCATTTGGGGTCTTACCATGGTAAGATATGCTTGTGCTTTTACTTCTCTTGAACAATCACTCAGATTACGCTTTATAAAATTTAAAGTATTAGATGCTTTCTTAGCTATGTTTGATATGTGTGACGACCATGACAATGTCTTATTCAACATAATCCCCAGGTAGCGATGCTGGTCAGTTTCTTTTAGGAAAGAACTTAATCTGAGTATGACAACAGGACAGGAGTCATTTAGTTGGTCCAGAGTGAAAATGTCGAGTACTGATCAAGACAAAGATTGGCAACAGATCGAAGACGAAGTTACTTGTTGTATCTGTGGAGATCTCTTTAATGAACCGAAGACCATCCCGTGTTTACACACGTTCTGTAAGCGATGTATAGAGAGGAGCATAGATGCCAATAAGAAAATGGTGGCTGCCGTTTCTTGTCCGTTGTGTCGCGCACCACTTCCGGAAGACGAGATAGCATCTATTCCCACTAATTTTACCATTGACAGTTTAGTAAAGGTTTTGCTGAAGAGGCCAAAAAAAAGTGGTACCAATATTCCGTGTGATAATTGCCAGGAGAGCAGTGTCTCTTCAGATGAGACTTTATGTGCAACAATTTGGTGTGTGGAGTGTGAGAAGCGTTTATGTGACACTTGCTATGCTGCTCATAGTCAGTGGGCAGAGTTTAAGAAGCACAAAGCTGTCTCCATAAATGAATTTGCAGATAACCCACAGACAATCTTGGCAGCACCTGAGAAACCTGAGTATTGTTCAAAACACTCAAGACAAATACTAGACCTTTACTGTGAGACTTGTGGCATTCTGATTTGCCGAGACTGTACTGTAAAGGATCACCCTCGCGGCCATCGAAATCATAACTTTGATTTTATCAATGACATTGGAGATGAAGAAAGGAGAAAATGAAACAAGTTACTGATCCATTGACACAGTTACTGGAAAGAGTGAATGGTGCAGGAAAGAAAATTGAACACTGCGAACAACAAATTGAAGTAGAGAGTAATGGACACATTGAGAAGATACGAGCTGCATATTGTGAGGTACACAGGCTATTGCATCAAGAAGAACAAGCAACAGTTGAGACGATAAATACCTTGACCCTGAGTGTAAAGCAAGTGACATTGTGGTTAAGTTGTGAAATCCAACTGAGTTTGTGAACAATCCAGTTTGTGCGGTGTCTTGTGTACCATATTTACCTCATTGTAATTGCTCTAAATATGGTCAACTAGTCAAACCAGATAAAGTTAAAGTGACTGTGACGTTGAGAGATTATTTTGGGTCACTTGTAGTAAACCAATCGGAAAGTCTAAAAATCCAGTGTAATAAGGGAAGAGAGTTTTTACAGAATGAACACATTGAAGAACATTCAGGAGGACAATATTGTATATGGTACAAACCAAGAAGAATGGAAGATCATTTATTATCAGTCTACTGGAGGGAGTCTTTAGTGAACCACGAAGAAATCAAAGTGTTGGTTCATATGCGAGACTACGAGACTACGCTAATATCAAACAAAAGGTAGTAAAGGTCATTGACAAATATGAACAAACTAATAAGCAGTTGGTAAGCCCTAACATCTTAGCCAAAGGACTTAATAATGAAGTGGTTGTTCGTGATAGTTCCACCAACCAGTTAGTAGTATTTGATAAACACTTTCAGTTTTCACATGTTATCGGTGGAGCAGGTAGTGGAAAGGGAAAGTTTCAGTTCATCACTGGAATAGCAGTAGACAAGTGGGGATGTTTGTATGTTGCAGATAGTGACCTTAACTGTGTTCAGAAGTTAAATATGAATGGGGAGTATATCACACAGTTTGGTTGTCAGGGACAATCATTTGGTGAATTTCAATGTCCCAGGGGCCTACATGTATCACAGTCAGAACTTTTGTTTGTGTGTGACAGGTACAATCACAGAATTCAAGTTTTTCAGAATGACGAGTTCTCTTACTACTTTGGGCAGCATGGCACGGAGCCTGGTACCTTTGGTGGACCTGTTGATTTAACTCTGAACAATAGTGAAGATCAGCTGTTTGTCACAGACTTTGATAACCAGCGGGTCCAGATGTTTACTCCCAAAGGACAATTCCTCAAAGTATTTTGCAGTTATGCTGGACCTATATCTTCAAGGCACAAAATCCAGTTGGGATATACTACACCCCTGATGGGTATCTATTGGTCAGTTCTACTAGTACACATGACGGTAGAGGCCTCTACTGTGTGTCAGTATTTGATAATAGTGGAAGTATTGTAGCTTGCATTGATGGTAACCATCAAGGTAGGAAAAGGTTCCGCAATCCCTGTGGAGTAGTGGTGATGGATAGTGGACAGATAGTGATTGCTGATGGTAGCTTTGGTGGTAAAATGCTGGTAGTGATTTAGGGTATTAAGTATATGTTGTTTTTATTGGAGCATTTTAGATTGTGTACTATTTATCACTTTTTCACATGGAACAATGATCTTTCCTCTAGATCTACGTATAACTAAATTTGTTACCTTCCATATAGCCAGCTATAATGTATTTCATTCATCTATTATGACTTATTAATGTTGCATGCTTCCAGTTACAGTGGACATCAAATGAAAAAACTAAAATGAAAGGAAATAGCTAAACTCTATGTGTAGTGGCCACCTCTTAATTTACCTATCAATGTCAGGTCCAACCTCCAGGGATCTCCATACACCTACTAGGGATTTTACATCTACATCTTGCCCCACCCCTGGGGCTTTTGACAATGGCAGTTTGCTGAACGAAAAATTATTTTGTAGTCAAATCCCCTGTATAGACTCATAGATGATAGACCGAACTCCTCTATCAAGGTGGGGACATAGTGGGATTTTGACAAGCTTCTTCAGTAGCTCCAGTATTGGGAAATATGACAGTAGACATTTGTCAAATCTCCTGTATTTCCCCACCCTACCTGGGGGTGGGATAGTCTCATGTGGCCAGACTGCTTTTTTTTTCCTTTTTTGAGTGGTAGTTGGCACTGAGAAACCATCACTTTAAAAAAGTGGTCTGGCCACACAAGACTAGGGCATGAGAGGTGCATAAAGATCACCTTATTACACAGACCACCTCTTTACAGCAAAGCAACATATATGGTGTATTACATTTCCAGCAGTCAGAGCTCACAGTAGTACCGTGTGCACAGGAAAAAAAAACTAGCTACCAGCCGTAGCTTGCAAACATCATGTCAGGGGATATTTTTCAAATGCAAAAATTACCCTAACATACCTCACTTCCTTTGTATAACCATGCAGGGTTAATATCATCTCCCACGCACCACATTCCATTCACGTAGCCCTGATCAGGGTTTCTGCTGGAGTAATTGGACCGTCTTGCTGGCTTCCATGGTCCCGAAGTGTACTCAGTAAATCGTTGCTATCCGGTACCTTGGCTTCCTGGCACAGAAGGCTCGGCGCAACCAACAAATCACCGACTGTGACCGGGAAGAACCAAAATAAATGATAAACAAATCATAAAAACCTGATCACGCGAGTTGCGACTGTGCGATATTACAGGCCAACATAATTATCTACTGTGTATGTAGCTGTTGTGTTGGGTATTGTGAGGGTGACGAATCCATTAAGAATTCGGAGCACCCTACCGCGCCTGCACCCGCCTCCGAAGGTCGAGGTACAGGCTACGGCTTAGGTAATGAATGGAATTTTCAAGCGATCAATCCGCATTGCCGGCTCAAATGCTTGAAATAGCGCGCTTCAGTGCAAATGCACACCCCCCTCCACTACCTTAGACTAACTAACTGATAAGCCGGCGAACCGGCGCGGTTCACATTTTATACTGGTTACTCAGTGACGTAAATCCTGGTAGATGTGGTGCTGTCCCCGGGATTTATAGACGTCGGTAAATCAGAATCTATGGGTAAATAGTCTCGTGCCCAACCGGGCTCGCGCTAATCCGCAAGGTGTTTACGCATTAGCGCGAGCCAGGATGGACACGAGATTTACCAGTAACCACATTTTAATCTATAGTGCACCAATACATGCTTATTATTACTAGACAGATGCTGAAAGCATGATGGGGCGAGCCTGAGTTGTGTAAAGTGATGCGGCATCAACTGTGTGTGTGTATGTTTGTAGCTATACACACAGAAATGCTCAGGCTACTCTAGAGGTAGCTGGAGGGTGAAAAAAAGTTCCAAGTTGGGAGGCTCATCAGTGGCCTGCCAGTATATAGCTACATAACTGTGTGGAAGAATAGTCAGCTAGGACTTATCTCCCTGTCTTCTGCAGTTTCATTGGCCAACTGCATGCTCTCTTCTGCGAGTGTGCATGGCGTCTATCAGGTGTATACTTGCTTCTGGCATTTCTGCTGCCGTCCTCGCCCTGTCTCGTTCTCTCCCTGCCTTCTTCTAAGACAGTCTTCTTTGTCCGTGTCTATGTAGATAAGAAGTTGTAACCCACGAAACAAATTCTAAGCCAAGTGACGCAAATACGGCCTTTTTGTACAGGAAGTTTTCGTGAACGTGACGTACCATTCACCCAAGCATTCACCAGCCAGTGGTCCCTCCTCGCCCTGTCTCGTTCTCTCCCGGCCTTCTTTCAAGACGGTCTTCTTTGTCCATGTCAATGTAGATAAAAATGAGTTATGAGATAAAAATGAGTTATGAGCGAAATGACAAATTCTAAGCCACATGGAGGACTTTTCCGTGTTCGTTATGTAAACTCTCGGGAATGGTCAGACGTACGGTTGTACGTACCAGTTGAGCACTACCAGTGTGGGGCTGTCCGTATTCGTTACGTAAACTCTCGGGAATGGTCAGACGTACGGTTGTACGTACGAGTGACTACTGCCATTTGTGGGGCTCGCTCAGGCTCGCCCCAATTATGTGTATGTGTAAAAGGAAAGGCAAAAGCCTGTGATACCTATCATTACGAAAAGGTCGGTAGTTACCATTCCGGATGAAGAAATTCGCCAAGTAGCTATGTGAGGACTTTGAACCAATTCTAGAATACTCTGCCACTAGCGAAGGAGAATAGGCCAGTATTTTGTGAAGGCCAATGTAATGCACCATAGATAGCTGGTATTGAATGACCGAGTTAATCTCAAGGCTAATCTGTGACTCAGTCATTCAACACTGAAACCACCAGTGCCAAATACCTTGGGAGTTTTACCATCACAAGCAATTTCTCATGGTCTGAACACATCAACAAGATAACCAACAAAGCCAATTCCACCAGAGCTTTCTTGCAAAGGAATCTTAATCAGTGTCAAACGTCCATCAAATCAGCCTGTTACACAACTTATATCCACCCTATGCTTGAGTATGCTTCAACTGTCTGGTCCCCCCATCAAGTTGGAGATATAAACAGAATCGAAATGGTCTAACATTGCTCTGCGAGATTTGTGCATAACAACTTTAACAGAACAGCTAGTGTAACAACAATGTTAAACCCACTGAACTGGCCAACTTTAGAGCTTAGAAGAAACCAAGCTAAGCTAAACATGTTTTACAAGATCATCAATAATCAAATCTTGTCAGTCCCACATGACCATCTTACTCAGTCATCTACAACCACCCGGGGTCACAATAAAAGATATATTCAGCTAGCAGCTAGGACAAACGCATATCTGTACTCCTTCTTTCCATCTGTCATCAGACTTTGGAACTCCCTCCTGAAGAAGTTGTTAATTCAGCAGACTTTATCAATTTCAAAACACTTTTAGAAATTCACTTGTTTAATTAATTTTAATCTTTACATGTACTTTATACTCAATTCTGAGTTTTGTACATCATAAATAAATTAATCTATAGGCAATTCTAAGCTACTGAAAAATAACTTTAAAAAAAAAATCTTGGGGAAAAGTGACAGTCATGATAGCTAGATTGGCATTGTTATTCTTAGCATTTTTCATGTTTTTAGCATAAATTTTAGGCTGTTTTCAGGCTGTCAAATTGAAAAAAATCTGCAGCAATTCTACTTTTTTATTACAGCCAAACAACAATAGTCATGCTGTTCCCTACTCCCCCTCCTGTAGGTCAGGTCTAGAATCGCTACTGATAATGCACGGATACACTGAAAGTGCAGTGGACTATTAATAATATTATTTTGATATTACCGCTGTTGCCACTGCAACAAATGAAAGAGATAAACACCCTGATGGAAGAGCCTTGTGCGGAATCTTTAATTGCAAAAATTTCTGGCTAATACTACCCCCACGGAATCTTTAACTACTAAATTGGCTAGTTCAGAACCAGTACTGTTGAGACCCTTGGAAATGCCTGCATGATAAAATGTTCAGTGTTAACGTTGTTGTTTATGGAATTAATGAATCCCAGCTAAAAACGTCTAGAGCGACCAGACAGAAGAAGACATGGATGCCATGCCATATGGCCATGCTAACTGTTTTCTCCAATATTGATTCTGCTACTCCTTCTAAATCCTCTATCTCTTCACCACCTTGGTAAATTTTATGTCTCTAGCCCAAAGCCCAGACCGTTACTAGTAAAGTTGTTACATTCTTTGATGCAACATCAGTACTATCCAAAAGATCATTGACACCAAAATATATCGTATTAAAGCCTTACATGACCAGAAAGGAAAGAGCAATTGAGTCAGTAAGAACAAGATGGAAAGTAGCCCAGAAAGGAACAAACAAGAAATGTGTTAAACTGAACGGAAATGTAATTTACATTAAAAGGAGCTCTTTGGCAAAATAGAGAAGTCTAATGGATCATATGTATTGACCAAAGTAACATCCAATCAGACTTCCTCTCCTGCAATGACCATCCCACCCAACTGTCTTGACTAAGAACATAGCTACTGTAGGTTATGGGCACATGTTTCCCGCAGACCTTTGCCATTATATATAAAAGCATTAAAAACAAAAACAAACAAAACAGCTATTAGCTACTTGAAATGACAAAATTTCTACCACAGATTTTATGTCCAAGCTAGAGTGAGTGCTGTATAGGCTGGAAAATTAGGGATCATAGAAATAAAAAGTACTGCATGAAACAAGCTTAAGGTTGCACCGGCTGAAGATATACTAGTGGACTGTAATATATTTCATTGTGTAGAAAGTATTATGTAATATATTACTTTGAAAAGGTAACTTCCTAAACTCTGATTGCTAGTATGCTATGCCTGTTACTCAAGCTGAATCATGAAGAACAGGACACAGAATATTTCTACTTAGCATATATGGCACAAAATTGAAGTGTTCTTGTTTTACATAGCTTGTAACTAGTTATACAAGTACACAGAATTTTCAACTAGAGTAGGGACCATAAGAGAGTAGGGATCTCAAAGCATTCAAATTTCAAAATTTTCCTGTGGGGGCATGCCCCAGACCCCCTAGTATTGACATGCTCCACATGCTAGTATGCTTTACACACTAAAATACAGTTAATGATTTTAAAACACTTTGTAACTTACAGCCACCCCACATGACTTTCCCCCCCACTTTTGAGTATTGTTCTTCGCCCCTGGCTAGGTGTATGTATCAAGATTAGGTGGTTTGGGATGTTTAGAGCAGATGCTACAAGGACATGTAAAATGGAAACTATGTTGGTTGTCTGGATTGAAGTTTCACTGTGAAAAAAGAGGGATATAAGATGGTATTTCCAGTGGCTTATTGAATACAAAAAAGCTTGGTATAACCTGTATTATACTAACAATCCCACATAAGGCTTTAGTTAATGTGTTAAACATACTGAAACCATATATGTGATAGTATAGTGTGGGCATTATATCAGATATAAGCTATTTCAAGTATTGTGGTAATTAAACTGAAACCATACATGCAATAGTATAGTATGCATTATACTAAAGTATAAGATGAGTATAATACAGGATTTATATTAAGGCTTATTTGTATTCAATAAGCCACTGGAAATACCATCTTATATCCCACCTTTTTCACAGTGTTTCTCATAAAATGTTGCCATAAGATTTTAGTTTAATGGTAACAAAAGGTTGAGTCAAGTCAATTACTGGTAAGCTGTTGAAAGTTCGAGGAAGGCTGTTGAAGTAGAAGTTTCTTTGTTGATTAGATGATGTAAAAACATGTTCAAGTTTGTTACTGGAAGAATACCTAGTAACTAGAATGATGACAGAATTTGATGAAGGTCTGGATATTGAAATGATTGGATGGATTTGAAAGTTGTGAAATCAAAGGTGGTGGCCAAGAAATGGCTGTATCATGACAGTTATTTTATCCTGGCCCTTTTTGGAAACCTTTAAAGTAAAATTTTCAAATGGCTGTAACAAATCTCAGTGGTTTAAATGTGGTGTATGTATCTGCCATGGCAGTGTATGCCATATTGAATTAGAGATTTTGTTGTTGACTTCACCAATCAGTAGCTAACCACCTCAATTTAAAGCATAATGACTGTACTACAGTGGAGCCGCTCTATAACAGAAATCTTGGGACCTGGAATTTATTATAGAAGTTTTCCTTCTTCAAAGGTATAATTTTTTGAAGTTTGACCTGAATAATTGTCCCTATTCTTTCTATTCTGTTCTTAATTTGGGCATCCATTGTAATTAACTGCTCTATTAGAGTACTCGTGATCAAATTATTGTTTTGTTCACAAAGTATTTTGGCTACTACTGGGTAGTAACTAAAAATAATTATAGCTGTATGGCTATCCACTCTAAAATTTTAATATGCAAACACACATATAATATACATAAGGTTGACTTTTGAACTAGTGTTTGCTGCCCAGATTTTACAACCCAATTAATGCCATCACCATTTTCAACTAGCCAAAAGTTGCTCTGTTCACTGCTTACTCAAGTAGCTGAGGTATACGTATAGCCTCTATTTTAGCCCTGCAGAGAACATGTTACTGTCTACCAATTCATGGTAGAGTATAATAACATTATGTATATCAAACATTAAAGTATTCTAATAAAATAGTCATATATCCTTAAATTGTATGTAAATGTTATAGGTATTGTATGCAGTCTTATTATCTCCAGCATTATTTCAGAAATCCTGGGAGGCCATGCATGCCCCAAATCTCCTGAGAATGGCATGCACATTGAATCAGATGCATATCTGCACTGTGTTCCACTGCCCCGGCCTTCCTATACTAGTTAACTATAATATGGGTGTTATCAACAAAACAGCTTGATTGCTGACAGAAAGAGCCACTGTATATATGAGTCATATAAATCCTAACCAATAGCTGCAGTTTCAATCTTTTAGTTTTGGCCAACTATGCCATATTTTTGGTGCGCTTATTATCACCATATTATTACCCCCAGCATCCAGAAGATTTAGATTTAATTAGACAACATAACTTTGGGGGAGGAGGGTGCAGCACACAACATATCAGTAATTTCAAATGCACATACATGTCAGAAAATTAAATTACTGATCTAAATTGTGTTTCAGTCTGACAGCAAGTCATATATATACATGATCATAAAACTTTATTTTCTATAGTGACATATAAAAATTTATCCAGAGTATAGCTACATTCACTTGGGTAATTTGGTCCAATCATAGCTAATGGTTGGGTGTTTTCTGATACTTCAGTATAAGATGGCATTAAATGAAGTTGGTGAGATAAAAAGTGGAAAATGAGATGTATAGTATGTGATAAATACTGTTCCAGAATATTAATGAGTGGAGAGTCTTGAAAATTATAAAAAAGTAAATTAATTTAGTGTAGGGTTATGTAGAGTGGACCAGATATCACATCAGATACTTGTTAGTCTGTACTCTTTAGTTTGATCTACCTGCATGGCTATGCATCGCTACACTATTTTAATTTTTAAAAATCCTAATTTGTTTCTTTTGTTATTTGTGACTTCTCAATCACATGTGTTGGGTACATGGTATGGAATCATGTAGCCCATAGTATACACCTATAAGTATTTGTTGTTCCTCTGACCCCCTTTGGATCTACCCCTGTACAGTATATACCTACCAACCATCTTGGACTACCTATTCTATCAATAATACACTTCACAGTCCTATGTTAGGGGCATCTATAGTGGGGGTGAGTAAAGTGGCAACTGGTTGATACAACTAGTAGTGTAGAGTGCAAAGCACATGCACTCAGCATGCTTTATCTAGGAAGGTCTGGGGGTATTCCCTCACAGGAAGTTTTTTTTTTTTGCAAATTTAGCTTTTTGAGATAGGATTTGGCAATAATTTTGACTGAACCTTTTACATAAGCATTGTGAGCAACTTTAGCTATTAAACTAGCAGTGGTAACTAACTTCATAATTTATAAAGGGCACAGCATAAATGCTGCAGTATGGTTTGAGTACAATGGGTCTAGGAGTTGGTCTTTATTCTATACAAACAATTTTAATAATGAATGTTTATTAGAGTAGTTGACTGTTCTATTAGAGTATTTTGATGTTTAGCAGTTTTATTAAACCCTGAATATAAATTTGGAAACCAGAGATTAGCTACTGATTACTACTAAATTTTTTTGGCTTGTAATAATTATGTGTTGTAGTTAACTGCTAACTGTTTGCTGTGTTTATTGTCTTTGTAGTATCTCTATGTATGTTTGTTGTACTTATGTTGTTGTATGTATATGTGTGTGCCCCTCTGGCAGGGAAGAGTGGCTTTGTCCGACTGTTTAGAGGTAATAAACAACCAATCAATCAATCATCAATCGGCTCTTCTCTTCACACTCGAGCTCTTTCCATCTTTTCATTGTCCACATATGCTTTAGATGCATAATTGCACCTGTACTGTAGCTTATACTATCTTTCTAACTAGTACATAGTACAATTCTGGAGGGGGTACTTCAGCCCCCCATGCACCCCCTAAAACTGCCCTTGCTGTATCAGGTATATTATAGCAACTATAACATGGGTTTAGTTTGCTCATAGCCTGCAATGTGCTGTATAGTAGCGGACGAAGAATGCACGTAGGAGCTTGCAATAAACTTTGTGACGTAGCAGTAGACGTTATTCATGTGCATTATATGGATAGCCAATGTATATATGACTGAATGTAGGACAAGTGTGCAGGACATAGCACAGGTCAGAGTGTAGCCATATCATATGTCTTTAAGTTGTTGTCTGATTCACAACATGCATATCAAGGTGATGGCAACCCTCTCATGTACAGCAATTCATCTCACACGGTAAATACGTGCAATCAAATATAAATTACACTCCACATGCAGTGCTAATGAACCATAATTGTGTTTCACCTGATCTATATAAGTAGCAACATCAGTTGGAGCTCATTATGGCAAACTACTGTCTCTCCTTACACTGCATGCATGACCACATTGACACCTTCAGTTCCATCATTAGAATATCTTCATTGTTTGTGCTGACAGCAAATTGCCCTGCATATGATAAGGCTACTACTGCCATCTGTGCAAACCCACAACCAGAGAAAATTGATATAAGAAGTAATTTTGGTTTATCATTATGGTAAACATGGTGTGTTGGTAATGATAATTATCAGTACAGTCAACTACAGGATGTGGTTATTAATTATAGTGTCCAATGGTGCGTAGGGGTCAGTACAAAGTGCAAGGCTCATGCAAGAGATTCAATATAATTTGGATGCTGCATGGCCCCCACAGGCAGCTAAATTTAGTAAGTTTTGAAAATGTGTTGAGAGTCACTTCTGTACCAAACAGTCTCATGCACCATTCATTGTGACATAATAGGGTTTCTAGTTAGTGGGTCATCAGCACTACAGTTTATGAAGCTACATAATATATGAGCATAGGCAGATCTAGGAGACATTGCTGGGGGACTTCACAGTGCACAGATTATAACTGTAAAGTGCATTTATAGCTGTTGTCTTTTCTTTTTATTTGGCTCTTGGTTTTGTCTGTTGGTTTTCTGTAGCTACTTCTGAATAGCTACAGTGTGAATGCATGATTGAGAACCACACAATATATCTATGGAAAATCTGCATAAGTATTAGCACAAAATTGATACTTAGCAAGGTGCTTATTAGTGTTCAATATTACTGAGTATAATTGCCTGGCGGGTAGCTATAGCTAGTATGTCTGTTAACTCTTAAACCCTACCATTTTTCAGCGGCTAAGTTTATTTTAAAAGAGCTAGTTACTAAAGTGCAGAGATGTTTGCAAAACAAAGCCAATTGCATGCTAGCTATACCAAGACTATTGGTAATTAGCTATGCTTAAATTCGACTTTCAGATCAGTGCATATAGCCAGACCCTTTTTTTTCTTTTGTGTGGGGTGGCCCCACACAAAAGAAAGCAAAAGGGTCTGGCTACGTGAGACTATAGATCAGTCTATCAATTGTGACTTTTTCCTTATCCTTTACACAAAGTCAGGCAAGACTAATAAGCAAAAGGTAGGCTGAGCAGCTCATATAACTGATTTTGGTTTCATCGATTTTTGGACAGTTAGCCTAGCTAGCTCATAGCTAATCAGTAGCCACAGGCTCCTTCTTCGTTCAGTTTGTAGCATCTCCTTGCATGCCCTTGACCAACTCAATGTTTTATGCTTGGATAATCATTAGGGTGTAGTGTATATTTTATCACGGTACATTGTCTCGGACATTGCGGAGCTATAATTATATTACAACCTTTATGACCTTTATGACGTCATGGTATCGGCGAACACGTGGTACTGCAACCGTAATAATGTGATTATGGTTTTTAATATTAAAGTACACATCGGACATTACAAAGAAAAGAAAAATATACCTTGCGCGTATATAATCTGAGTATGACAACAGGACAGGAGTCAGTTAGTTGGTCCGGAGTGAAAATGTCGAGTACCGATCAAGACAAGGATTGGCAACAGATCGAAGACGAAGTTACTTGTTGTATCTGTGGAGATCTCTTTAATGAACCGAAGACCATCCCGTGTTTACACACGTTCTGTAAGCGATGTATAGAGAGGAGCATAGATGCCAATAAGAAAATGGTGGCTGCCGTTTCTTGTCCGTTGTGTCGCGCACCACTTCCGGAAGACGAGATAGCATCTATTCCCACTAATTTTACCATTGACAGTTTAGTAAAGATTTTGCTGAAGAGGCCAAAACAAAGTGGTACTGATATTCCGTGTGATAATTGCCAGGAGAGCAGTGTCTCTTCAGATGAGACTTTATGTGCAACAATTTGGTGTGTGGAGTGTGAGAAGCGTTTATGTGACACTTGCTATGCTGCTCATAGTCAGTGGGCAGAGTTTAAGAAGCACAAAGCTGTCTCCATAAATGAATTTGCAGATAACCCACTGACAATCTTGGCAGCACCTGAGAAACCTGAGTATTGTTCAAAACACTCAAGACAAACACTAGACCTTTACTGTGAGACTTGTGGCATTCTGATTTGCCGAGACTGTACTGTAAAGGATCACCCTCGCGGCCATCGGAATCATAACTTTGATTTTATCAATGACATAGGAGACGAAGAAAGAAGAAAAATGAAACAAGTTACTGATCCATTGACACAGTTACTGGAAAGAGTGAATGGTGCAGGAAAGAAAATTGAACACTGCGAACAACAAATTGAAGTAGAGAGTAATGGACACATTGAGAAGATACGAGCTGTATATTGTGAGGTACACAGGTTATTGCATCAAGAAGAACAAGCAACAGTTGAGACGATAAATACCATCAAGACATCAATGAAAAAGAGACTGAATTTACAAAAGGAAAATGCAAAGTTGATGGAAATCCAATTGGCAAGTTGTGGTGACTTTTGTACAAAGATAATGGCAGTTAACAGAACACGACAAATGTTAACATACAAGAAGTGGATTAAGACTAGAGTTGATGAGCTGACAAAAGAGGTGAAACATACCAGCCTTGACCCTGAGTGTAAAGCAAGTGACATTGTGGTTAAGTTGTGTAATCCAACTGAGTTTGTGAACAATCCAGTTTGTGCGGTGTCTTGTGTACCATATTTACCTCATTGTAGTTACTCTAAATATGGTCAACTAGTCAGACCAGATAAAGTTAAAGTGACTGTGACATTGAGAGATTATTTTGGGTCACTTGTAGTGAACCAATCGGAAAGTCTAAAAATCCAGTGCAACAAGGGAAGAGAGTTTTTACAGAATGTACACATTGAAGAACATTCAGGAGGACAGTACTACATATGGTACAAACCAAGAAGAATGGAAGATCATTTATTATCAGTCTACTGGAGGGAATCTTTAGTGAACCATGAAGAAATCGAAGTGTTGGTTCGTATGCGAGACTACGCTAATATCAAACAGAAGGTAATAAAGGTCATTGACAAATATGGACAAACTAATAAGCAGTTGGTAAGCCCTAACATGTTAGCCAAAGGACTTAATAATGAAGTGATTGTTCGTGACAGTTCCACCAACCAGTTAGTAGTATTTGATAAACACTTTCAATTCTCACATGTTATCGGTGGAGCAGGTAGTGGAAAAGGAAAGTTTCAGTTCATCACTGGAATAGCAGTAGACAAGTGGGGATGTTTGTATGTTGCAGATAGTGACCTTAACTGTGTTCAGAAATTAAATATGAATGGGGAGTTTATTACACAATTTGGTTGTCAGGGACAATCATTTGGTGAATTTCAATGTCCCAGGGGCCTACATGTATCACAGTCAGAACTTTTGTTTGTGTGTGACAGGTACAATCACAGAATTCAAGTTTTTCAGGATGACGAGTTCTCTTACTGCTTTGGACAGCATGGCACGGAGCCAGGTACCTTCGGCGGACCTGTCGATTTAACTCTGAACAACAGTGAAGATCAGTTGTTTGTCACAGACTTTGATAACCAGTGGGTCCAGATGTTTACTCCCAAAGGACAATTCCTCAAAGTATTTTGCAGTTATGCTGGACCTATCTTCAAGGCACAAAATCCAGTTGGGATATACTATACTCCCGATGGGTATCTATTGGTCAGTTCTACTAGTACACATGGCGGTAGAGGCCTCTACTGTGTGTCAGTATTTGATGATAGTGGAAATATCGTAGCTTGCATTGACGGCAACCATCAAGGTAGGAAAAGGTTCCGCAATCCCTGTGGAGTAGTGGTGATGGATAGTGGACAGATAGTGATTGCTGATGGTAGCTTTGGTGGTAACATGCTAGTGGTAATATAGTAGACAATGTTAGTTGTAATTTAGTGTGTAGTTGTTTGTATATATTAGGAAGTGTGTATGCAAAGTATATAATTATAGAGAAAGTTTGAATAAAATATCTGCTTGTCAGGTGTGGTGAGAAAATGTAGGGGTCAGTTCAACAAAAGTAATAACGATGTGTGATGACATGAAATGCATCATTGTTAACAAACAGATTTCTGCCCTCACCCCATGGCCAACCATGTATAGTCTATCAATCTTTGCATTGATTGCTGCACAGCAATTAATAATGTACTTCCAGAGCTGTACCTCTATACTTAGTATTGTAGCCTACTTCTTGCAGACTCAGTGTCACCGGCCTCTGGAAATTCTCTTGACTATTTTGTTTTGCTATTTCACTATGAGGAGGATGTCGTCACAGAGTAATGGTTCAGGTAGATTTGCTTACTGGTTGGCCACCATTCCAAAGGTCCAGAGATACTGAGCTAACAAACTTACCGTGCATGGGCTCGATTATAATCTCTGCTAGCACTCCCTGTATTTATTAGGTGCTGTCATATTATACCTACTGTGAGTATTTATTTCATACTGGGAAGGCAGCTGTTTTTTTGGCACATCAGCAGGCAGCTCTGCTGATGTGCCCAGGAAAAAAAAGTAGGTATATATTATCTATGTCAATATAGGTATACTATCTATGCAGCCACTGAGTGCGGTTTTTAAGCAATCAATTTGTCACATCATAGATCACATGCCCTTCACATGAGCTCCACGCATTTTTTGCATACATGCTCACGTGAAGAGTATTATAAAAGAGCAAATCCTGTGCATATTTTGCACTTTTTGCGACTGCAAAGCGCTGTTCCAGATTTTTGGGTGGTGAAAGGAGGGGGGGATGCTTGACCGCTTGAAAATTCCATTCATTACCTGAAAAGCCGTAGTCTGTGCCATAGTCGTCGGAGACTAAGTGCAGGCACGGTATAGGGTGCTCCGAGTAATCGTCACCCACAATACTCAAAACAAGACGCACATTTTATCTTGCATTTTATGGTAGCCGTAGGTAATAGTAGCGTAATACCATTGTTGGAGCTATTAATGTACCCACGGCTATGTACACCTACATGGCAACACTGAAGTTTAGCCAGATTGCTGGCCAGACGGCTCAGTAGGTCTAGCTCATGGCCGAAGCTATAATGTGAGTGGATGTATGCATAGATAATATATGCCTTACGGTACAAATGCAAGATAAAATGTGGGTCTTCACTATGATGTATGGTACATGTGGTGATCCGCTTATACACGCATGGCGGATCTTTCAGCACACGTTGAAACTGCACCGCCAGTCTTCATTTGTGAATGGTCGCGATGATGTGCTGCGCAGTAGTGCACGATGCAATGTCAGCTGGGGATAACCCTGGCTTTGTATTACATGTATACAATGTGGTAATCAAGGGAGTTTTTTTGAAGTTTATAAACCTTCCCTTGATTTTGAACGTACAATGGTATTCATTGTAGCAATAATACATAAACCGGCTCTAAACATATATAGGGAATATATATAATCTATGCTCTAAAGTACACAAAGCAGAAGGTATTGCCGGTGATTTGGCTGTCATCATTTCTAGTAAAGTTGATTCACACCAACAACTGATGCTCTTTTCCTTAGCGCTCTAGGCTGCTGACATCTGCTCTGAGTTTCAACCTCCCAATTGTGTATTCCTTCATTTTAATGGTCATTGTGGGTTGTGCCCACTACACAATTCTCCGGCAATGTCCAACGGCAATCTGTAGTATTAATTGTACAAAATTTCTAGACAAGACTATTGGTATTTCTGCTACTCGTAAGCAGGCCTCTGACAACTCAAACAGCAAATCTTATTGTATCTCCAACGTATTGACAACTGTTAGCTATATCAGAGGGCAATACAAAGTGTGGATCCTTAAAAACTTTGTGACATCTGTACTTCACTTTCATATTGCTGTGGAGAGGCTTACAGTGACATCCATTCAATCCACCCAATCATCTGTGCTGAAGTTTGTAAAACACTGGTTACTTGCCTTGTAACTGCACACCAAGAACTGTTTTTCATCCTGATGTTCTAGACTAGTTTCCATTTTTGCCTCATCTCATGGAGTCTGCTAAGCTGTCTTATATCCTGGATATTGAACATTCTGTTGACCCAATGATTGTTGAATTACATCAGTGTCTTTTATCTACTGACTTTCAGGATGCATGCACCATTTGTTGTTTTCAATGCATTTTCTGCTGCTAAGGCATCAGTTTCTAACATCCGTTCATCTACTTTTAAAAGCAAGGCTCATAGCAGTTTACGTTCTTCTCATGCTGATTATTAGAGTACTACTCTCGAATCATTGACTGTACAGAATAAATTTCTGGATATAGTTACTCTAGAACAAGAATGTTCCCTGCGGAAAAATTTGATGTATGGTTTACCTGAAAAGCAACTTTCTTTCTTATTGCGAGCCGGTTGTGACACCTTACTTACAGCATTGAATCTAGCTTGCTGGAATATAATCATTAGTCCAGTTTGTACCCTACTCAGCCTACAACCAACCATGTTTTAACTGGTTGCTCCATTACACTTGATGAAGGTAGATACACTTGGCATCATGACTCTGTTTTGCAGAACTTTAAAAAGGATTTACCACCTAGCTTGTTATAAGTTTTATGCTGATCTTCCTGGCTACCAGGCTAGTGTTAGTCCCCTAAGTACTGTTCCACCTCATATCACATCTACTCTAAGTAGACCTGATCTCATGCTGGTTTCCACAGATTCCGTCATGCTATTAGAACTATCTGTGGTCACTAATACTGAACATCACCTTTTGGCTGTAAAGAAGATCGCTATGGTTCGTTACTGTTAGACCTTCAACATACTGGATTTTCAGTTGATCTTGTGACAATTGAAGTTGGCTGTCTAAGCCATTTCATGCCAGTGACTGTTACAAGACTTAGCAAATGCGTGCCATCTACCGAAGAGGCAGATGGAGTATACATTGTATACTTCAGCAGGCAGCTCATGTTGCAATCTCCTGTTCATACAGGAAATTTAATGCTCAGGCTTCAGCATCATGGGATGTTGTCAATCTGTTGATTTTCTTATAAGTGACTAATGTTTTTTCTCTTTGTCTTGCCAGGGCCTCAGTTATTATTACATTTTAAATAACTTGATAATTCTGAGACTAGACTCCTGACCCCTTAACTGTAATTGTCAATTATGTTGTCATTATTACCCTGACTCTTCAAGATCCGCAGTTTCATTGATTAACCCAACTGAGTAGTCTTAATTGGACCCTTGGTGTAGAGGTCTAAAATGCAACACATAACTACAGAGCTTCAAAGTGGTTAATGCACGGTAGCTATTAGAAGTACATACATGTAGGTTGATCAATGAGGTTTTCATAGTAAACACCCAAGACACATGCATGCATTGAAATCATGTATTTTACAATGCATGCATGTAATATCACACACAAAGAAACAAATGTTTGGAATCTAAATCTGAAACTTTGCATTTTTATATAGGTAACCAAGGCAAAAGCTGATCAAGGTAGGTGTCCATCTAGATGACAGGTTGTAATCTAGGAAGGTCTATGCAGTATAAACCAGACATGTGACATAACTTTTTATATAACTAGTTACATGTCGTTGTAACTGTTACAGTAGTAACTTGCAGAGCAACTGACCAAAAAGTAACGAAGTTAAACTAGTTAGCTAGTACATAACCACAAAAATCAGCATTTTTGCTTCATCCATGCACAACCCAAATAAGTAGTGAGACACATTCTGTGCTCCATGATTAAGGCTGTGTATTAAGCTATTTAAAACTAATATTATCTTAGTGGAAGCACATTATATTCTTTCCTTTGTTAGGCATTGCTGGTGCATACACAAACATGTTTTTTAAAGTTAACAAACAAGAATATGAAAATGAACCTCTCTAATCCAACACCTGTGTAATCCAGAATCCTCTCTAATCTGACCAAAATGTCATTTACCAGCAACTTTGTATAGAAAACAACCTCTGTAATCTGACACCTCTGTACTCCATAATCTGACACAAAATTTGGTTCCCTAGACTTGGAAATACATTGTTTTCGACCTTTGTAATCCGACAGATAATAATAGCAGCATTAAACACAATCACAGAACATAATTAGTAAGCAACCAAGCATTTAATCAGTTGACAATAATAAAAGTTGTAATACTTGCAAATTCTAAAATTTATATATAAACCTTGTGTGATCTGTTTTACCTATAATTTATTTTATAATCTGACATAATTCTGGATATTGCACAATGCCGGATTACAGAGGTGACTTGATAATCCAACAACCTCCTTAATCCAGTAAAATTTATGGCTCCCATCGAGCATCAGATTAGAGAGGTTTGACTGTATCATGCATGCACTATAGTTACTTTGCAAAAGTTACATGGGATAAAAGGAGTAAATATTAGTTACTTCTGTCATAGTAGCTAGTTACCCATTGATCACTTTATGGAATGATCTAATATAGATTTGCTACTTCTATGTTGTCAGCTATATATAATGCATGATTTCCTTATGGCTATACTCATCATGATCCACAAACCTTACTATAGCCATACACCATATATGTTCACACATGGAGGTACGGGGAATTCTATCTGAAATTTTGTATTACTGCAAGAAATTTAATTCAGCAAGACTAGTGCAATACAAATTAATACACATTTCTTGGCTAACGTGGAAAATTGGCATGCGCAGGGTGGAAATTGCTACCAAATATAATGAATCACTTTGAAAAATGCATATCAGTTTTACATTGAATTTGAGTTAGTAAACAAAAAAGACTCTCAGCAGTATTGCTCTTTATTAACTGTAACCCCATACTTGGAATTTCATAATTATATAATAGCTATACATGGCAAATACATAATTATTATGAAATAACATCACTATTACAATAATAATGGAGTTGGTCTTTTTCCAGGCCATGCTTCCTTAGCATATTTCTTTTTCTGTGGTTCAGTATCACCACCAAACATTGGTATGGTTGTTACTGTTGACAGTGCAACGTTTTGTGGCTGAGTGTTCATAGGCACTGCTGGTAAGGATGGTAATTGTCTTTCAGTTGGGCTTTGTACAGGAGGTGCTGCTGATATGGTGCGGGTGGTAAAAAGTGGTGACAGAGGATCAGAACTTCCCTTGATGGCAGATGGTGAGATTTGTTGTGCTATTTCACTACCAGGAATGTCATCATAGAGTGATGGTTTTGGTAGTTCATATCTCTTTTGTTTACTTGTTGGTGAAACTGTATCAGTTGGTGAGGTTGGGAATGGATCCTTTGATGTTTTCTGTCGCTGTAGTTAAATGAAGCATCACACAAGATGTAAACAGCTGCACAGTACATACTTAAAAAAGGATTGTAACTGAACTTTTTTGCACAATATATTTCCACAATATATTTCGACCTATTGGACAAAAAATACTAAATAAAATCCCAGGATATTGCTGTTATCAATCTGAAGCCAGAGGCAAAGCTGAGGTGTCTATCCCACACTTTGAAGTAGTCTCATTCCCAGCCAGACTCGCGCTAATCCGAAAACACTGCCTGGTGACAATGCTCAAGTTTCTGGGCCTGGAAGTGCGATCCAGCCAATATTCCAATCAGAATCGAGTAGTTGCATAATTGTTAAAAAAACAGTGAAAAACCATTCTAAAATGGCTAGGAATAAAGCATTACTCAGAACAAGGCGTTTACTAGATGCGATCTCTTCTATTACAAGTATTAGTAGAAGGTAGCGTTTCATTGCTGGTGAAATGTTGAGTCATGATTCTTCGGTCTTATAAGGTGAGACCGGAAAACACAACGTGACAACAAACCTCTGGAACTTCTAATGAACAGCTTTAAATTGTCTGCTTTTTCGTCTACTTCCAATACACTCGTGTGATTGTGCAACTCATCGCTTCTGATTGGCCAGCCAATATTTTGGCTGGATCGCACTTCCAGGTGCAAGAAACTCAAGCATTGTCACCAGACGGTGTTTGCACATTAGCGTGAGCCCCGGCTGGGCACGAGATTTCATAAACATGACAATTGCTGAAATTGAGATGTTGATAACAACATGTTATGACACACCACACTTCGAAGCATTTGACTTCATAAACAATGTGACAATGAGGCTGGATAAAAATGTGTTGTGTATGGTTTCAATTTTTGCTGTGCTTATAGTTATAGTATATGATATGGTTTTGCTTTGACTCAACTGAATATGTAAATTATGTTCTCTTTCATATTACAGGATTCTCACCTACTTCTATTTTTACTTTGATATGGGGATTCATTGGGCTCATTATAACAAGGTACACCTGTAGTTGTGATTGGAACCTACTAGAGGTGGACACCATATCCTTCCATATAATAGCTCTGTTGAAACTACATTCAATACTTTTATCATAATTCAAACAATCACATTGTGTAGTAAGACACAAGTGATGTCAATACTGATTCAATGATGTCTCTACTGATAGGACATAAATACGGTACGCTCAAATGCAACGTCTTCTCACAATAGTGCAAGCAATTAAACAACTTGTTCATTAAAGGGCGTGGCACCCATTGCGCTTGCAAGTATTCATCCCGTTTTGTTTAGTATGAATACTCATGAGTGAAACAGGTGTCATGCCCTTTAGTTAGCAAGTTTTTTAATCGCTCGCACTCCTGCAAGATGACATTGCGTTTGAGTAGTACTGTACAATGACACCTCATTTAGCATGCACCTCTTTAATAATTCAGAACTCACTTTGCTGGACGGAATGAATGAAGTTTGGATCATATTTCTGAACCTCCCAACTGATGGATCAACATCCTCTGCATAGTAACACAACAAAACAAACCTTACAGAGAGCCCTGAACATTCTTGTTCAATATAGTCAGGAGCCATGCAGTGAAGCATTGTGATTGCTTTAGTGAAGTATTTCAGTACTGGGTGCAATGTGGTATTTTAGAGTACTGCGTGAGAGAAAAAACCAGATACTGTTTCCGTACAGGATAGTTCAATCAGAGAAACTCTGTCCAGGGAAGCATAATTTGGTCATGTTTTTTGTAAAAATCCTAATAGAACGCACACCTAAAAACCACCTTGAAAAGCATCTTTCAACTCAAAACAACTCTCTGGTGGTTCTTTGCAATGAGTATTGGTCCACTAGTAAGTATCAAGTGAAAAGGAAACAGTATGTGTATTTCAGACAAAACTGAAATTTGCATGTTTGTTCATATTATTATTATTATTCACTAGATGAATAAAAAATTGGAAATTTTAAAATGGGAAAATAGGGATCGCTGAAAAAAGCCACCAAAACAAGAAGGGATCGCTGGGGTGGTAATGTAAACCACAAATCCCTATTTTGACTCTCTGTCATAAATATTTAGTTACATGCTCCCCTGAGTCACTTTGAAATGAGCCAAAATAGGGAATTGTGGTTTACATTACCATCCCAGCGATCCCTTCTTGTTTGGTGGCTTTTTTCAGCAATCCCTATTCCTATTTTAAAATTTCCAATTTTTTATTCATCTAGTTTGTGTACTTTTTATTAATCCAGTAATGGATTTTATTTTACTGATGTTGTAGATATGTAGAGCAATTTACAATTAGTGGCTGTCAAGTTCAGTGTAAGCTTTGTTGTTATCAGACACACTTGACTGCATTATTAGAGTATTTACCTGACTGCTATTGGCTGTGGACGAGACTATACATTATACACATTCCTAATATTGAGCAGCTGTTGTCTAACTTGTCTTACTACATGTGTCAGGACTCTAGTCTCTTAGTCATTGTCATCACATTAGCATCCTAATGCAGTGTTCATGAATACACACACCAGATGGTATGATACTGAGCTAGCTACCTGTCACAAGACATGGAACTCTGACAAGCATATAATTATAAGATAAAATAGTCAGTGGTTGTGCATTTATTATTTCAGCCAAGACCGTACACAATAAGAAGTATCACATGCAAAATTTTCCATGGGTGCATGGACTACAACATTGGCTCACTGGTGCACAGTAGTATAAATGATAATACTGTGGATTTTCTGTCCATTTGAACATTGCGTACTGTGTATCACGTACTGATTATTGCATTATAATCCATATGATTTATAGTGTTGCACTGATAATAGGATCGGTTATCGGAAAAAACCATATATCGGCTTGTTTTTGGTATATTGGTATTGGATCGGCACCACAATGAAAAAAGCAGCAGATACAGATATGTGTATGTATTTAAAAATACACGATCATGTATGCCAAATGATGTTTACAAATACATTTAGTTGCATTTCCTGCATCACAATGTTGTTATTACTACTTCAGTGTACTGTCAGCTGTTGTTGTAGCAATACTGCTGCTATAAACAAGCTAAATTGGTCCTTCACAAGCAAATCTCTAGTTAAAATTGCTACAAAATAGACATGCTCTGCTATATCGGATCGGCTACATTTATCGGCTTGAAAACATTATTCAATATCAGTTATCGGAATATCGGCAAAATCCCATATCAGTGTAACACTAACGATTTATGCAGTACGCGCTTCAGTTATGCAATACGCAATGTTCAAACAGACAGAAAATCCACAGTATAATGCTACATGTACATAATTTAGTTTGTTTGTTGTTCATGTGAGTATTGTATTCATTGGGATAGTGAATACAATACCCACATGAAGAAATCTATGGGACATGTATGAATGCATATGGCTTCCCACAAACAATATGTGGCATCCACAAATAAATTGTTCACACCACATCGTATATATATACACTTAGACTGTAGAGTAGCTAATCTGCATGCACACACATCATTCACAACAACAAAGTCAGTTACTGTGTAGCTGCAATGTCTATTGTAAACCATGGGTTATCAACAGCATGAAGCCATGTTGTTTACACAATGTGGTCTGACAATTATGGAACTCATAAATAGTTTTAATTTTAATCAATGCTAATACCAAGAGTTAATAATAAGAGAGGAGAGTGTCTAATGCTGTATAGGCTTGTAATAGATGATTGCGCAGAAGTTAAACGGCTTCCTTTCCGTGTAACGTACAGGCTTCTAGTATTTGTTCGCTTCCTTACCGCAATTAGTTTAGCCGCATCGTGATGAATCCTCGAGAATATTCGAAGACTGAACTAAAGACTGAGCTGTATGTACAGGGAACAGTGCTCCTTCAATTGAAGAATGCTCAAAGGTAGGGTAACATGGCGATGCAGCGAAAATTCGAAGCGATACTCCACCTTTGGTTCAGTGTTTATTGGTTTCTCAGATGCTCTCCCCCAGAGTTATCTTCGAGGTTAACAGCCACACTTCTTTACGCAACAGAGTGATGCTGTTCGTGGTGAACTTGAACATCGAGTTGAACGCACGCCCTTGTGTCTGGGATAGCCTTTGTGGTTAAATGCAAAAATATACTAGCCAGTCTGTCGTTACGCGGAAAAGAAGCCGTTTAACTTCTGCGCAATCATCTGTTACAGGACTATACGGCGTTAGACACTCTCCTCTCTATATTATTAACTCTTGCTAATACTGATTCCACCTAACTTTAGGCTTTGTGTTTATAGAAACTATATTCATAACAATGAATAGTCTCTGGTATCAGCACTATCACTTCGAGAGAGCACTTGTATGGTCACTTGTAGCAAATCGCGATCATGCACTTACAGGAAGAAGTAGACTATACTCACCACGCAGAGACACTATGTGTGATCTTCTAAGTCTAAGAAGTGCTGTTGAGTACTTGATTAACGCTGCAACAAAACCCAAAGGAGCTCTCACAACGGAATCCTATAATTTCTTTGTTATACGGCTTCTTCAATATGTGGAGCTGCTGCCAATAGTGAAATGGCGAAGAGAACTTTGAAAAATTTCGAGGTGTAGGGTGGTTGGTGATCTGTGAAATACGGGCTTATTATTAATAGGTCATGGACACACGGAAGGGCTCAGTAAGCATGGCTATATAGTTTTTAACATGAAAAAGTGGATAACTTTAGCTGTACATTAGTGAAACAAATAATATGAAAATAATATGAAGATGAACAAAACGACGAATTTCAGTTTTGTCCCAAATACACATAATTATTGTTTCCTATTCACTTGATACTTACTAGTGGACCAATACTGATTGTAAATAACCACCAGAGGGTTGTTGTGAGTAGGAGGATGCTTTCCAAGGTGGTGTGCGTTCTATTAGAATTTTAGCAAAAAACATGGGCGATCCCTAATATGAACCCACTATCGTGGTTCATGATAATATTATTCTTTCAGTGATTCCTATTCTCCCTCTTAAAATTTTCAATTTTTTATTTATCTAGTATTATTATTCATAAAACTATTCTTTCATGGGCATAGTGATGTTTACAAGGAGAATCCTGGGATAAAAAGTAGCAAGGCTTGCTGAATGGATCATTGTGTGTGTCCATGACCTATTTTTGATTTCATTTTCGGATGGAAACAGCCCAAACCGAGTCATTTCTTCTTGCCAAAATTCCATTACCTGAGAAGCCATACAAGATTGTGCTAGATTTTCTGGTGTGCGCAGTTTGCTGCTAATAGAATTCAACCCATTATATTCAACTCATTATATTCAATTCATTATATTCAACTCATTATATTCACAACAGTCTTCATTATCAACAAATCCATAATCCATTATAAAGTACACAAACTAGATGAATAAAAAATTGAAAATTTTAAGAGGGAAAGCAGGGATCACTGAAAAAAGCCATGAAACAAGAAGGGATTGCTGGGATAGTAAAATGTAAACCACAAATCCCTATTTTGACTCATTTCAAAATGACAGAGTATGTAACTAAAGATTTACGACAGGGAGTCAAAGTAGGAATTTGTGGTTTACATTACCACCTTAGTGATCCCTTCTTGTTTCATGGCTTTTTTCAGCGATCCCTATCCTCTCTCTTAAAATTTTCAATTTTATGTTCATCTAGTATGAATTAACTACTCTACTATGTTAGAATGATTTTAAGACATTGGCTCTATAAGGTAGTGATGATGACTTTGTCCTTTCCCCGTAGTTGTACTTTCTTCATTGTAGTTACAATTTGTTTGGTAGAGTCTAATTGTAGTATTTGTTGTCATGTATTTGTTTTACTATCTATTACTCTATTGAACATACACCAGTTCTTATAAAATGCACACAATTTATCAAAATACCCTAATTGAAAGGTCACTGGGGCATTTGAATAACTGTCACTAACTAAGCAAAAACCTGTCATTGTTTACATTCCTTGAATTCCATTTTATTGTTTCTCTGTTATTTATAGAATGAGCTACAAGGAGAGCATTGCCAAAGTTCTAGACAGTCGGTACAGCAAGAAATTCGGTTTACATAATAACAATTAATTGATCATAACTCACAACTGAAACAAACTATGAAGATGGGGCTTGGCTCAATCTGTTTACTATGAACAAACAAATCAGTCAAGGCATAACGCTTTCCCTATATTCCTCCATGTGCAGTAAGAAAGACATTCCAACAAAGAAATGATGATGGTAAATTTTATTACTAAATAAGTGCCCATAACTGACGTACCCTTTACTGTACGAACATGAAACATTTTCTTACTCTCTAAGAACAGGTGAATACAGTGGTGTATAGGTTTATCAATGTGAAGCTTGTTTCACTGCAATTAAAATGTGCATAAATTTTTACCTAGCTCATTTTATAGCGTTTTCGCTTAGCTGGTCACAAGACAGTTAGATAAATAACTTCCTACCATACACAGAATTCATGGTAGCACAATTGACTACAAAACTTTGCTGTTTATTGCCACCAGGATTACTCCTTTACTATTTGTTTGTATTTTAAGGATAAAGGCTTATGCCTGTACATCCATAAACAAATTATGTACTTAGCTATACTAATTACTATACAAAATCAAACAAGCAATTACTGTAGTGTCTGCCCAGCAGTGTTTTAAAATCATTGACAGAGGGAATCATACAGTATAGTAGGGACCACAAAGGAGTAGGCGTGGCCCATGAAATAACATCACCCAAAAACCAGCCTCAATTTTCCCTGATGATGGTGAGGCAGGTAAAACTAAGCCCAAACAAGCTTTCAGATTGACCCGAAACGCTTTCAGCAAGTTGCTACGGAATTTTTTTTAAAATTATTTAACAGAATTTTAATTTTCTACTGACTGAGTAACTGATGCCTTCAGACAAGCATAACTTGATAATGGCTAAGGGCTTGTTTTTTCACTGTTCAACGTCGCTTTGGCCCAAGACGTGCCTTTTGGCATACCGCAATTGGTGCATATAATGCATTCTTCATGGACTTACCAGTATCCTCCTTTGTGTCCCATTCATCTTTGCTGACAGCAAAAAGTGTCGATTTGGTGATAGCACGTGATGGCTTCCCTTTGTAATGGAAATCGTCCGTATTTTACATAGTGGCTATTTTAATTGCAGAGGTGCTTTTCAAACAATTCTTGATTTGTACTGCTGTTTGAACATAGCCGACAACGAAGCGTAATGGATACTTCACTTTTCAGACGATAGATATAACTGGGGTGCATGGCATTATTTCTTTCTTTTGGTATGTGTGGATTGCAGAGGTGCTTTTCAAACAATTCTTGATTTGAAATGCTGTGTAACAGGTTGAACATAGCTGACAACGAAGCGTAATGGATACTCTACTTTTCAGATAATTGATATAGCTGGGGTACGCAGTGCCATTTCAGATGCGGTATGCGTGGGTTTACCAGTCATAATAATTATTTACAAAAAAAGTTAACAAACAAGTACACAATAAAATTAGGAATTTTCAACTAGAATAGGGACCATAGCACATCGATAAAAAGTACTGAAACAAGCTGGAGTAGTGCACAATATTAAATCACAGTAAAACAACAAGTGTTATATCCCTACTGTGCATTTCTATTATGGTACCTTGAGCACAGTAGGGATATAACACTTCTTACTGTTTTACTGTGATTTAATATCGTGCACTACTCCAGTTTGTTTCAGTATTTTTTATCAATGTGCTATGGTCCCTATACTCTAGTTGAAAATTCCAATTTTTTTGTGTACTTGTCAACAATAGATTTACTACATGGCATTTCAAGTGTATTAGAGCGATCCTCTCCCTCTCTTAACAAATAAAACTCTTAGTGTTGTGTATTTACTTTGCTACACAAACAATATACTAATACTGAGCTAACCAGGATTAATAACGTCTATGTCATTGTTGAAGTTAACAGAAGACGATAATCTTTTCTTTCTCTTCTTAGGCCTATTGTCCTCCTCAGCTATTCCAACTGTAGATATCTGTCGATTGTGCGCAGTGTTGTATTGAGTGAGGTCCTATGTGTATAGGATTAGTTGATCATAGCAAGATCATAGCATGTCACTAGATATGTTAATGTATATGCAGTGTGTGTGTACGCACATACATGTTGTGTACTATAGGTGTATAAGAGAGATGGTACAACTGCAACACATTAAGGTGTATGGCATACAACTCACATCCATTTCAGTTTCAGACTCAGGAAGACCCAACAGTCCTGACAAGGACTCCCCAGCCTGGTCACCATCCTGAAGGGACGAGGTGACAGCATGAATGGCTTGTGGTCTCTTCCTCAACGTGTACGTCCTTGTGCTGGCACCAAATGATATAGTGATGTCAATTGGGATCTGTTGAGGTTTATCGTGCTCCAGTCTCATGCTGCCTACAAATGTTCCATGAGCTGTGTACAACAAGAATGTATATAATGTGAACAAGTCCATACTATGTACATGCATAAATTTTGAACTACTAAAATGAAAACCACAACAGAAAATGTACTAATTTAAGGGGTTTCAACTCTGTAGCATAGGCACATGCTAAGTAATTACATCATTCTTGAGCTTTGTTAGTGGTAAATATGTCCTTAACAATTGATTGACTCAGTCAAACTGCTGTTGTAGTCCCACTCATAGTGCTAAGTCTCAATGTTTGTTAGGACTTGCCTGTCACAATTCATCATGGAAGTGATGGAATTTAGCACACGCTGCATAAATCCTCTAGGTTATTCCAAACAATACATTCCAAAAATTACTATTTGGGTAGTGGCTCAGCTACTCTATTGTGTTCACCACCACATTACAAGAATAGTATGATAAATATGGTCTTTTCCCCGGGCTAGATATTGTGCCCTTGCCACCACCCCAACACAGATAGCAGAAGTGCTGGACTAATGCTGATAACTTAAAACCGAAGCCAGGCAATATGGTCTTTGTTTAGGCACAAAAAGTTACCTATTCTGTGACACACACAAGCCCATGCAACAAACACAAACACATGATGCACATTAATAGTGCTAGCCCATTATTGGGAAATGATATCCATTTAAATGAAAAAGCCATTCTATAATTTAGGCCACCCATCTGACCCTATATTCTAGCACTGGCTACAGCATACAACACTTACTGCTGCCAAGATCCACCAAGAATGGTCTGTCCAAGTGCTTGTGGTACACTAGTGCAGCATGGAGCCTGGATGCTGACTGGTGCTCCAATGTAAAGTCACACACGTCCTTGTTACGGCCAAACAGGTAGTAGGACTTTTCATCTATCAATAGTTTCTGAAAATCAACCAAAAGTGACTGCATTAAGAACAAATTTACAACCAACAAACTAGCACTGAAAACAAAGAATGAATGGTCCCACCTGTGGGGCTGGTATTTAAATGCCACAGTCAGCAGAGGGACTAGTTAAGACAAGCCCAGCAGTGGTTAATATATGGTGGTCAATTTTGAATATAACACAATTCCATTTACATTCCAGTGGAACAAAATTATTAAAATGATAAGAACTTTTACCACCAGTCATGAGCTAAACTAGCCTGGCCTGGATGCTAGGTGGTGGGAACAAGCAAACAGATCTTTACACTCTTTTCAGGGTAGTTGGAAAAGGCGGATATGGACGTGGATGCAGACATCAAAATACCACTTTGCATATAATTTGTTGTTCTTTACACTAGTCCGTGCTTTCTGACCCAAACATCGTCTTCGTACAACACTTATCCATTTATAAGCGCATGTGTGGTGAATTGGCTAGCATGCTACAGAGTACCATACATTCTAGAAATCAAATGCAGACTCATAGAGATTCAGCTGGCATGTCTTAACTTACTCTTGCAGGCCAGGCCCTTAGAGAGTCATCATTTAGGTAAAAGCACCTGTGCCTTTAACTGAAAAGTTTGAGCTGCGAGACTAAGCTAGGGCAAACTACCTGAATTTCTACCTCCTAGACTATGTATACAACAGTATAATCTATAATACTTGTAGCATGCTCCCGTACATGTGCTAAAATTAATGGATAAGCGTTATAGTGAAAATATCCATGTCCGCCTTTTCCCTTCTTTACATGCCAATGGATAGCAAACTGGCAATATAGCCTGCACAGTTAGTTACAGTGACAGACCTAGCATTTCAGGAGAGAAAGAAGCAGCAAAATTGCTTGATGATTGTGTACATATGTAGTGCTGACAAGCACAAGGATGTCTTGTTGGTGTGAAAGGTAGCATATCTGCATGCCCTTGGACCTTCCACCCCCAACAAATAAGCTGTATGCTGGTATATGTGATGATGATCTGCAAACATTAATCTTGTAGTTTTACTGTACTGGAATATGACATGTATTATGTATTGTCAATGCATTAAAAGTGGGAGTGTATAAACAGTGGAATGGACTACCGGAATGGTAATTTTAAAAGTTCAATATTGATTTTACATCCAAATAAGTACAACTCCTCCCCTAAGTAAGCAAATAAATTCCCCTTGAAGTCAGCTCATTAGCATACTTTTCCTCACCACAACACTTGTGTGACTTACAACTCAATATTTTATTACTTGTCTGAAACTAACTGTCTTAATGAAGCCTCAGTTCAGTGTGCAATGTGGCACTCCCACAACGAACTTTGGCTTAAATTTTCTCATAGTTTACAAGATAGTCCTGTTTCACTTTACTCAAAAATTTTCGCTTAGGCTCCTAAGTTAGTGGTAAACACCTTGTACAGGCTCTGCCTTCTGTGTTCGCCCTCCAGTGCCTAGCTGGTAAAGTTGATAATAAATAATTGAATACTTTATACAGTGGATGTACTTTACAATGCATACATGTAATCAGCTAGCTAGCTAACTTTTTATTATTTGGGAACAAGGGTTGAGTCAGGAGTCATCTTAGTATTCCCAATAAACTGCTATTGTACATGTTCATAACTGACTTTACAGTACATTACTTTGTCTGTGGTGAGGTGAATTATGCTAAAAGAGCTGACTTCAAGGGGAATCCTATTTATAGGGGAGGAGTTGCACTTATTTGGATGTAAAAACTGATATTGTACTTTAAAAAATTCCATTCAACCATTCCAGTATTCCACCATTCCAGTAGTCCATTCCACTGTTTATACACTCCGATTAAAAGTCTCTAATCAATATATTTTGAAATCATGGTTCTGTTATTAAGCCCCAGATATAGGTGTATCTGTTCACTGGACTGGACTACTGGACTGGATTACTGGACTCACATAAAATTTGTTCAAACACATTTTTTCAACCACAAACACCTTTTTCAACCACTAAAAGTGATTACATAGAGCAGTATACCACACATGGAGAGGGCTCTTGCCCTCTTTCTTGTCTTGAATATTACAGGCACATACATACAGCTAACCGTAGTCTATTATTTTAAATTCATTTAAGAACAAGTACTGAAGGTCTGTAGGACACCTGGTCCTACAGATGTGTGTTTGAAAAAGATGCTAGTTTTGGTGGTTTATTTAATGGTATAACTTTGGTTTGAACTCTCGTTACAGTTACCGTATTTATTGCAAATACGAGTAACCTTCCTTACCTTCCTGTTTGATAGTGTGCACAATGAGAAGCAATTCTTTCTAAAATGTAACACTGCCCACTCGTTGCTATTTAAACCAAAGAGCCAGCAAAGCCAGAGTGAATGTGCAGACCGCTGAAAGGCTATAGGCGATTTCTATGTTACATAACATAATTGCATTGTGTAAAAATTATCATTGTGTGCTATTTTACAAGAAGGCTATAGAGAAGACAGACAGATGCAATAGTAGTGTTAACAGTGCACAGTGCTTGAAACATTGCTAGCAGTACGCAAATTATTTTTGATAATGAACTGCACTTAGGTTTTAGTGCAGAGTTTGCGATCAAAGTACAAGTTTTAGTACATATTTTATGTCAGTGAATGGTATCAATTTCTAAAACACCTTTTGTGGTTAAGTCTGGTGATAAAAGGCAAGAAAATAACAAAAAAAAACTTGAGTCCAGTAGTCCAGTCCAGTAATCCAGTCCAGTGAATGGATACACCCCCCAGATATAATTTTGTAGTTTTGCTAAAGGTTAACTTGGTAATGTCTAAGGTACGTAGTTCATTTGGACAATGCTAATTGTGTACTGTGTATAATTAAGGAGTTTAATAACTGAATTGCATTTGTACTCATTTTAATCTTTGTTAACTGTCAACACATAGTATACATTAAGATTGCATAGCAAATACTACACAAGCATAATACCAGACTAGGTCCCTATTTACACAGCTAGGTAGACTGAACACAAACAATCACATGCTACACATGTATAACCCTAGTGAACAAAATCCGATAAATTTATATAGATCTCATAGTTCTTAAATATGCCGCCGATCTCCTGTGTAGCACATATTTAACATTTTCAGCTACCTTATAGTGGTTGACTGAATTTGGTGTTCAAAGCATGGCAAATTTGATATGATTAATTGCTTTACAATTAGTGAGCACACTAGAGGGTTTTACATATGATATGCATCACATAATATGATGCATGTGTGTGCACAAATAAAACAGGTATTTATTATCATTAGGCACCGGAGGGCAAATCCTATAATAAGGTGTGCACACATGGCACTGTGTCCAGGGCCAGTTTTGATTCCAAGTGTGGCATACAATACCTGTAGCCACTGCTTGTATTATCAATTACTGTTAAATGCCGACAAGTTTGCATTAAAGGTCTGTGTACCTACGTAGTTACTAAAATCAATTTCCATACATTACCTGTAACACTGTTCCATTCTTCACTACATCAAGGTGAAGACCTGGTGGCGGTTTACCAGCCCTACATTAAACACGAATGTCACACCCAATTTTTAAAAAAATGTGTCAAATGGATGAAATTGTACAATTACATGTGCCTTACCAACTTGGTGGCTTATACTCGCTCATTGCACACTCTCAGCTAGGTAGACAATGAGGTGCTCCGTTGTTTATGATGGGCATTATTTAGAGTATTAAGACAACTCTGGGTGTGCATTAAATAAACATTGCTGTTACTGTCTCGTGATATTTTGCGGGAAAATCGGATTCAGCATGGCTGGGAGGAGGCAACAATGGAGCGACATTCACAGAATGTTTCTGCAAGTTATGATGTCGCGACGGGTGCTGAGTGTGCAAGAGTTACGCAAGGTCTATGGCAAGCTGGAGCCAGATGAAAGTGAGTGTTGGCTCACTTAGTTTCCGCTGATATAAACATCGTCCTGATAGGCGTCAGAAACCTGACAACTTTTCTGGCTACCGTCAACGAGAATTTAGAACCACTATCCATGAGCATCGTGGAGGGGAAGGAGGAAGATACAGGCCGCAGTTACTATGCACTAGTATGTCATCACCGCCTATATAGTTTCCTCCCAGTGTGGTATCAAATTATTGCCAGTAGTCTTGTATGTATGTCTGACCCATCTTTGTGGGTTGGGTGTATAAATACCTATGCCCAAGCTATGTGCCATAAAGCAAGAGAGACAAATTTTGTGAATAATTTTCCATAAATCTAATCTCACCAAACTTCTGTTGCAGTATATAACTTTCCTGCTATGTGGCATCATAGATGTAATAACGCTTACTGGGATTGGAAATGGAAGTAACTACGTCATCATTTGTGTACAAATCCCCAATGTTACGTCACAGCTTTTGATGTTATCCGTGTTTCGCTTTACTGCGTTGGTACAGATATCTCACTTTCTGTACGAATTTGACTTAAACTACTTGCTACGAGGTTGTATTACACACTGATGGAGTCGCTAGACTGCAATATGCTGAGGTAAAACATTTCTGCTTGTTGTAAATTTCGTTTTTGTAACCATGTCAGTCGAAAGCGCGGGTCAGACTTGATGAAATATGGGCTTGTATCTTTTTGACCTGTGAGTATTTAAACTAATTTGTACGCTGAACGCATGTCTCATGGCCATAACTAATAAGTAGTACCTACTTTATTCATTGAAACTGCTCTGCTTTGTACCAAAAGTAACTGTGGGGAAGAAGCCAGTTCTCAATATTATTGTGAAGTGGCTGCAGCAGCAATCACCAGCAGCCAATGTTACAATTAATTGTGGACTTGTAACATCCCAAACTTACCCGTGGTTAGCAGCCACACCTGATGGTTGGGTAGAGGATCACTTCAGCACGGTGAACAATGGAGTTTAAAAACCCACACAGCTACAAGGAGAGCAATATTGACGATGCCATCACAAGCAAAAAGTGTACCTGTTTATATCTTCACGATAGCAGGAGATCACTGAAGCAGTCTCACGATTATTATTGTCAAATGCAATTCGCCATGCTGTGTACTGAAGCTGAATGATGTGATTTTCATCTCAGAACAACGGTAGATGTCCACATTTAGCGCGTCCCCTTCGACGAAGAATTCTGTTTATCAAAGATCACTAAGCTCAGAGAATTCTATTTTTGTGCTATATTGCCTGAGCTTGCCCTCTCGAAAAGTCCCATACGAGAGCCACGAGATTGGATTCCGAATAGTGAAGAATGGCTACAGAGAATAGCACTACTTCATACCAATCCTCCAGGAATGTATGACTGAATTGTTTGACTCATCTTGTAGATTTCTTTTGTAATAATGTTGTTTTAAAACACAGTACTACATGTTGTTCTCCATAAACAAAAGGCCGCGAGGTAATCTCACACGCAAAAATTGTGTAAGAAGATTTTTCATATGGTTAATAATCATTTCCAGTTTGCAAGGGTATCCCGTAACCCTAACTTAGTGACAGAATGGCAAAACATTAAATTATGTAATAAAGCATATACTGATTTGTTGTGAAATCTTGTATTTTTTGTAAGTTGAACAAATTCACAAAAGCTTTATTTATGGTGGTTAAATTGTTCCTATTAAAACTGAGTGATAAACATTGCAAAGTGCTTCAAATCCCATAATTTGTTAGTATGCTTTTCTGGATTGGTCATACATAGTATATTCATTTATGGTATATTCATATTTTGTAGCCTGGAAATGTTAATTATATGTTTCTTGTTCCTTGTCTGATCATTTTTTTTGCTGAATGAATTGTGCAATAACCATATACCATACAAGATGGGCGAAAGTTCATAAAGAAGCCTTGTGACCTGGTTAATTTTTTTGGGAGCCAGAAACATATAGTTCACTTTGTAGCATTTGTTATTACCTTAGCAACTATAGGTTTCAGTGTACAGTAGACCCCTATATTGTACCTGGGGGTCACATGTTAATCACATGCTTGTATACCACTGTATAGGCTAACACATCACCTGATGCAGCTGCAAAACTAGCCAGTGATTTCACACCAGCTGAACTAGAATTTTTTCGTAAAGTGGTAAGAACTTATTCATATGATATCATGGCAGTTGACATCATCAGTCTTGCTTGCTCATGGTGTAAACTTGCATAGCAGTTGTCAGTTTTTATGTGCAGCATGGGAGTGCAAAAATCCATTTGGCATATCATGTTGGCACTGCTAGAGCTATTTTTATTTATTTGATTATTATTACTGGGCAGGCAGTGTTTACTGAGTATGCCCGGGGGGGGGGGGGGGGGGTTACAATAGGGGGGAATTTACAAGGGGGGAACATATGTACAATTAGCTATTTACAATAGATTAGTTAGCTACAAATGTCATCTAGAAATAATTCAAATTAGTTCATACTTATAACAATGTAGTACCACTTAGGATGGTACAACTGTTACTAAGAATGCGAAATTACCAACAATTACTGGTAAAGGTTATTTACTACCTCCACATGAAATTGTTCAACTGACTCTAGCAATACTTGATCTTGTGTGCATTGTTATGTAGAAGGCATGCTTTTTCTGCTACAGAACATGTTTTAAAATGGAGCCACAAGTGGCTTTTAGATGCATATAAAGTCTTGCTGATTGTTATGATAATAATGATCGACCGCTAGGTTAAATGGTGGTCCCAAGTGACAATTAGTCCATTCTAACTGCAACTGTCGTGAGATTATGTTAAGAATCATGCAATGTCTTGAGGGCCAGATTTCTCATATAAATAAGGCTGTGCTGTTGTAGCTAAAAACATTTTGATACCTTTTAATTTGGTATGTGTTTAAGTCTTGTACGTTTTCAGGTTGAGATGTTAGTTAACTCAGACACAGGGTCTACAGAATCTATTAGTTTAATGAATATCTCCATTGAGAGGAAACTGAGCAAGACTGACGTGCAAGTACGTCAGTATTTATGTGTGTAGTGTGTGTTTGCATGTGCATGCGTGGGTATGGTATGATGTGTGCGTGTCTGTGTGCATACGTACGTATATTTTTGAACATTTATGTGTACATGTCATTTTTTCATCAGTATTTTTAACCTTAGACTTTGCTGAAACGGCTAACAAAGGAAAAATGGTTGACATTTATTGAGGTAATACGCTAAAATATATACAAATATAAAAGTGGTGTTAACAAGATGAACCACATATCTAGCTTCAATACAATATATATAAGAGTACTGATGTGTATGTACATGTCTATTCTTTCCTATAGAAGTGTTGTTCCATACTTATCATCTGTGTACTAATACATTAGGATACAGGCCACTATGCTCCTGGTGTTAGATTTATCCTAGAGTTGAGGCCATTCTTGAGGGAGACATTTGGGGATGATGATGTGTTCAAGTGTCCAGTATGTTCCTCATTAGTGATCCGGGTAAGTGACAAGAATTGATACTACAAGAAATACGTTCAACCTCCCAACCATGGCCTTATTAGGGAAGTGTCCTGATTTCAGGGGTCACAAGGCATTAACAATAGTGAGAACATGGTGATGGCCTGTGAATTAAGGTGTTGGGTATCGTGTTTGCGGTACAGTAATGAAATATTATAATACACTCTAATAGAACATACATCTTCAATCTTCCCATATGTAGATTTTGGCTCATAGAAATGGTAGTCTAAACCAGGAACACGAGGCTTCACAGCCAACACATCCTGTAATGCAATGACCTTTTTTGTGTGTTGTTCCATGAACAGGGTCAATTTTATTGTGAGTAGTTTGATTTTTTACACTGAGGTTTGCTGTATGAGATGTTTAGTATTATTTAGGAGATTGTATCATACAGCTAGAAATGTTTGATGTATAAAAATTTCACCTAGATTTATTGAAAATTTCTGTAATACATTGATTCTGCTAGAAGAGAAGTTATCATAGAAATGTAAAGATGGTGTCCCTTCGTACTACACAAACAAATATATGTCCACTGTCTCTTCAATTACTCTAATAGAAAATACACTGTCATGAATGTGTAATTAGAGTATTTGAGTAGCCAGGATTAATGTGTTGTTTGTTATCATTCTAAGGGAGAAGTGTGCACAGGGTGTTCAGCAAGGATTCACTTGTACTGTGCTGAAAAACTTTTTAATGAAAGGTTAGATACTTGTAATATACTTGTATTGCTAACTTTTTGTATTGTATTGCTACATAGTACCAAGAGTTCATAATATATACTGAAGAGTGGGGGTGAATGATGCCACCTTTTTAGTATCACGATCAATACTAAACCAACCAACTGTGAATAGTTCATGATACTTACACATAGTTCTATCACTGTTGGTCCAACATATTGTATTGTACAGGGCGGTGTCTAATTAGTGGACTGGATTACTAGACTTCTTTCTAAAACCAATTTTACAGGTAAGATGCGTGGGGTTTTCTTTTAAATAAGCTACTTTATTGGTAATGTCAGGACTCTAGGCCTGCTATAATATTATATGTGACTGGGCCAGCGATAACCAAACGTGTGGACACAAACTACATAACAGGTTATATTATTTCATCACTAGAATGGAATTTATGCCATCCTGTAACTTGTATTAAACATTTGGCTAGCCATTTAATAAGAGCATAAACTTGCATTGTCATAGCAAAATGGCATTAAAAGTTAGTCATACAGGTTTGTATAAAGTAATCAAAATTGATATGCCCTAAGTGATAAGGCTCAGCTGGGTGAATATCACTTGTATCACTGGAGCTACTTGCTCCGCACAATTTTTGAGGACTCATGTGGGTATATCATCTGGGCCAGCAACTTTGAGATTCTTTAGTAGGGATGCAATGCCACTGGTGTTAAATGTTATGTTGGGCATTGAGGGATACTGGCTGGTGGGTATTACAGGAATGTTGTTATCTTCTCTGGTGAATATTGAGAAAAATTGTTTTCCAAGTGCTTCTGCTTTAGTTGATGCTGTAATTTTCAAGCTATTATCGACTTCAAGTGATGCCAATGACTGAAAAGTTTTATGAGATCTCTTTACTAGTGACCAGAATCTCTTGTGATTATTTGTGAAAGAGTCGTCAAACAAGTGCTGACAATAATTCTCATGTGCTTGCCTTAAGGATTTGTTGACAACATTACGTGCTGACTTATACTGGATTTGTTGACAACATTACGTGCTGACTTATACTGGATTTGTTGACAACATTACGTGCTGACTTATACTGGATTTGTTGACAACATTACGTGCTGACTTATACTGGATCCAGTCAGAGGGGGATTGGGTACATTTGGCCTTGTTGTATGATCTCTTTCGTTTCCTCATTTGAGTTTTAATATTTTTGTTCATCCTTGGCAGGTCTTTGTATGAGTTGATGGTTTTGTGGGGAAAATACAATTCAATTAGATGCAGCAAAATGTTTTTAAGCCTCTGCCAATTGCTCTCAACAGAGTATTGATAGGCCAACTAGGGTTCTTGAGAGAGGAATGTACCTGAGAAATGGTTCATTTCCTCTAAGACTCTGTTGGTGTTGACCTCAGAAATGTTTATTTGCAGTATTAGTTGTAATTTTCCTCATGTTTTGCAGATGGAATACTTGAGGGTAGTTTAATTTTGAATGTGACTGTTTCATGATCAGAGATACCTGGCACAACATTGACATCATTGATTAGGTCAGGATACGTAGTAAATACTAAGTCTAGTGTATGGTTGTTTCTGGTCGCTTGGGTAACAAACTGTTCTAATCCAGAGTCATTAATAACTTCAGTAAACAGATGGTTTACACCACTACCATAGGTTGGGCTTGACTATATACATCCTATACCCTCCTCCCATTCTATAGAAGGGAAGTTGAAGTCACCTGCAATGATGATATCTGGATTGTGAATTGATATTTTGTTCAGTGAGGCCCCGAGGTTGGTGATGGGATCAGTTAGATTGTTTGGAGGTCTATAGAACGAACATATATAGATTGGTTTAGAGTTGCTTATGCAAAGCTTGGCCTGTATCATTTTAGCATCATCATTAAGTAATGGCTCCTCTATTATAGGAATATTACTGTTGTAAGCTATAAATACTCCACCACTACCTTCTTTATGATCTTTTCTGATAACATTGAAATTTTGTGGGAATATTTCAGAAGATAGATATGTGCTGTCAAGATGAAATTCACACCCGATGATGATTTCAGCTCCATGTTCATCAATGATTGCATGCAGCAATCCTTGTTTGGCTTGGCTTCTGATGCTTCAGCAGTTCAAGCTTAAGACACTGAGGTCAGGGGGATTGTTTGTGCTAATTAAATTAGTAGGTGTGTTATCATTAGAAGGATTACTTATTAAATAGGATGTATCATTATGTATGTTATTATCAGTGCAGAGAGGAGGGTTTAGGTGTCTCTCTACACTATTGTGCCATTTTTTATAATGAATTTTCTACCATCTTTGTTTAAGTTGGCAAGTTCTTCCCTTAACCTTTTGTTTTTCTTCTGCTCCATGGGGGTTAGGTCTGGTGTAACAAAGATTCTCTTAATCTGAGGGGGATTACTTTCTTTGCGTAGATGGATTTTGTTTCTAAGTATGGTCTTTTTGTCATCAATGTTAGATACAGTAATTTTGAGAAGGCGTGGCTTCTCACCTGAGGTCTTTTTGCCTAGTCTTATGGCGTGGTGATAGAGCACTTTATCTGTAAATGATCTTTGAAAATACAGGGGTGTAGAAGTAACTTTTGCAATGTCTTCTTGCTTTCTTGATTGCGGGGATTCTAAAGAGGGTTCATCAATATTGTAGACAATTAAATTCACTTGGTGTCTTTCTTTTTCATGTTCTTCAGAAAGAATCGTAGAGGCAAGTTGAGTAAGGGAGTCATTGGTCTGGGATGCTTCATGAACACTAGGAATCATGATGTTAACAGTAGGAATTTCTGTCAAAGATGTTTTGTTCTCTTTTAATAAAAATTCTATTGATTTTGAAAGTGTTTAAATTGATCTTCTACCCTGTTTACGGTGTCATGAAGTTTACGTTCAGAGCACTGTACCTCTGTGACAGATTTCTCAACAGTTGTGATCTTAGATTCAACCAATGCTTGGTTGTCATAGTACTTAAGTGCAGTAGGTAACAGACAAGTATAACAGAAAATACAACATTACTGGTTACCTCTGATAAAGCTTTGCATTGTTCCTTACTCATTTTGGAGCACTCAGCGTGTTGGTGGCCTTCACACCAGATACATTCAAAGACATTCTCACTGGCTGGCTCGGAGCAAATTAGGCAGTCAGTTTTCTTGGTTTTCTTCGAGTCTTTACAAGTGGGCAAAGTTGCTGGTTGTTTTAGGCTTGCCATTATCTCTGTGAAGTCTCGCAGGCTGCAACACTGGACCAAATTGAAACCTACGTGATGGGTGGGACATTGATATGTTCACCTCACATTTCTCATGTAATCCAGAATAGCTGGCAATCACACTGTGATCTGAGCCATTCAGGTAATTACATTTTGGAATGCTCGGATCACATATCAACGTGATGTTTGTAGAGAATCTGTTGAGATGGACAATACCGCTTGTCCCATCTGGTTGCTATTGACTGGTTTATAATAAAACCTCTCAAAAACAGATTCAGATCTCCAATCAGCAGCATCAATTATTTGATTAGTGGTAATTCCAGCTGATGCTGCTGCAGTAGCTGAAGCACTTCTCACTGACAGTGTCTATCCCAGCTAAATTTAACATGGAGCTATCCATCTGGCCACTTTAGATGATGATATTGGGCTCTGAAGAACTCTGTCCTTGGCCTTGGTCTCCTTTGAACACATAGTTGCTTGTTTGCAGTAAATGATAGGAATGTAAATGGCCTGGATGGTCGAGATTGTTTTGAGAGACAAACTGAGTTAAATTGGATGCCATCTGGCAACAATTTCATAGCTTTCAAACTCAAGTTGGACAAATCATTGGACCTTGAATGGCCAGTAACACTACCAGTTTAAGTGACAACATCTTCAATGATAATGACTCATTATCACCCAAGGCAACAATGTAGGAGGTGACTTTAGTCAATTCCCAAAGGAGGAATTGTATGACTTTGTGGATTTGTCCCTCCATGACAAGAGGACAAGACCTGTAACTGTCTGAGAAAGGTTAATACTTTCACACTGATGGTGGATATAACCCAAATGGTTAAGTGCAGAATGGTGTCTGGTAGGGCTGGGATGAAGCTTTGAATGTTTCGTAGGTTTGAAGGTTAGGTAAACTTCAAATTTTAAAAGTATCCTTAATGCACTCAGTCTACGAAAGAATTGCAAATAAACGTTGTTATCTTTATTGCAGCTGCTTATTCATCTTGCACAATCGATGTTCGTCTCTTTGCGATCGATCTTTGTGTGCCACGTCCACTATTAAACCATCGCAGTTTAGCTTGCTACCATAGTTGTAGCCTTAAAACACCTTATAAAGTGATAGATAATGCATGTAAAACGTTCTTTTAGCCATTAGTTGGTGTTTACCTATGCATGATTGCAGTATAGCGGACACCCCCATTTGCAATCAATCGATCGTGTCATTCAGTACTGCTGCTATGCACTTTCCTAATGCTTACAAACTTATTAAATAGGATAAACTTAAGAAGAATGCGAAGAAAACCTGTAACTTGAAAGCTAACACTGAAGCTTCAAATATTCGAACATTTTATTAGGAAACGTTCGAAGGTAAATTTCAATATTCGTCCCAGCCCTAGTGCCTGGTGGGTTGCCCCGACACACTGACTGTATTGTGTCTGGTAACCGAGGAATAAGAATTGGTACTCTGACCAACATTTAAAGGAGCAAGGGATACCAAGCTTGGGCTTACCAACCAGTACCAGTTCCTGAACTCCTTGGGAGTGTACCAGGGACAGGACTCTGCCTATCAGACCCCAAGGTAGGATGGCATACTAATTTTCTGGAAAAGTGCTCCAATCCTGAGTGAAGGCATCTGTGGCTACTGTCAAAGGGTCTGGCTTCCAACTCAGAAACACTAGGAGTTGAGATGATAGTCTGCTTGCAAACTGGTCTGTGGATACCGGTCCCAGGAGGTGATTGATTTCCTGGAATAGGATTGGAGAAAGTTTCCAGTTTGACCATGTTCTGGACTCCTCGTCTGCAATTGTGTGTTCAGAGTTCCTGGTAGATGCTAAGCATGAAGGAGGATGTTCCTCTCCATTCACCACAACCACAGGTCCTTCGTTAGCTGAGACAACGTTGGTGATGCTGTACCCCTCCCTCCCCCCTCCTGTTGATATATGTAACTGCTATAGAGTTGTCGAGATGTAGGAGGATTGAAATGCCTGATTTCTCTTTTGCAAATGACTGAACTGTCAAGGTGGCTGCTAGCAGTTCCAGACAGTTGATGTGAAGGGACTGTTCGGATGGAGACCATGGACTTCTGGTCTGATTGTCATTGCAAGTGACTCCCCAACCTTTTAGAGAAACATCTGATATTATTGTCATAGAAGCTGACTGGTGATCAGGCTTCTTCCATTCCACGAGGAGGGGTGGAGCTCCCACTACTGAAGGTCTTCCAGTGCCTGGGGAGACAGCTGGACCACTGCCTAGTAATTCCCTTGATTGTCTTGAATTTGAAGTAATGGAAAAGTAGGGGAGCCATTTGTAGGGCTGGAGAGGTTAAGCTGGGTAAGCAGTTAGGCTGATGGCTGCTTTAGGTGTAACAGACAATGAACTTCCTGTCTGATTTTTCTAATCTTATTTCCTGGCAATTTCAGGTCCATTGTTAGGGAGTTTACAATCATTCCCAGAAACTCTATTTCCTGGGTGGCTCCCAGGATGGACTTCTTGCTATTGACCAAATTCTCAAGAAAGAACAATGTCGACTGGACATGGTCTGTTAGCTTGCTCAGAGATCTGAGCGTCTCCACTGCTGATTTGAGTACTGTATAGAAGGAAACTTTGGTGGGGAAAAACTTTGCTACAAATTTGCCAAAGTTTAACCTGCCAATTACTCGTAGCACCTGAGGTAAGCACCTTTATAGCTAAATATTGAGCTTCAATTTGTCAAAGTTTATTTTGCCAAATGCAATTTAGCTGGCTATTCGCCAAAGTTTACCCCAGCCAAAGTTTCCCTCTATACGGTATCTTTGTGAATACCCTCGGGGCTGTGCACAAGCCAAAGGGGAGACAGTTGAACTGATATGTCTTCTTCTCCATCCTGAAGAGGAGAAATTGGGGGGGGTTATTGGGACCATGAAGAATGCCTACCTTTGCCATCCAGTCATTTCTCCTTAGTAGAGCTTTGACTGTGGAGGCCCTCCATCTTGAAATGCTCTGATTTCACATGTTTGTTTAGATGTTTTAGGGTCTCTGACCCTCATCTTTTTTGGGGACTAACATTTTTGAGTAAATTAAATCTCTGCTGGAACTAGGGAGATGGCCTGCTTCTGCAGGTGAGACTCTGTCTCCTCCTCCAATAATGTAATGTCCTGTGAGGACAGGTGAGGGGTGGAGAGCACTGGTTGGGGACGGACATGAGGGGGGTATGATAGCCTTCCATCACTGTCTGAATTACCCATGTCTCCTGGGTTAGAACTTTCCAGTTCAGTTTGAATAGGCTGATTCTGCCTGCAAAAGTCTGGCAAATGGCCTCTGCCATTGAAAGTATATATATCTTCCTGATTAGTTGTGGTCCTATAGAACTAGAAGGAAGTGCTTAAGGGAATGCCCAAGACAGAATGCTGAGTGGGCTTTGCCACTGGCTTCTGCTCAGTGGTTTCTTAACACCTGTTGATTGGAGGGTGATACCCTTTGCTTTTGTGTGCACTCTGGCACCTGGGAGGTCACTGGTAGGGAGTTTATCACCCTGGCTTCCTTGGTGGTGGACCCTAGACACCTGCTCTGGGTGTCATTCATAACCCTTTGAACATTCATACTTTTGATACATTTAATTACTTGTTCAAACAGCATACAAATCCAGTCTTTTTGGCATTTCTCTGACCCCTGCCCCTGCTGTTGCCACCTCCCCAGGACTGTGGAGGGTAGCTCTTTCGAAGAGGCTGTTCCCGTCCATAACCATAATAGGTAGATTGATGTTTGAGATTTCTAAGTGCCTCCATATGGTCCTTCATCAGCTACTTCATTATTTGCCAAATGTTTAGGAGTAGAAACCTCAGTTACTAATGCCATCAGAATTGGAAAGAAAAATAAAAGACATCGCCTACTTAAAGTTACTGTTTCCAACCTTCAGGACAAAGTAGCGATTTTGAGAAATAAGTACAAACTCAGGAATGGAAATAACTTGAACCAAGTAAAGCCAATTTATGTATCTGCGGACTACACTCCACATGAACAGAAAAAGAATAAAATGTTAAGAAACCAACTAAATGAAATGAATAAAAATGGTAAGAACTATGTGATAAAAAATGGCGCAAAAGTGCTGAGGAGAACATAATTGGCAACTCACTCCCCAGCACTGATAATCCCACCCTAAATGATGTCATCTGTGGGCAGGGCAGCATTGCTGAAGGTCCTTACTAGGGTGGACAGCTCTCTATTGAGGTACTGAGAAGCTTTATGGTGTCTCTCAGTGGATATATGAGCCAATGCGTTGCTGACAAGCTTCACGGCTTGTTGGGCAGACTCTGCTACCTCCATGGGGTTGGTCTGAGTGTACCCGTTCTGGCTGATTCCATCTTATTGACTAAGGGAATTGCCGCATCCAGGGTACATCCTTGTAGACCAGCTAGGCCTCTGTCAGCTGTCTTTGCTGCTGGCGTTATCCTTGACTGGATAGTAGGATCTAGCCTGGGAACCTTGGTGAACAGGTGTCTGGGATGGGATGCTTCTGCTTAATAGCTTTCTCCTTCTTGGGAAGCAGCTTTTTTGAGAAGGCATCCTTGACTATCTTAGCTGTAGTAGCTGAGATCCTGTGGGTATCACCCTCTGCAGGGTCAGAGTTGCTGGGCTGCCAGTAGACGAGCTCATCGTAATCAGGTTTGTTGTCCCGTTCATCCCAGTCTCAGGTAACTTTGCTAACTGGAGAGGGCATCTCGCAATGCTGGTCTTGTTGGGGCTCTGCCCCATCAGCTTGATCTCGATTGTTGGGGGAACTTTGCCTCAGGGAATGGCTGGTTGCAATTGGGAGACTCTGTTCCACTGTTGGATGGCGTAGAGGGGAGACTCTGCTCCACGGAATGGGATGAGGTGGTGAGGAGGCTCTGCTCCTCACTGGTCGAGCCTTGTTCCATGGTGGTCACTCTTGAAGAAATCTTGCCCAGCTTGTTGCGGAGTAGGGAGTGGTTTGACGCCATTTCTAATGACTTGAGCAAGGAGACTAGTTGTGATGACTTGCGGGAGTGGCTCCATTTGTGACGGTGGTGATGCTTCTTGCGGTGCTGGCAATGTGAAGGATAGTTGCCTGATGACATGACTAACGGATCCTAACACTCACTTGATGAAGCAAGAAAAATGGCCGATTGGTGTATGCACGTGCCAGTACTTTTGTGGTGACGTCACTTCCTTTCTTATTGATCCTACAAAAGCTTGCTGAAATAAGGAAAACTAGGCCAAACACGTTGATATGTGATCTGAGCATTCCGAAATGTAATTTTAACACATATGCATGCTTACGGTTAGCTAATAGTTTTTGAGTAACCTGTAGTTGCACTTGTAACTGATTCAGTTGCTCATTCTGTTCCTTCACTGTTTCCTTAAGTTGCTGTATTATTTCTGCTTGTAGGTCTGACTTCATCCTCTGTTTTGTGATGTCTTCAGCTGTCAGCTGCTCTGTTGCAACAAATGTGCCTTCATGGGTTTAGACAATTGTGTAGGCATTTCTTACAAGGTCATTCGCAAATACAGCTCTCATGACTGTAACACAGTGCAAATAGTTCTTGCACTTTTGTGGCTGCTCATACATCACAAACCACATTACCCTACATGTTGTTGTGTTGGAACTTAAGATAAGCCCTTCTACAGGGGTACATGAGAGTAGGATACTCTCCTCAGTGACTGGATCTACAAAAAGGGTCTTATAACGTTGCATGTACCTGTCAATCTATAACTTCACTTGTGAATAAGGTACTAGCTTGAAATGTGGTCACATTGTATCCCTATCGTACCACTGTTGTTGGTTGCAATTAGGCCAAATCCGAGAAAAGCCATGACTAGTCAAACTTGGAAATTCAGAAAGGCCATAATACCCTTTTGCGGATTTAGTCGCATATTATATATTATGAACTCTTGATAGTACATGTTGTAAAAAAATCCATTATTTGTGCTATCATAAAGCTATACAGGGGGGTAATGGATTTTTGTAACCTCATGCAGGGTATTTGTAGAATTGAAAATTTTGAGTCCTCAAACCTAGCTAAAACTTGTTAGTATTTAAGGTAGTTGGATTGAGGTACTCAGTCAGGAAATAGATTAGACTAGTTGCACAGTTTGCAATGAGATAACTTTACCAGGGATATCTGTAATGAATTGTGTCTTGTGAACTGCATACATAGGACTACCGCTACTTGTCCAAACTGTCGTTCCCAACTACACCGACAACAGAATGTGTCATCCAGCCGTAAGAGAAGCACACGCGAATCATTGAGTGACAATGGTAAAGTTAAAGATGTCTAGATTATGTTGTTATGTCCTGTGTGTAGCATATCTGGAGGAGGCAGGTGATTATGATGCTTTGGCGCCCTCTGGTTCTGGACTAAGCCAGTATGAACTAAAGCAAGCTGTGTTGAGGGCCTCACAACACAAACATGCTAGAAGATAATCACTGTTCACTACCAAGTTGTGTAACTAATACTTGCTCATGTGATCACAGTGTAAATTTGTATCCTATATTATTCCTATTACAATGAAAATAAATTCCATTTCTTTTCCCAAGTTAGCTACATAATTTTTTTGCACTGTAGTGTTGTCTAGTGTGTAATAACAGCTATGGTCCCACAGATTCTTTCTCATGCTATACACCTGAACATTTGGGAACCAGCAGTATATCGGTTTACACTTTTATACATGATTATTACCATCATACCTGATGCAGATTCATATAATTTATAAGTGCATGCAGTGTATGTGACTGCATAAAAATGTATATAGCGTAGACATGTTACTCATGATGTCATCATTGATAGTAGGTGTTTGCAGTTTGTGCCAGTGATATGAGGCCACCATTACTCATAGTGTATCATAAGGAAATTCCTGTAGGAAAAGATTCAGGAATCTCCAATTTAAGAAGAACCACGACTACCAATTTTAATAAACTTTTTAAAGCCAAAATCAGATTATCACTCATCAAGGAAATACTAATTGCATAACTTAGTGACTTCATGTAGCTATAACTTTAGTAGAAAGTATACACATATTGCCAAGAGTTCCTTTACTGTAACTCCCTTTACTGCAATTGTGCAAAATCACTCCCTTAATTACTGCAAAATCACCTGAAATTGTCACCCCACCTTTGTATGTAAATTAATCTCACTAGGCCAGTAATGGCTAGCTCTTTCTTAATTATCTGCGGAAGCCTAGCTATATAGATTCAACTACTGGGACGTGATAATTTGCTTACTAGCTAGCTACCATGCCTCAGAGTGGAACTCTCTTTAAAGAAAAGTGTAATAGAGAGATAGCTAAATGTCATAATAATTTGACAATTGCATGAACAACATAATTACAAGGGGTTAGTTTCATTTATGTATAGTAAGGCCAATGAAACTTGATTAGCAGTTTCGCGTCATCGCCCGCATGCTTTTGATACACCCGCATGGAATTTCATTATTGGTATTTCAGATCGAAATACTCTAATAGAACGGTCATTTTTACTCTAATAGAGCAATCAGCTATACTCTAATGGAAAAATCACTTGTTATAGATTAGTAACGTACCTTAGCTATTTAATGCAAGAGTAATCAGTGTAGATCTCACTGTTTTTTGGCAGAAATCTTCATGTTTGGATGTGTGTTGTGCTTTTGGAAAAATAATGAATAATGAATAATAACCGCCCGCCCGCATCAAATTTTCAAAAATCTGAGCGAGAAACTGGTAATCAAGTTTCATTGGCCTAAGTGTTTAGTGGTTACTAAGCCATTAAATATGTAACATGAATAAAAAGTATATGGCAAAAGGAACCAAGAGCAAAATAGTAGCTAGGTCATCGCATGCATACAGTAATACATAAAAGTGCATGGTTAATGAACACTTCAATCATCCGCGTCACTACCAAGTGCGGGGGAGTAGTGTACCACTAAAACAGACTTCCGTTTGAACACTTACGTATTGCGGTATTCAAAAAGAAGTCTGTATATATATATATATAGCTCACCCAGTTGACGCCTTGATCGTACAAGAGCTTTTTGAGATTTAGAATATAGCTACATCATTTTTTTTGCCGCCTTTCTTACGAGAGAAATGGTTCGCTGTTCAAGCTACTACTATACAGCTATGGTAGCTGGAGTGATCTTGTTAGGATGGAGTGAAATGGTCGGGTCTTTTAACATAGATGCAAGGCGACCTTTAGTGGTACACTACTCCCCCGCACTTGGCAGTGACGCGGATGATTTGTTCGGATACAAGATCGTATTGTACACTGATTCTGAATATGGGACTACCAGGTATGGTCTGCACAATCTCGAGCTATAGCTACGCACTCGGTGTGTGTATTAAATAATATTGTCATGTACACTCAGAGGCAGATACAGGGTTTGACAAGGGGGTGCACCAGGAGGCTAGTTCTGTAGTTATAATGGAGCAGGGGTCTGGGGGGGCTTAGCCCCAAGGTATTTTGTATGTTTGAGTCTCAGTAAACATGCTTTCATCAATATAAGTGATCTGCATTGTTCAAGAGCTGTAGGGATCAGTGACAGTCAGTTATGAGACAACCACTACGTGCAAAAACTTCTAGCAGGCTATAGCTAAGTGTGCATGCCTATGGAATAGTGAAAGTTTTCAATCTGGTGGATTCTAATATTATATATGTAGTGATTGTTCTATTAGAGTATTTGGCTGACTGCTCTATTAGAGTATCTCAATCTCATATGATTTTTTTTTTTGGGGGGGGGGGGGGGGGGGGGGGGGATAGTCCCCTGGATCCGCCACCGCCAAAACCATGATATGTGCATGCATAAGGCCAATTGGTATACTGGCCTCTGGTCCCCTATCTGTACCAAAATAGAAATCTTTAGGTTTAAATGCTAACAAAACTGCTATTACAATATTGGTGCTTATAAACAACACAAAACATTTACTAGAGTATGCATGCGCATGTGCAATGACCATATCTTCTTCAAAGATTTTTTTTGAGGAAATGCATATAAATTGGCTACAAAATCCCTACATTGGCATGTTATAATAATGATTTTGTTCAATGCCAAAGTAGGGATTTTCCCACCAAGTTATGCTGTAATATCATCATTCATCTCTTGTTTCACTACTTTTTATTGCTTGGATCAATTAATATTTCTAGTTTGTTTGGTTTTTTGTTATAGCATACAGCTATACACATGTGACTGTTCTATTAGGGTGACTGCTGCATTAGAGTATCTCGATTCAACCTTTCACTACCAGGGGCATGTCAAGTGATAGCATGCAGATAGGCCAATAATAACAGGGTGTGTATTGTTAAGAGGTATGGTCTCTGTGCTCGATCGTTATTGATCAACCAGATCATGATAGTTAATTAATAGACGTGGCATTGAACCTATCGTGAAGTTTTACAGGTATCTACTGAGCGTAAGTGCTTCAATAGTTTGCAGGGTCTAAATATGCTTCTCAAGGAAAGTGTTGATAGGAAAAATTAATAGACCAGCCTGATAGCCTGATTGAAGATAAAGGGAAGACAAGGCGTAGAAGACACACACTCGTTGGAACCCCCAAAAGGCACATCCCACGGGTGAGTTTGTTATTGTGGCATAAAATGGTGGCCGTACACTGCTTCATTTGACCTCCAGCCTTGCAACTATGGTCTGGCAGGCTGGCAGTGAGACTAAAATCCAAGTTTTAGCGATGAAAAAAATCCAGCGTTTTCTTGTTTTTAATGCTGTATTTGATAATAGATGGACTAATATTATTCCATTTAGGTGATATTCACCGCATAAGATGTCTCTAGGATGATTTTTGAAGGTGGCATTTTAGGTGACAAGTGCTGTTCTTGGTACTTAAACAGTACTACCGTATTGTTTGATACAGTACGGTAGTGCTGTATATTATTATTAGGGATCATGGTTTTTCTGGCCAAAAAACCAGTTTCATAATACCATCCTGACACTTTGGCAGTATACCAAGCCCAAAAGTTCCTTCAGTACGACCGTAAATGTTTCCAATAAATTGCAACAAAATTTTAATTTTTTTTATTCAATGGAATGTTCTACCAACTGACTAACTGCCTGCCTGATGCTTTCAGACAAGTGTAACTCGTTAATGGCTAAGGCTACGCGCTTGATTTTTTCACTGCTTCAGCCCAGCATGCATCATAGACTTACCTTTGTCCTCCTTTGTGTCCCATTTCTTTTAGCTGACAGCCAAAAGTGTTGATTTGCGGTAGCTCAATGACTTCCCTACATAGTTGTAAATGAGATTTGTCCGTATATTCTGTGGTGACTGGATTGATTGCAGAGGCACTTCTCCTACTATTCTTCATTTTTAACACTGTGAAATGTGTATATATGTTGTATATGTATAACGCTCCAGCATGGAAGAACAGCTAGTCCAAATGCTATGAGTATAATTAAACAATCAATCAATTACTCAATCAATTTATTGGCTTACTTTACCACACCCTGGATGTGGTAAAGTAAGCCAATAAATTATTCCTGGTGAGCGTTTGGGACCATTCTCTTTCTTTTGATGTGGTATGCATAGGCTCACTTGTCATAACTTACGTATGTTATGAAAAAAGTAACCAAAAATTAGGATTTTAAAATTTCAGTGTAGGCATTATAATAGAAAAGTTGTAGCTATATACTTAGTGGACATTTGATCTGTACCTCAGTCATGGCTGTATTATTATTATTTCATGAATTTCACAGTAAATGACGTACAGTGTACACAAATACCGGTAATAAAAACCTGGCTCTAACCAAGAGCGTAGGTACAAAGGCAAACAAAAAGCTAGCTACATTACAACAACTAAACAAGTGCAACAAAAAGTCAAATACTCATAAATCGCCTGATTATTGAGGTGGTGCTATACAAAACTGTCTTTTGAAATGTTTGTATTAGATGAGATGGTAAATCAAGTTTCTGTAAACTGGCTGACAAGTCAGTGGGAATAGATCCCAATGCCCCAACAATTATAGGAATGGTTGATACTCGCTTAGCCTTCCAAACATGTGTAACTTCAACTTTCAAGTCAATATATTTAGAATGTTTTTCAGCAAACTTGTGTGATAGACGTGAGTCACCAGGGATAGCGATGTCGATTAAAAATACTTCATTATTGTTTTTAAGGATATAAGTGATATCCGGACGGTTATGCTGGAGTGGAACATCAGACACAATTGAGAAGTCCCAAAGTAGTTTGCAAACACTATTTTCACAAACCCTAGGAGGTGAATACCTCCACCAAAAGATCTGGCACTGTAAAGCCCGCCTGCTTAGCAAGTGTATAATGGACCAATGAAGCAATACGATCATGTCTGCTTTTGTATTCTCTCTGAGCTAGGAAGGCACAACTACTAATCAAGTGATCAATAGTCTCATCCGATGTGCCACACAATCGACATCTAGGAGAGCAGGGCATCTTGTAAATATGAGCCTTGATTGCATTTGTAGATAATGCCTGCTCTTGTGCTGCAAATATGATGCCTTCCATCTCTTTAGAAAAGTTACTAAACCGAAGCCAAAGCCACTGAGATTTATGACAAATTTGGGAAGAAATATCCCACAAAAATTGCCCATGAAGGGGTTTTTCATTCCAGGTTTGTAAATGTTGGTGCACAATAAAGTGCTTATAATCTTTGCCAACCAACCCAAAAAGTTTAGAAGTTTCTGCAGCCAATTTTACAAATGGGTCTTCTGAATGGTGTACATAATGTGATAAGTTTCTTTTCTCACTTTCAATAGCAAATGTAACAGATATAAGGCCCCTACCACCATTCTTCCTTGGAACGTAAAGACGATCAACATCACTGTTCATACAAAATCCACCATGCATAGTAAGCAACTTTCTGGTGGAAACGTCCAACTTCTGTATTTCAGCCTGGGACCATTTTATTATTCCTCCAGAATACCTTAACAGCGATACAGCACATGTGTTAATTGCAGAGATCAGGTTTCTGCTGTATAACTTTGTACGAAGAAGTTTTCGTACACGACGCTTGTATTCTTTTGATAACATACACTTCATTTGCTGGTGCTTGATAGAGTCTGCTTCGATAACTCCCAAATATTTGTAAACTCCAGCTGGGGACAAGTAATGAATTAGTTCACCAGAAGACAAAACAATGCCATCAGACTGGACAAGACGTCCCCTAGAAATGGCCACAATGTTACATTTACTAGCACCAAGCTCCATACAAATGTCATCAAAAAATATATTAACTGTGTGAACTAAAGACTCTATTTCTTGCTGTGAACGACCATACAGTTTAACATCATCCATATAAACTAAATGATTGATACGTGTAGATGAACTAGAAATTTGATAACCTTTAGGTGATTGGTCCAGAATCAATGACAGTGGTGCTAAAGACATAATGAACAATAAAGGAGAAAGGCTATCACCCTGAAAAATCCCACATCTAATAGCTATCTTACCAAGGAACATACCATTTACAGTTAACGCAGTAGACCAATGACACATTGCAGACTTCAAAAATGTAACAATTTTCTCATGAACACCAAACTTCCTTAAACAATATAAAATCCAATCATGGGGAACTGAGTCATAAGCTTTCTTAACATCAAGCCAGGCCATGAAAAGATTTCGGTGTCTCCTCTTCGCATCATCCATAATAAACTTATCAATAAGTAGATGATCCTTGCTTCCCTTCGAATCAAGTGTACATCCCTTTTGTTGAAAAGGAATTGCACCAACAGTAGATAAATGCCTATACAGCACAAACCTCAAACAGCTGGACAGAAACTTCCATATAGTTGACAGGCAAGTGATTGGTCTATAATTTGCTGGAATATTACCCTTTGATGGGTTCTTAACAATAAGCACAGTTCTTCCAACTACTAAACTAGGATCCAAAGTAGATGAACCTGATACTAACTCGTTAAAGTAAACAAAAAATGCACTGTGTAGTGAAGTAAATTTTTTAATCCAAAAGCCATGAATCAAGTCAGGTCCAGGGCTTTTCCAGTTAGCAATCCTTTTAAGAGCTCTGTTAAAGTCCTTCTTCTCCAAATGAGAGTAAGACATTGGTGCATAACCTTGACCCAAAGTATCCTGCCAATTAACATTCGTGTTGAAATGTCTAGGGATACTCCATAAGTCACTTCAAAACTTTAGCGTCTCCTCAACTGGAGGTGGGTCAAGTGAGACAGGCTGGCTGCCTATCTGCTGATAGAACTTGTGCTGATTAGATGTGAACATAGAATTCTGTTGGCGACAAGATCATTTGTGTCTGTAGCGTGTCAACCTGTGAGACAAAGCCTTGACAGTCTGTCGGACCTCCTCACATACTTCTTCCACTGATCTAGAATTTAAACTATACTTTTCTGACAAGGCATTCACTTTGTGCTGTGACAAAAGCCTACCATTGCGTAGTTTATGTAACTGACTAAGATCGTGATTGTATTTCTGTAATCTAGACAATATTCTAACTTCCCATGGAGGAGCAGACTTCTGTGCTCTGGAAGTTGACAAAGACACTCCACACACTTCAGTAACAACTCAAGCAGCGCAATAACAAAGATTGCACAACTCAGTAAGGGAAGAAACAGATACTCTACTGAGAGCAACGTTCATGCTGTCCATGATAGATTTCAAATTCGGAAATGGTTTGCCCTTTAATGGTGGTAAATAAACTCTTTCACAATTGCTAAAATTATTCATGCACATACTAACTCTATCAAACAACTCACATTGAAACTCCGTAAGAACAACATGTTGACGTGGTTCGTGTGGTAATAGATTATTATCAGACTGATTAAGAACAACATCCTCCACCACCTGAATGTCAGCTAACTGATTGGTAGGTCCTGACACTACACTGATATTGTTTAGGGCTCCTTGAGCCCATAATTGTAGCCGCCCTAGCTCAGCATCAGTAAAATACTTATGTTGAAGTAAGGAACGAGCTTGACCACAGAGCCTCTGTTCATTAAAGGTTGAGTAGACAATGTTATCACTATTTCTCTCTTGCCACAAGTCGTGAAGACGCCTGCGAAACCCATAAATGCTGGGGCGAACAGCATAGTAACAAATAATCAGTTCTTCGTTCTCAGCTCTTGTCCAATAATGCCTCCCAGGCCGGGATTCAGTACTGTAGTGTAGAGGATGCCATCCTATTCCAAATAAGCCACACCACAAAGAAAAGGCGACTCACAGCCAGCTGCATTTGTCAATAATCAACGTTATCGGTAAAGTGAGGTGAAACACACTCACTACTGAAGGTGAAAGCTACCAGAGAACACTAGAAGAAGTGTTCCAAACGTAAGGTCAACAAAGCCATTGCTACTTTCGCGATCACGTGATTATTATTATTATTATTACTAGGACTACATAGGAATTAGATGGTGGTGCACTTGTATAGGTGTAGGTGACCTCCCTTGTTTCCGTTTTTATGATCCTATTAAAATTTAAAATTCTTTTATACTTGTATTTGTATGTACTTTATTTTATCTATACAGGTTGATAGTGTCCGCTCCAGCTGGATCAGCTCCTGGTGGAGTATTAAGGAGAACTGGTTTGATCTACACTTGTCCAGTTACCTCTGGGGAATGTACTGGTTTAGTTGGTAATGATAACAATCCTACTGATGGTAGACTATTTGATTTAGAAGGTGAGTAGTATCATTGTCATAGTTGTTAACATGAGTACGTTCTTTGGTTCTTGTTATATTTTTATAATAGATATACATGTATAGAATCACTGAGTACATACTTATGTAGTATTAACATGTATGGAGGTTTTTACATTTTACCATCAAAGAATAATGACAAGAAGCCAACCTCATAATTATTAGCTACATGACACCTTGACAATACATTCAAATCCAAACATGCCTTCAAAGCAATCTGAAACATTTGTAATGAGTTCCTATGAGCTTAAAGAACATTTATTTGATTAAATTTTGACCAGCTATGCTATCTCATGGGCTAACTGTTACCTTCGTACAAGTACAAAAAAAAACAATGGTTAATGCTATATATGGGCTGTATTGTGCCATAGTTAGACATGACTTGGACCTATAGTATGTACATGCTGAACCTTTTTGTAACTCAAGAATGTAATTACGTAAGTTCTTGAAATTTGGCTCATTTGTATTGCTGTTTGACCTACTAAACATATTTCAAATTACGAACCTTTTCAGAACTCATATTGGTGCCAAACCACACATGTCTACTCTTGACACCTTTATTGTCACCACTGGTTAGCTGACATTTTATTTCTCTTTAGAAAAATACACTTTCTCTTTTTAGTAAGTCTTTAACATGTGCCTTTTGGAGATACAATGCATGCATTATGGATTCACCATTGTTGTTTGTGTCCTACAATTCGTCAATGGCTTTATATTACATACAACAAAATTGTACACTTCTTCACTACACCATCTGCAGCCAAAGTACACAAGTGGCTCGAAGACTGACATACTTTGCATGCTGTTCCCCAAGGCTGTGTATTAGCTTAAAACAGGTGCAGTGGAGCAAGCCAAAGTGTGTGTGTGTGTGTGTGTGTGGGGGGGGGGGGGGCATCTTTAACAATTGCAATTTTGACAGTAGAATTTGGAGCATACAACATTATATGGATGCTAGTTGGGACTTTCCCTCAGGAAAATTTTGTGTTTTAGAAACTCTGAGAAAGTACATTTTAAACAGATTTCACTAGGTAGCTAGTTACAAAGAAATGTAAAGTGACTGTTCTATTAAGTGATTAACTGTTTTATTAGAGTGGTTGACTGCTCTATTAGGATATCTCGATTTTATTCTTGCAAGCATTGTCCAATAAAAATGGTATGGGCTTCAGTTATCCGAACTATTCACTTATCTGAACACTTTTACCATTGCCTGAGACACATTGGGGTTCAGATAACTGAGGAATGTTATTGGCTTGGAGTGTCTGCCAAAGTTACAAAAGCATAAATTGTGTATGTTTTGTGCCATTGCAGTCCATCTAGAACTCCCCCAAGGGCATGAAATTTGGTCTGAAGCTCACTATTGCAACACCTGTCCATTTCCCAGGTGTTGCCACCCCACCTCCCCCACCCTCCACCCTTTATCAGGCTGCAATATTCATGTCTAAAATGGTATAGGCTGCTTCTTGTACTCTATATGATCTGAAAGGTGATGAATGTCTCCATCTTTAGGGAAATTTTACCCGCATCGCTTCCACGGTTGATGTAATATTATCATTTAATTATAATACCGTTTATCAGCTGTACAATGTGTTGGTTTTCTAAAACCAGGTCACATTATTTATAATGCATTACTACTATAACTAAAACTAAAAATTTTAGGTGACATGACTATAACTAAAACCAAACCAAAGCTAAACTTTTATCTGGTTTGCTTTATAAAAGTACAATGCATTACTAAAACAATACTACTTTGAACAGGTAATTCAGAGGAAGATGGAAATTTTGTAGAAGAAAAGTCTGGTCAGTTTCTAGGTGTGGATATCCAAGCATCTGGAGATCAGTTTGTTGTATGTTACTATTATTGGTTTGTATGTTTTACTAACTTGTTTGTATCAATTACAGTGTTGTGCACACCATTACACTAATTTAGCTGTGAACACTGTTTGGGGAAGATGTTTTTTATCAGATAGAGGTTTACGAAACTTCAGAGTGATATCTCCTTGTGATAGAGGTCTGTCACATCTCCATACTATTATCATATGTAGTAGTTACGCCAGTATACATCACAAAATTCAGCATGTTACGACTGAACTGGGTCACCTGTTTTATAACTTGTTGATACTGTCTGACCAGATTAAATATTAGTAATTGCTTTGACCCTTCCAAAACCAGTCAATTTTTAAGCAGGTAAAATGACATGTTTTAAAACAGGTCAACCGGTTTTGAAATTGGTCAGCCTGACACTTTGAATGAATCCGCTATAATTATGTACAGGTAATGACTTGTGTCTTATTTTGTTGTTGTTGCTGCTGCTGCTGTTGCTGCTTATTGCTGAGGTAGCTGGTAGCAGCTTTTTTACTCATTTTTAGCTGCTTTCTGCATGTGTATATTGCCAACCGATGGGTTGCTGCAGGTATTTAATTTTGCTTTTATAATGATGATTGAATTTTATGCATGAACTTGCATGCAGGTGTTGCTGCAACTGTAAGAACTACTATTGTTAATACTAATACTATACTACTACTAATACTGAACTACTGTTAATACTACTTCTACTACTACTACTACTACTACTGCTGCTTGTCATTAAAATGATTACACAAGTACAATATAGTACAGAAAAACTTTGGTGCACGAGCAAAAAGCTTAAGTCACACCAAAATGAAAATTAGTGTCCCTAATTATTGAGATGGTCCCAATTAGTGCTGCTTGTTGGAGCTGCCGGAATAGACTATCACAGTAACACTACTGCTGCTGCTGCTGCTGCTGCTGCTACTACTACTACTACTACTACTACTACTACTACTATACTACTAAATTACTACTAACTGTTAACATAGTATTAGTAGTAGTTCTAGTATATAACAGTAGTTCTTGCTATAATTGTAAACTACTTTATAATGAGTCCTATAGCTACTAGCATAGTTAAAATCCACAAAAGTTCACAAAATCTTGTAGTATGGAAATACATCCAAGGACTCCAGAAACTCAACAAAGTGAAGTCATTAGCTAAGATTTGCTAAGTAGTGTTTCTGAATCTTCGCACGATTTCATGGAATAATATAGTAACACATTACAAGCTTCATGTTTTGCTAATAAAACAGGTCAAGAACTGGTCAACCGGTTTTAAATGGGTTAACAGATGCATACTATGCGAATCAAAAGGTATTCTCTTCTAGTAATTTCATGAGTGTTCATGTAATCAATCTTCTCCATTGTATGTCAAGTTGTGTATGTTTTATTACTTGTATGGCATTCATTACAGTAGGATTTTGCTAAAAGACATATTTTCTCAAAGGCATGGTGTCTATAGCAATCACTACCAATTATTAAGTTATAGTGGATACCCTTAATTTATACAGTCCATATTTGCAGCTAGGAGTTAATTATTCAAAGTGTGTAATTACTGATGCAACAGTCTCATGAGCCAGCCTTTCTTAAGAAGTGTGTGGGCATGGCAAAAAATTTAATATGTTGTAACTTTTGTCAGCTTTTTGATGACAGTCAGAAAGCAATTTCATGACATTAATTTTTCTCCTGGTAGAATTTAGTCAAGTGGTGTTGTTATTTTTCATGCACCTGCACACAAAGAAAAAATATAGCTGGTTTGCAAGAGTACTGATGTAATAAGACTGTCAATTTTGTTTTCCACTATTTTGTTCATTATTAATGTAAGATATTGTGTTTATTGTGCAGTCACATATGCAATGGTTAACATATATATATGTATATAATTTTACAGTCTCCACTTCTCATCTTTCATCAAAGTTTGGTGTTTGTCAAGCAGGAACGTCTGTGAATATTGCTGTAAGTTTTATCTACTGCCATATGGGTGATGGAAGTGGAAGAAAGGAAGGAAGTTCCTTTCTCCCCTCTTAACATTTTAAGTGATACTAATAGCAATAGTCAGCAACTCTAATAGAACAGTCACACACAGTGGAAATATAGTCAACAAGACTAACACTGGTACTAATCCATACATCCTGTTTAGATCATTTAGAACCTCAATGACAACATATTCACTGTAAACTTGAGTGAGCATTAACAAAAGCATGTAACTAGCCTCTCCCTGACCTGTGAACAAACATCAGTCTCATAATTTACTGTCAAAAATGTATTCTTCAAAAAAAAATCTATTTTACCATACACAAAAGGAGAAATGTTGTATGTGGTACTTAGCTATAGCTGAATGTTCAGTGACAAATGCATTTGTTTTGTCAACCTTTAGAGTAATGCAATTTTTGGAGCTCCTGGAGCTTTGAATTTTAGAGGTACTGTGTGACTGTGTTCATGTATGGAATATACATTAACTAGTTAACTACAAAAATAGCATTAGGTATGCATATCAGGCTTGGGGTGATTACAGAAGAACAGTAGTTGATTGTGATTATGATTACTTTGCTTTCTATCATTATGATTGTGATCGTGATTGCAGTGGTCTATAAATGTATTTGAATAAATTACAATTACTTTCATCATCAATAATCTCAATCTGATCATGATTATAATCATGTTTACATTGTGGGTGTGTATGTGTGTTAGATACAAATCAATCCATATATCACCACGTGTCCTGTAGTATACCAAACAAATATTATTATATTAAGTCTGTGTCATGGAATAACAATCACTTTAACAACATGTTTTTCAACATCTCATAGACCGAAAACTTTGATTAAATTATGATTATGATTGCTTTAAAATTTACAATCAAATACAATTACTGGTTACGATTATCCTATGCCTGATGCATATCTACTTTGTAATATTTAATCACTCATTAGTCAATGTTTCTAAACAGTATCTGCAATTTGTTACAGGAGCACTGTTTGTTGATTCAATGCCAGTTGAATACTCAATGGGAGAAACAACGCAAAATTACTTTGGATATGAAACAGCAGTTGGCACCATATCATCCACAGCAGGTTAGAGCTGTGATTATCGCATAGTGTGCATTTTGTGTGTTGTTTTATGTCAGTGAGTTCAGTAAGCAAGGTTATTGAAATTGGCAAATCAGTACCACATCACTTAAACATTGCTCTTAGCAGACTCTATAATTGTAGCCATATATTTGCTAGAAGTTGGTATTTTTACTAATTGAGGGTTATTATTATTATTGTTATTATTATTATGATGTGCTTTCATGTAGATGCTGTTGTTTCTGCAATTGGTGATTCAAATAATTTTGGAAGTGTGAGCATTAAAATTGTGTAGTGTAGTGTAAAGTATGTTATGCATTAAGAAAATTGACATAAAAATGTAAGAATTTCAGTGGAACCTCAGTTATCCGGACCCCACTTATCTGGATTCTCAATTAACCGAACTACAGAAATGACTGCTCTATTAGAGTAGTGACTGTTCTATTAGGGTAATTGACACTACTAAAACTAAAAAAATTCTTTATGCTATTTTAAGGTTATAGATATGCAATTTTAGAGATACGGACTTTTCAGACTTATGGACTATCCCTAGTCCTAGGTTCGAGGTTCCACTGTATGTAAGAAAAGTTATGTGTTACACAGTGTATCTTCAATAGTACATAGCCGACATATTTGTGCACATGGTCCCCCAATATATAAACTACGCATGTCACATGTTCAGCTACATATGTGCTGTAGCTATGTCATATGGACTATACTTTATAACATTAGTCCACAACTGTTTGTTATACATTACATTTATTTTTAAAGCACTTTTGGGGATGCCATTTAATTACTTCTAGTAAGTACTATACCATGGTTAATGATATTATCACATAGGTCTATAGTATTTCAACCTCATCACTATCTAACACAAGTAAGGTGGAAGGAAGTCAGGTATGATTATTATCATTGTTGTGTTAAATACACAATTAAAAGTATTTTCATTGTCCAAGGTTGGATCTGGTTTTGGATTTTCATTGGCTACAGCAGATCTGAACAACGATGGGTATGATGTTTTGTAGTTGGTTGTAATGTCAGTTATATTACTATTAATGATATATTATATGAATCTAGAAAGTTAGACTTTGCTTTTTCACAAGTTATGTCAGAAAATTTTTTCATTTTTGATGATATATAAATGCTCCCATTGAAAATGATGGCAATTGAATGAAATTATTTTGTCAAATTACACAATGCATAAAACAGTTTTATATTGTTATGTGAGGGATCTGCAGAATATGCTAGAGTAATTTCTGGAGTAGCTAATAGGCAGTAAAAAAAAGAGGATTTTTGGGAATAATTAATTGAATTCAAAATTCATGACTTTTCCTTGCTGTGTAGTAAAAAAATTGTCTCAGAAATATCTCAAAGATTGCTAGCATAAATCAAACTGAGTAGCACATTCATTTGCCCTAATAAAACAATCACCCCTTGATTTCTTCACTGTTTGCCACTGCTTCACCCCAAGACATACCTTTTCACTAACCACAGCAGCTACAATGCGCTCATTATGGACTTATGTTTGTTCTCTATTGTGTCCCATTTCTTTCTCCATTGCTGCATAGGTGTTGATTGGTGATAATACATCATGGCTTCAATACTTTAATTTCTGTGGTGTGACTGGAAGAGGTGCTTCTCATACTTTTCTTCATTTTTACACTGTGTAACGGATGAAATGGCCTTAAACAAACAAACAGTTTGAACAAAAAATTCTTTATAAAATAGTTTGTTTAGTTTTTTAATAACATAATTCATTAGATTATTGCATACCACATCAAAGGAAAGAATAGCGCCAGACACATTATATAAAAATAAATTGTGTGACTGAATGCACACTTGCAGCTATGCTAGTGGACATTTTTTTTTATTTATTATTAATGCTTTACAGCACAAGTGCTGAAGGTCTGTAGGACACCTGGTCCTACAGCCTGCTCAAAGACTTTAGCTACTTAAGGTGTGTTTGAAAAGTTGGAGAAAGGAGAAAAAATCCATGACTGGACCTAGGTAGCCTCGAACCTGCAGCCATCCGATTTACGCTCGAACACTTACAGGAGTCTTCCAGGTGGTCAGGATGTTTTCTCCTTGTTATTTTCATGTAACTATATCCATAGGAATTCTAGAGAGTAACTCATTATCTCAAAGTACCCCAAGTAGAACCACATTTAATCCCTACTGCATTCATGGCTATACTTTTGACAGAATGTATATGACTGAAGTAGAAATTAAATGTCCACTAGTATAGCTGTAGGTGTAGATGACCTCCCTTGTTATTCATCGTTAATTTTCCTTACACTTATAAATAATATTGACAAAGGTTTGTCAATAATACTGAAACTCCCTGGGAGGATATGAGTCCATCCTTACTTTTCGTAATCATATTATTTGAATATATAATATTATTTTAAGCCTTAAATTCTTGTTATTGATACTAAGATCTTTGATTTGAAGTAATAGGTGGCTATTATTTAGTGTCATGAAGTATAGCTACCAGTTACCTGTAATATGCTCAATACATTACCATCAACTCTACTTAGTAAGAACAGATACACTAGAATTTATTGTTTCCTCTGATATATATTCAAATATTCCATGTGGCAAAATATATGTTTGTATTATTTGGTGTTGTACTTAATTTTCAGCTTTGATGAATTACTAGTTGGGGCTCCATTCTTCTCAAGTGGACCTCCAGAAGTTGGACGAGTCTATGTGTACCGGAATATTGCAGTGAGCACAATATAGGTGTTGTTTTTGTCCTTTTTATCCCACTGAAGCCCTACATCAAAGTAAAAAACTAGGAATATATGGTAGTTCCCCAGTAGGTGAAATGATTTACACCTTCATTTTCAAAATTTGCACATTTGGTTGTGTTCAAAGGCCACTTGAAGCCATCCTAAAACTACAAGCGCAGCAAAAATTGAAACCATGCATAGACTACTTACTTGTTTATCTAGGCTCATTGTTTATAGAGTCAATGCTTCAAAGTGCAGAATAGAATTAACACATGGATGTCATTATCAAAACCTCAATTTCAGCAATGTCACATTGTTCATGAAGCCAAGGACTTAAAAGTGTAGAATATCTTTGCTATCAACACCTCGACCTCTCAGCCTTGGGTTGATAACAATGATATCCCGGGGTTTAACTTAAATGACATGTCCCCAATATTGATAATTCTTAGCATGACTTCTACTGATGTTATTATGTGGTTGGTAATAGGGAAGCTTGCAAGATCCTCAGTTATATGATGGAGACCTCCCATATGGTCAGTTTGGCTATGCAATGGTACGACTTGGAGACATTAATGGAGATGGGTTTGAAGGTATATCTGTACGCATTCCATGTTGTATACTAGTTGGCATGTTATAAAGTAGATAATTTATTAAAGTAGATAGTTTAATTGATATTGCATTACTACCTGCATGAATGTATAAGTTATTTTCAACTGCCATGATACGTCAATATAGATTTAAGGATCACAAACAGAATATAATTATGTAATAGTGATGTAAAATCAACATGTGTAGCAAAGGATTTTGTATACATTGTGACCCTTTTCTGCTTGAGACCATGTTAAATTGTCCTTAATAAAGTCATGTTAGGGGTCTAATGTACATATATATACAAATGAACAAGTGTACTGGACTCCAAGACCGAGAGGCAGGGTTCCATTATAACTTATGCATCTATTATTTATTATTAACACTTTACAGTGACCAGCACTGAAGGTTTACAACAACATGTGCTGCAGCCTTAGGATTACCTAACCTAGTCTATCAATGTTAAGCCCCCCCCCCAGTACGGGTAGGGTGGGGATATAGTGGAGATTTGGTCAAGTGGAAAGTCAAATTCCCCTACCTGGGGATGAATTATCAGGTCAAATACCCACATAGTCCCACCCTATGAGGTGGGGATAGGAAGGGGATTTGACAACCAACGTGTTGTAAAAACAGAAGCCACAGTGACAAAGCACACGAGGTGCTGCAGTTTTATCACGTGTTCTCTCGCACTTCACTAACTACTGTAAAGGACTTATGCTACTATAGAGTGCTTGTTCAAATTCCCCACCCCTGGGGGCAAAATTTAAGTTCAAATCCCCTCCTAACGCCCCACATAGCCCGTACTGGGGGTGGGGCTTAACATTGATAGGTGCATTATTAATACTTTTATGGAGCAATCAATGTTGTGTATAGCTAACAGTCCATGTATGTATTACTAAATGGATATAGATGTAGCCATCAGTCAACCATTTGGTGAAGGATCTGGTACAGTCTTTATCTACAATGGAAAAGATTCAGCTCAACTAATGGTCAGATCACAGGTTGGCATAAGATTTTCTTTTTCACAAGATTGCTTGACATACTAGTACTCATAGGCAATAATTGGGGCTCAACTAAATGTTGCAGATAATCTAATTGGATTCGGTACATCACTATCAAATGCTGTGGACATTGATAATAATGGAATTAATGGTAGGTGACTAATGGTTGAGTTATGTATTAGTATTGTCACACAGATTTTGCTGTTGGTTCATTCATGTCACAAGTAGTAGTATTACTGAGGTATAGTATACTAGTGGTAGATGTGTGTACATGTGGTATATACTTACAGAGGACTACCACCAGTTAATGTTACTGTGACTACTAGTGAATGGGACTGTACCACATGTAGTAGTGATGGTGGTGTGTATACAAGACAGTGAGTTAAGTGTTTTAACAATGTCCTTCAACAGTTGTACATAGACTTATTGTTAATCTTTAGCAAGCATAAATTGTAGCTAAAAAGATTGATATACTCTAATAGAGCAGTCACATTACATTTCAGTGACTGGGTAGCTCATGTGGTCTATATCTTGATACAGTGTTGTATTGAGCAGGTTTGTTGCAGTGATACATGATATGCAAAATGCCCTGTATAGCAGAACCCTATATGTAAGTGAAACAAACAATTAATATTACATGTGTAATTAAATTATGTGACCTAGTCTGGGAATACCGGTCTTATCACCTATTTAAAGGTATTGAGAAATGCCAGGTTTAAGTAATCAGTATGTTGTAGCTTGCCAATGGTTGAAGCTATGTGTACCAAATTTTCACATGTTTTACACCAATTCCTTATCTTCCACATCCACTGTACAAGTAGCCAACAGCTAAGTTTCCCTCCATTTTAACTCGATGTTGACTATATCAGATCAGGTGATTTCCAAAAGGGCTGGGTGGTGGGGGCTGGAGGAGAAAGAGGCTGTTTAAGCAAAATAAAGAGGAAGGTATAGGGATGAATTAGGCCAAGTTATATGGGCCATTCAAAATTAGCTAAAATATATTAATAGGACATTTACAACACAGTCTTTATTCAAGACCACAGAGCTGTACAGCCACATACAGTGATCCCCAGGTTAGCCAGAGTTCCGTAAGAGCCCCAGACCACTCATATGGATTGCCACTGTGCTTGGGAAAAACAGCCAGCAAAAGCAGATTACTCAAGTCTAGCTGATTTTGATTGTGATGATAATTAACTTTGTGTTCTTGGGATTTGCTGTCATAGGCAATAAGACCGGTTTTCCCAGACCCAGTCACTTATCAGAAAGGGTAGGTAACCTGCAGAACTGATAGAAAGACATTGTTTTGCTGTTTGATGCTTGGTAGAAACTTAATATATAGCTGCAGCATGATTACTTACGCATGGTTAATGAACCCCAAATAATTTTCCTAGCAGATTGAAACTCAGTATACATAATGCACTAACATGGCAATTTGTGTACAGGTTGCACTGGTGTACACTTGCAATTATACTATATGTACAAGTTGAGCCGAACCCTCTAAAAAGAAAAAATGGATTTTATTCCACATTTCAGCCAACCATATGATCGATTAGCGGTGACAGTAAATGTGTCAAGTGCAAACGTATGTAGTTGATTCCATTACAAGTTTGGAAAGGGATGCAATAGATGATGTACTTTTATAGCTTCCCCACAGGAAATGTTTTGCAAAAAGCTTGATTGGTTATAAAAATATCATGCGAGACATTTGAATGAAAATATTTTGAAATATTTAGAGGGTCAAACTGCTAATTTCAAAAACTTGTGTTGTCCAATCCTTGAGTTATTAGTGTTGCACTGATAATCGGTTCAATAATCGGTATCAGGCCGATATTGGCTACTATCTGATTAATCGGTTTTGATGAAATCAAAGCCGATATTAACCTCCACTGTGCTGTGTAGTATAATGATGTGTGGAAGACTAATCATTAGTTATTTGACATGTTAATTAAGTTATGTGTTGATGGTTTAGCAGTGACTACAAGCCATGCCCATAGTAAACTGTCAGGTTTTAGGCCATGCCCAACAGTAAACTGAGGGTTTAGGTTTCTGTGTGTATAGTACCAGCCACTTGCCTCAACTGTATAATGTACTTAAGACCTGTTTACCATGAGTAACTTTTATTTGTGGTATACATCTAACTTTACATTGTAGCCTAGAATGAGCTGTAGATCAATACTTATATCACTAATATGAGTCATTTAATAATGATGAGGATGAGTGTTAGTGTTATTAGTGCATATCAGATTGGTTATCGGTATCGGCTAATTATGTTGCTTAATACCGGTTATCGGAATAATTGGCGAATTTGGATATCGGTGCAACACTATGAGTTATTGAGGGCTCAACTCGACATGTACGTACTGTAGTCCGGATACAAAAACTAGTAGTGTGCATAAGCCTTTTCAATCTTTGATAATTTTCTGTGTAAAGATTACTGAGTTCCTGGAATATGTTGGTGTCACCCAGCTTTCATGGGGATTGTTGGCAATAAACTGCTCATACCTTAATGTCATTACTATGCGTGTAGTTTCATAAAGTGTAGTTGGCAAGTCTATTACTTTATGACAAATAATAATTACATGTCTTCTTTTTATTTCATTTTTATCCTTGCAAAGTTATTTAAGTCATCATTGCAAGTGCTATATATGTAAAAATAGCATGCAAAAGGGTTGGTGAGAGACAAATATGGCACGAGGCAAATTAAAGCTGAATCAAGACACACGGTAGTGTGTCGTGCGGCCCAAGAAGCCGGCGCGTAACACCCGTTAGTATATTGACAGGAAGAAAGAAAACGCAATTTTCGCACCTCCGTAGCTCTGTGCTTCCTTGATGAAACAAGACGATTTTTGCTGTGGACATGCCCTCCAACTGCAGCACTCCACATTCCAAATTTGAGCGAAATTTCTTCACGCGTTGCTGAGATATGCGACTTCAAAAATTGGCTCAGTTTCTTCGTTTTTTTTCTTCTTATTTTTCTTGTCGCACACTTACAAAAACTGCTATAAAATGCGAACGCCACATCCGATTGCATTGAACTTTGGCACACAGAAGGGGGATATAAAGGCGCATCTCGGTACCAACTTTGGCTGGAATACGATAAACAGGCAAAGAGTTATGAGCGATTATTCACGAAAAATAACACCAATATGTTGTCACGCCTGCAAGGTAAACCGCGTATGGGAAGAAGCTGAAAATCGGTGGGTGAATAGGTTAACTATTGAACCTCAAACCTTTTGTGGTTTGAAAGAAATTGAGCTAAAAAACAGGAAGATACAATGAAAAAACCAACAGTGTGTAACAATTATGCAATCGAGATTAGCTAATAAAAAAAAAACGACTGCTTGCCACGTCTACCAGATAAACCGCTTGGGGTAATTCTTTGAAAATCGTTGTACAGATGGAGTAATCATCTTAGAAAGGCTCATCAATGGTGTAGAAGAATCAGACTTAAAGCCTCGGAGTTATAACACAAAATCCAACTTGGTGCAGCAAGTGCGAGATTGAGATACTCTAATAGAGCAGTCATCCTAATAGAGCAGTCACCCTGAAGAGAATTCAAGAAATCAGCTAGAAACAAGAAACCTGTATAGATATCAGCTACACACAAGTCACCCTGTAGAGAGATCAGCTAGAAGAAGTTACCTTGTAGGGAGTTCATGCAACTATGGAAAGAGATAGTTCAGCTAGAAGAAATCACCTTGTAGAGTTCAGCTACAAAGAAACCACCATGTAGAGAGTTCAGCTACAAGCAAATCGCCCTGTGGAGAGATCAATAGAGGAAGTTACCTTGCAGAGAGTTCAGCTACAAAGAAACCATCATGTAGAGAGTTCAGCTACAAACAAATCTCCCTGTAGAGAGATTAGCTAGAAGAAGTTACCTTGTAGAGAGTTCAGCTACAAAGAAACCACCATGTAGAGAGTTCAGCTGCAAAGAAATCGTATAAAATTCTGCCACAAACAAATTGCCCTGTAGAAAGATCAGTTAGAAGAAGTTATCTTGTAGAGAGTTCAGCTACAAAGAAACCATTCTGTAAAGAGCTCAGCTGCAAATAAATCGCCTGTACAGAATTCAGCTACAAACAAATCACCCTGTAGAGAAATCAGCTAGAAGAAGTTACCTTGTAGATTGTTCAGCTACAAACAATTCACCCTGTAGAGAGAGCAATTAGAAGAAGTCACCTTGTAGAGTGTTCAGTTACAAAGAAACCACCATGGAGATTTCTGTAATTAATATATGTATTATATATATAATTTGTACATTTACTGATAAAATATTTAAAGTACATCCACTTCATCTTTTCTTCTTCCTGTGGTAAAAAAAAGATAGGTTAAAAAAGTCCCAAAGCCGGCCTATATGGGGTATACAAATACAAAAAGAAATGATATCTAATCCAAAACAGCAAAGCTGTAAAAAAAAGTGTGCGGCCCTCAAAAAAGCTATGGTGAAAAAAGATGTGAAATCCAAGGTGGCGGCCAAGAAATGGCTGTGATGGTAGGTTAATGGTAAAAATTGTAATAACGACAATTCGGGTGAATTTTGTGCCAAGACCAAGTGGCACAAAAATTCACCTGAATTGTCGTTATTAAAATTTTTACCATTAACCTACCATCACAGCCATTTCTTGGCCACCACCTTGGATTTCACATCTTTTTTCACCATAGCCTTTTTGAGGGCCGCACACTTTTTTTACAGCTTGGCTGTTTTGGATTAGATATTGTATGTCTTGAGACCACTTCTTTAGTGCTATATTTTATATAGTACAAGTATGGTGATTTTTTAACTGGTATAGAGGGCCATCTACAACCTGAAATAAGCAACATGTCTGCATGAACAATTCAAAACTCACAGAGAAGTTTTGAAATTCATTACATGTCTTCAATAAATTGTGCATATCCTGGGCACTACATAGTGTACTATGATGACATGCATATTAATTTGAAAGAGGGTATGGCGAACATTGAAAATGAACTAGTCTTGAGGTTTTGGCCAGTAAATTTGGGAAAAGAAACACAATGTACTCATATAAACAATTGATAATCGCTTACTCGTCTTGTACCATAGACTCCAGTTATTACGCACACATGGTTAAATATTAAGCACATATTGCCTGATAAGTGCACATGGCATACTTGTCTATACACCTGTTTGTTAAGTGCATATAGTTGAAGAATGGCAGCTAATGACCAAATAGTAGATGTGTTACAGTACACTTGTTGCTTTGTCAAGCAGACAGTAATAATGATAGCTGCATGCCACTTTACAAGGTTGCTGTTTCCTCAACTGTTTGACTGAGTAGTGGTATTCAAATTGCTTGAAAAATGTGGTACAAACAAATAGCACCGTTGTAGCAAAAGCTCCTCGTGGTCCTTTATAGGCACATGTGCTTAACTAGCATGGTAACATTTCATAAATAGCTCCTTATAAGTGCATGTGCTTAATAATCAGAGTCTACAGTATAATATTATAGCATGCAGATGTTGCATATTGTTGCTAGTATAGACTGTAGCGTTTAATTATACTGTGGTTTTTTGTTTGTCTGTAGAACTATTTTGGAAGTGTGCTTATCATACAGTGGTATCAATGAATTCAACCCTAGTGAAATTGGTATGTGTGTTTACAAAATGGGAATGTTAATTGTTGTTGTGTCTCATAGCACTGCAAGTGGTCTTAGTTGGTGATGCACTGTTTGTGTCAAGAGGTAATCAACCACGAATAGTCTTTACATCATCTGGCAGTAGTAATATAACGAGTGAATTAATTTTATTATTAAATGATGATCCTGTGTGTATCAATCACACTGTTACAATTATGGTCAGTAGTATATTAAAACTGTTGTGTCGTGATCAGTTTATTTTTACACAGAACATCATTGACGGACAACCTTTACCAGCTGTCAATATGATTCTTCAAAACAACACTGAATTGTCCTTTGACATAACTGGGAATACTAATATTGAAGTGAATTGTTGCTTTAATTGTGTAAAGCTTAACTGACTTTTTCTTCTTACGAATAGTTGCAACTCTTGCCAGCACTTTTACCAACTGTTAGTGGTAACAATGAAGTCATTGCCACTGAAGTAAGATAACCTTGTTCCATGTGTGACATATGGAATTTTTTATAATCCTGTAGGATGAGCCTTATTCATCCACGGTGCAGATTAGACCACAAAAACTGAACTTGACATTAACAGAAAGTATGTACACAAGTACAGTAATAAAATAATGGTTCCACATGTGGTACTTTGAAATAATAAGTCACTCTCTGAGGTTTCTATGACTGGCTATGAGTACAGATACATGAAATTAACATGACCACCTGACGGACTCCTGTAAGTGTTCAAGCTTAAATTGGATGGCTGCAGGATCAAGGCTGTCCAGGTCTAGTCATGGACTTTTTTCCTTTCTGTAATCTTTTGAACATACTTATACTTAACATCTTTAAACAGGCTGTAGAACCAGATATCCTACAGACCTTCAGCACTTGTGCTGTAAAGCCTTAATGAATAAATAAATAAATAAATAAATAAATAAATAAATGCCAATCATTTATGATACCAAGACACAACCCCACTATTACCACAATACTGACCCTCATGTCCTATAGCACTGACAATATGGACATGTTGGTTCAAATCATTTTGTATAGATGTATATACTTGTAAAGACTATGTTTTGTCTTTAATTACTAGGGGATCATGCTACAAGGAAGGTAACGTATTGTAGCTGAACTCTCTACAGAGTGATTTGTAACTTTCTACAGGGTAACTTATTTGTAGCTGAACTCTCTATGAGGTAACTAGTGATATAGCTAGAACTCTCTAAAGGGTCACTTGTTACTTTCTACAGGGTAACTTGTGACTTGTATTATAACTAAATTTTCTGGTGATTACTTGGCTGTACTATCTACAGTTGTAGCCGAACTCTTTACAATGAGACTTGTTTATAGCTAAACTCTCTACAGTGACTTGTCATCTGCTGAACTGCACACATATATTCTAATAGAATACGTAGGCTGACTGTCTAATGGCCAGTAATAGAGTGACTGCACTATTAGAGTACCTTGATTGCACACTTGTTAGACGTAGTTGTTTTTTTGCATTATAACTCAATGGTTTATAACCTGATTATCTGAAAGGCCTTTATGATGATTAATCTACCTATATACCAGTTTTTGGTTCATTTCTTTACAGTTTGCCTGATGAGTTTTTTTTTATCAGCAAAACTAGATCTCATGATTGTTATACACTGTTGATTTTCATGCTGTGTATCTTCATGGTCTTTATTTCAATTTCTTCCAAACCACAAAAGGTTTGAGGTTTGATAGCTAACCTATCGACTTACTAATTTTCACCCTCCCATAAGCAATTTACCCCGTGTATAATCATTAATAGCTCCGCAAATATTAAACATATTCAGACCAAAATTGGTACCAAGATTCATCATTAAATCCACCTTATGGTGCCAAATGCCAAGGTGGTAAAATAATGTGTTTTTTTATGGCAACAGGTGCAAAACAAAGAAAAAAGAAAAAATGTAAAGAAATTAAGTCAATTTTTGAAAACTTATATCTCAGGAATGCCTGAAATGATATTGCTCAAATTTGGTATATGAACTATTGAAGGTGGACAGCATTTTCCATGGAGAAAAATTGTCTTGTTCTATAAAGGCAGCATGGATGAGTGGAATCACATAATTTTTCTTCCCATCAATAACACACTGGTGTGACATGCTGGCATCTTGGGCCACACAATACACTACCATGTGTCTTGATCTAACAACAAATCGTCAAATGTGTGCATTATCAGATGCTTTATATGGTTACAGGTGGGGAGGTATCATTTCAGATTCGAGTTAGGCCATCAGTAGCAGATGCAACAGATTATTACATGTTGATGGACTATTCTTATTCAATGAGAAATGATGTAGCTGTTATAAGAACATTGACATCTTCTATAGGTATGTACTTTAGGTTGTTACTATCATTAAGTGTATTTGTATTGTTACTATATATCATTAAGTGTATTTGTATTGTTATGGTTAGTGCAAACTTTGACATCAACCAATAATCAAATTGGATTCGGAGTTTATGTGGATAAGCCTTTGACACCTTTTATTCATGTGGATCCTGAATAGTGGGTCTATGAATGTCTGCACTCTGTAGCTATGTATATAATGTTGTTATGTAGTGTTACCAATACATGTGGAGTAGATCTAGAAGATTGTATACCAACATTTGGATACAAGCACTTGCTGAATTTAACAGCAGATGGAACTGCTTTTGAGGTGATAAACAAGTGTTTTGTGTCAAACAGAACTTAGTAGGTACTCATGAATATTGTATTCCTATAGAGTATATTAACCAATCAGAAAACATCTCTTAATTTGGATGTTCCTGAAGGAATATTTGATGCTATGTTGCAATCAGCAGTTTGTTCTGATGTGAGTTGCTAGTGTAATAAATACCTTAATTTTTATTATACAAATACAAGAGAAAATTAGGAATTTAAACTTCCAGTGAGTATCATAGAAATGAGGTAGCCTACACCTGCAGCTATACTGGGGTTTTAAATTCTTACTTGAGTCTTATAGCTTGTCAATAATATAGCAATGACTGAAGTAGGGATAAGGTGTCCACTAGATAACTGCAGGTGTAGGTGACCTCCTTTGTTTTACTATTTATTTCTGTGATCCTACTCAAATTTAAATTCCTAATTTTACTTGTTCATTTACATTTTTGTAACATGGTACCGGACAGACCATTGATGAGTTTGAATTCGTACCCTGACTATCAATTTCTGAAACTGTTTGGCCATTCCACTTCATATTCAGGTCCATGATGCATCCATTTTGGGTGATATTATTGGGCAGGAAAGCCCAAACTCTCGGTAGTATTGTACGATGTATTCCTAAAATCGTGTGTGCTATCCCATAATAAAAGTACATATTCTCAATGATAATTTGAGTAATTGTACATAGTAATTGTAGCACTGTTTAAGTAGGAATCCCCCAAAAATGACTTGTACTGCCTAAAACTCCACCTTTAAAACCATCCTAGAAACATCTTATGTGTTGAAAATCACCTTTACAAAATAATATTAGTCCTTCTAACATCAAATACAGCATTGAAAACAAGAAAACACTTACAAGCAGCTGGATATAGAATTTTTTTTTAAATCATCCAAACTCAGATTTTGCCTGCCTGCCTGCCTGCCTGCCTGCCTGCCTGCCTGCCTGCCTGCCTGCCTGCCTGCCTGCCTGCCTGCCTGCCTGCCTGCCTGCCTGCCTGCCTGCCTGCCTGCCTGCCTGCCTGCCTGCCTGCCTGCCTGCCTGCCTGCCTGCCTGCCTGCCTGCCTGCCTGCCTGCCTGCCTGCCTGCCTGCCTGCCTGCCTGCCTGATCATGGTTGCAAGGCTGGAGGCCAAACAAGGCAGCATACAGCCACCATTTTATGCCACAATAACAAACTCATCAGTGGGATGGCCTTTTTAGGATTCTGACAAGTGCATGCCCTCTGCGTCCTGTCCTTTTATCTTCAAACAGGCTTATTATCATCTTCTTCATGCAACAAAACCATGTCCAGGTGTTAATTTTCTGTATCAACACTTCCCTTGAGTAGCATAATTAGATGCCACAAAAATATTTAAAGTTCTAGTTACTGTAAAAGGTACTGGACACCCAGTAGATACCTGTAACTTCATGATAGGTTTGAGACTACGCCCATTAATGATCTTGGTTTGATTAATAATAATAATCAAGTGTGGAGACCACACCTCTTAACAATCTATTTATTCGAGCATGATCACCACACCCCTTATTGGTTTAGCTGTATTTATAATAATAGCACAGTGAAAATAAGGAATAGTGACCATGCCTAGGTCTTGGTAGGCTAGAGGCTGACTTGAGATACTCTAATATAGCAGTCGACCTAATAGAACAGTCACACATTTATAGCTGTATGCTATAACATAAAACTGAATATTTATATATAATTTAAAACAAAGTCACAAGTAATAAAAAGTAGTGAAACAAGATATGAATGATGGTATTACAGCATAAATCCCTACAGTACTGCCCATAGGTAACGTTACAATCCCTTGTGAGTGCTCAAATCCAGGCCACAACTTGACACAACACATGACTGGTACACATCACGTGCGAAGACACGTGGTTACTGGAGCAGCCACCGGAGGGAGCTCGCATGTTATGGCTACACTTGGTGAGTTAGTTAGTGGACACATGCCAAAGAAACTAACGATTTAACAATGGACTACACAAGTGTCAACTGCTCGCGAGTGTAACATTACCTCTGGGCGGTATACTGTACTTTGGCATTCAAGACAATAATTGTTTTAACATGGGCTTTCTCACAGAGCTATATACTATAATACCATCATTGTTTCATTATCGCTTGGATCCCTACTTCATTTTTTTAATTTAATAAATTTTATACACGTACACATAGATATTAGGTTGGAGAGACTCAGCCAGACATGTCATGATAATTCTCACTGATGCACCACCACATTTCTCTGGGGATGGAAAGGTGTGCAAATGAACAGTTATTATTACTCTTGTACAATGTACCCACAGTTAGCAGGATTGGTAAGACCTCATGATGGTGGATGTTATTTATCAAGAAATGCTGATGATGTGTGGGAATACAATAGATCTACAGAGCTGGTTAGTAAAATGAGATAGGTGTGATTTTGTTTATTGTAGACCATGTAGGATTACCCATCAGTCAGTCAGTTAGCTGCTGCATTTGAAGCTAATGACATCATCCCTGTATTTACTGTGGATAACAGGGTTAGATCATTGTATGAGGTTTGTGAAGTGTATATCAAATTGTGTGAATTGATAATGTATTATACAGAATATTGTTGCATTGTTTTCTAATGGATATTTGGAAACTCTTGCAGAAAATTCTTCCAACATAGTTGAAATACTGAACAATGTCACTGTATGTGGAGCATTGATCAATATTATTGCATATAGATGTACCTTCTATTAGAACTTACAGCAGCACTCAATAAAACTTGTCCCTGATGCAGTACCTGGTCTCAATGTCACTATTACTCCATTATGTAACACAAGTGACGGTGAAACTTGTGAAAATACACCATTAAACCAAGAGGTGAAATTAATGTAAAGTGTTTGTTCACTAAAACTACAGCTGGTTTTCAGGTAGTATTCAACGTGACAGTCAGAGCTGAGTACTGTGATGATATGATGACTTCTTTACAAATGAAGGTGCCTTTTGTTGGCAGTGTTGAGATTGCTGTGCAGTGTGTAAGTAAGCTGGTGGTTACAAAGTGTTAGTAATATTTTTGCCAACACATACAGAATGATTTAACACCAGTTACTTCTACAGTAACACCGTCACCTAGTCCAATTACATCCATTAGTACTATGACAGATTCACAATCATTGGTGACAACTACAGCCGTTAATAATATCATAACAGATTCACAATCATTGGTGACAACTACAGCCATTAATAATATCACGACAGATTCACAATCATTGGTGACAGTTCAACCTACTGGAACACCTCAGCCACCTAGTATGTTTGTTCTTATAGCTATGTTAGTACTGGTATTTGCCCTATGGTGCAGGCACATGTAGTGAGAGAAAGATATTAAGGTGCACTTAACAAACAATTTTGTACCAAAAGAATCAGACATACCTGAAAAAGTATAGCAGAAAAATGGCTGCACTAAAAGTGTTGGCAAGTGAAAAATTAATTATTTAATGTTATTGAATGTTAATGTGTCCCTGCTATCTGCAATTGATGGTAGTAACATGGACTTTGCACATAAAAGGTACGGCTGTTCTGCAAGTTCTTTTTACCTTTTTAGCTAGTGTATCTGCATGCACATGCAGTGCTTTAAAACTGAAGAAAGTACATTTTCTTTGGGCTTCCCATAAATTTTTAAGGAAAAATGGTACAATTGACCTAGATTGCCTTGAAATTTCAGTTGCTTCTAGCTACAAGTTTGTACATGTAATGAGAGTAGCTTCAGGGTTTATTGGATCTCAGCAATCTTTGTATGCATTGTGGTGAGCAAATAATTTATGTTTTCCTTAATACACTCTTGTTGATATACCATGACACTCATACTCAAGTGGCTATCTCATGTAAGTAAAAAGGATTAAAAGTTAGCAACTTATAGTGGAGGTATCACAACACCTAAGGTGGAGTTGTGGTTTCAATTGTGGCATTGTTATGCAGAGTTTGAAACGGTTTATATTTTTGAGTTGGTGACACAGCCATCAGATAATTGTGCACTTTAAAGTAAAAATTATAGTGAATTCCTTCCACCTGACAGAATGTTTTTAAAAATTGCAAGGTATTCTGCATACACTACAAGTCTTAAAGATTATGTATAAGGAATAAAATTCAACAAGGTGTCCAGTCATGCGCTCCCTTTGACTAATCAGTTTAGTTAACTGACATCTACTTCATCAGTTTGAGGATGTACTCCAGAGATTGGGAGCTGAGATACACCAACCAATCTAGCTGTTTCTTGTAAAGGAATTCTGCAGCTCTGTCATGTATTATCCTGTTCACCATGCTTCCAGATAAAGTCCATCCAACATTTCACCACAGTCTCAGCCTTTCTATCTGGGACAGCATAAACTTCTGGCTATGTAGTAAAATAATCTTGTATCACCAATGTGTGTCTATATATTTCCAGCTATACTCTTGTCCATATCCTTGAAATCCATTCCCACACATTCAAACTCTCCTCCTACTTTGATACTCTTCACAAGTGGCCTTTCCTTATGTCCTTGTTCTAGAAACACACATAATACAGCTCTCACACTTCTTGTGTACATCCAGTCTAATGGCGATACTGTGCCAGTCTGCGGAAAATTTGCACCAATGTACTCAGTCAGCAGCTTAGTACCAAAACCAGCCTTAACCTGGAACTTTCATAGTGCTGAACTCCATCAAGCAAGAAGTATCCTTTCACCTCCAGAGCTGGCACTTTATTAAGATCAGTCTGGTCTATTTGCTTCTCCAGACAGTAAAATCTGAGGGCTCATGGTTTGGTCATCAGCTAGAGTAATTTGTAAAACAATACTGGTAATTGTCTTTAGCCTGGCTCTGTATATCAGACAGAAAAGAGCATACCTGTACTTGATGATCTGTGTAGACTGTTGTAATACTGCCAATCAATTAGACTTTGACTGCAAAGATCATTGCTGCAACCTCAAGCTCTGTTGGGGGATATTCTGTTCCACTAAGTTTACTTGTCGACCGGCCAATGCCACCATCCTTCTCTTGTTGTCCCAGGACTGCACTTCAACCCTTGCTGCTTGCATCTGTCCACAAATAGAAACCCTTCGTCAGGTCAAGAGGACACACAATATTGGAGTAGAAGTCAGGAGTTGTTTCATCTTGACCAAGCGGACTCACACTCCGCAAACAAAATGGTACTATCAAACCAGTGGCTTTATCATTTCTAGTCAAAGCTGTTAAAGATTGGAAAACAGCAGCCAGGTTGCAAATATTCCTTCTGTAATAATTGAGGAACTTCATACTTGTTTTCACATCAGACCAATCACACAAAACAGTAAATCAAAACAGGTCATCACTTGTGAAATAAATTAAAATAATCCCTAAATCACCACTTAGAGATTGACAGGCATACCAGCTGGGAGACCAGCTCCATCATCAATACTTGTGCCAGATCTCCAACTCATCCGCGATCCTCTCAAACAAAGGCGCGCAGCTCGGATTACAGCAAATGACAGCCATGCCCTGATCCAGCCCAACACCTCACTATAACTCTTTCCCCATCTAATGACAGTTGTATGTGGGTTGGTTTAGAAGGTGTCGATTGACAAACATCTTTTAAATATACTTATTAACAAAAAATACAAAAGATTGCCAAAGTAGTCAAGTTGCAAAAGAAGGATGCAACCTGCAAGGTTTAAAAGTCCTAATTAGAAAATGGCAGTCACAAAATAGCTGTAATGATGTTAATGCTATGACAGCGAAGCTGTCATTATTGACATCCATATTTTTAATGTCATGTCTTCATAATACCTGACTTTATAAAGGCCACATCTTTATAACAGTTTGGCTGAATGTTCTAATTAATCCGTCAAATATTGAACTGTTTCATGTTCAATATCTGTCAGTCTCTCAGCATCTGTGGCCACCATACCTGCACCTGTGACATAGTTAGTTATACTACCATTTTAACCTTTCTTTGGTTGCATCCTTTAAAATTTTTAGCATTAAATGTAACACTACAATATGTAGCATCCACACTGTAAAATTTTGATACCCAAAATTAATAATTTTTGCTGTATACACATGTTGGTAACAAATCTGTCATGATTAACTTTATGCAGCTACTGAGTCTAACAACCTGCTGCCATCATTGATAGTCGGAATGGTTATCCTGGCTCTGTTAGTACCTATCATAATATCACTACTGGTGATTCTGTACTGCAAAAAGTCAGTGACTTGCTGTACAACACTACCCACTGGAGCAACAGTTGAAAAGAGTGATATGCAAATTAAACCTAATTTACCTCCTAGAAATACAAATACAATTAAAGATGATTCAGTTCAAGGTAGCATGAAAATAGAAGATGAGCCAGCTCATGTTAGCAGGAAAATTGAAGATGATTTGTCTGATACTAACATACAAATAGAAGATGATCCAGCTTGTGATAGCAGGAAGACAGAAGATGATCTGGCCGATGCCAACACACATGTACAAATAGAAGCTGATCCAGCTTATGGTACAAGGGAAACAGCAAATTATCTAGTTGGTATTTACACAGATGATCCAGCTTATGCTAGCACACAATTGCAATCTTGTGGTGATGTGGAAGAGACAAGTAATTCAAAGCTCAACACAACATGTAGATCATCATTGTCAGCTGGAAATTATCTCTATGAAGCTGTTTTGTAGTATGTGTGTTGCCAAAGTTTTGAAGTTTTTGTTCTTATCTTGTGTGTAGTATTTTATGCTGTTTTCCTGATAATTGCCAATTATGCCAGCATAGTGTCATTATAATAAGTCAGCAAAAGCATCAGGCGTTATGCCAGGATAATGGGAATGAGAGATGCAGTACACAGTGCACATGCACAAGCAAAACAAATTAAAATAATAAACACATTACATATTACTGTTGCAGTTCAAATAAAAATAGAACTCAACAGTTTATTGACCTGATCCTGACAGATATTCTAATACAGCAGTCACTTCTGTAATACACAGTTACTAAATACTGTAACATGACTTATGTTTGGCAAATCAGCATACAAAGCAGGTTTACAGTCTTTAGTAAACAATATAAAATATGGCAAATAAAAAGTTTGGCGAATCTACTTCGATTTGCCACAAATTTGCTAAACTTAAGTTATGCCAAGCCTAATATATTGTTTGTCTCTAGTATCAAGTTGAAAGCTTTCTATACATTCATGATCATGAGCTAAAGTGTTTTGTACAGATCATATGAATTACGGTGAGGTTTGCAAAAATGTATATCAAGACTCATGGTAGTGAGTCACATGCTCAAAAAAAGCGTGTACCCCAATAAACAAGTGCAACCATGCACTACTTTGACATTTAGCAACATCTTGCAATCCTCACTATAATTCACGTGATCTGTACAATTTTTAACACCTCAGCTCATGAGCCAATGGCAAGCTTTCATCTTGACACTAGAAATAAACAATCTTTGTATCCATACTAATTCACTCACCTAATGTGAGGTTAATTGGTGCCAAAAGCTTGGTTGATTCAATGCTGTCATGCATGCCCTGAGATGGTTTTCTTCAATTATGTAAAATCCATATGATTTTACAATTCATTTCTCAACCTTCCTTTTATGAAGTTAAGTGGTAAATAGAATTTTGGAGGACTTTTCATGAAGATTCCAACTAGAACTTCTTCCACAAGCAGTAACTTTGAAAGGTGCTGCCTGGACACAATTGCCATTGTCATAATTAACACACTATGAGAGGTCAAAGGACGTAATATTATTTCAGAAAGAGATGATGCAAGATCAGTTAAACCTGTGGGCTTTGAGTAGTGTAATGCCACAACAGAAAGAAAAATTAGATCTTGCACAATTTTCTGCAGAATATATTTCTGAAATCTGCAGGCATTTTCTGAAATTTCACATTCTCAGAAAAGTTGTGGGCTGTGGATCAGCAACATAATTACCAATTAGAGTGGCCTGTACAAGCAAATTCACTAACTGGAATGCACAATCAATTGAATTATCATCATGCGCAAGTAATGAAATTTGACAGATCTGTGGTTAAAATACACTCTAATAGAACAGTCACCTATTCTAACAGCATTCTTTATGCTCTGCTAGTAAAATAAGTGCATATGTGAGCCTTTTACTTCCTAACCTCTTTACTGATTGTGCCAAACATCATGCTGTGCTAAAGTTAAAATTTGCATATTTATTTTTATTAAATTGGCTACTAGACAAGCAGAAAAACTGAGGACCAGCTTGAAAATGATTACAGTAAATATATGTAATACAATACATCATTATTTAGTTAAATATGATACAGGATGGGAACCTCAGTAACATAACACTTAGTTTACAGAATCATAACTTGGTGGAGGCTGAAGAGATTAGCTCTCTTTCCATGTTTTCATTACCCATGCATGTATGCTTTAGATGCAATTGTACATGTACTACTGGGTAAGCTGGTTTTTTCTGTGTAGTTTTGTGTGAACAAAGGAGTAGTGTGAAGTGGAAAGAGAATAGCAGGAAATGGTAGAGATTTGCCTGTTGTTAGCCCCTCACTTACCAAATGGAAGCCCGTGTTTATTGAACAGTTTGATCTAGGAATTGGCGAAGAGTGGCTGCCATGTGGGTTTAAATTAGGACATACGGCCTGTTGTGGATTTTGATGAAGGAAACAGCACTTTTGCGTCAAAAAGCGTAAGTACCAAGAACAATGCTGACCACGGTGTTGGTTTAGTAAAATCAACCAAGGCACCTGAGAAGAAAACAGCTATTACACCTATAATCTTGACTACACTCGTTTCATTGTCCCTGTTGGTTCTTCTGAATATGAAAAAGTTGCTAAAGGAGTAATTCCTGCAAATACTTTGACAATATTGAATGTTAGTTACTCCCTTGAAACTATAACAATTAAACCGTTTATAGGTTTACAAAGGACCCTACTTAACTGACAGTGTGCATGTGCATATAGATGCAGGAATGTGTACCTGCAACCTCAGGAAAAGCCACACAATGAGTATGTGGTAGCTGCAGTATGTGTAGGTGCATGACTCCAATGAGGAGACTATCTGTGAAGGGACCTGAGGATGATATGAAAGTGTATGTATGTCTGTTCACTTGTGCTATTACAAGAGCAGTACATTTGGAAGTGGTAACTGATCTTAGTGTTGAAACTTTTCTGTTAGCCTTGAGTGGTTGAAAATCAACACCTAAGACCATAATATCAGACAATTCCTCTACTGGCTTGGCTGCAGCAGATGAACTGAAACAAATATTCAGTTCCACACTACTTAGTGACAGACAAAAAATTGACTGGAAGTTCATACCCAAACGACCTCCTTTGTTTGGTGGATTTTGGGAGCGTCTGATTGGATTTATCAAACTTACTCTGAAGAAGATGTTGTGTAGAACATTTACCACCTTAATTACCAATTCTACAGACATTTAATTATTGAAGTTGAAGCTGTCTTGAATAACAGGCCGCTTACATATTTGTCAAAGACCCACACCCCTTAACTCCATTCAACCTCATTTATGGTCACAGAATAGTAATGCTAACTCACTTGCTGTGTGAAGATGATGAGACAAGTGATGAATTCTTTCAGATTGATGGATCCTATACACTACTGAGAAGGAGAGATAAGGCCCAAGTGCTTGTAATGAAACATTTCTGGGTGAGATGGAAGTAGGAGTATTTAACTTCACTAAGGGAGTTTCATCGAATGACTGGGAGCAAAGTACTCTTGCTATTAGGCCTGATGTAATGTTTATGCTTAGAAGTCTCACGTGTGTGTAACTATTCTTTAGTTTGTATATTAATGAATTGTAAATGGCGTGTGCATGTTAAAGTGCTGGCTTGATCGGTGTTAATCAAGGCGATAATAGCTGAAAATAGGTATAGCTTCTGTCTAATAATCGAGAATCAATCTTTGTTACTATCCAGCCAATCTTCTTCCTCACACATGTTGTGGGTACATTGTTTACTGTTTGGAGTTGTGGTGTAGACTGTGCTGCATTGGATCAAAGGAAAAACACTGCAGCACACCTGTAGTCTTTGAAAGGTGTACAATATAGAAATAAAAGTACACTTTCACCCAAACAACAGTTGTAACACAATACTTTGAGGTTATGTAATGATATTCACATCTCTCTGCAGGGTAATTTATGGTTAAACATGTAGGTGAGCTGAAGCTGTTACAAGGATTCCTAACCAATTACTGATGAATTAGTACAGACATAGTTGATATCAAAATGTCATGATATTCATACTTCAAGATGTATTGCTAAAATGACAATATCGCTTGACCTTTCTAAGGAGAGTATCCTACTCTTGTTAGTAAGCATATACCTCATCAACAACAGAGACTAAATGAGTCACAATTTTAATACAATATATGCATGCTTACATTTAATAGTTTTTGAGTAACCTGCATGTAACTGATTCATTTGCTATTTCTTAGTGATGTGCGATACACCTGAAAGAGTGTATCTGTATCTAACAGCTGTGTAGCCATTGATACAATGCACAATATGGTGCATTTATCTAAAAGTTCCTTGAATGCTATTAAATGTGTGGGCTGATAATAAAGCTAAGTACCAGCTATTACTCACTGCATTGTTATGTAGCAAGCTCGAAAGAGTTCAGGAAAGTGGTAAGCATGGTAGCTACACTGTTATAGTGCAAAAATACAGGCCTTCATATTAAATGCATGGGCAGCCTATGATTCTCCATTGTTTAGTACCAGCTATTACTCCACTGTACTGTTAGGCCAGGCAAAGTTGACTGCTAGTTTCCCCGTTTCAAGATTTTCAAAATATCATGCAGGCGGAAGGTAATTATTCATTATTCATTATGGCTAAACTTGAAAACCTTGAAGAAAACACCAAAATAAACCCACTAGTACAATAACAAAATTATTGTGAATATTTGAAAATCCATGTGGTGGAAATAGCCATATAGTGAAAATTTTGTGGCACTTCTATTAAGGCATACGGGCAGAAACGGGAAACTAGCAATCAACTTTGCCTGGCCTTATATATAACAAGTTTAAAGAGTCTAGAAAACTGGTAAACAATTAAGCTACACTGTTAAATTGCACACAAAACCAGGCTGACACATTTCCGTAATTGCACAATCAAAATACACTAGCATTATACCAGTGTCATGATACAACATGAGTATCATGATATTCTGATATATTGATATCTATTGTACATCACTACTTATTCTGTACTTTCACTGTTTCTGTATTGTTTATGCTTGTAGGTTTGACTTCATCTTCTGTTTTGTGATGTTTTCTGTTAACTGCTCTGTTGCAACAAGTGTTACTTCATGGGCTTAGACAATTGCATACGCATTTCTTGCAAGGCTTTTCACAAATACAGCTCTCATGACCGTCACAAGTATGACACGGTGCTAACAATTCTTGCACCATGGCTGCTTGTGCATCACAAACCACAACACCTTGTTGTTATGTCATAACTTTAAGATATATTAAAGGGATTATATGAGAGTAGGATACTTAGTATGAACTCTTGATAGTACATAGTACATATCCATTGTTTGTGCTAGATAAAGCTGTGCAAGGATTATACAGGGCTTCTCCCAGGGGGTATTGGATTCTTGATGTGTAGAGTATTTGTAGAATTCAAATTTTGAGTCCTCAAAGCTTGTTATTTGATGATTAAGGGGGCAAGCAACTATGTCCTATGGTTTCCGTGAATAAAATTATGTGTTTAATATGAAGCTGTAAAATCAACACAGATACTGTTCTCTACCTGATGAATAACACATGTTGTATATAGCTGAGACATTGAACTTCTGTTTAGTGCAAATCTGAGTGAAATCCTCTGAAGTATGTACAAATTATGGCATGGTTACAAAACACTGTAATTTTAACACTAAAATCGATTCTCCTCCTACAGCTAATTGTGAAACTCCCCAAAAATTCTTGCAGTGGCTTGTATCTTTAAAAGTATGGAAACAGATTTTTAGGAATGACTACTATGGCTTCAAAAGAGGAGATAACTGTTTTTCATAGAAAATTTAAAGAGTTCAATAGCTCAATTGATAAAATACTCCAAAATTTGTAGAATTCTCATTCCTTAGGTCTAAAATACTAAACTGAGTCATAAAGTCAGTACTTCTAACTGGAGATGGTGATTTTTAATTATCACAAACACAACTGATGCAAAAGGGGATGGAAAGCAAGCACAGATCAATGAAAACCAAAATTTTGCATGTGAAGCCATAGGAATTAGTAACGTGCCCCCTTAAGGTACTCAGTCAGGAAATAGAAGCCATTTAATTTTTGGCCCTAACCTATGCAACAGACTAATTACTGATGATGTAAGTACTGGAGTACAATTTTCTGTGAAAATACCCCAAGCCTCAATAGGCCTTTTCGTTTAACTAACCAAAATATGTCATTATTATTAATTACTTCTTTCACTTTTCTGGAGTGTGATATTGCTAACCACAACTCACGGTTCCCATTGACTCTACATTTTTTTAAATGAAACTTTTTCATACTAACAAAGTTTTTTGTATTGTATTGTATTAATGCTTTACAGTGACCAGCACTGAAGGTCTGCAGCAACATGTGCTGCAGCCTTAGGATTACCTAACCTAATTTTAAGGACTTAGACTTAGTGACTTATAGCTGAAAAGGTGTTTTGAAGCATTACAAGCCTACCACGAAGGGATGTTTCCCTCTCACAATTCACTGTCTTTTCAACTGGGGGATTCCATATAGTAGCCCATCTATAGTTCATCTATGGATGGTTAATCATTGCACATTATGAAATTTTCACAGATTTTATTTTCATGGTTGCTGTGTTGACCACAAAATTCGTAAAATTATGTACCGTGAAATTTCCACGCGGACAGTATGGTTACACAACCACAGAATTTTTAAAAAGGGCTAAAATGTACGGGAGCCTGTTGACATGGTATTTTGGTTGATGTAATGTACTCCAGCTGTCAATTAAGAAACCCTACAAAGTTAATGAATACTTCTATGAAAAATGAAATGGTCTATTGCACAATTTGCAATGAGATAACTTATCCAGCCACTGGTGGGATATCTGTAATGAATTAAGCCTTATGATGAACTGCATTCATAGGACTACAGCTACTTGTGCAAACTGTCATTCTCAACTACACCGACAATAGAGTGTGTCATCCAGCCGTAAGAGAAGCACACGTGAATCATTGAGTGACAATGGTAAAGTTAAAGATGTCTAGATTATGTTGTTATGTCCTGTGGTAGCATATCTGGAGGAGGCAGGTGATTATGATGCTTTGGCACCCTCTGGTTCTGGACTAAGCCAGTATGAACTAAAGCAAGCTGTGTTGAGGGCCTCACAACACAAACATGCTAGAAGATAATCACTGCTCACTACCAAGTTGTGTAGCTAACACTTGCTCACATGATCACAGTGTAAATTTGTATCCTATATTACAATGAAAATAAATTCCATTTCTTTTGTTCCCAAGTTACAAATAAAACCTTTGAGGACAAACCTTTTTGTGATGGCATGGGTACTAATACCGAATGAAACATGCTGCATGTAGAATCACCTTCACTGTAGTGTTGTGGGTAGTGCTTGTCTAGTGTGTAAGTAACAGCTGTGGCCCCACAAATTCTTTCTCAGACTATAACTAGCAGTCACTCCTGATGTAGTATCACAATTCATTACATTTCATAAGTGCATGCAGTATATGTGACTTACAAATATAGTGCAGACATGTAGGCTCATGATATCACTGATAGTGGGTGTAAGCAGTTTGTGCTGGTGATGTGAGGCCACCATTAGTCATCATGTGTATGTATCATAAGGAAAGGATATTCCTGTAAGAAAGATTCAGGAATCTCCTATTCAGGAAGAACCATGGCTACCAATTTTTAATGGGATAATAACATTTGAAAATAGCTACAACTTCACCACAGTACAAAACTTACACTATGTAACTAGGCAGTACAAAAAGTTTCCCTAATCATCTCATACTGGCGAAGAACCTTAGCACTGTAATGCCACAAGGTTATGGAAAGTTTTTGTAGCAATTTACGTACACCTATAGCAATTAAACTTTGAATGTATATATACGTAGACTGTTTTAACTGTGGTTCTGTCAACAACTTAAAAAAGATGGCTTGGGAAAATGGTGACCAGACACCAAAGGTCTCGCACACAAGGAGGGGCTAAGATCTCCATTCTTGTATACATCAAAGAAATACTTATTACATAGCTTTTAGTGTGCTAGTACATATTGCTGTATTCCTTTACTGCAAAATCACCTGAAACTGTTACCCCATTTGACCAGTAATGACTCTTCAGTTCTAAGATTTCAAAATTATCTGCAGAGGCCCGCTAGCTATATACTGGGAGCCGGGTGAGAATTTGCTGATTGTATAACTAGCTAACCATGCCTTAGACCTTAGAGTGGAACTCCCTTTTTAAAGAGTCTGGCCTGAAGTGTGTAACAGAAATTTGAGTCAGTTTCTAGTATATCAGAACTGTGGGATCTAAACTGTGTGCGTGCACGTGTTTGCCTTGCCAGGGCTCCAGCTGCTTTAAAGTTTCTTGGTAGCTACCCCTACGTCTAGGCCCCTCATTTATTTTCTGTACATTTGTCTTAAACCATAAGATGTGGACTATAAATCAATAAGTTACTAGTACGATTGATATGCATATGCTGCTGTAGATAAGTTTGACAACTAAAAATAATTCTCAAAAATTAAAATGTTTGGTTCTCGGGTAGTCCACGTGCCAGACGATTATTTGCCGCCCCCATGCGCACAAACCGCAAGACGGTCATATATCCACGATCCAGGTGTATAATATAGCGAATTTGCCCTGCCGGTTCGTATATATAAATAATGTTTTTCACTCTTTCCCACAATAAGAGCATTTAGTTCGTGCAAGAGCGTTTACAGCTATACTGAGATTTAGCTTTAGTTTGCCGTTCAATTCTTACGAGGAAAATGGTTCGCTGTTCAAGCAGCTGCTATACAGCTATAATAACTGGAGTGATCTTGTTAGGATGGAGCGAAATGGTAGAGTCTTTTAACATAGATGCAGGGCGACCTTTAGTGGTGCACTACTCCCCCGCACTTGGCAGTGACGCGGATGATTTGTTCGGATACAAGATCGTATTGTACACTGATTCTGAATCTGGGACTAACAGGTATAATCTGCACAATCTCACGTGTACAGATATAACTACGCACTCAGGGGCGGATCCAGTATGTCCAGGGGCAAAAAAAGGGGGCTAGTTGTGGCCAAAAAACTAGTTGTAAAATTAATGACTTTTGGCTAGTTGCAAATGGTGATTGGGCTAGTCAGGCTAAAATAGCAAGCACACCACAGAAAAGTATAACCTCCAGGTTACAGGTTACGTATAATATTATTGTGCATATGTGTGCAGCTTAAATCTCTTTACAGATATTTGGCTATAACTAGACCTACCTCAAAATCCTACGTATCTTGAGATAGCTATTTTTCAAAAAATTTCTCCACTATTTGATTAGAGATTGCCTTGACAGTTCAGCCTATAGTCATAGTTACTTTTATTACAGTCCATGATTAAAATTGCCCTAAAATCTAGCTAATAAAACAAGTATCTATGCTGCCTATAGCTATATGTAGTTCTTTATATCCTTTCATTTCACCATTTCCTTAAAACATCCAGATTTCAGTCATTTCTCTCAAATTGCTTCCAGATTTAATCTCATCACAGCTACATTTCAAAATTTTCCTGGGGCAGTATATGTCCCAGCCCCCCCTAGTCCCCCTTTGGCGTTCCCCATCCACTGACACTTCACTACACAAGTTCTCTCTTCACTACTTTAGCTATTTAGACAATGACAACAATAATTATGGAGTACAATGTGTATATTCATCAAACATGAATGCAATTTTTGTTTACATGTGTAACAACTGATGATGTAACACTTTCACACCTCAGATCAAAGGAATTCTTTATCATACACTAGTAGGGACCACAAAGGAGTGGGTATGGCCCACAAAATAATATCACCCAAAAAACAGCCTCAATTTCCCCCAACCGCGATCAAGCAGTATTGGTTAGGTGAAAGCGGTCCAAACAAGCTTTCAGATCAACTCGAAATGCTTTCAACAAGTTGCTACGGAATTTTAAAAATAATTTATTTAACGGAATTTTTTACTGGCTGAGTAAGTAAGTGACTGACTGACTGACTGACTGACTGACTGATGCCTTCAGACAAGCGTAACTCGATAACGGCTAAGGCTACGGGCTTGATTTTTTCACTGTTTGACATCGCTTCAGCCCGAAAGGTGCCTTCTGGCATACCACAGTACGTACAATGCATTCTTCATAAACTTACCAGTGTCCTCCTTTGTGTCCCATTCATCTTTGCTGACAGTGAGAAGTGGCCTTACTAATGAGGTGGCCAAAAATTAAATACATGTAATATGAGGAAAAATATGTTTGGACTTGCTGGACCTGCATGGCTACTATAACGAAGTGGCCTCATTACTGAGGTGGCCACTAAGTGAGGTGGCCACTAAGTGAGGTGGCCACTAAGTACTTTATTTTATCTATACAGGTTGATAGTGTCTGCTCCAGCTGGATCAGCTCCTGGTGGAGTATTAAAGAGAACTGGTTTGATCTACACTTGTCCAGTTACCTCTGGGGAATGTACTGGTTTAGTTGGTAATGTATACAATCCTACTGATGGTAGACTATTTGATGTAGAAGGTGAGTAGTGTCATTGTCATAGTTGCATTTGCTATATATACATGAGAACATTCTTATTATAATATAAATATGGAGGTTTACACTTTACCATCAGAGAACAATGACCAGAAGACATATTACCTTCATGACACCTTGACAGTATTGGTTGAATATAATCAAGTCCAAACATGCCTTCTAAGCAATCTGAAACATTTCTAATGAATTCCTATGAAATTAAAGAACAGCATTAATTTTCTGTTGACTGACTGACTGACTGACCAACTGATTAATCTGATGGGCTAACTGTTACCTTCATATACAAGTACAACAGAACAATGGCTAATGTTATGGGTTGTATCATTTCACAGTTAGACATTGCGAGGACCTATATACACATTGAGCTGAGCCTTGAAAAAAGACATTTAATAACTCAAGGATGAAATTGCACTAGTTCTTAAAATACAGCTAATTTGTAGTGCTGTTTAACCTTGTTAAAATAATTCAAAACTAATTTATTTATTCTATGGGAACCATAAAAGTGTTTAGCATATTATGAACCTTTTCTGAACGCATATTGGAGCCAAATCACACATGTCTACCCTTGACACCTTTATTGTCACCACTAATCATATGGTTAGCTGTACCACTTCTCTTTTTTAGCAAACTTGTACATACTTTAACATGTGCCTTTTGGAGATACAATGCATGCATCATGGATTCACCATTGTTCTTTGTGTCCCATGCAATTCATCAATGGCTTTATGTGTTTGGTATTACATACAACAAACTTTTTTTCACTACACCATCTGTAGCTAGACTACACAAATGGGTTGAACACTGACATGCTTTGCATGCTGTTCTCCAAGGCTGTGTATCAGGAAGAAATAGCTTAAAACAGGAGCAATGTAGCAGGTCAAAGAGTGTGTGTTGTGGGGTTTGGGCAACTTTAACAATGTAATTTTGATAGTGGAGTTTGAGTCATACAACAGTATGCTAGTCATGGGGATCTGGAACAAGAGAAATTTTAGACAGATTTCATTATGCTTTGTAAGGTAGCAAGTTACAAAGAAATGTAAAAATGACTGTTCTATTAGAGTGATTAAATGTTTTATTAAAGTAATTGACTGCTCTGTTAGAATATCTTACTTTTACATGCAAGCATTGCCGTGGGAGAATGGCCTCCGGTTTCTTAAACAAACTGGCTACTCTTATCAGTAATTGGTATTTGAGGATTTATTTTGTTATGCAGTTTATAGTCTAATAGGTCTGGAATTCTTCTTCCATTGATGTGGTAGGTGTCCTTGCTATTATTATTATCAGAGCTACACAGTACCCAGTGCTGAAGGTCTGACAACAACTTGTGCTATAGCCTTTGAATTACCTAACCTAATACTGAAGTTTTGGACAGTGAAAAAATTATTTAATTCAGCTGGGCAGAGTGGAAGATTCCAGACACACAAATATTACAGTATTACAGATGTAGATACATTGCTACTATAACTTAAACTAGAAGCTTTATGTGACAACACTATAACTAAAACCAAAACTAACAAGTACACAAAAAATAAACTGAAGTACTGAAACAAGCTGGAGTAGTGCACGAAATTAAATCACAGTAAAACAATAAGAAGTGTTACATCCCTACTGTGCTCAAGATACCATAATAAAAGTGCACGGTAGGGTTATAATACTTCATATTGTGTGATTTAATATCGTGCACTACTCCAGCTAGTTTCAGTACTTTTTATTGATGTGCTATGGTCCCTACTCTAGTTGAGAATTCCATTTTTTGTGTACTTCCTTGTTAACTTTTTTTGTAAATACTTATTATGACTGGTGAACCCTCACATACCACATCTGAAATGGCACTGTGCGCCCCAGCTATATCAATTATCTTCTGAAAAGTTAAGTATCCATTAAGCTTCGTTGTCAGCTATGTTCAACTTGTTACGCAGCAGTACAAATCAAGAACTGTTCGAAAAGCACCTCTGCAATCAAAATAGCCACTATGAAAAATACGGACAATTTCCATTTCGAAGGGAAGCCATCATGTGCTACCGCCAAATTTACACTTTTCGCTGTCAGCAAAGATGAAAGGGACACAAAGAAGGGCACTGGTAAGTCCATGAAGAATGCATTGTACATACTGCAGTATGCCAAAAGGCACCTCTTGAGCCGAAGCGACATTGAACAGTGAAAACAAACAAGCCCGCAGCCTTAGCCGTTATCGAGTTATGCTTGTCTGAAGGCATCAGTCAGTCAGTTACTTATACTCAGTCAGTCAGTAGAAAACTCCAATTTTTAAAAAATTCTTGTTGAAAGCGTTTCGGGTCGATCTGAAAGCTTCTTTGGGATTAGTTCTACATAACCAATACTGCCTCATCGTCGTCTGGGAAAATTGAGGCAGATTTTTGGGTGATGTTATTTCGTGGGCCACGCCTACTCCTTTGTGGTCCCTACTATACAGTACTATTGTACTGTATGATTTTTCATATGATGAAAACTAAAATTACAATGCGTTGCTAAAACAATACTACTTTGAACAGGTAATTCAGAGGAAGATACGTCTGCATCTGGAGATTCATTTGTTGAATATGGAAATTTCGTAGAAGAAAAGTCTGGCCAGTTTCTAGGTGTGGATATGCAAGCATCTGGAGATCAGTTTGTTGTATGTGACTATTATCATTTTGTACAATGTTTACTTACTTGTTTGTCACTTACAGTGCTGCGCACACCGTTACACCAATTTAGCTGTGAACACTGTTTGGGGAAGATGTTTTTTATCAGATAGAGGTTTACGAAACTTCAGAGTGATATCTCCTTGTGATGAAGGTCTGTCACATCTCCATACTATTGTATGTAGTAGTTACACCAGTCTACACCACAAACTTTTATGACTTGATTTTAACTTTGACTTGTTTTAGAATGGGTTGCCTGTTTTGTAACATATTGTTTGACCAGATTTACAAATAGTAATTGCTCTGACCTTTCCATAATTGGTCAATTTTGAAGTGGGTAAAACAAAGAGGTCAACCCATTTTAAGACTGGTCAGCCTGATTTGTTTGGTTTTTAAAATGAATATGCTACAGTACATGTATAGGTAGGTAGCAATTTAAAATGGTTTGTGTCATATTTTACTGCTGCTGCTGCTGCTGCTGCTGAGGTTGCTATCAGTAACTCTTTTCTCTGTTTTCTGCATGTGTACAGTTGCCAACTGGTGGTTTGCTGCAGGTATTATTTGCTTTTATAATGATGTTTCCAATTTTATGCGTGAGTTTGCAGGTTAGGTACTAGTGTCTGTTCCTTTGTTATAGCTGCTTATCAGTTAGTTGCAATTATAGTCATGTAGCTATCATAACAGTAGCTCTTGTTATAATTGTAAACCACTCTATAATGCATGGGTCCTAAGACTACTAGCATAGATTAAGACCCACAAAAGTTCAAATGATCTTGTAGTGTGGAGATGCATCTGAAGACTCCAGGAACACAGAACAAAGTGAAGTCATCAGCTAAGATTTGCTAATACCATTGAATCTAGTGTTTCAGAATTTCGCATGGTTTCATGAACAATAATAATGACACATATACAAGCTTCATGTTTAGCTAATAAAACAGGTCAACCCATTTCAGACCTGGTCAACCAGGATTATAGATTTTAAATCAGGTTGTGATACGATCGCTACTAATATTATTATTAAGTTATGATGAACAACCTTTATATAGTCCATATTTGCAGCAAGGAGCTAACTTAAACTTATTCAAAGTTTTTAATGTGTACTTACTGATGAAATAGTCTCGTGAGCCAGCCATACTTGAAGAGTGTGTGGGCATGACAAAAAATATCTTGTAACTTTTGTCAGCATTTTGTTGACAGGCAGAAAGCAATTTCATGACATTTCTTCTGGTAGAATTCAGTCAAGTGGTGTTGCATCCTTTTATGTACTAACTGTTTTAATTGGCTTTACCACAATTTGGCAGTGTCAAAAAAAAACAGTGGTGAAAGTCACCAGATGGTATTTTTCATGCACACCCACAGAAAGAAAAAAATAGCTGGTTTGATGCAATAAGACCATCACCTTTAGCTCTTCGCTATATTGTATTAATATTAGATATTGTGTTTATTGTGCAGCCACATATGTATTTGTTAATATGTATACTTTTAACAGTCTCCACTTCTCATCTTCCATCAAAGTTTGGTGTTTGTCAAGCAGGAATGTCTGTGGATATTTCTGTAAGTTTTGTCTACTATCATGAGTGATGGAAATGAAAGAAGGGGTGGGGTACCTTTCTCCCTTCCTCACTTTTTAGGTGATCAATAGAGTAGTCAACAACTCTAATAGAACAGTCACGTCTATTTTATTATCACAACTCATTATATAGTTACCTGTAAAAGCACAGTGGAAATAGTTTTTACCACTATCTCAGAACTTCTAAAACCATGAAAATTAGGAGCATGTTTCCAAAACCTTATGGAGTGATGCATGAATTATTATGTTCAACGCTACCATGTAAATTTCTGTTATTCAATCTGTTCCACTGTGACACTGCCCCCACTGTTATATTCAAACTTTTTGATGTCAAGAATTATTCTCCTTAAAGTTATCCATTGTTGTGCACAACCACACTATGAACACTGTAGTTAACTGATTGTAGACAGAATCTCAGAAACATTATGATTTTACATGTACACATATTGTGTAACAGTGGATTGAACTGATATAATAGAACAGTATTACTCTATTGGAAGAACCAAAGCCAATTTTTACAATTAGAAGCTGGGAAGAATAAGAACTTTAAGTTCAATTAGTGATCATAGACATAAAAAGTAGTGAAACAAGCTAATACAATGTATGTATTGTACAAAGAGTAGCTGTATTAATATTTAGAAGAGATACAATGCATTGTCTCCTCAACCTTCTCCTGCTTATCCAGTTAACTACCAAAACAAATTAAGTTGCTCTAACAGAGCACTTTAAAAGTACATACAGTCATTACAATATCACATGTGTTTGAATTTACTAGCCAACAAGACTAACACTGGCACTAATCCATATAAAAATGTATTATACATCCTGTTTAGATCACTTAGAACCTCAATGACCACATTCACTGTAAAATTGAGATAACACTATAGTATATAACTAACTTCTCCCTGACCACCTGCACCTTGGCTTGGGTGTGTCACTCCCCTATCAGCTCCTGTTCCCCTGCATCAAGTGATGTAACCAAATGAATATGTATCAACAAGTAATGATGGTAATTAATTACCTTACTAGGTTGCCAGATTTTTGAAATGACTTCTGACATTTCTGTTAATTAAACTGATGTTGTGAACAACAATCAGTCTGGTAATCTACTGTCAAAAATATTTTTACCATATATATGCAAATGGAGAAACATTATTATCTGGTAATTAACTATAGATGAAAGTTCAGTGCTAAATGCATTTGTTTTTTGTGAATCTTTAGAACAATGCAATTTTCGGAGCTCCTGGAGCTTTGGACTTTAGAGGTACTGTGTGACTATGTACATGTGTAGCACTCTGAGCACAAAAACATTGTTACGGAGCACATTTTTAGGCATAAAGTGTGCATTATGACACTGTTTTGTGCCTTCATTTATAGAGTGTAAGTTAGTTAACTATAAAAATAGCATTTAGGTATGCATATCAGGCTTGGGGTGATTGCACAAGAATTACGATTATAATTACTTTTCTTTCTGTTGTAATTACAATTAAAATTATTTTTAAAAATGTGCTTAATTAAATTACAATTACTGTCTGATTACAATCATGTCATGATTACATTGTGTTTGCGTGTGTGTGTGTGTGTGTGTGTGTGTGTGTGTGTGAAATACAAATCCATGTACAACAGGGCAGATCTAGGATTTTGCTAGGGAGGGAGTGGGTACACAATCACTCCACAGTGTACAAAGCACACTCCACAAAATGTGAGCCATGAGCTTTCTAGGGCTGGGGGAATGCCCCCCCAGGAAATTTTGAAAATTTAACATTCTGGGATTGAATTTGGTGGAAATTGTGACTGAAATTTGTTGATAGTTCAACACTGGAAGTATAAATGCTAATAGTATATCTACTGAGTTAATAACCAGACTTAGTATAGTGTAAAGGCCTAGAAAAAGTAGCATTCTGAGATTGAATTTGGTGGTAATTATGACTGAAATTTGCTGAGTTCAACACTGGAAGTACGAATGCTAATAGTAGCTATATACTGAACTAGAAAGAATTATATGTATATATAGTATTAGGTTTCCTCAAAGAAATTTTGAAAAATAAACTTTCTGATATTAAATTTGGTGGCAATATTGACTAAAATTTGTAAATGTCTATGAAAATTTAATGCTGGAAGCATGAATGTTACTGAGCTGGTAGTAGCTATAAAGTCTATAGGAAATTTTGAAAATTTGACTTTTGAGAATGATATTGGTGCTAAATTTAGCTGAAATTAAGTTGAAAAATTTTACTGAATGTTCAAATATTACCAAGCTACAAAACAGAAATAGCATAAAGTTCCCTGCACAAACATCACAAAGTATAGATAATCCTAGCATGTGGTGTGCAGCTGCATCTCCAGAGAATTTCTATAGTCACTAGAGTGTGGATAGATTCAGTAACTCAGTTTAGAACAGGTGTTTTAGTTGTTTAAAATGACAAACAGTGTTTTATAATTATGTTACTCTTGACTGTTTTATTAGAATAAATGACTGTTCTATTAGAGTATCTTGATTTCTAAATGTAGAGGGTGCTCTAACCCACCTAGTTCCTCTTGTGCTATGTGTATATGGATACCGATTTTCTAGAGACAGATTTATTATTATGCATAGCATCCAATAATGTATGATTTATGTCTAAGCCTAAGGTGCCTAGCTATGTTCAGTGATCAACATCATGAAAATTCTGAAGGAGGGGCCCCCTAACTCCCCCTCCCACCCAGATCTTCCCTGTACAAGGAATTCAACAAATAAGTTAACAATCTATTTGCAAATAGGTATTTAATGTGTGTTTCTCCAACCAGTTATACAGCTACATACAGTGCTCCCTCTATTATCCGAACTCATTGGGCCTTGAGGGTGTTCAGATATTCAAAAAGTTCAGATAATAGAATCCCATTCATTTTATATATAGAGCCCTGTACAAATACTCTAATAGAACACACACCACTTTAGACAGAATACTCTAATAGAACAGTCACCTCCATAGTTTGGATAACCAAAAATTTGGATAATCAATGGCCGGATAATCAAGGGATCACTGTATACCACCACACATCCTGTAGTATGCACAAACACTACAATAAGTTGGTGTCACAGAGCTATACAATTACTTTAACAATGTATTTAATATTACATATAGAGTTTGAAAACTTTGATTGATTACAATTACTTAAAAGATTACGATTATCCCTCTCTGATGTATATCTACTCTTGTAATATTTAATTACTCAATGTTCCTAAACAGTATCTGTAATTTGTTACAGGAGCACTGTTTGATGATTCAATGCCAGTTGAATTCTCAATGGGAGAAGCAACAGATAATTATTTTGGATATGAAACAGCAGTTGGTGCCATATCATCCACAGCAGGTCAGAGCTGTGACTAGTGTACATTTAGTGTGTTGTTTTACATCAGTGAGTTCAGTAAGCAAGGTTATTGAAATTGGCAAATCAAGACCTTATCACTTAAACTATAGTGTGATTTGCTCTTAACAGACTCTATAATTGTAGCCGTATTTGCTAGAAGTTGGTATTTTTCAAATTGAGTGTTTTCTTTACTTGTATTATTATTATTATTATTATTATTATTATGATGTGCTTTTATGTAGATGCTGTTGTTTCTGCAATTGGTGATTCAAATAGTTTTGGAAGTGTGAGCATAAAATTGTGTAGTATAAATTATGTTATGTTATGAGGATAATTCACATAAAAAATGTAAGAACTATATCTAAGCAAAGCTATGACTCAAACAGAATGTAACACACTGTATCTTCAATAGTATATAGCCCACATATTTGTGTACATAGTCCCACATTATATATACTACGTATATCACATGGTCAGCTACATATGCACTGTAGCTATGTCGTACAGATTATACTTTATAGCATTAGTTTACAACTGTTTGTTCATACATTGTTTGTTTTTTAAAAGCATTTGGGGCCATAGTTAATGATATTATCACATAGGTCTATAGTATTTCAACTTCATCGCTATCTAATACAAGTAGGGTTGAAGGAAGTCAGGTATGATTATCATCGTTGTGTTAAATACACAATTAAAAGTATTTTCATTGTCCAAGGTTGGATCTGGTTTTGGATTTTCATTGGCTACAGCAGATCTGAACAATGATGGGTATAGCGAATTGTAGTTGTCTGTTATGTCAGTTATATTATTATTGATGTATTTGAATCTAGAAAGTTAGCCTTTCCTTTTTCACAAGTTAGAAAAGTATTCATTTTTGATGATCTAAATGCTCCCATTGAAAATGATGGCAATTGAATGAAATGTGTCAAATCAAACAATGTATACAGCAATTATGTATTGTTATGTGAAAAGAATAAGAGGATTCTTGGGAATAATTGAATTCAAAATTCATGACTTTTACTTGCTGTATAATAATATCTAATCCAAAACAGCCAAGCTGTAAAAAAAGTGTGCGGCCCTCAGAAAGGCTATGGTGAAAAAAGATGTGAAATCCAAGGTGGCGGCCAAGAAATGGCTGTGATGGTAGGTTAGTGGTAAAAATTTTAATAATGACAATTCAGGTGAATTTTTGTGCCGCTTCACAAAAATTCACCTGAATTGTCGTTATTAAAATTTTTACCACTAACCTACCATCGCAGCCATTTCTTGGCCGCCACCTTGGATTTCACATCTTTTTTCACCATAGCCTTTCTGAGGGCCGCACACTTTTTTTACAGCTTGGCTGTTTTGGATTAGATTTCATTTCTTTTTGTATTTGTATACCCCAAAGCCGGCCTATGGCCAGCTTTGGGACTTTTTTAACCTATGCTTTTTTCTTTACTACAGGAAGAAGAAAAGATGAAGTAGATGTACTTTAAATATTTTATCAGTAAATGTACAAATTATATATACTGTATAATACATATGTGACCGGATTTGCGAAAAGGGGTCCAATTTGCCAACTTTGACAATTGATAACTTCAGATTGGAAAGAGCTATTGCCTTGATATTTGGGCAGTGGTGAGCACCACTATAGCTGAATACATGGTGAAATGTTCAGGTTAATATGTTACTTGAACACTGAGTTATGGTCTCCAACATTTACGGAATTGGATGTGTGTGGAAGACCCCTTTTCGCAAATCCGGTCACATATATTGATTACAGAAATCTCCATGGTGGTTTCTTTGTAACTGAACACTCTACAAGGTGACTTCTTCTAATTGCTCTCTCTACAGGGTGAATTGTTTGTAGCTGAACGATCTACAAGGTAACTTCTTCTAGCTGATCTCTCTACAGGGTGATGTGTTTGTAGCTGAATTTTGTATAGGTGATTTGTTTGCAGCTGAGCTCTTTACAGAATGGTTTCTTTGTAGCTGAACTCTCTAAAAGGTAACTTCTTCTAACTGATCTTTCTACAGGGCAATTTGTTTCTGGCAGAATTTTCTACAGGGTGATTTCTTTGCAGCTGAACTCTCTACATGGTGGTTTCTTTGTAGTTGAACTCTCTACAAGGTAATTTCTTCTAGCTGATCTCTCTACAGGGAGATTTGTTTGTAGCTGAACTATCTACAAGGTAACTTCTTATAGCTGATCTCTACAGGGTGATTTGTTCGTAGTTGAATTCTGTACAGGTGATTTGTTTGCAGCTGAGCTCTTTACAAAATGGTTTCTTTGTAGCTGAACTTTCTCCAAGGTAACTTCTTCTAACTGATCTTTCTACAGGGTGATTTGTTTGTAGCTGAACTATCTACAAGGTATTTCTTCTAGCTGATCTCTCTACAGGGCGATTTGTTTGTAGCTGAATTCTGTACAAGTGATTTGTTTGCAGCTGAGCTCTTTACAGAATAGTTTCTTTGTAGCTGAACTCTCTACAGAGTGATTTGTTTGTAGCTGAAATCCCTACAAGGTAACTTCTTCTAGCTGATCTCTCTACAGGGTGATTTGTTTGTAGCTGAACTCTCTACAGGTGATTTGTTTGTAGCTGAACTCTACAAGGCGATACTTCTAGGTGATCTCTCTACAGGATTCCTTGTTTCTAACTGAACTCTCAACAGGGTGATCTGTTCATAGCTGAACTTTCTACTGGGTGATTTGTTTGCAGCTGAACTCTCTAAATGGTGGTTTCTTTGTAGCTGAACTCTCTACAATGTGACTTCTTCTAGCTGAACTCTCTGCAAGGTGACTTGTTTCTAGCTGATCTCTCTACAGGGTGACTTGTTTCTAGCTGAAGGTGATTTGTTTGTAGCTGAACTCTCTACATGGTGGTTTCGTTGTAGCTGAACTCTCTACAAGGTAACTTCTTCTAGCTGATCTTTTTCACTGCATATTTGTTTGTAGCTGAGTTCTCTACAGGGTGATTTGTTTGCAGCTGAACTCTCTACATGGGAGTTTCATTGTAGCTGAACTCTCTACAATGTGACTTCTTCTAGCTGAACTCTCTACAGGGTGACTTGTTTCTAGCTGAACTCTCTACAGGTGATTTGTTTGCAGCTGAACTCTCTACATGGTGGTTTCTTTGTAGCTGAACTCTCTACAAGGTAACTTCTTCTAGCCGATCTTTCTACAAGGTGATTGAGTTTTTTGCAGCTGAACTCTTTACATGGTGGTTGCTTTGTAGCTGAACTCTCTAAAAGGTGACTTCTTCTAGCTGAACTCTCTACAGGATGATTTGTTTGCAGCTGGATTCTCTACGTGGTAGTTTCTTTGTAGCTGAACTCTCTACAATGTGACTTCTTCTAACTGAACTCTCTACAGGGTGACTTGTTTTTAGCTGATCTCTCTACAGGGTGACTTGTTTCTAGCTGAACTCTCTACAGGTGATTTGTTTGCAGCTGAACTCTCTACATGGTGGTTTCTTTGTAGCTGAACTCTCTACAAGGTAACTTCTTCTAGCTGATCTTTCTACAGGGTGATTTGTTTGTAGCTGAATTCTCTACAGGGTGATTTATTTGCAGCTTAACTCTCTACAAGGTGACTTCTTCTAGCTGAACTCTCTACAGAGTGATTGATTTTTTTTGCAGCTGAACTCTCTACATGGTGGTTTCTTTGTAACTTAACTCTCTACAGGGTGATTTGTTTGTAGCTGAACTCTCTACAGGGTGATCTGTTCATAGCTGAACTCCCTATAAGGTAACTTCTTCTAGCTAATCTTTCTACAGGGCGATATGTTTGTAGCTGAGTTCTCTACAGGGTGATTTGTTTGCAGCTGAACTCTACATGGTAGCTTCTTTGTAGCTCTACAATGTTACTTCTTCTAGCTGAACTCTCTACAAGGTGACTTGTTTCTAGCTGATCTCTCTACAGGGTGACTTGTTTCTAGCTGAACTCTCTACAGGTGATTTGTTTGCAGCTGAACTCTCTACATGATTGTTTCTTTGTAGCTGAACTCTCTACAAGGTAATTTCTTCTAGCTGATCTCTCTACAGGCCGATTTGTTTGTAGCTGAACTCTCTACATGATGGTTTCTTTGTAGCTGAACTCTCTACAAGGTGATTTCTTCTATAGCTGATCTTTCTACAGGGTGATTTGTTTGTAGTTAAACTCTCTACACGATAGATCTTTGTAGCTGAACTCTCTACAAGGTGATTTCTTCTATAGCTGATCTTTCTACAGGGTGATTTGTTTGTACCTGAACTATCTACATGATGGTTTCTTTGTAGCTGAACTCTCTACAAGGTAACTTCTTCTAGCTGATCTCTCTACAGGACAATTTGTTTGTACCTGAACTCTCACATGATTGTTTCTTTGAAGCTGAACTCTCTATGAGGTGATTTCTTCTAGCTGATCTTTCTACAGGGTGATTTGTTTGTAGCAGAACTCTCTACAAGGAAACTTCTTCTAGCTGATCTCTCTACAGGGAGATTTGTTTGTAGCTGAACTCTCTATACATGATTTGTTTGCGGCTGAATTCTCTACATGATGGTTTCTTTGTAGCTGAACTCTCTACAAGGTAACTTCTTCTAGCTGATCTCTTTACAGGGTGAATTGTTTGTAGCAGAACGATCTACAAGGTAACTTCTTCTTACTTATCTCTCTACAGGGTGATTTGTTTGTAGCTGAACTTTTTACAAGGAAACCTCTTTTAACTGAGCTCTGTACAGGGTGAATTGTTTGTAGCTGAACTATCTACAAGGTAACTTCTTCTAGCTGATCTCTCTACAGGATGATTTGTTTGTAGCTGAACTATCTACAAGGTAACTTCTTCTAGCTGATCTCTCTACAGGGTGATTTGTTTGTAGCTGAATTCTGTATAGGTGATTTGTTTGCAGCTGAGCTCTTTACAGAATGGTTTCTTTGTAGCTGAACTCTCTACAAGGTAACTTCTTCTAGCTGATGTATCTACAGGGTCACTAGTTTGTAGCTGAATTCTCTACATGGTGGTTTCTTTGTAACTGAAGTATCTACAAGGTGACATCTTCTAGCTGATCTTTCAACAGGGTGATTTGTTTGTATCTGAGCTCTCTACAAGAAATCTTCTTCTAACTGATGTTTTAACAGGGTGAATTGTTTGTAGCTGAACTCTCTACAGGGTGATTTGTTTGTAGCTGATCTCTATACAGGTTACTTATTTCTAACTGATCTCTTGAATTCTGTTCAGGGTGACTGCTCTATTAGGATGACTGCTCTATTAGAGTATCTCGATCTCGCACTTGCTACACCAAGTTGGATTTCGTGTATAACTCCGTGGCTTTAAGTCTGATTCTTCTACACCATTGAAGAGCCTTTCTAAGATGATAACTCCATCTGTACAGCGATTTTGAAAGCATTACCCCAAGCGGTTTACCTGGTAGGCGTGGCAAGCATAATAATAATAATAATAATAATATTAAAAATTAGCTAATCTCGATTGCGTAATTGTTACACACTGTTGATTTTTTCGCTGTATCTTCCTGGTTTTTAGCTCGATTTCTTTCAAACCACAAAAGGTTTGAGGTTCAATAGTTAACCTATTCACCCACCGATTGTCAGCTTCTTCCCATACGCGGTTTACCCTGTAGGCGTGACAACATATTGGTGTTATTTTTCGTGCATAATTGCTCATAGCTCTTTGTCTATTTATGGTATTCCAGCCAAAGTTGGTACCGAGATGCGCCTTTATACCCCCCTTCTGTGTGCCAAATTTCAAGGCAATCGGATAACGCGTTCGAGTTTTATAGCAGATTTTGTAAGTGTGCGACAAGAAAAAGAAAAATAAGAAAAAAAAAAACGAAGAAACTCAGCCAATTTTTGAAGTCGCATATCTCGGGAACGCGCGAAGCGATTTCGCTCAAATTTGGAATGTAGAGTGCTGTAGTTGGGGGGCATGTCCACAGCAAAAATCGTCTTGTTTCATCAAGGAAGCACAGAGCTACGGAGGTGCGAAAATTGCGTTTTCTTTCTTCCTGTCAATATACTCACGGGTGTTACGCGCCGGCTTCTTGGGCCGCACGACACACTACCGTGTGTCTTGATTTTCTTGGAAATATCTCTCAAAGATTGCTAGCACAAATCAAAATGGAAGACTGAGTAGAGCATTCACTTGCCCTAATAAAGCAACTACCCTTGATTTCTTCACTGTTTGCCACTGCATCACCCCAAGACATACCTTTTCACCAACCACAGCAGCTACAATGTGCTCATTATGGACTTACCTTTGTTCTGTTTCTTTCTCCACTGCTGCATAGGTGTTGATTTGTGGTAATACATCATGGCTTCAGTGCTTTAATTTCTGTGGTGTGACTGGATTGATTACAGAGGTGCTTCTCATACTTTTCTTCATTTTTACACTGTATAAATGGATGAAATGGCCACTTCACGTTTCAGTATTTGATAGTCCCGGTGTAGATGACCTCCCTTGTTTCATTGCTACAATCCCTACTCAAATGTAAAATTTCTAAATTTCCTTTTTGTATTTAAACATAATTCATTACCACATCAAAGGAAAGAATAGTGTCAGACACATTATATAAAAATTAATTGTGTGACTGACAGCTATACTGTAGTGGACATTTACACCCTAGAGGCTACTTCATTCATGCCTATACTATTGATAGGCTGAATGTGACTGAAATATATAGCTGCAGGTGTAGATGATCCCTTGTTTTATCACTTTTTATTTCGATGATCCCTATAGCTACACTCAAATGTTAAATTTCTAGTTTTCCTTACACTTATAAAAATAACATTGACCCAATAAAAACCACCCTGTGAGGATATGAGTCCTTTTCATAATTATAACATTTGAATAATAATATTTTAAGCCTTAAAATTTTGTTATTGGTACTAAGATCTTTGATAAGTGGCTATTATTTAGTGTAATAAACTATACTAGTCTATAGCTACCAGTTACCTGTAATGCTTAACACATTGCCATCAACTCTTACTTAGTAAGAACAGGTACACTAGAATTTATTTTTCCCTCTGATATATAATTTCAAATTTCCATGTGGCAAAGTATATGTTTGTATTATTTGGTGTAATACTTAATTTTCAGCTTTGATGAATTACTAGTTGGGGCTCCATTCTTCTCAAGTGGACCTCCAGAAGTTGGACGAGTCTATGTGTACCGGAATATTGCAGTGAGCACAATATGTTTGTTAATTGTTTTTGTCCTTTCTATCCCACTGAAGCCCTACATCAAAAACTAGGAGTACATATGGTAGTTCCCCTGTAGATGATTTACACATTCATTTGTTTAAATTTATGTGTCAAAGGAGCTATATCCTAAAACTACAAGCACAGCAAAAATTGAAAGTTTGAAACCATGCATATACTTGCTTATTTAGACTCATTGTCACATTGTTTATGAAGTCAAATGCTTCAAAGTGTGGGATAGAAGGCATGTCCCTCGGTTTCAGCAATTGTCATAAATTATTGTTTGTGAAGTTGAGTACTTCAAAGTGTAGGATATCTTTGCTATCAACACCTCAGCCTTGGCTTCACCTCAGCATTGGGTTGATAACAATGATATCCTACTCATGATGGGGTTTAATAAATGACCTGTGCTCAATAGTGGTAATTCTTAGCGTGACTTCTACTGATGTTATTTATATATGTGGTTGATAATAGGGAAGCTTGCAGGATCCTCAGTTATATGATGGAGACCTCCCATATGGTCAGTTTGGCTATGCAATGGTACGACTTGGAGACATTAATGGAGATGGATTTGAAGGTATATGTGTAAGCATTAAATTACAGATCCTACCTTTAAAACACATCAGAATTGCTTTTTTGCTAAACAGATGTACCACTATAGCATGTACAAGTTGAGCTGGATCCTAAAAAACAGCTAAATGGATTTTCTCAAGAGAGTTAACATTTTTAGCCAACCAGATGATTAGCGGTGACAGCAAAGGTGTCAACAACAAACACGTATGGTTTGGTCCCATTACAAGTTCGAAAAAAAGTTGTAACAGACACTGTACTATTATGGCTTTACCATAGGAAATGTATGGTGAAAATTGCGATTGGCCATAAATATTGTGTCAATAAAAAGATTTTGAAATATTTTTAGCAGGTCAAGCAGTGTAACAAATGAGCAAAATTTCAAGATTGTGTGTACTTGCATCCATGAGTTATTAAATGCTTTTGAGGATCCAGCTCAATGAGTACATACTATAGCTAGCTTCTATCAATATACATGTTATTATTTGGATTTTTCAACTAGAGTAGGGATCATAACACATTGATAAAAAGTACTGAAACAAGCTGTAGTAGTGCACGTTATTAAATCACAGTAAACAATTAAAAGTGTTATATCTCTACTGTGCATTTCCATTATAGCTAGTGTCCATTACAGTATCTTGAGCACAGTAGGGATATATATAGCACTTCTTTACTGTGATTTAATATCGTGCACTACTTCAGCTTGTTTCAGTACTTTTTATCGATGTGCTATGGTCCCTACTCTACAGTAGTTGAAAATTCCAAATTTTTTGCGTACTTGTTTGTAACTTTTTTTTTGTAAAATAACATTATTATGACTGGCGAACCCACGCTACTGCATCAAAAGAAAGAAATGGTGCCATGCCCCCTGGCTATCAATTATCATCTGAAAAGTGAAGTATCCATTCATTATGTTTTGTGGTCATTTATCTTCAACCCATTACGAATCAAGAGCTGTTCAAAGCATCCATCACGTGCTAGCTACTGCCAAATCAACACCTTTTGTTGTCAGCAAAGATAAATGGGATGCAAAGGAGGACACTGGTAAGTCCTTGAAGAATGCATTGTATGTACTGCAGTATGCCAAAAGGCACATGTCCGGCTGAAGTGACGTCGAACAGTGAAAAAATCAAGCCCGTAGCCTTAGCCGTTATCGAGTTACGCTTTAAGGCATCAGTCAATTACTCAGTCAGTTACTCTGTCAGTTGTTCACTAGAAAATTCCGTTTAGTAATTTTTAGCAACTTGTTGAAAGTGTTTCAGGTTGATCTGAAGGCTTGCGTGGGGTTAGTTTTACCTAACCAATACTGCTTCATTGTCATTAGGGAAAAGTGAGGTTGGTTTTTGGGTGATGTTTTTTCATGGGCCATGCCCATAAGTAAATGATTTTCAAGATGTGTTTGTAACAATGCTATTTAGCTATGATAAGTTAAGGACCACACACAGAATAATATTGCAATAGTGATGTGAAATCAGCACGTGTTAGCAAAGAACTGTGACCCCTTTCTTCCAGATATCCTAAGATCAAGTTAAAGTTTCCTTAATAAAGTCCTAATGTTAGGGGTCCATACAAAGGGCACTATGAACAAGTGTACTGAACTCCAAGGCTGAGAGGGTTCCACTATAACTATATGTATATATATGGCATACAGCAAGAAGTTATATTACTTTTAAGGAGCACTCAATGTTTGTGTAGCTAATATGTATTACTAAATACATACAGATGTAGCCATCAGTCAACCATTTGGTGAAGGATCTGGTACAGTCTTTATATACAATGGAAAAGATTCAGCTCACTTAATGATCAGATCACAGGTTGATTTCTTTTTCGTGAGGATTGCTTGACATACTAGTACTCATAGGCAATAATTGGGGCTCAACTAAATGTTGCAGACAATCTAATTGGATTTGGTACATCACTATCAAATGCTGTGGACGTTGATAATAATGGAATTAATGGTAGATGACTAATGGTTGAGACATGTATTAGATATCTATGATAATTACAGATTTTGCTGTTGGTTCATTCATGTCACAAATAGTAGTATTACTGAGGTATAGTATACTAGTGGTAGATGTGTTTACATGTAGTATATACCTACAGAGGACTACCACCAGTTAATGTTACTGTGACTACTAGTGAATGGGACTGTACCACATGTAGTGATGGTGGTGTGTATACAAGACAGTGAGTTAAGTGTTTTAACAATGTCCTTCAATAGTTGTGCATAGACTTATTGTTAATCACATGATAATTGTTTAGTCCTTTACTCGGTCAGCATAGTGATATGTATGTATTTTTATGAACTGTATGTACCAAGAGCATATACCCTCCATGATAAATGATTGTGTGATAGAGCATGGATATTCAGTAATTGTCCACTTGGTAATTTGACATGTGTATGTGGCAATGGGTCTAAGGACCATGCTGAAAAAATAGGTGATAAAAAGAATCAGGAATAATAGGATAATTTTCAATAAGTAATTAAAAATCATAAGTTTACTTGCAAAAGACCAAGATACTCTAATAGAGCATTCATCTACCCTAGCCAGGATAGTGCTCCACCAGTAACATGGATAGTTCAGTAATTGCTAGTTTATGTTGCCATCAATGGCTGCTGCATTTAGCCCAATTTGGCCACTAAACCAAGTGAAAATGCAATAGCGTTAAAGGAAAATGGCAAATATTATAGTTGATACTGGCAAGCAGATCCCTGAAGGTGAGGCAACATGTTCATTTGTGCCAGTTTTTTTTCATGTTAGTATTCAACAGTTATTGTACATGTAAAGTGTATTAAGGACCTGACATAACTCCAAGAAAATGGTGACAAAAACCCATTTAGAGACCCATGTAATATGCTTAAGGCTCCCTATATTTTTCTTTCTAGCAAAATTCTTTTTTTACTTTACCTAATTATTCCCTAAATTACTTATATTTTCTAAAGCAATTCCTGAAATGCTGTTAATTACATTTGTTTTGTTTGCAGCTATCAAGAAAATTGCTAGAAAGCATCAATTGTAATTGATATACTCTAATAGAGTAGTCATGTTACATTTGGGTGACTGGGTAGTGCATGTGGTCCATTATCAGTATTGTGATATAGTACTGTATTGAGCAGGTTTGTCGCAGTGATATGTGATATGCAAAATTCCCTGTATCTCAGAACCCTATTTACAAGTGAAACAATTTGAGGCATAACCAGAAAAAGGGTAGGCAAGGCACATGTGTAGTTAAAATATTAGGGTCATGCAAGGTAGTTAACCAGCAGAACTGATAGAAAAACATTGTTTTGCTATTTGATGTTAGCTGCAGCATGATTTATGGCAGTTAGTTTCACATGGTTAATGTTTGGAAATTTTGAACCCCAAATGATCTAAAATATTTATGGATTATTGGAACTCAGTGCATAATGCACTAACACGATAATTTGTGTACAGGTTGCACTGGTTGTACACTTACAATATATATATTGAGCTGAGCCCTGAGAAACAACTAAAATTTTTTTTGAGAAATAACATTTCAGTCAACCAGATGATTAATTAGTGGTGACAGTAAAGGTAACCTTGCAAAGTGGTATGCAGCTATCATTATTACTGGCAGTAATGTCTGCTTGATGAAGCACCAAGTGTACTGTAACACATCTGATTTGTACTAATGATCAATAGCTGCCATTCTATATGCACTTAACAAACAGGTGTATAGACATGTGCGCTTAACAGACAATATGTGCTTAAGAACCTTGCGTGTGTAATAACAATTGCAAGACGAGTAAGCCATTGCCAATTGTCTGTACCGTTTCCTCAACTGTTTGACTGAATAGTGGTATGCTAATTGCTTGGAAAATGTGTGGGAACTAATACTATCCTGTGGCACATGCACTTAACAAGCACAGTACAATTTCACAAGTAACTCTTTATAAGCACATGTGCTTAATAATAGTATAGTACGCAGTTATTGCATATTGTTGCTAGTATGCCATTTATTTTCATGTAAAAAAATTTTGTGTAAAAATATTTTTGTATGATTTGCGTGAATGACTGCTCTATTAGAGTGTTTGATCTTATGTAAAAATTTTTGTGTAAGAAATTTTCATACAAGTTTTGCATACAAAAATTATTTTACAACAAAAAATAAAGCAAATTACAGTAATACTGTAGCATTTATTATATACTGACAGTCTGTGGTCTTTTTGTCTGTAGAATTGTTTTGGAAGTGTGCTTATCATACAGTGGCATCAATGGATTCAACCCTAGAGAAATTGGTATGTGTGTTTACAAAATGGGAATGCTAATTGTTGTTGTGTCTCATAGCACTGCAAGTGGTCCTAGTTGGTGATGCACTGTTTGTGTCAAGAGGTAATCAACCACGAATAGTCTTTACATCATCTGGCAGTAGCAATATAACGAGTGAATTAATTTTATTATTAAATGATGATCCTGTGTGTATCAATCACACTGTTACAATTATGGTCAGTAGTACATTAACACTGTTGTGTCGTGATCAGTTTATTTTTACACAGAACATCATTGACGGACAACCTTTACCAGTTGTCAATATGATTCTTCAAAACAACAATGAATTGTCCTTTGACATAACTGGGAATACTAATATTGAAGTGAATTGGTGCTTTAGTTGTGTAAAGTTTTAACTAACTTTTTCTTCTTACAAATAGTTGCAACTCTTGCCAGCACTTTTACCAACTGTTAGTGGTAACAATGAAGTCATTGCCACTAAAGTAAGATAACCTTGATCTATGTGTGACATATGGAATTTTTTATAATCCTGTAGGATGAGCCTTATTCATCCACGGTGCAGATTAGACCACAAAAACTGAACTTGACATTGACGGAAAGTATGTACACAAGTAATAAAATAATGTCCATTGGGGTACTTTGAGATAATAAGTCACACTCCGGGGTTCCTATGGATACAGATACATGAAATTAACAATGAGAAAACATCGAGTGACTGCCTGGCAGACTCCTGTAAGTGTTCAAGCTAAATTGAATTGCTGCAGGATTGAGGCTGTCCATCCAGGTCTAGTCATGGACTTTTCTCATTTCTGTAACTTTTCAAACATACATCTTTAAATAATCATTCAGCCATCTTTCTCTACTGAAGGTCTCTAGGACCAGGTCTTCAGCAATTGAGCTGTAAAGCTTTAATAAATAAATAAATAAATAGTTAAATGCCAATCATTTTATAATAGTAAATACCATGCAAGACAAAAAGCCCACCATTACCACAATACTGACCCCCATATTCTAAGCACTGACAATATGGACGTGTTGTTTTGTATAGGGTCACTTGTTGATATCCTGAAGTCTCTACAGGGTAACTTGTAATGTAGCTGAGCTCTCTATTGGGTGACTTGTATTATAGCTAAATTTTCTGGTGACTTGCAACTTATGGGTGTCTTATTTGTAGCTGAACTCCTTACAAGGTGACTTGTTTGTAGCTACACTCTCTACAGGGTGACATGTTTAATACTGAACTCTCCACAGGGTGACTTATTTTGTAGCTGAACTCTTTACAACGTGACTTGTTTGTAGCCAACTCTCTACAGTGACTTGTCATCTCCTGAACTGCATACATGGTGACTATTAATGAAACTGAACATTCTAATAGAATACGTAGACTGACTGTTCTGATAGGATGACTGTGCCATTAGAGTATCTTGATTGCATACTTGTTTCATGTAGTTGGTTTTGTATTGGTTTATAGTCTGATTATTCTAAAGCCTTTTTATGATGACTAATCAACCTTTTTGGCTCATTCCTTATGCAGTTTGCTTGGTAAGCATGAATCATTTTTTATCAGCAAAACTAGATCTTATGATTGTTATACACTGTTGATTTTCATGCTGTATCTTCATAGTCTTTGTTCCAATTTCTTCCAAACCACAAAAGGTTTGAGGTTTGATAGTTAACCTATCAACGTACCAATTTTCACCCTCCCATAAAAGCAGTTTACGTTGTAGGTGTCACAACATATTGGTGTTATTTTTCGTGTATAATCATTAATAATTCGGTGAATATTTATCATATTCAGACCAAAATTGGTACCAAGATTTACCATTAAATCCACCTTATGTGTGCCAAATGTCAAGGTGGTCAAATAATGTGTTTGTGTTTTATGGCAACATTTGTAAGTGTGCAAAACAAAGAAAAAATAAAGAAATTAAGTCAATTTTTGAAAGCTCAATGCCTGAAACAATTTGTCTCAAATTTGGTATATGAACTACTAAAGGTGGACAGCATTTCCATGGCAAAAATTCATAAAGGCAGCATGGAGAGAGAAATTACATTGTTGTCCTTCCCATCAACAACACACTGCATGGTGTGACATGCTGGCTTCTTGGGCCTACCATGTGTCTTGAATCTAGCAACAAAATTAATGTATGTGTTATCAGATGCTTTATGGTTACAGATGGGGAGGTATCATTTCAGGTTCGAGTTAGGCCATCAGTAGTAGATGCAACAGATTATTACATGTCGATGGACTATTCTTATTCAATGAGAAATGATGTAGCTGTTATAAGAACATTGACATCTTCTATAGGTATGTACTTTAGGTTGTTACTATCTTTAAGTGTATTTGTATTGTTATGGTTAGTGCAAACTTTGACATCAACCAATAATCAAATTGGATTCGGAGTTTATGTGGATAAGCCTTTGACACCTTTTATACATGTGGATCCTGAACAGTGGGTCTATGATGTCTGCACTCTGTAGCTATGTATATAATGTTGTTATGTAGTGTTACCAATACATGTGGAGTAGATCTAGAAGATTGTATACCGACATTTGGGTACAAGCACTTGCTGAATTTAACAGCAGATGGAACTGCTTTTGAGGTGATAAACAAGTGTTTTGTGTCAAACAGAACTTAGTAGGTACTCATGAATATTGTATTCCTATAGAGTATATTAACCAATCAGAAAACATCTCTTAATTTGGATGTTCCTGAAGGAATATTTGATGCTATGTTGCAATCAGCAGTTTGTTCTGATGTGAGTTGCTAGTGTAATAAATACCTTAATTTTTATTATACAAATACAAGAGAAAATTAGGAATTTAAACTTCCAGTGAGTATCATAGAAATGAGGTAGCCTACACCTGCAGCTATACTGGGGTTTTAAATTCTTACTTGAATCTTATAGCTTGTCAATAATATAGCAATGACTGAAGTAGGGATAAGGTGTCTACTAGATAACTGCAGGTGTAGGTGACCTCCTTGTTTTACTATTTATTTCTGTGATCCTACTCAAATTTAAATTCCTTTGTTCATTTACATTTTTGTAACATGGTACCGGACAGACCATTGAAGAAATTTTGAGTTTGAATTCGTACCCTGACTATCAATTTCTGAAACTGTTTGGCCATTCCACTTCATATTCAGGTCCATGATGCATCCATTTTGGGTGATATTATTGGGCAGGAAAGCCCAAACTCTCGGTAGTATTGTACGATGTATTCCTAAAATCGTGTGTGCTATCCCATAATAAAAGTACATATTCTCAGTGATCATTTGAGTAATTGTACATAGTAATTGTAACACTGTTTAAGTAGGAATCCCCCAAAAATGACTTGTACTGCCTAAAACTCCACCTTTAAAACCATCCTAGAAACATCTTATGTGTTGAAAATCACCTTTACAAAATAATATTAGTCCTTCTAACATCAAATACAGCATTGAAAACAAGAAAACACTTACAAGCAGCTGGATATAGAATTTTTTTTAAATCATCCAAACTCGGATTTTGCCTGCCTGCCTGCCTGCCTGCCTGCCTGCCTGCCTGCCTGCCTGCCTGCCTGCCTGCCTGCCTGCCTGCCTGCCTGCCTGCCTGCCTGCCTGCCTGCCTGCCTGCCTGCCTGCCTGCCTGACCATGGTTGCAAGGCTGGAGGCCAAACAAGGCAGCATACAGCCACCATTTTATGCCACAATATCATCAGTGGGATGGCCTTTTTAGGGTTCTGACAAGTGCATGCCCTCTGCGTCCTGTCCTTTTATCTTCAAACAGGCTTATTATCATCTTCTTCATGCAACAAAACCATGTCCAGGTGTTAATTTTCTGTATCAACACTTCCCTTGAGTAGCATAATTAGATGCCACAAAAATATTTAAAGTTCTAGTTACTGTAAAAGGTACTGGACACCCAGTAGATACCTGTAACTTCATGATAGGTTTGAGACTACGCCCATTAATGATCTTGGTTTGATTAATAATAATAATCAAGTGTGGAGACCACACCTCTTAACAATCTATTTATTCGAGCATGATCACCACACCCCTTATTGGTTTAGCTGTATTTATAATAATAGCACAGTGAAAATAAGGAATAGTGACCATGCCTAGGTCTCGGTAGGCTAGAGGCTGACTTGAGATACTCTAATATAGCAGTCGACCTAATAGAACAGTCACACATTTATAGCTGTATGCTATAACATAAAACTGAATATTTATATATAATTTAAAACAAAGTAGGGACACAAGTAATAAAAAGTAGTGAAACAAGATATGAATGATGGTATTACAGCATAAATCCCTACAGTACTGCCCATAGGTAACGTTACAATCCCTTGTGAGTGCTCAAATCCAGGCCACGACTTGACACAACACATGACTGGAACACATCACGTGCGAAGACACGTGGTTACTGGAGCAACCACCGGAGGGAGCTCGCATGTTATGGCTACACTTGGTGAGTTAGTTAGTGCACACATACCAAAGAAACTCACGGTTTAACAATGGACTACACAAGTGTCAACTGCTCGCGAGTGTAACATTACCTCTGGGTGGTATACTGTACTTTGGCATTCAAGACAATAGTTGTTTTAACATGGGCTTTCTCACAGAGCTATATGCTATAATACCATCATTGTTTCATTATCGCTTGGATCCCTACTTCATTTTTTTAATTTAATAAATTTTATACACGTACATATAGATAATAGGTTGGAGAAACTCAGCCAGACATGTCATGATAATTCTCACTGATGCACCACCACATTTCTCTGGGGATGGAAAGGTGTGCAAATGAACAGTTATTATTACTCTTGTACAATGTACCCACAGTTAGCAGGATTGGTAAGACCTCATGATGGTGGATGTTATTTATCAAGAAATGCTGATGATGTGTGGGAATACAATAGATCTACAGAGCTGGTTAGTAAAATGAGATAGGTGTGATTTTGTTTATTGTAGACCATGTAGGATTACCCATCAGTCAGTCAGTTAGCTGCTGCATTTGAAGCTAATAACATCATCCCTGTATTTGCTGTGGATAACAGGGTTAGATCATTGTATGAGGTTCGTGAAGTGTATATCAAATTGTGTGAATTGATAATGTATTATACAGAATGTTATTACATTGTTTTCTAATGGATATTTGGAAACTCTTGCAGAAAATTCTTCCAACATAGTTGAAATACTGAACAATATCACTGTATGTGAAACATTGATCAATATTATTGCATATAGATGTACCTTCTATTAGAACTTACAGCAGCACTCAATAAAACTTGTCCCTGATGCAGTACCTGGTCTCAATGTCACCATTACTCCATTATGTAACACAAGTGATGGTGAAACTTGTGAAAATACCCCATTAAACCAAGAGGTGAAATTAATGTAAAGTGTTTGTTCACTAAAACTACAGCTGGTTTTCAGATAGTATTCAACGTGACAGTCAGAGCTGAGTACTGTGATGGTATGATGACTTCTTTACAAATGAAGGTGCCTTTTGTTGGCAGTGTTGAGATTGCTGTGCAGTGTGTAAGTAAGCTGGTGGTTACAAAGTGTTAGTAATATTTTTGCCAACACATACAGAATGATTTAACACCAGTTACTTCTACAGTAACACCATCACCTAATCCAATTACATCCATTGGTACTATGACAGATTCACAATCATTGGTGACAACTACAGCCATTAATAATATCATGACAGATTCACAATCATTGGTGACAACTACAGCCATTAGTACTATGACAGATTCACAATCATTGGTGACAACTACAGCCATTAATAATATCATGACAGATTCACAATCATTGGTGACAGTTCAACCTACTGGAACACCTCAGCCACCTAGTATGTTTGTTCTTATAGCTATGTTAGTACTGGTATTTGCCCTATGGTGCAGGCACATGTAGTGAGAGAAAGATATTAAGGTGCACTTAACAAACAATTTTGTACCAAAAGAATCAGACATAGTGTATGCCTGAAAAAGTATAGCAGAAAAATGGCTGCACTAAAAGTGTTGGCAAGTGAAAAATTAATTATTTAATGTTATTGAATGTTAATGTGTTCCTGCTATCTGCAATTGATGGTAGTAACATGGACTTTGCACATAAAAGGTACGGCTGTTCTGCAAGTTCTTTTACCTTTTTAGCTAGTGTATCTGCATGCACATGCAGTACTTTAAAACTGAAGAAAGTACATTTTCTTTGGGCTTCCCATAAATTTTAAAGGAAAAATGGTACAATTGACCTAGATTGCCTTGAAATTTCAGTTGCTTCTAGCTACAAGTTTGTACATGTAATGAGACTAGCTTCAGGGTTTATTGGATCTCAGCAATCTTTGTATGCATTGTGGTGAGCAAATAATTTATGTTTTCCTTAATACACTCTTGTTGATATACCATGACACTCATACTCAAGTGGCTATCTCATGTAAGTAAAAAGGATTAAAAAGTTAGCAAGTTATAGTGGAGGTATCACAACACCTAAGGTGGAGTTGTGGTTTCAATTGTGGCATTGTTATGCAGAGTTTGAAACGGTTTATATTTTTGAGTTGGTGACACAGCCATCAGAAAATTGTGCACTTTAAAGTAAACGTTATAGTGAATTCCTTCCACCTGACAGAATGTTTTTAAAATTGCAAGGTATTCTGTATACACTACAAGTCTTAAAGATTATGTATAAGGAATAAAATTCAACAAGGTGTCCAGTCATGCGCTCCCTTTGACTAATCAGTTTAGTTAACTGACATCTACTTCATCAGTTTGAGGATGTACTCCAGAGATTGGGAGCTGAGATACACCAACCAATCTAGCTGTTTCTTGTAAAGGAATTCTGCAGCTCTGTCATGTATTATCCTGTTCACCATGCTTCCAGATAAAGTCCATCCAACATTTCACCAGTCTCAGCCTTTCTATCTGGGACAGCATAAACTTCTGGCTATGTAGTAAAATAATCTTGTATCACCAATGTGTGTCTATATATTTCCAGCTATACTCTTGTCCATATCCTTGAAATCCATTCCCACACATTCAAACTCTCCTCCTACTTTGATACTCTTCACAAGTGGCCTCTCCTTATGTCCTTGTTCTAGAAACACACATAATACAGCTCTCACACTTCTTGCGTACATCCAGTCTAATGGCGATACTGTGCCAGTCTGTGGAAAATTTGCACCAATGTACTCAGTCAGTAGCTTAGTACCAAAACCAGCCTTAACCTGGAACTTTCATAGTGCTGAACTCCATCAAGCAAGAAGTATCCTTTCACCTCCAGAGCTGGCACTTTATTAAGATCAGTCTGGTCTATTTGCTTCTCCAGACAGTAAAATCTGAGGGCTCATGGTTTGGTCATCAGCTAGAGTAATTTGTAAAACAATACTGGTGATTGTCTTTAGCCTGGCTCTGTATATCAGACAGAAAGGAGCATACCTGTACTTGATGATCTGTGTAGACTGTTGTAATACTGCCAATCAATTAGACTTTGACTGCAAAGATCATTGCTGCAACCACAAGCTCTGTTGGGCGATATTCTGTTCCACTAAGTTTGTTTGTCGACCGGCCAATGCCACCATCCTTCCTTGTTGTCCCAGGACTGCACTTCAACCCTTGCTGCTTGCATCTGTCCACAAATAGAAACCCTTCGTCAGGTCAAGAGGACACACAATATTGGAGTAGAAGTCAGGAGTTGTTTCATCTTGACCAAGCGGACTCACACTCCGCAAACAAAATGGTACTATCAAACCAGTGGCTTTATCATTTCTAGTCAAAGCTGTTAATGATTGGAAAACAGCAGCCAGGTTGCAAATATTCCTTCTGTAATAATTGAGGAACTTCATACTTGATTTCACATCAGACCAATCACACAAAACAGTAAATCAAAACAGGTCATCACTTGTGAAATAAATTAAAATAATCCCTAAATCACCACTTAGAGATTGACAGGCATACCAGCTGGGAGACCAGCTCCATCATCAATACTTGTGCCAGATCTCCAACTCATCCGCGATCCTCTCAAACAAAGGCGCGCAGCTAGGATTACAGCAAATGACAGCCATGCTCTGATCCAGCCCAACACCTCACTATAACTCTTTCCCCATCTAATGACAGTTGTATGTGGGTTGGTTTAGAAGGTGTCGATTGACAAACATCTTTGAAATATACTTATTAACAAAAAATACAAAAGATTGCCAAAGTAGTCAAGTTGCAAAAGAAGGATGCAACCTGCAAGGTTTAAAAGTCCTAATTAGAAAATGGCAGTCACAAAATAGCTGTAATGATGTTAATGCTATGACAGTGAAGCTGTCATTATTGACATCCATATTTTTAATGTCATGTCTTCATAATACCTGACTTTATAAAGGCCATATCTTTATAACAGTTTGACTGAATGTTCTAATTAATCCGTTAAATATTGAACTGTTTCATGTTCAATATCTGTCAGTCTCTCAGCATCTGTGGCCACCATACCTGCACCTGTGACATAGTTAGTTATACTACCATTTTAACCTTTCTTTGGTTGCATCCTTTAAAATGTTTAGCATTAAATGTAACACTACAATATGTAGTATCCACACTGTAAAATTTTGATACCCAAAATTAATAATTTTTGCTGTATACACATGTTGGTAACAAATCTGTCATGTTTGACTTTATGCAGCTACTGACTCTAACAACCTGCTGCCATCATTGATAGTCGGAATGGTTATCCTGGCTCTGTTAGTACCTATCATAATATCACTACTGGTGATTCTGTACTGCAAAAAGTCAGCGACTTGCTGTACAACACTACCCACTGGAGCAACAGTTGAAAAGAGTGATATGCAAATTAAACCTAATTTACCTCCTAGAAATACAAATACAATTAAAGATGATTCAGTTCAAGGTAGCATGAAAATAGAAGATGAGCCAGCTCATGTTAGCAGGCAAATTGAAGATGATTTGTCTGATACTAGCATACAAATAGAAGATGATCCAGCTTGTGATAGCAGGAAGACAGAAGATGATCTGGCCGATGCCAACACACATGTACAAATAGAAGCTGATCCAGCTTATGGTACAAGGAAAACAGCAAATTATCTAGTTGGTATTTACACAGATGATCCAGCTTATGCTAGCATACAGATGATGCCATTGCAATCTTGTGGTGATGTGGAAGAGACAAGTAATTCAAAGCTCAACACAACATGTAGATCATCATTGTCAGCTGGAAATTATCTCTATGAAGCTGTTTTGTAGTATGTTTATTGCTAAAGTTACATATTGTAGTATTTGTATGCTGTTTTTCTGATATTTGCCAATTATGCCAGCATAGTGTCATTATAATAAGCATCAGGAATTATGCCAGGAGAATGGGGATGATTGCAAGATTCTGAAATGCAGTACATAGTGCACATGCCCAAACAAAACAGACAATAAACACACATTACTGTTGCAATTTAAGTACTGCTTCTTGACCTGATCCTTACAGAAATAAGATTTTAATTGAGAATTCTAAGAGAGCAGCTAATATGCAGTTACTAAATATAACATGGCATACATTTGGTGAGTCAGCATGCAAAGCAGATTGTCAGACAAAAGTTTTATAAATTTACTGTATAGTACCATGCAGCCATTATAGCTAATTGGAAAATAAAGTTTGACCAGTTTCCTTTGATTAGCCAAATTCACCAAACTTTAGTCATGCCAAATCTAATGTATATTGTTTGTCTGTAGTAAGTTTGCCATATAGATTCATGAGCTGAGGTGTTGAATCATGGTGAGGATTGTAAAAATGTATATCAAGACTCTAAATGTATGTGACTCACAGTAGTGTATGGTTGCACTTGTTTTTTCGGGGTGCATGTTTTTTATTTATTTTTTGACCATGTAACTCGCTACCATGAGCCACATTTTTGCATAATTCACATAATCTGTACAATTTTTTAACACCTTAGCTCATAAACCTATGGCAAGCTTTCAACTTGATACTAGTCTTCGTCTGACACAATCTTTGTACTCATACTACCTAATATGAGGTGAATTGGTGCCAAGAAACTTGGTTGATTCAATGGTGTTGTGCATGCCCTGATTAGTTAGGATAGCTTTCTTCAGTTATTGTAAATGATTTTACACTTCACCTTCCATATAAGTATAATAAAACCTTTATTTATGCTCTAAAGTGCTAGTATGCGTTAACTAGATTTTGGAGGATTTATCATAAAGATGCCAACTGGAACTTCTCCTACAGACAATAACGTCAAAAGGCACTGCCTAGGCATAATTGCCATTGTCATAATTAATAACACACTGAGAGTTTAAAAGAAATATGAATTTTATGGAAGGAGATATATAGTACTAACCACAAGATCAGTTAAACTTGTGGGCTTTTGAGGTACATAGTGTAATGCCATAACTTTTCAGTGTCTTTTGGTAATATTCCACTGAAAAGTTAAATTTAGCACAACTTTCTGCAGCCCATATATTTCTGAAATCTGGAAGCAACTGCAGGTATTTTCTGAGATTTCACATTCTCAGAAAAGTTGTGGGTGATGGACCAGAAACATAATTTGCATACATATTTATTTCTTTAAATTATAGATACTAGACAAGCAGAAAACTGATCTGCCCAGTGGAGCTTGAAAATGATTACAGTAAATACATGTAACACAATTTTAGTTTAAAATGATATAGGTGGGAACCTCAGTAACATTATACACTTAGTTTACAGAATCATAACTTGGTGGTGGAGGCTGACTCAGATTCACTGGTGATGGTTTTGTCTCATTTTTCTCTGTACTACAATATTGAAGGGCGTGTGTGTAATCTGGTGGGATGTTGTCATCCTTTACATGAACAGTATAGCTGTTAATACTATCACTGGATTGCTGTTCTGAACTGTTATTTGGTTGAGTAGCAGAAAATGTCACTGTACAATGTGTAGGTTGTTCTACACTAGTATCTTGAGTACATCGTACTGACATTCCAGTTGCATCATTCCTTGGTTGAGGTTCTAAAATAACAGTTACTGTAGGTGGAGAATCTGTAGAACTTGTAGGGTTCCTGTAACCAATGATAGAGTACATTTGTTACAAATATGATTATAAAGTTTGAAAGTTTTAATTACCAAGGCTGTTTGATTATGCTGTATAACTCACTGCTGGCCAAAAATCATACCAAAAAATAATTACACACAAAACATTACTAGAAAAACTGTTTGCAAACTGCATGGTACCATATTGATATACATACTGTACATGTATAATTTTTGTGATGACTGGTCCTTGTGTGAAATTTTTTTGCTTGAACCTTGGATGATAAAATGTTCTTTATGTTGTAGGTCTTCAAAATTACTTTTATAAGCCAACAAAAAAATTATTATCTGTTTCTAGTCCCCTTGGTGAAGAAGGAATTAAATTGTATAACCAATAACTAGAAAATGAGAGACGAAAATTGCATATGTATGCACGTGCTGTATGTGTACATATCAAGACTCACGGTAGTGAGTCGCGCGGCCAAGAAACTACATATGTATCTTAGCTGTTGTTAAGACAAAAACTGTCTGGAAAATATATCTAATCCAAAACAGCTAAGCTGTAAAAAAAAGTGCAGCCCTCAAAAAGGCTATGGTGAAAAAAGATGTGAAATCCAAGGTGGTGGCCAAGAAATGGCTGTGATGGTAGGTTAATGGTAAAAAAATTTAATAACAACAATTCAGGTGAATTTTGGTGCCGCTTGGTCTTGACACAAAATTCACCTGAATTGTCGTTATTAAAATTTTTACCATTAACCTACCATCACAGCCATTTCTTGGCCGCCACCTTGGATTTCACATCTTTTTTCACCATATCCTTTTTGAGGGCCGCACTCTTTTTTTACAGCTTAGCTGTTTTGGATTAGATTTCACTTCTTTTTGTATTTGTATACCCCAAAGCCAGCCTATGGCCAGCTTTGGGGCTTTTTAACCTATCTTTTTTTTCTTTTCCACAGGAAGAAGAAAAGATGAAGCAGATTACTTTAAATATTTCTGATTTTATCAATAAATGTACAAATTATATATATATAATACAGATTTTTATTACAGAACTCTACATGGTGCATGGTTTCTTTGTAACTGAACACTCTACAAGGTGTGTCCTTCTAGCTGATCTCTCTACGGGGTGAATTGTTTGTAACTGAACTATCTACAAGGTAACTTTTTCTAGCTGATGTCTCTTGCAGGATCACTAGTTAGTAGCTGAACTCTCTACAAGGTGACTTCTTCTAGCTGACCTTTCTACAGGGTAGTAATTTGTTTGCAGCTGAACTCTCCACAGGTGATTTGTTTGCAGCTGAACTTTCTACATGATGGTTTCTTTGTAGCTGAACTCTATACAGGGTAATTTCTTCTAGCTGATCCCTCTACAGGGCGATTTGTTTGTAGCTGAACTCTCTACATGGTGGTTTCTTTGTAGCTGTAGCTGAACTCTCCACAAGGTGACTTCTTCTAGCTGAACTACGTAGTTGAACTCCCTACAAGGTAACTTCTTCTAGTTGATATCTCTACAGGATGAACTGTTTGTAGCTTATCTCTATACAGGTTACTAGTTTCTAGCTGATCCTTTGAATTCTTTTCAGGGTGACTGCTCTATTAGAGTATCTTGATCTCGTACTTGCTACACCAAGTTGGATTTCGTGTTATAACTCCGTGGCTTTAAGTCTGATTCTTCTACACCATTGAAGATCCTTTCTAAGATGATTACTCCATCTGTGCAGCGAATTTCAAAGCATTACCCCAAGCGGTTTTTCTGGTGGGCGTGGAAAGTAGTCGTTTTTTTATTAGTTAATCTCGATTGCATAATTGTTACACACTGTTGATTTTTTCGTTGTATCTTCCTGGTTTTTAGCTCAATTTCTTTCAAACCACAAAAGGTTTGAGGTTCAATAGTTAATCTATTGACCCACCGATTTTCAGCTTCTTCCCGTCAGTGGTTTACCCTGTAGGCGTGACAACATATTGGTGTTATTTTTTGTGAATAATCGCTAATAACTCTTTGCCTGTTTATCGTATTCCAGCCAAAGGTGGTACAGAGATGCGCCTTTATATCCCCTTCTGTGTGCCAAATTTCAAGGCAATCGGATATTGCGTTCGAGTTTTATAAGCGGTTTTTGTAAGTGTGCGAAAAGAGGAAGAAAAATAAGAAAAAAAACGAAGAAACTAAGCCAATTTTTGAAGTCGCATATCTCGGGAACGCTTGAAGCGATTTCGCTCAAATTTGGAATGTGGAGTTCTGAAGTTGGAGGGAGTGTTCACAGCAAAAATCGTCTCGTTTCATCAAGGCAGCACAGAGCTACGGAGGTGCGAAAATTGCGTTTTCGTTCTTCCTGTCAATATACTCACGGGTGTTGCGCGCCGGCTTCTTGGGCCGCACGACACGCTACCGTGTGTCTTGATCCCTTGTGTACATGCATCAAGTTGCATGACTTAATATTGACCATTGATGTGCTACATCATAAAAAAGAATTGAAAACTGGTCATCTGGTTAATTTTGAGGAGTTGGTACTTAGGAAAATAATTAACTTTGTTTGACTTAATGGTAGGCACAATAATAAGAATGCAAAAGCAAGTGAGTCAATTATATCTAATCCAAAACAGCCAAGCTGTAAAAAAAGAGTGCGGCCCTGAGAAAGGCTATATGGTGAAAAAAGATGTGAAATCCAAGGTGGCGGCCAAGAAATGGCTGTGATGGTAGGTTAATGGTAAAAATTTTAATAACAACAATTCAGGTGAATTTGGTGCCGTTTGGTCTTGGCACAAAATTCACCTGAATTGTCGTTATTAAATTTTTTACCATTAACCTACCATCACAGCCATTTCTTGGCCGCCACCTTGGATTTCACATCTTTTTTCACCATAGCCTTTCTCAGGGCCGCACTCTTTTTTTACAGCTTGGCTGTTTTGGATTAGATTTCACTTCTTTTTGTATTTGTATACCCCCAAAGCCGGCCTATGGCCGGCTTTAGGGCTTTTTAACCTGTCATTTTTTCTTTACTACAGGAAGAAGAAAAGATGAAGCAGGGTGATTTCTTTGTAGCTGACCTCTCTGCAAGGTGACCCTTCTAGCTGATCTCTCTACCGGATGACTTGTTTGTAGCTGAACTCTCTACAGGGTGATTTGTTTGTAGCTGAACTCTCTACAAGGTAACTTCTTCTAGCTGATCTTTCTACAGGGTGATTTGTTTGTAGCTGAATTCTCTACAGGGCGATTTGTTTGCAGCTAAATTGCTGAACTCTCTACAATGTAACTTCTTCTAGCTGAACTCTCTACGGGTGGCTTGTTTCTAGCTGATCTCTCTACAGGGTGACTTGTTTCTAGCTGAACTCTCTACAGGGTGATTTGTTTGTAGCTGAACTCTCTACAAGGTAACTTCTTCTAGCTGATCTTTCTACAGGGTGATTTGTTTGTAGCTGAATTCTCTACAGGGCAATTTATTTGCAGCTGAACTCTCTACATGGTAGTTTCTTTGTAGCTGAACTCTCTACAATGTAACTTCTTCTAGCTGAACTCTCTACAGGGTGACTTGTTTCTAGCTGATTTTTCTACAGGGTGATTTGTTTGTAGCTGAATTCTCTTCAAGGCAATTTGTTTGCAGCTGAACTCTCTACATGGTAGTTTCTTTGTAGCTGAACTCTCTATAATGTGACTTCTTCTAGCTGAACTCTCTACAGGGTGACTTGTTTCTAGCTGATCTCTCTACAGTGTAACTTGTTTCTAGCTGATCTCTCTACAGGGTGATTTGTTTGTAGCTGAATTCTCTACAAGGTAACTTCTTCTAGCTGATCTTTCTACAGGGTGATTTGTTTGTAGCTGAATTCTCTACAGGGCAATTTGTTTGCAGCTGAAGTCTCTACATGGTAGTTTCTTTGTAGCTGAACTCTCTACAATGTAACTTCTTCTAGCTGAACTCTCTACAGGGTGACTTGTTTGTAGTTGAACCCTTTACAGGGTGATTTGTTTGTAGTTGAACCCTCTACAGGGTGATTTGTTTGTAGCTGAACTCTCTACAAGGTAACTTCTTCTAGCTGATCTTTCTACAGGATGATTTGTTTGTCTCTACAGGGCAATTTGTTTGCAGCTGAACTCTCTACATGGTAGTTTCTTTGTAGCTGAACTCTCTACAATGTAACTTCTTCTAGCTGAACTCTCTACAGGGTGACTTGTTTCTAACTGAACTCTCTACAGGGTGATTTGTTTGTAGCTGAACTCTCTACAAGGTAACTTCTTCTAGCTGATCTTTCTACAGGATGATTTGTTTGTCTCTACAGGGCAATTTGTTTGCAGCTGAACTCTCTACATGGTAGTTTCTTTGTAGCTGAACTCTCTACAATGTAACCTCTTCTAGCTGAACTCTTTACAGGGTGACTTGTTTCTAGCTGAACTTTCTACAGGGTGACTTGTTTCTAGCTAAACTCTCTACAGGGTGATTTGTTTATAGCTGAACTCTCTACAAGGTAACTTCTTCTAGCTGATCTTTCTACAAGGTGATTTGTCTGTAGCTGAATTCTCTACAGGGCAATTTGTTTGCTGCTGAACTCTCTACATGGTAGTTTTTTGTAGCTGAACTCTCTACAATATAACTTCTTCTAGCTGAACTCTCTACAGGGTGACTTGTTTGTAGCTGAACCCTCTACAAGGTGATTTGTTTCTAGCTGAACTCTCTACAAGGTAACTTCTTCTAGCTGATCTTTCTACATGGTGATTTGTTTGTAGCTGAATTCTCTACAGGGCGATTTGTTTGCTGCTGAACTCTCTACATGGTAGTTTCTTTGTAGCTGAACTCTCTACAATGTAACTTCTCCTAGCTGAACTCTGTACGGGTGACTTGTTTCTATCTGATCTCTCTACAGAGTGACTTGTTTCTAGCTGAACTATCTACAGGGTGATTTGTTTGTAGCTGAACTCTCTACAATGTAACTTCTTCTAGCTGAACTCTCTACAGGGTGACTTGTTTGTAGTTGAACCCTCTACAGGGTGATTTGTTTGTAGCTGAACTCTCTACAAGGTAACTTCTTCTAGCTGATCTTTCTACAGGATGATTTGTTTGTCTCTACAGGGCAATTTGTTTGCAGCTGAACTCTCTACATGGTAGTTTCTTTGTAGCTGAACTCTCTACAACGTAATTTCTTCTAGCTGAACTCTCTACAGGGTGACTTGTTTCTAACTGAACTCTCTACAGCGTGATTTGTTTGTAGCTGAACTCTCTACAAGGTAACTTCTTCTAGCTGATCTGTCTAGAGGGTGATTTGTTTGTAGCTGAATTCTCTACAAGGCAATTTGTTTGCAGCTGAACTTTCTACATGGTAGTTTCTTTGTAGCTGAACTCTCTACAATGTGACTTCTTCTAGCTGAATTCTCTACAGGGTGACTTGTATCTAGCTGATCTCTCTACAGTGTAACTTGTTTCTAGCTGAACTCTCTACAGGGTGATTTGTTTGTAGCTGAATTCTCTACATGGCAATTTGTTTGCAGCTGAACTCTGAACATGGTAGTTTCTTTGTAGCTGAACTCTCTACAATGTAACTTCTTCTAGCTGAACTCTCTACAGGGTGACTTGTTTCTAGCTGCTCTTTCTACAGGGTGACTTGTTTCTAGCTGAACTCTCTACAGGGTGATTTGTTTGTAGCTGAACTCTCTACAAGGTAACTTCTTCTAGCTGATCTTTCTAAAAGGTGATTTGTCTGTAGCTGAATTCTCTACAGGGCAATTTGTTTGCTGTTGAACTCTCTACATGGTAGTTTCTTGTAGCTGAACTCTCTACAATGTAACTTCTTCTAGCTGAACTCTCTACAGGGTGACTTGTTTCTAACTGAACCCTCTACAGGGTGATCTGTTTCTAGCTGAACTCTCTACAAGGTAACTTCTTCTAGCTGATCTTTCTACATGGTGATTTGTTTGTAGCTGAATTCTCTACAGGGCGATTTGTTTGATGCTGAACTCTCTACATGGTAGTTTCTTTGTAGCTGAACTCTCTACAATGTAACTTCTTCTAGCTGAACTCTCTACGGGTGACTTGTTTCTAGCTGATCTCTCTACAGGGTGACTTGTTTCTAGCTGAACTATCTACAGGGTGATTTGTTTGTAGCTGAACTCTCTACAAGGTAACTTCTTCTAGCTGATCTTTCTACAGGATGATTTGTTTGTCTCTACAGGGCAATTTGTTTGCAGCTGAACTCTCTACATGGTAGTTTCTTTGTAGCTGAACTCTCTACAATGTAATTTCTTCTAGCTGAACTCTCTACAGGGTGACTTGTTTCTAACTGAACTCTCTACAGGGTGATTTGTTTGCGGCAGAACTCTCTACAAGGTAACTTCTTCTAGCTGATCTTTCTACAGGGTGATTCGTTTGTAGCTGAATTCTCTACAGGGCAATTTGATTGCAGCTGAACTCTGTACATGGTAGTTTCTTTGTAGCTGAACTCTCTACAATGTAACTTCTTCTAGCTGAACTCTCTATGGGTGACTTGTTTCTAGCTGATCTCTCTACAGGGTGACTTGTTTCTAGCTGAACTATCTACAGGGTGATTTGTTTGTAGCTGAACTCTCTACAATGTAACTTCTTCTAGCTGAACTCTCTACAGGATGACTTGTTTCTAGCTGATCTCTGTACAGGGTGACTTGTTCCTAGCTGAACTCTCTACAGGTGAATTGTTTGCAGCTGAACTCTCTTACATGGTGGTTTCTTTGTAGTTGAACTCTCTACAAAGTGACTTCTTCTAGCTGATCTATCTACAGGATGACTTGTTTGTAACTGAACTCTCTACAGTGTGATCTGTTCATAGCGGAACTTTTTACTGGGTGATTTGTTTGCAGCTAAACTCTTTGCATGATTGTTTCTTTGTAACTGTACTCTCTACAAGGTAACTTCTTCTAACTGATCTCTCTACAAGATGACTTGTTTCTAACTGAACTCTCTACAGTGTGATCTGTTCATAGCGGAACTGTTTACTGGGTGATTTGTTTGCAGCTAAACTCTTTGCATGATTGTTTCTTTGTAACTGAACTCTCTACAATGTGACTTCTTCTAGCTGATCTCTCTACAGGATGACTTGTTTCTAACTGAACTCTCTATAGTGTGATCTGTTCATAGTGGAACTTTCTGAGTACTGGGTGATTTGTTTGCATCTAAACTCTTTGCATGATTGTTTCTTTGTAACTGAACTCTCTACATGGTAACTTCTTCTAGCTGATCTCTCTACAGGGCAATTTGTTTGTAGCTGAATTCTCTAAAGGGTGATTTATTTCAGCTGAACTCTCTACATGATGGCTTCTTTGTAGCTGAACTCTCTATTAGGTACCTTCTTCTAGCTGATCTGACTACAGGGTGACTTGTTTGTAGCTGAATTCCCTACAGAATAACTTGCAATGTAATATAACTGAGTAAATTATAAATGCAGCTGAATGCTTTATTAGGGTGACTGTTCTATTAGAGTATCTCGATCTCGCATTTGCTGCACATAGTTGCCTTTCGAATCATAACTCAGTGATTTGTAATCCGATTCTTCTGTACTACTGCAAGGACTTTCCATGATGATTATTCCAGTTACATACTGATTTTCAGCTCGTTGCTCTAAGCGGTTTGCCTGGTAGACACGAAAACTAATAGTTTTTTTATTCATAAAAATCGATCGCGTAATTTTGACACAGGTTGGGTTTTGTGTCATATCTCCATGGTCTTTATTCCGATTCCTTTCAAACCACAAAAAGGCACTCCTACGATGGTTGCTCCATCTACATATCAATTTTCAACTGATTCCTCCAAGGGGTTTACCCTGTAGGCGTGACAGACCTTCGACCTTATTTTACGCAAATAATCGGTCATAACTCCGTGAATGTTCATCGGATTCCTACCAAAGTTGGTACAGAGATCCGCCTTAATGAGCCCTTTATGTGTGCCAAATTTCAGCCCGATCCGAGCACGAATTCGTGTTTTATGGCGGATTTTGCGAAGTGTGCGAAATGAAGAAGTAGAAGAAGAAAAAAAAACGAAGAAATTAAAACGAAATTTTGTTCGCTCGTATCTCGGAAATGGCTGGAGCGATTTTCTTCAAATTTGGTATGTAGACTTCCCTAACTGGGCGACACGTCTCTAGCAAGTTTGGTTCCAATCGGATAAGGGATCACAGAGCTACATAGGTGTGAAAATTGCGTTTTCTTTCTTCCTGTTAATATACTCACGGTGTGGCGCGCCGGCTTCTTGGGCCGCACGACACACTATCGTGTGTCTTGATCAGTGTCCTTGTCCTAGCTAACCTGTATACCCTAAGAAAGTATATGTATAATAATTAAAAAGGAATGTAGGTAGTAAACACGCGCTCTAATTTGTTAGGACATGTCTCTGTATATGTAAATGTTTGTAGTACACTACATGAATGGAATACGTCAATATGATTACATTATTCAATACATACCTAGTGTTTGTATCTTTCTGTCTACAATATCGTCTTAAATCAAATAACTTCACACAGCCCACACATCCATTAATGCAACGTGCAAGTAATGCTTGACAAACTTCAATAGTTGTTGAGCACCATCCACATCCCAAGCATACACATGTCACTGTGACCACTATTGCTGCGATCAAACCAACTCCCATAACAATACCAAAAACCACCCAATTTGTATCTGGAGGATCTGATGAACCAGTGCGACACCCTGAATCAGTGCATCGTCCTTCTGGATCATTTTGGCGTTTTATGCGGTTGCTTCCTATGTCAAAATGGTTGGTTTTAAATTGTCCATCAGCTATATAACATTATGTATAATTATACACATAAATTAGAAGTGCATTAAAATTTGAGTACACACAAATGCATTATTGTGGTCCGTGTGTATGATTAACAAGAATTGTACATGTACATGTCACGCAACTTTTCTACGATCATAATACTAACATGTCCAGCATCAAACTCAACTCCATGCAGTACAGATTTTAAATGATAACACATTTCTAATAGTTAACCTAGATGCTTCACATATAGCAGTTCATATGTAAGTATGACAAAAGATATTTTACATGCATGCATATGATTATCCAGCTGCATGGGGTAGGCATATTAGCTAGTAAAGATCTAGATCACCAACATAACAAACACAAATGCAGCTAGATATATATAGTAAATTCAAGAAGACAACTTACTGCAGACTACAGCAACATCAGAACTGTGGTTACACCATCGGCTAACAGCATTAATAGCACACTGTATGATCCAAATGTCACTACTAGAACAGTTTAGCTGTATGATATTAACTGGACCAATTGCTTGACCAAATCTATATTAATGTATATAGATTAGTATAATACAATAGCAATGTATTATTTAAACCAGGAGCCTATAAGTGCCACAAGGTGCAAAACCAATATACATTATATTAATACAACATATTATCTGCATGCAAAACGTCCCATGCATAGTTTGTAGTAATTTTTGATATACTTTCACCAAAGAGAGTCAGAAACCAATAAAAATCAAATATATTATTATTACATGCTTTTCAATGGCTCATTTGATACAAGTATGGTGGGCTATTAAATGTTGCTTTGCCACATACTAATATTACAAATTAATTAGCTACCAACTTATTGTACTATTCACCGATTTAGTCTTAAATTAGAAAACGATTTTCAGCAATAGAAAAACATCAGAGTTAATCGCAAAACATTATACAAAGTTTAGAAGACACTCCTCAAGTCCTGAAGCAAACAGACACAAAACAAGAATATAAATTACTTTGTGACTGTGTTACTAAATTTGATCCTACTGAGGATAGCACTTCAACTGATGTTATATCTAATGATCTTCATCATATAAAAGACATAACAAGTCTATTATTTGTACACAAAAATTAAGCACTAAAAGCAAGTTGCCTAGGATATAAATACTAAAGGAATTATTTACCTAAGTGACAGGAAGTGAACTCATACTGCAGTAAGTGGGTTAGTGTGATTAAGTCTGTTACTCCCTAAAGATTATTGTTATGATCACAAGTAATGTCAACTTTGCTACATATCAAAGGTGATGGCCATGAAATAGCTGCAATGATGATAATGATAATACATTTTAACAATGCATGTACAAAGCCATAGTTATCATTAACATCACTGTATAGCTATTTCATGGCCACCACCTTTGATTTCACAACTTTTTTTCACCCAGGCTTTTGAAGGCCGCATACATACACCCTTTTATACAGCTTGACTGTTTTGCATGGATCACAATTACAGTAATCATTATTATACCAGATGAGTTTTACTATACAGCGGTCATGTTGTGTAATCCTACATCATACTGCACAATACTTGACACTGTTACATACCCAAGTTTGTTAGTGTCTCCATATTCAACTGCCTTATCACCGCCAAATTGTCTGCAAGCAGTATCTGCATCCTTCTTTGTGAATCCATTTATGCATATTGTACTCCATTGGTTGTTGAGAAATAGTTCTAGCCTACCAGAAACTTGACTAGCTCCAAATCCTGTTAATCGCAAGTCTCCTTCTTGTTGAGCAAACACTACAAATGATATGTGAAAGATCATGATAGTTAATAGAATCAGTAATGTTTGTGTACATGTGTGTGAATCTTAAAACCATGCACTAACTCTGCCTTTCTGCCTCATAGCTGAGTATTATTTTGAGTGAACTATTTCCCTAAAAGTAATCAAGACCCTACATAACATTAGCTATCATCAAGTTTCCCAGTGAAGAATTTACACAAGCCTGCACCAGATGCTTACCCATAATACAACCTATAATACCAAGCAAGATTCCATTATATTTTCATAGTTTGTCTACATGTACAGCAGCTTTCTTACAGTGAGAAACTAGTTTGCTTTATGCATATTTGTGCTTGCTCAGTTATAGCAATGGAGCCTTCAGAAATTATGCCACAAGACAGAATATGAATAAATGAGTGGGCTATTAGCTATATATGTGTGTATAGCCAGCTAGGTGGCTGTGTTGTAGCTAAGCAACAACTTTTAATGGCACACGCATGATCAAGATTATTGCATAATGTAGTTTTCACAGCAAAATGGCTTCCCATCCCAAAAAGTTTGAATGACATATCATATAGCCTATAGTCTAAAAACAACAAATACATGGACATTTAAAAAAAGATTATTTTAACACAGTAAATACATGGTAAAATTTCTTCAAAGATGCAATGACATGTACCTTGTACAGTGATGTAGCTACATTGACACTGCAATTATGTAGCTAGCTAACAGCTGTAAACGGTGAATGTCAGCAAAAGACCCCAAACTGGTAAATTAGCTATATATATATATATATGCCGTATAGACCTAGCTATATATAACTATAATTTATGCATTACCAGTTTGGAGTCCTTTGGTCTACAAATTATAGCTAGCTAGGAATGCTCTAACATGTGCCATTCAGTTCTAAAATGCATGGCTAACCCTTGCCTCATGACTTCAAGATCGAGTTCAAGATATACGTATAGCTAACTAGTATCGTTGGCCGGACATGCATGTATGGTTACAAATTACTGAATTATGTATGTATGTATGTATGTATGTATGTATGTATGTATGTATGTATGTATGTATGTATGTATGTATGTATGTATGTATGTATGTATGTATGTATGTATGTATGTATGTATATAATAATTGTAAAACTCACAAACAATTTGAGTATAAATAAAATATCTTACGATTAGTAGCTAATTACTGTTCATAAAATATAGTCAGAGAATGCGTTCAAATTCAGTTAGTGCACAATCATGCATTGTTAATGGCACTTTGTTCCACAAAGTTATTGATCTAGGAAAGAAGCTAAATTTGTAGGAATCAACAGTGAAGTGGGGTAGATTAAGCTTATGTTCATTTCCTCGTGTACTTGATCTGTTGCTATTGGAGATGTAGTCTAGCTGGGTAAGGAGAGTTCCACTAATTTATGTAGCTACAATCTCGAATAACATCAATAATCTCATTTTAGTATGTAATTATTTAGAGTCTCACCAGTGCCAGATGTAAAAAGAACCAGTAAAATAGCCGCCAAACTTGTCAAAGGACAGACTACATACATGATCATCGAACGATCGGCCAGTCGGTAGCTCAATAGCTATATGTAGGCGAGTATAGCTATATATTCTACGTTATGATGATATTCAGATATTCTATAAAGCTACCTTGCCGACTTCACAGCCGATAAATTGAATGATGATCGACTGGACACTAATTTATAGTTATACTTGTGTTCTAATCCCAGTAGACCTACGTATCAGTATAGCGTCATCTTTCCGTTTCCGCATATATCACAGCTCGATTCAAAATCCGCGTGACCACTTCAAATACGTGTAGGGTGTGGTTGTAAAACTAATAAATAAATAAATAAAATAGGTTAGAGTAAAATTATGTAAACTAGACTATTACTTAATATAGCTACATGCATGTAGCTAGCTACGTACCTCAACTTAGCCTCTTAGGCTATATCATTAGAATGCAAAAAGTTGCCCGGCAGGTAGCCACATGAATAGTCTACGTATATATGCATGTAGATTGAATGCAATCCGACAAGCCAATTCTAGATAGCTATAAATATAATAAATTCAGTTCCGTTAGTAACCGGCTATATAGCTACGGATATGCAACAAACGTCAAACTGGCTTCTCCTCGTGACAGGCATGCATGCCTTTAATATCATACTGTACAGACTTACTATTGGTAGCTACTATGTCGAATTACGCTTGTGCAACTGATATAGCCAATGAAATTTATTCTTCGTGGAATTCAAACATGAATTCGAATGTAGCTGCATGCATGCACATGCGCAAAGAAATCCGAGAAGAAATCGGTATCAAGAAACCTCCGAAAACCCCTGCAAGTTCGGAAATATGAATTTCATACTGAATTTAAGGGATGGCTAGGAATCACAACTTTGAAATTCATGCTTTCGGATTCACAGTGCATGCATGACTATGTAGACGTGCACTGATGACACACAAACAGACCGCTGACCCCTAGGTGGCAATGGAATTACTATTCCAATGCAATATATAGCTTTGGAGAGATATAGTACGTGACGCAACATCCAGCTATATATTATGGTCCTTACTTTAATATTAATTGTTTGTTTGATTAGTTTAGAGGTGCATGTACAATCCTGGCATAGCCAATTTTGTGCAATATTAACTATACTGACAGTGTAATAAAATCGAATCCTGGGGTTGGAGTGATTTTTTTCCTTACTTTGGCCCCTTTTCTGTTATACCTTATCAGTCACCAAGTCAAGTCATTAGGTCAAGTCATTAAGTCTAAGTCCTTGAAATTAGGTTAGGTAATCCTAAGGCTGCAGCACATGTTGCTGTCAGGCCTTCAGTGCTGGTCACTGTAAAGTGTAAATAATAATAATAATAATAATTTATCATTCCAATAAGAGTCAAGAAAGTTCTTAAAAACATTGCCTAGCACATGTACTCTTGTATTAATGGCAAGATTAAAAAGCTTGAACTTGAAAGCAGTTCGTAAACTTGCTATATATGCATGTATGTCATCATGCGGTGTGTTTACACTTTACAATCATACCTGCTATCAATCCACACACTAGCTGTGACAACATTGGGTGTGTAAGTTCACTGGTTGTGTGGGTGCATAATTAACTCATATACATATGCCTTTGGTGCCAGGCTATCTAAGCCTGTGACTGCTGTGGTCTTCCTTCCTTCATTGTTGCCTGTCCTCTTAGGGTGGGAGAAATATGGATTCTTTTGTACAACTGTCTGCTGATCTTTGACTTCTTCCTTTTGCTGCATTTACAGAATTTACCATAATTACATATGTAAAGACTAACAAACAATTATACTGAAATCCTAAACGTAGAGGAAGGCCCATATCAATCATGGTGGTACTGTAGTTATTTGATTTGTGTTGGCTATCACCTATTATGTGTGAATGAGCTAACTACAACCATATTAGGTATTTGTGGTGATTCAGTGATAATTATAACTGACTGTATTTCCTTAAGTGAAACCATTACGTTGATAAGACTTCAGGTCTAAGAATCCTTGATCTCTTTGTCATGCATGTACTACGTGCATAATATATAGTAGGAGGTAGATACATAGGAAAATTTTGCTATTAGCTATACTCCTGGCTATTCTAAGCAAAGATTATTTGAACATGGTTGCCGCTGCTGAAGCTATGAGTATACACCTTTCCAAAATAATTGTTAATACACAGCAGTGATGTGTATAAAATTTACAGGTGGAAACATGCTGACTAACTCTCTTCCTCTAACACATTATGCATATAACCATGCTGGTAGCTATAGACTTGCATCTTTTTAATGAAAACTATACATACACGGCTTCATTTAGCTAAAGCTTCATTGGTTCTACATCTTTTAGCAACAGCAATGCATATTCAGCACAGAATAACACTTAAATAAATAGCAGTTCCTTTGCTATTGGCAGTTCCTTATATTTAAAACTGTTCTGGTGCTTATAGCTGCATGCAAGCACATTATTTTAGCTTTTCATTAATTCAATAACAGGCTTATAGCTGGCAGAGGAAAGAGTTAGCCATATAAGATGAGTTCAAATTTTGTACACGTACATGCATGTGTACTATACAAGTATAGTGCCATGATCCCAGATGGCTTTGAGCCGCAAAGCTGATTTCATGCTCACTTGGCACTCTGAGCTGGGGTGATTGACACCACCAAGAAATTTACATATGTACACAAAGTGCAGCTATTTACATAACAAATGTGAGGTGATATTATGTAATAGTAGTACAGTAAAGATAAACTAAATTCAAGTTAACTGCAAAGAAATCTTGGGTTAAAATGATGGTAAAGGCAGTACCGTACAGTGGGGATTCCCCTTAAAATAAAATTGTGCGCTGACTTTAAAAATCACCATAGATATTATATGCAGTGAAAAATACTTTCAGGAGCCTAAAGGTGGCACTGAACTGATAAATGGCAGCCACACAAAACAATTTGTTGCAACCCACATGCTTAATCAACTATTATAGTGTGGTCCAAAATTTCATTAGTATACATCAGCAAAAATACTGTTGTGATAGCCTGTGATGCTTTAGTTTAGCGTACAAAATTTTGTGAATAGCACATCTTCATTTTATGTCTATCAGCTTATAACTCATAAGTTTCAAGCTGATTTTTAAATAACTTGGCTAATGAATAACCTAGCACCAATACACTTGGTTCCAAACTCGTAGAACTATTCTACACTTTCTTGTTTAATGATAACGACATGAAAGTAGTGAAATTGCACACCTTTGGACTACAACATTGGTGCCTATCAAGGCCAAATTATGAAAATTCAAAGTATACTATTGTAGAGTAATGCTTACCTGATGCATACCAAATTTTGATGGTCTGTGTTGCACAATGTTAAAGTTATTTAGTGAGAAAGGAGACTGTGTGGCTAGTCAGGGCGTGCTCCGTATAGCAGTATATGTGACCGGGTCCGCTGCGATAATAGGGCATGTGGGCACATGATTTTTGCCTACTTTTTCAAACTTCCATCACTCATAACTTTTTGTACTATTATGCTTTAACAATGCAATTTTCAGCTCTTAGTAGCTATTTAATTGGCTTTATGATAATAGTTATAGAATTCAAATAGTCAGTTCCAGTACTGAGATATGACCTGTAGAATGACAGGGTGTAGTTTGTGCGCAGGCCTGGTCACATATATACTCACACGATGGCAGCTGGTGTCTTTCGCCAGTGAATTAACCAGAGTTATGACAAGCTAAAGTGTGAATAATGTTAGTTGTATATGAACAGCAGTAAGTAACAAATCTTGTTCTAATAGTCCACTAAGACATTACACTATCATATTATGGGTTTCCACATTTGTTTGTACATGACCACTGTCCAATTAACTTTGTATGGTTTTCCTTGATTGGTTCAGTGCCACTTTAATGTATCTGATGTCAAATTGATCATTCAGTTATCAACCAAAGAAGCACTATTGAGTTTTAAAATATCAACAAAATATTTTGTTTGCCTCCTGTCTACCTCACCACAGTTGAAAGCCTGAATGCTAAACAATACAATGCACGGTATGTCTCAATAACAAACTCAAGCAGACAGGCAGGCAGGCAGGCAGGCAGGCAGGCAGGCAGGCAGGCAGGCAGGCAGGCAGGCAGGCAGGCAGGCAGGCAGGCAGGCAGGCAGGCAGGCAGGCAGGCAGGCAGGCAGGCAGGCAGGCAGGCAGGCAGGCAGGTAGTTGGTCAGTCAGTAGAAAATTCCATTGAACAGTTTTTAGCAATCTATCGGAAGCGTGTAGGGTCTGATACTATATGCATTTATATAATATATTATTATGTACACGTGTACTGTACAATTATATACATGTATAGTACTTACCATAATTATGTGTATGATAATGAGGTAAAGCACTACTATACCTCCACCATACCTCTGATAATACTCTGGCTTCATTTCCAACAGAGGTTTAGTCATTAGCTCTATGTTTCAAGATTGAGATAGTCTAATAGAGCAGATAAGCTGAGAGTCAAGCACTCTAATAAAACAGTCAGATGTAGCCGAGGAAGTATCTTGCATCATTAACACATACTTATGCCAAACTGAGAATAACAGAAAAAAAACAACATTAATTTTGATGAAAAAGCATGAAAAATACACATAAAAATAAATAATTCATGTAACGTGTCATCGGTCTCACACTACCATATGGCAAATGCCAAAAATAGGTGTGGCAAGGAAAATAAAATTAATTGTTAGTCCATTCTGGACAGTCTCTAGCTAGAAATATCTTCCTTGATGATGAGATAGCAATCCCTGCAGCTTCATCAAGAAGCTTCCTACATTGTGACTTTGAGATTAACTGATCAAAGAAATTCATGGTGTTATACAGTGCTGTTTACAACAGATGGTAAATAGTGGCCCAGAATCACTAAGCTCAATGATGTCATAATGTCTGATGGGATTCCTAGGTGATTTAATTCTGACAAGATTTGGAGATATTCTTCCTTAGATTGTTTGCGGTCTCTCGTAGATTCAAGATGACTGAAGGTGTCCAGTGGACAAGTTAACTCCAGTAATGCCACTGAATTATAAGTTTCATTGTAGATGACGACATCAGGACAGTAAGGAGAAATTATTAAAGATGGTGTTATGGTACCCTGTGAAGACTTGCGGTTATATGCAATCACTGGGCTGGACTAGTGGACTGGACTGGTGGACTGGGCTACTGGACTCAGGTTTTTTTCCCTTTTCACCAAATGTTAGTCAACTGGCTATTATTGTTTGTTGTATATATCTTATGTAATTTGAATACTCCCACCTCCACACACAAGTGTAGTCATGCCAGACATGTTAGCTTGCAGCTATACATGCCGGGTGTATGTATTGCTTACCAATGGATGGAATAGCAAGACAGTCACTTAATTTTGCTGACTCAGAAGACCATTACTTGTATTAGGATCACATGGTTATTATATAGCTAAACATGTACTGTACGATTTATATTCCATGATAAGAAGAATGGTAGTCATGTATGACACTCTGGAGATTATGCCATGAAAGAAATGCTTGACTGTAAAACAGATGAATGTATACTTTCATTTAAATACAAGCTAGTTAACAACTGTCTTTTTAAAGATTCATTGACAAATGATACCCGCTCATTGGGTTAATTGTGCTAAAATGCACAGGTAGTGTAAAGTAGACAGCTTTACCTGTATATTCTACATTAAAATTAGTGATAACTACAACAAATTGCCTAAATATGTGCTTAAAAGACAGAAAAAAGAAAAAAAACTTGAGTCCAGTAGTTCAGTCCACCAGTCCAATCCAGTGATTGTATACAACTGAGACTTGCTAGCTCTTCCCTGCATAAATACGGATGGTGCTAAAAACTCAGAAATTCCTGAAGCCAGGTAATGTAAAACTAGATCATGTCGATATGTGAAGCATTCTTGGGACAAGGCAACAGGGCAGCCACTTAAGATATGGGTCATGCACACCCACAAAAGGAACATTTTGCATCACATAGAATATGCCAACGTTACAAGTTTACAGCGGTGTCGGAAGCAGCATGAAGGATGAATGATGGATGACAACCCAGCAAAGTTGGGTCCAAGTTCCATGGTGATTTCTAAGCATGTTGATCCTTAAGCTTATACTGAACAGACAAAGTATCAAGGTGATCTTCATAGTGAGAGTGTTCATTAAAGGTTTCTTTGATGGTACATAGAGAGAAAAAAATAAAGGACAAGCCATAGGGAATGATGATGATTGAGAATGAGCCTTGGACAAAATGTGATAGTCTGCATTCTGAGTCTGTGAGTATGCATCTCCCAAATGTAGCTGTACGCCCAACTGCTGGAGTTGGGGGGTTGCAGTAGTACTGATACAAGCCAAAAGACTCAGCTTTGCCTCTCTAAGCATCTGTGAGATACTGGGGCAACAAACACCAGGATAGTACTAGTACAGTAGAGCACGGGTTGCACTTCTAGGTAGTCCAAGCCACTTTTTGAGGTAGCGAGTGGCCAAATTTTCTAACTTACTAATGGAATCATTAGTGATTGCATCCACTGACAGATGTAACCATAACAAAGAAACAATATAGTTTTTGTATAGTCAAAGTCCACTGATTGGTAAAGTGTCTACAGAGGACAAAAGGTCAGACAATTTAGTAGTCATTTTCTTCTTTGCAGAAGCCTTAGTAGCACTCAGGGATACATCTAAAGATCTCCCTAGAAACTTGGTACCACCTTCAGTAATTGATTTAGTAGATCCTCCAGACAACTGGATACAGTGGAACCTCAGTTATCCAAACCCCTTGGGACCAGGGGTGGTCCATAAGTCTGAAAAGTTCATATCTCTGAAACTGTGTATAAAATAGTATAAAGAACATTTTTAAAATACAGAATTATCAACTACTCTAATAGAAAAGTCACTACTCTAATAGAGCAGTCATTTCCATAGTTCACCAGTGAATCTGAAGGCTCTGACATAAATGTGCCTTTCTCACTCAGAAGTTTTACTGGTACTACTGCAATGAAATTGGCAGGCAAATGTACAGTTTTAATCAGACTCGCTTGTGAGATGTTACCTAATTCTTGCTGAGAGCACACTAATTCACTTGGCTCTTGTAAACTAGGCTCTTCCTTTTCATCATTCATGTCACTTCCCGAGGTTTGTGCTGGTTCAGTAGCAGGGGTGGTGTTGTTAGCCAGCTCTCCTGGTGTGTGAGTCTCCCTTGGCCTTACTTCCATAGTACTCACTGCCTCCATACTGACTTGGGACTCTGCATCCTGGTCTTCCCCAAGTGGCAGAATATCCTTCTTAATAGGGATAGTGATGGATGTTATTGTAACAGGACCTTTCTGTACAACCTGCAAATTCGGATGATAGCTGACTACACCTAAGGTACAGCATACAGCTTCAGACAATAATAGTGCATCAGGAGCTACTAACTTTATATATACAGTAGTACACAATGTATTCTCACCGAAACTGATGTTCAGGTCTATCTTCCCATCTAATGTTATGGGCTTTTGATCATATGTACATGTCCTCTGATCCATTGATCTGATCTTGCTAGCCTCTAACCCTGCTGTTGACGTAATGTGGTAGAGCAGGTCACCCCGTACAATGGTTATGTCCAATCCTGTATCTATCAATCCAGTGACAGGAACTCCTTCAATTTTTACCTCTACACATTGAGATTCTCTACCATTATCAGTGCAAGACCTTGTGCGGATCATCTTGTTATCTTCTTCTCCTGAGCACCTGTCTTTTTACCTTGACTTTCAGTTTTGCGGGCATGACAGTCACGAGCCAAATGATTTGGGTTGTCACACAAATAACACCTCAAAGATTGCTGCTTCCCAAATGCTTTATGTTTGTTCCAGCCAACTCCAGATTTCTGGGTACTGTTGTAATTTTTTTGTAGTGATCTTTTATTAAAACTATCTGAAAATGATGATGATCTATCACTCTTCAAATACTGCTGCTTCTTCTTTAACTCAGCCAACCTCCTCTCTTCTTTCTTTGCAGCTACACACAATTCTCTATAGTTCTTAGAACCAGATACTGATGGCGACTCCATTAAAGTGTATGATAGACCTTCCTGTAATTGTCCATACAATAGCATATCTCTAGTTTCTGCTGACAGATTTTCAGGACCAAATGCCATCTGAAACACTTTCTCCAATCGCCGTATGTATAAAATCAGATACAGCCTCACTTGGTTTTTGGCTGGTGTGTCGAAAATCCAAAGCTGCTATTGGCTGATTTCCAGGGTCAAGACATTCCCTTAACGCTTTTATGGTTGTATGATAAGTGGCTTTGTCCAATAATTTCTAGTGCTCAGCCTCTAAAGTGACCAGCAAACTGCATTAATGACTCATCCTCTGTCTAACCATTCCAGCTAGCAGCATGCTCCAGTACCGGTATCCAATCATCAATTGTGATCTGACTGTCTTCTGCGGTAAACTCATCTATAGGGGGGGCTTTCCCATGATGTTGTTGTACCTGACAGTGACCAAGTAGGGGAGTAACGGTTGGAAATCCACTACTTGTTGTACCAACGGAATTGATAGGCCTGCTATAGAATAAAGTGTTAGACAATGACACATATCTAATCCAAAACAGCCAAGCTGTAAAAAAAGTGTGCGGCCCTCAGAAAGGCTATGGTGAAAAAAGATGTGAAATCCAAGGTGGCGGCCAAGAAATGGCTGTGATGGTAGGTTAATGGTAAAAATTTTAATAACGACAATTCAGGTGAATTTTTGTGCCGCTTCACAAAATTTACCTAAATTGTCATTATTAAAATTTTTACCATTAACCTACCATCACAGCCATTTCTTGGCCGCCACCTTGGATTTCACATCTTTTTTCACCATAGCCTTTCTGAGGGCCGCACACTTTTTTTACAGCTTGGCTGTTTTGGATTAGATTTCATTTCTTTTTGTATTTGTATACCCCAAAGCCGGCCTATGGCCAGCTTTGGGACTTTTTTAACCTATGTTTTTTTTCTTTACTACAGGAAGAAGAAAAGATGAAGTAGATGTACTTTAAATATTTTATCAGTAAATGTACAAATTATATAATATACTGTATAATACATATGTGACCGGATTTGCGAAAAGGGGTCTTCCACACACATCCAATTTGCCAACTTTGACAATTGATAACTTCAGATTGGAAAGAGCTATTGCCTTGATATTTGGGCAGTGGTGAGAACCACTATAGCTGAATACATGGTGAAATTTTCAGGTTAATATGTTCCTTGAACACTGAGTTATGGTCTCCAACGTTTACGGAATTGGATGTGTGTGGAAGACCCCTTTTCGCAAATCCGGTCACATATATTGATTACAGAAATCTCCATGGTGGTTTCTTTGTAACTGAACACTCTACAAGGTGACTTCTTCTAATTGCTCTCTCTACAGGGTGAATTGTTTGTAGCTGAACGATCTACAAGGTAACTTCTTCTAGCTGATCTCTCTACAGGGTGATGTGTTTGTAGCTGAATTTTGTATAGGTGATTTGTTTGCAGCTGAGCTCTTTACAGAATGGTTTCTTTGTAGCTGAACTCTCTAAAAGGTAACTTCTTCTAACTGATCTTTCTACAGGGCAATTTGTTTCTGGCAGAATTTTCTACAGGGTGATTTCTTTGCAGCTGAACTCTCTACATGGTGGTTTCTTTGTAGCTGAACTCTCTACAAGGTAATTTCTTCTAGCTGATCTCTCTACAGGGAGATTTGTTTGTAGCTGAACTATCTACAAGGTAACTTCTTATAGCTGATCTCTCTACAGGGTGATTTGTTTGTAGCTGAAATCCCTACAAGGTAACTTCTTCTAGCTGATCTCTCTACAGGGTGATTTGTTTGTAGCTGAACTCTCTACAGGTGATTTGTTTGTAGCTGAACTCTCTACAAGGCGATACTTCTAGGTGATGTCTCTACAGGATTCCTTGTTTCTAACTGAACTCTCAACAGGGTGATCTGTTCATAGCTGAACTTTCTACTGGGTGATTTGTTTGCAGCTGAACTCTCTAAATGGTGGTTTCTTTGTAGCTGAACTCTCTACAATGTGACTTCTTCTAGCTGAACTCTCTACAAGGTGACTTGTTTCTAGCTGATCTCTCTACAGGGTGACTTGTTTCTAGCTGAACTCTCTACAGGTGATTTGTTTGTAGCTGAACTCTCTACATGGTGGTTTCGTTGTAGCTGAACTCTCTACAAGGTAACTTCTTCTAGCTGATCTTTTTACACTGCATATTTGTTTGTAGCTGAGTTCTCTACAGGGTGATTTGCTTGCAGCTGAACTCTCTACATGGGAGTTTTATTGTAGCTGAACTCTCTACAATGTGACTTCTTCTAGCTGAACTCTCTACAGGGTGACTTGTTTCTAGCTGAACTCTCTACAGGTGATTTGTTTGCAGCTGAACTCTCTACATGGGAGTTTTATTGTAGCTGAACTCTCTACAATGTGACTTCTTCTAGCTGAACTCTCTACAGGGTGACTTGTTTCTAGCTGAGCTCTCTACAGGTGATTTGTTTGCAGCTGAACTCTCTACATGGTGGTTTCTTTGTAGCTGAACTCTCTACAAGGTAACTTCTTCTAGCCGATCTTTCTACAAGGTGATTGAGTTTTTTGCAGCTGAACTCTTTACATGGTGGTTGCTTTGTAGCTGAACTCTCTAAAAGGTGACTTCTTCTAGCTGAACTCTCTACAGGATGATTTGTTTGCAGCTGAACTCTCTACGTGGTAGTTTCTTTGTAGCTGAACTCTCTACAATGTGACTTCTTCTAGCTGAACTCTCTACAGGGTGACTTGTTTTTAGCTGATCTCTCTACAGGGTGACTTGTTTCTAGCTGAACTCTCTACAGGTGATTTGTTTGCAGCTGAACTCTCTACTTGGTGGTTTCTTTGTAGCTGAACTCTCTACAAGGTAACTTCTTCTAGCTGATCTTTCTACAGGGTGATTTGTTTGTAGCTGAATTCTCTACAGGGTGATTTATTTACAGCTTAACTCTCTACAAGGTGACTTCTTCTAGCTGAACTCTCTACAGAGTGATTGATTATTTTTGCAGCTGAACTCTCTACATGGTGGTTTCTTAGTAACTTAACTCTCTACAGGGTGATTTGTTTGTAGTTGAACTCTCTACAGGGTGATCTGTTCATAGCTGAACTCCCTATAAGGTAACTTCTTCTAGCTAATCTTTCTACAGGGCGATTTGTTTGTAGCTGAGTTCTCTACAGGGTGATTTGTTTGCAGCTGAACTCTACATGGTAGTTTCTTTGTAGCTCTACAATATGACTTCTTCTAGCTGAACTCTCTACAAGGTGACTTGTTTCTAGCTGATCTCTCTACAGGGTGACTTGTTTCTAGCTAAACTCTCTACAGGTGATTTGTTTGGAGCTGAACTCTCTACATGGTTTATTTCTTTGTAACTAAACTCCCTGCAAGGTGACTTCTTCTAGCTGATCTCTCTACAGGGAGATTTGTTTGTAGCTTAACTCTCTACAGGTGATTGGTTTGCAGCAGCTGAACTCTCTACATGATGGTTTCGTTGTAGCTGAACTCTCTACAAGGTAATTTCTTCTAGCTGATCTCTCTACAGGCCGATTTGTTTGTAGCTGAACTCTCTACATGATGGTTTCTTTGTAGCTGAACTCTCTACAAGGTGATTTCTTCTATAGCTGATTTTTCTACAGGGTGATTTGTTTGTAGTTGAACTCTCTACATGATAGATTCTTTGTAGCTGAACTCTCTACAAGGTGATTTCTTCTATAGCTGATCTTTCTACAGGGTGATTTGTTTGTACCTGAACTATCTACATGATGGTTTCTTTGTAGCTGAACTCTCTACAAGGTAACTTCTTCTAGCTGATCTCTCTAGAGGACAATTTGTTTGTACCTGAACTCTCACATGATTGTTTCTTTGAAGCTGAACTCTCTAGAAGGTGATTTCTTCTAGCTGATCTTTCTACAGGGTGATTTGTTTGTAGCAGAACTCTCTACAAGGAAACTTCTTCTAGCTGATCTCTCTACAGGGAGATTTGTTTGTAGCTGAACTCTCTATACACGATTTGTTTGTGGCTGAATTCTCTACATGATGGTTTCTTTGTAGCTGAACTCTCTACAAGGTAACTTCTTCTAGCTGATCTCTTTACAGGGTGAATTGTTTGTAGCTGAACGATCTACAAGGTAACTTCTTCTTATTTATCTCTCCACAGGGTGATTTGTTTGTAGCTGAACTTTCTACAAGGAAACCTCTTTTAACTGAGCTCTGTACAAGGTGAATGATTTGTAGCTGAACTATCTACAAGGTAACTTCTTCTAGCTGATCTCTCTACAGGATGATTTGTTTGTAGCTGAACTATCTACAAGGTAACTTCTTCTAGCTGATCTCTCTACAGGGTGATTTGTTTGTAGCTGAATTCTGTATAGGTGATTGTTTGCAGCTGAGCTTTTTACAGAATGGTTTCTTTGTAGCTGAACTCTCTACAAGGTAACTTCTTCTAGCTGATGTATCTACAGGGTCACTAGTTTGTAGCTGAATTCTCTACATGGTGGTTTCTTTGTAACTGAACTATCTACAAGGTGACATCTTCTAGCTGATCTTTCAACAGGGTGATTTGTTTGTAACTGAACTCTCTACAAGAAAACTTCTTCTAACTGATGTCTGAGCAGGGTGAATTGTTTGTAGCTGAACTCTCTATAGGGTGATTTGTTTGTAGCTGATCTCTATACAGGTTACTTATTTCTAACTGATCTCTTGAATTCTGTTCAGGGTGACTGCTCTATTAGGACGACTGCTCTATTAGAGTATCTCGATCTCGCACTTGCTACACCAAGTTGGATTTCGTGTTATAACTCCGTGGCTTTAAGTCTAATTCTTCTACACCATTGAAGAGCCTTTCTAAGATGATAACTCCATCTGTACAGCGATTTTCAAAGCATTACCCCAAGTGGTTTATCTGGTAGGCGTGGCAAGCATAATTATACAACCAAGTACTAAGAATAATACGAAACGCGGTTAAAATTACGTCATAAATAAATAAATAAATAAATAATTAATAATTAATGTTTGAGAAAACTACGAGGCCTAGAGACATGAACTAACCGGGGATAGATTCGCCTGTGAATGAAGGCACAAACGTATAATCGTCGCTCCTGTTTGTGCTGATGACTTGACCATACGTGTAATTCTATATAACGCCCAGTACCACACCCTTACTTAATTACTTACATATTGCGCGAAGAAGATTAGTGATGCCCGTGCAGGAGAGCCAGAAGCCACTTGTGTAAACAAGAAGATTACAAGTAAGTTTTTATGTTTGTAACATCTCAAGTCTCCATGCCAGCTGCCAGTGGATTCATTCACGTAAATAAACAATACAAGAAAACATTAAACTGACATATGCCACGCTCTTTACAATAAGCTTACAGTTACATATAAAATACAAGTAAACATTTTTGTCTTGTGCAGCTGGCATGGCGAACTTTCTTTGTGTTGGTGTCAGGCAATTCAATACGTGCTTAATCTTTTTTGCCTTCACCTGGCGTAGCTACTAGGCTCTAGTGGCTTGGCTATCTTCCTTTATCTGGTTCATCTGGTTTGCATACGCCTACAGCATTGTGTAGCTATCTCCTGAAAGTTGTGTATGCATAACTATAGTGTGTCACCCATCACTGTGCCATTGCTACATCACTGATGAACCTTACTTAGCTCTAGTTGATGTTGATATGCATTGCTGTATATTGGCTAACAATTTTTATCTGCATGGTGATGTTGCCTATAATGTATTGCTGCATACAATACTGCAATAATGTATAGTTCTCTCCTGTATGTTTTGTATACATATACTTTGTACACATCGCTGTGCCATTTATACCACACCAATGATGTACTGGCACTTAGCTACTGGTGGCCTTTAGTTACGATGCCACTACTGTGACATATTGAGTTGATTTGGGGATAATGCATTCACCACCTAATAGCCTCACCGGGGGGCTGTCACGTTGGTGTATGTACTTGGTTGTATGTGATGCGGTCCTAGTAATAATAATAATAATAAAATAAAATGAATAAAAATTAGCTAATCTCGATTGCATAATTGTTACACACTGTTGATTTTTTCGCTGTATCTTCCTGGTTTTTAGCTCGATTTCTTTCAAACCACAAAAGGTTTGAGGTTCAATAGTTAACCTATTCACCCACCGATTTTCAGCTTCTTCCCATACGCGGTTTACCCTGTAGGCGTGACAACATATTGGTGTTATTTGTCGTGAATAATCGCTCATAACTCTTTGCCTGTTTATGGTATTCCAGCCAAAGTTGGTACCGAGATGCGCCTTTATACCCCCCTTCTGTGTGCCAAATGTCAAGGCAATCGAATAACGCGTTCGCGTTTTATAGCAGTTTTTGTAAGTGTGCGAAAAGAGGAAGAAAGGCCACACAAAGTCAATTATATGTTTCTGGTCCCCGTGCGGGTCATTTTTAAACCAGTCGCGCGCCCAGCCGGCTGTGTGCGCGCGCCTGTTTACTGAATTTGTTTTTTGTAAAAACGTGTGTCTGTACCTAGGCGACTCTTCTTAAGCGGTTTTCCCTTTCTGTTTTATAGATATTTACCACCTTTAAAAACAACGGTGAAGGCCTCATAAGCTTCCAGAGATAGCGTCTCCTTCGAGGAAAGAGGGGGGCGTTGCCCTCTCTCTTACGCGAACAAAAATGCAGGGCATCCTCGAGGCTTTATCTAAGAAGTTTGATTAAATAATACGATAGAAAGGCTATAAAACAGTTAAGAAGATAGCTCTGTACGTTATTTGTGGTTCAAAGCATTTTTTTTTCTGGTTAGGCTTTCCAAGATGCTTCCTTAGCATGACGCGATCGATCGATTGTAAATGGGCGTGTTTGCTGCTATATCCTCGGTTTATTTTTTCATAGAGTTTATCAGCTTGTACCTTCTTTTGTGATTCCTGAAATTTAAACTTTTTACATCATTAATACTAAACATTACAGTGCAGTTGGTAGCTATGTTGCATTAATCATTTGTAAAAAAAAAAACTAAAAAAAAAAGAAAAAAAAAAAAAAAGAAAGCCTGGTCACCTGGTCAATTTTTGCATCTGAGCTGGACCAGAAACATATAATTAACTTTGTGTGGCCAAAAATAAGAAGAAAAAAAACGAAGAAACTAAGCCAATTTTTGAAGTTGCATATCTCAGGAATGCCTGAAGCGATTTCGCTCAAATTTGGAATGTGGAGTACTGAAGTTGGAGGGAATGTACACAGCAAAATTTGTCTTGTTTCATCAAGGCAGCACAGAGCTACGGAGGTGCGAAAATTGCGTTTTCTTTCTTCCTGTCAATATACTCACGGGGTTGCGCGCCGGCTTCTTGGGCCGCACGACACACTACCGTGTGTCTTGATGGATTGGTTACCACATTCATCCCTGAACTACTAGCAGGGCCCACAGGTCCAAATAACTCGTGTGGTTGCCACTGTTAGGGTCCGCAATCCGAAAAATCAACTTTCACAAATCAATCCCCCTACCATTGTGGGATGTTCATTGTAGTATCCCATTGCTAGATCCACCATGAAACCGGAGGCACGATTGTTGTCTTCACAGAACTATCGATTTTAGTATTTCGTGAGATGCAAAAATTATTTTTAAAATTTCGTGCTCCACACAAACAACAGGATAGAACCTGCTGCTTAGCTAGGTATTATCTGGAGTTAATGTAGTTAAAAAGTACGCACAGTAATACGCAAATGATTCACTGGGTTACCGGCACAGGGTTGCTTTCTCTCAAAAAGCAGACAACAAAGTACGAATTTTCAAATTCAAACTGCCCTACCAGCCAAGATAAGAAAAGCCAACTCTTCCTCATAGTGATGTGATAAGGTTGGATGCATAGTCTGTCTATGCTGTTAGTCTGGAAAGGATCTGAGACTTCTCACCATCTGGGTGAAGAACGTCAAAATTTTCGTGCATCATTTCAAGGGATTCTCTCAATGGTACCAAAGTGCTTTCCAGTACTTCTGATGCCACACTGGTCACTTAATTTTGATTAGAATGATGATAAAAGATGGTTCAAAACGTTTGGTAGTAGTAGTAGTTGGTATTTCTGTGATTTCATATGATGCAGTATACCAGCAGCTCACCAGGAGCTCCACCCAGCTCGAATCAAAAATGAAAGATTTTGTGCATTTTTCGGTTTGTTTTGGGATGTTTTGCAGCATAATGGTGATGTAGGGTGATCTAGTGAAGATTTGAAGCTGCTGTGGAGCGTGAGAGGTGAAGTCAATTTTGGACGATTTTGCTGCCTCCCTTGATGCATAGCTTAGAGCGAGACGTGGAAGCTGTGGATGAAGCAATAATTGACAACCGCTATTATCAGACGTTCAGGGACATCTTTTGCCATAGTTTTAGTCTATAATTGATGATTGTTGAGGCTGCAGAAGCGCTGGAAATGGCTAGAAAGCGCGACACAATTCTTTGATGCTGCAGAAAATTTTGATGCTCGTCACCCAGATGGTGAGAAGTCTCAGATCTTTTCCAAACTAACAGCATAGACGGACTATGCACCCAACCGTATCGAAACACTATGAGGAATAGTTGGCTTCTCTTGCCCTGGGTGGTAGGGCAGTTTGAATTCGAAACTTCGTATTTCTTTGTCTGTTTTTTCAAAGAAAGCAACCCTGTGCCGGGCACCCAGCAAATCATTTACTTATTTCTGTGCGTAGTTTTCAACTACAACAACTCTGGATACAATGTGGCTAAGTAGCAAGTTTCATCCGGTCCTTTGTGTGGAGCACGAAATTTTAAAAATAAATCTTGCATCTTGTGAGATACTGAAAATGATATTTCTGTGAAGCCAACAATCGTACCTCCGGTTTCATGGTGGATCAAGCAATGGGATACTACAATGAACACCCCACAATGGTAGGGGGATTGATTTGTAGAAGTTGATTTTTCGGATTGCGGACCCTACCACTGTGCAGGCTGTACTGTATGCTAGTGTAAATATCTGCCTGTATGTTGCTGACTATTAGTCGAAAGTTTGGATGTAGATTGCACCATGCCTGACTGAAGATAATGGGACATTGCCAGTAACACTTGTTTGTCTCAAGAAATCTACATGACCTGTCCTTACCTCCTGGGGATCATGTAATACAGAAGATAGTGTACATGTAGTACTAGGGGTTACACAAGCAAATGAAAAAAACTGGTAGAGTTAACAAACTTGTCATACCTGTTCCTTCTACCTTCAGTCCGGTTAGCTCCATTTCTACCTCATTCAGTCTGTATTTCATCTCTTTCTCCTTTTCAAACATCAGGTTGTCATGAACTATAAGCTGCTTGCAATTTATCTGCCAAAGCTCTTTAATCCTTTCTTTACCCTTTTTGACCTCCTCCTGTACCTGTGAACATGACAACTGTAAATGTTGTTGGAGGGATTCCTTTTCAGCAGCCAATTTTTTCAATGACCTCTTGGGCTTCCAGAAGTCTCTGTTGTTGTGCTGACAATTCCTTTCTCAGGCACACCATTACCTCCTGAGCTGATTGTAACTGCAGTCGTGTATTTGTCAACTCAGTTTTCATTAGACTCAGGACTTCGTCCACACGTTTTTCTTGTAAAGAAAAACTCTCTTTCTCCTCACTATCTCGGGCTGGTGATGTCCTTGATGAACCTGATACCAAGGTTGGAACTGAAACTTCACTTCCTGGAGCTAGTGATGCTCCAGATAGCTCCTCCTTCAAGACTGGAACTCTTAGAAACACACCATCCTATAAATCCACACAAAAACAGCCAAGCTGTAAAAAGATGGTGCAGCCTTAAAAATCCTGGGTAAAAAAAGTTGTGAAATTGGCCAAGAAATGGCTGCAACAATGCACACAGCTATTATTAATTTTTTTTAGCATTATCATCATTGCAGTCATTTCTTGGCCGCCACCTTTGATTTCACAACTTTTTTCACCAAGGCTTTTTAAGGCTGCATCATTTTTTCACAGCTTGGCTGTTTTTGTGTGGATTTCATTTCTTTTTGTACTTTATAAGGCCCCAGAACCAGCCTATGGCTGACTTTGAGGCTCACATTTCTTCTTTTCTATGTAGATACAATGATGATTATTGAAGACACACTTATAAATGTATTTCATGATTTAATTCAATATTTGATAATATTATTGTAATACTCTAATAGAGTGCACATTTTGTGGACTTCTAATAGACTAGTACTTCTATTGGTAGATCTATAAAATTACAAATGTTTGATTATAAGCAGATTTAAACTAGAAATAAAAACTTTATAGCAGAGCACAAATGCTACAATAAGATAATAGTACATTACTTATATTATTGCAGTGATATTTCTCTGCTAGCAACCTGTACATATAGCAGCCAAATCAAAAGAAAATTGTACTATTAAAATTAAGAGTAGGAGCAATGTTACAGCAATTGTAGCAAGGAAAATGAAATAATAAATGCATGAATTGAATAAGTGTTGTGCTGTAAAATGATTCCAGAGCTGTTTGCAAATCACTGGCTTGATCGTGTTGATTAAAATCAATATGTAAGTTGTAGTTTATCTAATCATATTATTACGTAATTCAAAATGTTAGTTTAATTAAAATTTCACAAAAAGATATGTCATAATAATCAAGATTATACACATCAATGGAAGGAGATTTAATCTAATTTGTAATCTGATGTGTAATCACACAAAATATTGAACTTAGTGGCATGTCTGTGTACTCATCAAGTGTAGTGGTGTATTTTTTAGTCATAGACTTCATTAATATTGTGAACAGTAAGTGAGTTGGGAATGTAGAAGTGTTAACTAAAGACATCTAGCCTCCACCAATAGGGACCCGCCGATTATGCTGGCATAATTTTGAGCATAGTAGGTACCTAAAAGCATTGAGCATAATGCCAGCATAATAGGTTAAATATTTATACGATAGTATAAATTCTTGCTGGAAAAATGACAATTGCATAATAAGATCGATATACTCTAATAGAGCAATCAGTAACTCTAATAGAACAATCATCAAACTGACTGTTCTATTAGAGTATATCGATCTTTTCTCTTACATGCAGCAAGAATTTATTATTTGTGTTCCAGCCACTCATTTTTTTCTTTCTATACAGTGTTAAACTAATAGCAAAGCATATGAACTAAGGCATGAACATTGAGCATAATCGAGCATAATAGGTAAATATTGAGCATTAATTTAAGCATAATAGGTGAATTTTTGAGCAGTGCAGCATAGCATAATAGGTAAAATTATGAGCATAATCGGCGGGTCCCTATCCACCAACCCAAATCTACTAAATGTTCAACTCAACAGTGATTTATTGCCTTGGAGCAAATTATATTTCAGGATAGATCTTTATGTATTCCGAGATATTAATGTTCATTTAGATGTTGCAGCCTATTTGACTCAATGGGCTATGATGTTGATGACAGACTTACTAAGGAAACACATTTGGGAACTAGTGTGTCATCCTTCATTTGTTAATTTTAGTGCAACATGCACTGTTTTTGGGAAGATGACAACAAAATTAGCTGTACACTGCTTGATCACTTACCACAATTTTGTCACATGTGTCATTTCCCTTGTGGTGCATACATAGTTGTTAGGAACCATGGCAACATGTTTATGTATATGATTCTGAATTCTTTACAAAATTTCCCTAACATCCTGTTGTGAATACCTGTGGTTGAGAGGTGGTAAACATGGGAATTTTTTGTTGTTTACTGTCAAAACAGAGGGATAATTTCTTTATCAACAACATCCTGTTAGATGGTATGCCAATATGTGCAGCTATTCATGTTTTTGTTGTAAAGTACAGAGTTACATAACATATTCCAGTGACTTATGACAACTTATTTAACAGTGCCCATGTGTACAAATACATCATACGTATACTAGTATACATACATACATACATACATACATACATACATACATACATACATACATACATACATACATACATACATACATACATACATACATACATACATACATACATACATACATACATACATACATACACACATGATGCTTTATGTCCTATATAGTATACAAATACATATCTGCATAAATTATTATGCATGACATCCACAGTTATGCAGTATCAAAACAAAAACAAAATATCAATTGCCAAAACATCCTGTCAGCATTCCTATTAAAGCAGAGTTTTGAAGCATATAGCTATTAGTTTGCAAACCAGTGACTATGTCAAAGTACCTTGTTCTACTACTGCTGTTTGCAACTGCCTTGGCTAACAACGAAGAAAGTTTTCTTGGCACAAGCCAAGCCAATCCTGCTACTTCTTGTCATGATATATACCAGCATAATCCTACTAGTAGAGGAAGTGTTGGACAATACTGGATAAAGACTAGTGAAGGATTGTTTGAGGTCACTTGTAACATGAAGCTAAAGTGTGATGGTGTTGAAGGAGGATGGATGCAAGTTGTTGATGTAGACATGAATCGAGATGATAGTTGTCCAGGAACATGGCACAAGATCACCACTCCCAGGAAACTGTGCATAGGAAAACTAGTTGGTCCTTCATGTGCTTCTACACAATTTTATGTGAAGGGAGTTGACTATCAACACATTTGTGGACAAACTAAGGCTTATCAAAAGGGATCACCAGATGCATTTGTCAGTCGGAAACAATCTATTGATGATGCATATGTCGATGGTATTTCCATCACTTTAGGATCACCACGTAAACATGTCTGGACATATGCTGCTGGTTTAAGTGACGACCATGATAATGATTGTTGTAATTGTCCATGTGCCACTCATCCTGGTCCCCCTCCACCTGCTTTTGTAGGGAATCACTACTACTGTGAGTCTGGAAATGTAGGAACATGGGATGGTGCTTCATACCACCTATCAGACCCTTTATGGGATGGTACTGGTTGTGGCACTGGTAATGGATGTTGTGCTCAAATTGGTATGCCGTGGTTCTATAGGAAATTACCAGTGTGTGTGACTGATGATTTTGAAGTTCGTATCTGTATAGACCAAAGTTATTCTGATGAAGATGTAGCCATTGAGAAGCTAGAACTCTACATTAAGTAGAATTACTGCTACCCAAGAATTCTATGCTGAAATTTTAGTTATTAATAGTAACATGGAAATGCAGGACACACAAGCTGCAGCACATACACTGAAAGAAACTCATGCACTAGCTACTTAAATATATATACTTCAACTATATTTTGTTTTTTTGTATGCAGCTACTGAATAATTTTCAAGCAGTATGATACTTACATACAAAGAGTATAATTCTATCTACAACATTCTGATATGCTAGCAACTTCCTACTAACTTAGTAGCTACTGTACATGGAGTATATCGATAGCTTATCATATCAGGAATAACTGCAGTATGTAATATACTTGGGCTGTATTTCTCTCTATTGTCATAGATTACAGTGCATGCACCTTACTAAAAGTTTACACTGAAATGTTAATTTTGAAATTCTTCTATATAGCAGTATGGCTGTATCATATTGTACCTTCCTATATAAGTATTTAAGCAATTGCTTGTCTATATATGTTATTATAATGGATGACAACATTGCAGCAGAGTAACCAAGTTGCTCAGTGCCATGTTGGTGGCAGTTTCAAGGATTAGGTAGCATTGAATAATCATATATGTATGTGAAGCATGCAGTTATTCCACTACGGGAAAGCTATGGTTTTGTAATTTTGTGAATGTCTGCTTCCAACATTTTATGATTATATGTACTTCCTTTAAATACCTGGGTATTGTTTTATCATGGTTATAATTTGAATAAAACATAATTATTGTAACTAATCATAAATAGATAGTCTAGAAGTTTAAATAAGGAATCCAAACACACTGTGAACATAATATGCATAAGCTGCTTGCATTATTATCCTGCGTGTATGTGGTCTCCATCACATGTGCTATATGTCAGTTGTGTACTGCTATAATCAACCAGTTGCTTGAAGAGTCATCATTGAAGTGACTTCCAGATGACCTAAGCAATGTAAAGCAATTACCTTGGTCATCTAATGAGAAACCGTTGTCTACTGTACATACTACCACTATCCTTGAGGTTGAAGGTAAGACTCTAAGTCGTTGTCAGACATATTACAATGCTACACAAAATAAAGTGAATTACGGTAACCTTCATGGTGCTCACATAGCTATGTATTGTGCCTTGCTTAACATCCCTACTTACTAACATTTTGTGAACAACTGTAGTTTGTGCCCAGTGACATTGCTGTTGAGGACCATGGCAGGATGTCAAATCTGCTTTACAAACTTTCCCCAAAATGAGCCAGTCAACCAGATTAATAATAAACATGGACATTTTTGTTGTTTACTGTTAAAATAGAGGAAATATTTTATCAACAACATTCATTAGATGGCATTCCAATGTGTGCATGTGGCTGTTTTTGTTTTGTCATAAAGTACAGAGGTAATCCGGCAATTTATGACAGTCTATTAAGCAGTCGCACATGTCGCACTTTATTTTGCATCAAGTAGTACAAATATATATATATATATAACCACATATACCAGTAGCCCGGGGACATAGGACGATCTGAGGGGGGCCAAAGGGGCTGTACCCCTCGGTCCTTCTTGTGCCCCCTTGGACTTACAGGACAAATACTCTAATAGAACAGTCACTTTAATACACCAGTCAAGCATGTGAATATTCAGCAATAGTAACTATTCTAACAAACTGTTGAAATTATTCTCACACTCAATTTTCAGAGAAAATTTTCTGTATTTAGTAGAAGGCTTACTATAAATATCAAGATTGAGGAGTAGTCACCCTAATACAACAGTACAGTCAAATAGATATTAATTGTCTTGCGATAAACTGCTAAAATCACACTCAGATTCAATCTCAGAGTTTAATTAAAAATAAAGTCTGGAGGCATGCCCCCAGACCCCCTTACAGTATACACACTATAAGGCATGTCTCCAAGCTATTGATGCTATGTAGCATATTACTTATAACCATCAAACAGCTTCTATGTCATAAAAACTTAATTTACTCACGTTGAAGCAATAGCTATCAAAAATGTTCTGAAATTCAAACATAGGGAGTCTAATTTCAATTTCTCAGAAGATATGCAACTAGAGTCTTAGAATGTAAGTGTCCTTCATTCCTCAAAATATATAGATTAACCAAATTGCAAAGATATGTGAAAGAATACAGCTTGTGTACCATGGAGTTCCATTCTTTTCAGCTATGATGGAATGAACACATTTTATTTATCCTAATAAATCTTGCCTCTCTTCATTCAGGTCTCCTGTGCCCCTCTAACAGTGTCTCCTAGATCCAAAGAAAAAGAGGATGGATGCAAGTTGTTGATGCAGACATGAATTGAGATGATAGTTGTCTAGGAATATTACATGTGTTAACAACTCCCAGGAGACTGTGATTTAAAATAAGTAACTGGATGTACTTCTGCAGAGTCAATTATATTATGAATGCATCTTCGGAGAAGTTGAAACTTATCAAAAGGGATTTCTAGATGCACTTTTCAGCCAGAAGCAGTCTACTTTTTAAGTACTCAAGTACATGTGACTGGATCTGTGAAAAGGGGTGTTATATCCTTTCTGATTGCATGTACTTGACAACCCATAACTTGGCTAGTGAATATGGTACTACCCTGAAATTTAGTCATGCTATACTCATAACAAATTGCTATTGTTTGGTGTAATAATTGAAGGTGATAAGTAAAAAGCATGAGGAGTTATGGTTAGTCAAACATGGGATTTCAGAAAGGCTATAAGACCCCTTTTTGCAGATCTGGTCACGTTACATCATTCTTACATGCACGTACTTTATTTGCATAGTCCAGTAATCTTATTTTCAGTGGATCTCTAACAGTTAATCTCTGATTCAGAAGCAATATTTAAGGAGAATGTCTGCATGCCTACCCTAGCTACAACTGAAGTAATACTGTAATTTAAAAATAATTTTTCCTCTTAAGTCATAGTAGTGAAGGTCTTCAATACAGCATTATACGTGCATACATAGTTTGGCTAATAAGTTAGTACAAGTTGCTGCACAAAATTCAACCATGGCACATCTGCATACCCAGAATAAAAGCAGGCAGTATGTTTTGGTTAAACTCCATGTACCAGAACCTTAAAGGCAGACAAATTTTCTATGAAGGACCACTCTTTTTTGGCCTTTACATGTGTATGTTACATGTAAATAGTAAGTACACAATCAAGCAAATCTCTAGTATCCATGGCTACACCATGGGCAGTGGAGAAGGGGGGAGTTATAGCCCCTCTCAAAAAGATTATGGAGGGATTTAGCCCCTCTAAAAGTACTTCTAGCTGTCATTAAACATTATAGTAATAATAGTGTGGCACCTATACTAACTGTACAAATGCTTAGTTATGTATATACCTGCAATTACAGTGAATCAACTGTATAGATTTCTATTATAAACTGCATACCCAAATTGTGACCCATTTAAAAACCAGTTGACCAGTTTTAAATGGGTCATGCATACATGCTTGTAATTAGTTACTATGACTCTACAGGACAATGCAAATAGAGTGAAAGGTTCCAACTCAATGGCATAAACAAGATTTTAATGCCTGCTGTTAATTTCATTTCAGGTTAGATGGAGTCTTTGGACATTTCTCGATGCTACAACTTTTCGTGGTCTTTAACCTCTGTAGCTAGTAGTTAATCATTGCGGATTGGTTTGCACACATTACAGCAAAATCTATTGTTAATATTAACTATATAGCTATAGCCTGTTGATGATAGGTTACAATTAGCTGAATATACAGCAAGAAGCAGCTACTGGTAATAGCAGCAGTTGCATGAAATAACAAAATAATATTATGCCAGAGGTGGCTGCAGATAGCAATCAGCTGGCAGCTACACATGGCAACTGTACATGCAAAAGCAGCTACAGAATAAAAAATACAGCTGCCAGCAAGAGTAAATTCAGCAGCAGCAGCAGCAGCAGCAGCAGCAGCAGCAGCAGCAGCAGCAGCAGCAGCAGCAGCAGCAGCAGCAGCAGCAGCAGCAGCAGCAGCAGCAGCAGCAGCAGCAGCAGCAGCAGCAGCAGCAGCAGCAGCAGCAGCAGCAGCAGCAGCTACACTACATATAGTTGGTAACTGCTGATCTTAGATTCAGTTTTTGAGAGTCCAGTTTAAAAATTCTCTGGAGGCCCCTAGATCCCTGGATAGCAAAATAAATGCCTCAGAATTGAGATACCCTAATAGAGCAGTCATGCACCCTAATATAACAGTTAAGCTATATAATGTTAAATCACTCACAGATTTCAATTACAGAGGACTAATTTTCAAAATTTTCTAGATTGGTATCTTGCATGCCTGCTAGTGTGCTTCAAAGTATGTCATTTCCTGGAAAAGTATAGCTTTAAAAATGTTTCTTCCTCTGCCCCTGGATGCTCCCCTACAAATATGGCATATACGAAAGCCAGTAAGTAACGTGTCAAGTTGATTTGTTTGTTGCTGAACTCTCTGCAAAGTGTTTTGTTTGTAGCTGATCTCTCTACAGGGTAATTTGTTTGTATTAGCTGAACTCTCTCCACAGTGACTTGTGTGTAGCTGAATTCTCTAGAGAGTGACTTGATTGTAGCTGAATTCTCTACAGGGTGCATGACTTGTTTATAGCTGAACTCTCTTCAGTGTGACTTGTAATGTTCTGAATCTCTACAGTGATATATTAGAATTTTGTAGCTTATCTCTCCACAGGTGACTTGCTTCTTGCTGAACTGTCTATAAGATTAACTGTTTGCAGCTGAACTCCCTACAAAATAACTTGTAATGTAATAAAATTCTATAATGGAGTAAATAAATTATCCGAATGCTCTATTAGGGTGACTGTTCTATTAGAGTATCTCGATCTCGCATTTGCTACACGAAGTTGGCTTTCGAATCATAACTCAGTGGTTTGTAACCCGATTCATCTGTACTACTGCAAGGACTTTCTATGAAGATTATTCCAGCTATACACCGATTTTCAGCTCATTGCTCTAAGCGGTTTGCCTAGTAGGCGTGAAAACTAATACTTTTTATTCATAAAAATCGATTGCGTAATTGTGACACAGGTTGGGTTTTGTGTCATATCTCCATGGTCTTTATCTCGATTCCTTTCAAACCACCAAAAGGCACTCCTACGATGGTTACTCCATCTACATAGGTCTAGCAATTTTCAACTCATTCCATGAAGCGGTTTATCTTGTAGGCGTGACAACAAATCGATCTTGTTACGCGAATAATCGGTCATAACTCCTGAATCATCCATCGGATTTGCACCAAATTTAATGCTAGGATTCGCCTTTGGACTCCCTTTCTGTGTGCCAAATTTCAAGGCGATCGGAGTACGCGTTAGCGTTTTATAGCAATTTTTGCAAGTGTGCGAAAACACGAAGAAAACAGCGAAGAAAAAAAATCGAAACTTTGGCAGCTCGTATCTCGGAAACGGCTGGAGCGATTTCCTTCCAATTTGGAATGTAGACTTCCCTGGCTGGCGGGCAACTCTGTAGCAAATTGGGTTCCAATCGGATAAGGGATCACCGAGATACAAAGGTGTGAACGTTTTCTTTCTTCCTGTCAATATTTTTTTTTGAATTTTTTTTATTCCGGCCCTAATGGCACTCCCATCCTCCCCGATCTCTAGCTAGAAGTTAAACCTAATTAATTTATAAATGACAAAAAGCAGAAAAAAGAAAAAGCAGCTAAACCTACAGAGCCTACACAGACCTACAAAAACACCGCATGGACCGCCAGCAAAACCCCCGGACAGGGGCCTTAAGAAGAAAGCCCTGCAGACTACTGACCAAACTGCAGGGAGTGGGAACATGAAACAGAGTTCAACTCCCACAAAGGACTGCCAGGCAACAGGCTAAATAGATTCTTCCTGTCAATATAGAGTAAAGTATCAATTATCGGACAATATGATGTTCGGACAGCTGCCATTCACTTCCTGGAAATCTTGCAGCTTAGGTTATTGTACCAAAAGGTAGGTTACATGCACCAAGCAATAATTATCCTCCAATAATCAGCTTTGCGTGATTAAAAACTTAAGAGTTACAGCCAATAGTATGCTTAGTCCGATAAAATCTATGTTCGGACAAAACTATCAGTTGTCGGACTTTGATTTTTACTACCAGTAAACAATGTCCAATTTATTTCAAATTTGTATGCTATATACCTGTACTCATTAGCTATTAATGGCCAAAAAATGGTTTCGTTATCTTCAGCACAGAGGGAGTTCTAGCCACACAATTTTTAGCGGTATTGTCGGACGCCCTCCACTTTAATTTAGCCATGCCCACCAACAGAGTTAATGCTTTTTGCAACAAATGCACCAGTGCTGAACCACAGAAGAAAGTAAATAAATATCTTTCAAGAGTAGAGGTGCGTTTTAAAGTTGATATTCAGGATATTTCTATTGGAACGCAGTATTTTTGGCTCCTAAATGAAGGAGATGCATGCAAGGTGGAAAAATGAAATTACGAGAAACAACTTTCTGACCAACCACATTTGTTAGTCTTGGTGCCTCAATCGCAAATACCACCTAGAAATGAAAAGATGTTCCATTTTCTACCTTCTATGGATGCACAAAGCAACATTTTCATCCTTTTTGTTTCACCATATAAGGTAGAAAAAAGAAAAGCCTTTCAATTTCCGTGACAGTATATTTGTGATAGGACGCCAAGACTAGCATATGGAGGTGGTCAGGAGGTGGTTTTGCATAACTTCATTTTTCCACCTTGCGTGCATCTCCTTCATTTAGGAGCCAAAAATACTGCGTTCCAATGGAAATATCCTGAATATCAACTTTAAAGCACACCTCTACTCTTGAGAGATATTTATTTACCTTCTTCTGTGGTTTAGCACTGGTGCATTTGTTGCAAAAGCATATAAACTCTGTTGGTGGGCATGGCTAAATTAAAGCGGAGGGAGTCTGACAATACTGCTAAAAATTGGGAGGCTCGTACTCCCTCTATGCTAAAGATAACGAAACCAGTTTTTGGCCATTAATAGCTAATGAGTACAGGTATATTGCATACAAATTTGAAATAAATTGGACATTGTTTACTGGTAGTAAAAATCAAAGTCCGACAACTGATAGTTTTGTCCGAACATAGATTTTATCGGACTAAGCATACTATTGGCTGTAACTCTTAAGCTTTTAATCACACAAAGCTGATTGTTGGAGGATAATTATTGCTTATTGTAGCCTACCTTTTGGTACAATAACCTAAGCTGCAGAATTTCCAGGAAGTGAATGGCAGCTGTCCGAACATCGTAATGTCCGATAATTGATACTTTACTCTAAAAAAACAAACAAAAAAAACAACTCTACTCACGGTATGGCGCGCCGGCTTCTTGGGCCGCACGACACGGCACTACCGTGTGTCTTGATACTTGGTTTACTCTGTAGCCGTGACAGAAGTTTAATTTTTATGTGAATGAATGTTCATAACTCCTTGAAAATTACTCAGATTCGCAACAAACTTGGTACGTGAATCCACCGTTACACACTCTTCATCTGTGCCAAAAGATCGAGACAATTGAGTTACACGTTTGCATTTTATAGCAATTTTTGCAAACTGTGCAAAAATAAATCGAAGCCCCCCGTATGGCATAAGAAGAAAAAAAACGAAGAAACTAAAACGACATTTTGAACGCTCATATCTCGCAAATGGCTGTTGCGAATTTAATCAAATTTGCTGTGTGGCGTACCCTATTTGGGAGACAGCTATAATGCAAAAATGGTGTGCTTTGGAGAAGGGGCCATGGAGCTATGCACGCATGAAAAAGCTGTTTTCTTTCTTTTAAATATACTCATGGTGTGGTCGCCGGCTTCCTTGGCCGTACAACACACTATTTATTTATTTATTTATTTATAAGGCTTTTCAGCATGGGTACAACTACATACAGATACAGTGGTTATACATTCATGAAAACAATATTAGTCCATGCTGAGGGTCCACTAGCAACCTGTGCTAGTGGCCTGAGTATGTTACAAAAATTAATTACTTAACTACAGTAAGTTACTTATTTATTTAATTATAAATCAATTAGTATGTAACTACAAGAGATCAAAGTTCATGACAAGATGATTGCTGACACAGTTCCACACGGACAGAGATAGTGATATTTGTGTGGGTCAGTAGAATTGAAGTTTGTGATAAAATGATTCCAGAGAAAAGATTTGATACGTCTTTTGATGGTTTCTATAGGCAAACTTATATCAATGATTGGTAGGGAATTCCAAAGGCGACAGATTCGGTTGAAATAAAAATGACGCTCTTTATTAGTAAAGGATATGTTGTGGTGTAGCTTGACTGAATTGGATCTTGTAGTACTATGGGAGAATGAAATGTAGAGGTTGATATTGAAGCTTGGAGTGGGATGTTTCAGAGAGTTGACAAAAAAGATTATGTCTGATATTTCAAAGATGTACATTAATGGAAGCAAATTGAGTTTTGTCAGCCATGTTTTGTAGTCTGAGGAGAAGTCTTGTAAAATATATTTAGTTGCCCTACGTTGAAGTTGTTCAATTTTGGAGATGTCTTTTAAGAGATGAGGTCGCCACACTGGTGCACAGTATAGGAGCTGCGATCTTACTAAGGATATATATAGTTTGAGCGTAACCGAAGGCACAATGGTTTTACAAAAGGTTCTACGTACAAGTCTCAGAGTCTTATAGGCTTTCTTTAGAATGTAGTCATGATGCTCGTTCCAATTGAGATTATCACTAATCAGGACACCTAGGTCTTTATGCAAATGGGAAGTGTTTATAGGATTGCCATTGATGTTATAAGTGGATGTAAATTTACATTTAAATGACAGATGGGTACTTTTAGAGGAATGAAATGACAAAAGAGATGTTGTGCTCCAATTTGATAAGCAGTTTAAATCATGTTGTAAGAGCTGCATGTCGCTTGGTACTTTGATATGTTTAAAGCATTTTGTATCATCTGCAAAAAGAAAGATTTTACTGTAAGTGATGGCACGGGAGATATCATTCATGTAAATAATGAATAATAAAGGACCAAGTATACTACCTTGAGGTACTCCTGATTTAACAGGGAGAAGATTGGAATTACAGCCATTAATTGATACAAATTGAGACCTATTAGTAACATATGCCAGAAACCATGACCAGAGTTCACCGCCAATATCGAACATACGAAGTTTGTGAAGTAGATGTGAATGAGAAATAGTATCAAAAGCCTTGGTGATATCCAGGTAAATGATATCCAGCTGATGACGAGAGGTAAAAATGTCAGATAAAACTAAAAGGAGTTGTTGTACTGATGAATGATTCTGAATAAATCCAAACTGGGCAGGATTTATTCTGCTAGTAACATGTCCAATAATTTTATCGTGCAGTATTCGTTCCAACACTTTAGAAGTATTACTGAGTAAGGATATCGGTCGGTAGTTGTTGATATGGGTAGGGTCACCAGATTTAAACACAGGAATTATTTTGTGAACTTTCCATTCACAAGGAAGATAACCAAATTTTAATGTCAGATTGAAAAGATAGTGAAGAGGTTTATAGAGGACCGAAGCACACTTAGAAAGTAGAATGGGTGGGATGCCGTCTGGGCCCATGGCCTTGGATGTGTCTAAGCTTACCAATGCTTCATAGACATCAGCTTCAGTGATTGTAATATGACAGAGTGATACAGGACAATAGGAGTTAAAAGAAGGCGGTAAATCAGTGGAAGTGTTATTAAAAATTGAGTAAAAGTAATTGTTGAAAGCATTGGCTTTATCATTATCACAGTCGAATGTCGTAGAATTGTGATATATAGTGGAGGGGATAGATTTGGATTTTGTAAACCCTCTGATATATTTGTAAATTTTGGGATTGTCAGATGTAGTGACTAAATTGGATTCATATGTCATTTTAGCATTGCTGATCTTTGCTTGAAGTAGGTTTTGGGAGGTTTCCAGCTTATTTTTATTGTATTCAGTAGAGTTGTTGTTAAATTTATGTCTAAGTGAGCGTAGACAGTTGATGTGGTGTCTAATGTTGGAATTGAACCACACGGGCTGACTATTAGGTTTAATTGTAGTTATGGGAATAAAATGTGGTAGAGCATCTTTAATGGTGTTGCTAAGGTATGACCACACAAATTCAATATCTTCAGACATGAGACAAGGTGTGAAATCAGAGTTATATAAAAAGTAACACAGGTCATTGTAGTTACCTTTAGAGTAATTTAGAAATGGTGTAGCCCTTTGGTCACTGTCATTGTTCAATGATGAATGAGAGTCAAAGGTTATGACAAAATGGTCTGATGGGATAGGTAAAGGAGGATCACGGTGTATTCTTAGATTCAAAATATTGTCAGGAGCATTGGTTAGGACTAGGTCAAGTATGTTACCAGCTATATGAGTAGGTTCATCTATCATTTGAACAAGGTTAAGGTCAAATACAACGTCACAGAAATTCGATGAAAAGGGGGATTGACCACATAGGGAATCCCAGTTGATATCTCCTACATTGAAATCTCCCAGTAGAATTAAATGGCCAGTAAGATCCCTGAGGGTGTTAATGTAGCTCAGAAATTCTTGGCAATAATCGACCGATGAATCAGGAGGAATATATCCTAAGCAATACACAGTTAGTAAAGTAGATCCAATACTGATAGTTAGCATCTCTAGGTTGGTAGGGGATTGTAACACTTGATATGGTTTAGAAGATTTAACAGCAAACATTACTCCACCACCAAGAGTTTTGCGATCTTTCCGAATGATTGTATAGTTGTTAGGTAAAATTTCATTATCAAATATTTTTTCAGATAGCCAAGTCTTGTTACTGCGATAATATCAGGAGAATTAGAGTATACATAGTTCTGAAACAAATCCATTTTATTGACTATACTACGAGTGTTCATTAAACATACATGATCTAGTCACTTGGGCTGGCTACTGGTAGCGGATGGGGGATCAGGAGATACTAAGGTTATCAATGGTGTTTGTTGGTCCATAAGTTGTGAGGCAGCGACAGGTTGGTCTGTAGGGGCTTCAGGTAGACTGGTGGGACAGGTCTGAAAGACAGAGTTTTTGACTTGGCCATATAATTGGTTATTCACAAAGATGCTGTTGTTATGTATCCTGATGATACTTAGACTGTACCCTTTCTGTAACAATTCCCACCTTTCCTTCAGCAAGACTGCCTCCCTTGTCCTTTCCTCTGGAGACAGGTCAGGTTTTATAAAAACCGGAGTTGATAAGGATCTCTTGTTGGCTAGGACTTGGTTGACGTGAATAACACTACGGAATTTGACAAGAATAGGCCTTGGTCTTGGCGGTTGTACTTTGAATTTTCCAAGTCGATAGCAGTCCACAATGGTCCCAGGGTCAGGAGTAACACCCAGTCCACTGAAGATCGATGACACAGAGTCAAAATCTTTTTGGAGACGAGCCGGTCTGATTGTATTAGTAGGACATTCTTCAATTCCGTATACCACAACATTAAATCTATGGTCATTTGATGAATTCATATTGGAGGTTGAAGCCAAGGGCCTGCTACTGGCTGCAGATACTTTGGCTCCCTTGTCAGTGTCGACTGATTTGCCAGCAGAAGTGCTGACGTTTTTAATAAAAGCAATTGTTTCTGCTAGGTCTTTTTCAAGCTTTGCACTACGAGTAGCAAGGTTATCAACCTTTGAAGAAAGGTCGGAAACTTCAGGTTGATCAGAGGGACCAATTTTAGAAGCTAGCAGCTGTTTGAAACGCACATTACACTTGTTGGTTTTACACAAGTAGATAATGTTATCATTGTTGACTGATAGGATTTCATTGAGAGACTTGAAATGGCTTTTTGAGATACCTTCACAAGTTGCGTGTACCCATGAGTAACATAGGTCACACTGTATTGTTTCGCTGTTTTTCCCGTACTAGTACAACGTTTATTACAACATGCACACATATCAACGATCTTACTTAGGGCCTGAGCCCTTAGAGTATCAGGGGAGACGTTATCATCAGGTTTCTTTCGCTTCACGCTATTCCTGTCAGTAGTTGGCGGCTTGCTCATGTTGACCTTTGTCACTAAACGTTCGATAGGGGCGACTCTGTTGATGCACCCTTCGTATTAGTACTGTGTGTCTTGATTAATGCATCCAAATTATAGTCAGCAGTACAATGTATGCATGATCTTCCTTCATCTTCCCCTAGATGTATTGTCAGCAGACCAATGGTCAGTTCTGAAGTCAGCAATGCAATATCATGGGCCCACTCCATGGCAGGGTTACCATCACCAACAACAGACCCTTTCATCCACGCAGTGTTAGATGGCCTTAAAAGATCTCTGGCTAAACCAATCAACAAGAAGGAACCCTTCACAGCCGATATGTTAAAATCTATTGTTGAGGATGCTTTGGAAAATGGGTCTCTCGCTAGCATTTGACTGGCAACCATATATGTGTTATCACTTACGCTGGCTTCCTCAGGTACAGTGAGGTGTCCGACATACGGATTAGCAATATGGATTTTCATCCTGACTACGTGACAATAAGAATCCCCAAAAGCAAAAACGACCAGGGTGACCAGGTGCTTATTGCGAGATCAGGTTCTATAACCTGCCCATTGGCCATGTTGGAACAATACATGAAGATGGCAGGAATCACCCAAGGGAGCGAAGAGTACCTATTCCGGGGAATAACCAGACTGAGGAAAGTCCCATGCCTTGAGAACCTCTGGTACATTTTCGTACATGAGCTACTAAAACAGAAGCTGAAGGACCTTGGATACCCACCTGATGAATTTAGCCCCATAGTCTCAGATCAGGTGGAACTACAATGGCAGCAGGAGCAGGTGTCCCAGACAGAGTATTCAAGCGGCACAGTTGTTGGAAATCTGAAAAAGCAAAGGATGGCTATAATTTATCAAGTATACATTGGAGAAAAGATTATCGGTAACTAAAAACATAGGACTTTAATTTTTTAAGCTGATGACAATTTTCCCAGGAGAGTATGTTTGTTAGACTTCACTACCACTTAATTGTTTGTATATCGGTTGCTCTGTGCTGTAATCTGGTTGTATATCTGTCCTTGATCATGTCTTAATCAAGCCATAATACTTTTACCCCGCTCTTTGGACATCTAGTGGATACATGATATGAACTGGTAGCTGTACTTGGCAGCTACACCTCTCCAGTTGCTGTGTAGGTTGTGTGGGTATGAAGGGTTTATAACATGTATGAGGAAAGAGGTGTATTTTATGTCAGTTGAGCTTGCAAATTAGATGGAAAATAACTCTTTCCGGAATATGTAATGAAGGTGCACGTGCCACATATGTGTGAGCCCATGTTTAATTCTATGCTGTCATTTTAAGTGTAGGCTACCTTCCTACCCACCCACCCCCATGTTGATTTTCCTAAACTTATTGGCAGATCCTGAGTGGAGCTGGAGAAAGGAGTCATGATCTGAACTTGTCTTATGCACACATTTTTTCCCATGCAGTTTTCAGTAGGGTGGTTTTTTCCGAGCTGGCAAAAAAAGGAGCAAAAAAAAAAAGAGGAGCAAACTAGCCTGTTCAGTTTTTTCCCTTGGTCTCAATTGGACATAGTGAATTCAATGGCGGATCCAGGATGGGGCATTTGGGGCAAATGTCCCCCCCCCCCTCTTGTGGAGGAGCCATACTTCTGATTAAAATACAAACTTTATGCCAGCTTATAAAACTCACAAAAATATACACATTTTACTAGCATTGATTACGAATTCACCTGAAACTAAAGCAAACCAAAGTCAAACTAGCTATGAAATTATTGCCCAGTACCTCCGTGCGTACTAAAGCGCCTCTAAAAATAATTATTGTGTTGCTGGTTGTTTAAGACATTCAGAGCCTTTTAAACGGCTTTAAAGACTTCACAACTATATCTGCAAAGGCAAAATGATAAAAACCAACAGTGCATACTACAAAGATTTATATTATTTTTATTTGCTGCTTCAAAAATGCAGCAACCAACAACGGGATCTGGCTCTCCCTAACCGCCTACAACTTGCCTGTTTGTGCCCTCCCCTTGACAGGTCCTGGATCCGCCCCTGGAATTAACTGCACTGTGCAGGCCCCCACCCTCCTAGGTCATGTGCTAGTTGTATTTGCTTATGTCAATGTGGTTTGTAAGTGTGTTTAGCGTGTTACATGATATGAACTTGGTAGCCGTGCTTGGCAGCTACACTTCTCCAGTTGTTGTGTGGGTTGTGTGGGTACGATGGGTTTATAACATGTATGAGGAAAGAGTGTGGTTTGTTACAAGTAGGCAGGTACTTGTTGGTGTTGCAACCTCAATAGGGTATGGCTTCTGGGCACCATTAAAACCATCAGTGAACACTGAACAGATTGAGTAAAGGCCATTTTCCAGGAGGTGAAAATGTGCCCCAAACCTCTTATTATTTTGTAACTTACTGAATTGTCCCTTAAAATGCACAAACAAAACTGTAATTTGGCTGCATAGCTAGCTAGCCTACTTCAGACCCATTACTAACAAGTGAATAACAAACACTTATGAGAATAGCACGTGATAGCAAGTTCACTGAGTTTACCATGCTGTGTTGACTGCAAATAAATGGACGAATTCACCAACTGTACATAATAACTGCTATACTGTAGTTAGAAGTGTCTTAAATTTAAGATAGACCGCAAAATAAATCAGCAATTAGCGTAGGCAACATTATTACCTTATGAGCGGTGCACTTATGGGAATTAACTCACCACTTCCCAAAATAACAGCAGGTCATAATCAAGTGAAACTACTTCATATATCAAGACACACGGTAGTGTGTCGTGCGGCCCAAGAAGCCGGCGTGCCACCCGTGAGTATATTAACAGGAAGAAAGAAAACGCAATTTTCACACCTATGTAGCTCTGTGATCCCTTATCCGATTGGAACCAAATTTGCTAGAGAGGTGCCGGCCGGTAAGGGGAGTCTACACACCAAATTTGAAGAAAATCGCTCCAGCCATTTCCGAGATACGAGCGAACAAAATTTCGTTTTAATTTCTTCGTTTTTTTTTCTTCTTCTTCTTCATTTCTCACATTCGCAAAATCCGCCATAAAACACGAATGCGTGCTCGGATCGGGCTGAAATTTGGCACACTTAAAGGGCTCATTAAGGCGGATCTGTGTACCAACTTTGGTAGGAATTCGATGAACATTCACGGAGTTATGACCGATTATTTGCGTAAAATAAGGTCGAAGGTCTGTCACGCCTACAGGGTAAACTCCTTTGAGGAATCAGTTGAAAATTGATATGTAGATGGAGCAACCATCGTAGGAGTGCCTTTTTGTGGTTTGAAAGGAATCGGAATAAAGACCACGGAGATATGACACAAAACCCGACCTGTGTCAAAATTACGCAATCGATTTTTATGAATAAAAAACTATTAGTTTTCGTATCTACCAGGCAAACCGCTTAGAGCAATGAGCTGAAAATCAGTATGTAGCTGGAATAATCATCATGGAAAGTCCTTCCAGTAGTACAGAAGAATTGGATTACAAACCACTGAGTTATGATTCGAAACCCAACTACGTGTTGCAAATGCGAGATCGAGATATTCTAATAGAACAGTCACCCTATTAGAACATTCAGTGTATAGCTACACATGCATGCACGCATACAGTTCATATTACTTACAAGTTATTAGTTCATTGTGTAATAATAATGGAATTGATTTATTTGATAGTGCTTCTCTTTGTTCTTGTAGAAAAAAAGCAAAGAAAAAGATGTGATATCTATATGCATAAATATTGGAATTCATTTATTTGATGGTGTTTCTATTTGTTCTTGTAGAAAAAAACACAGAAAAGATGTGATATCCATGCATAGCTACCAAACTGGATGCTGCCAAGCTATATACATCATGGCTGCACCAAAGGCTAAGCCTGTACAAGGGTGCTTCCACAACATACAACATACACAAAAAACTTGACACACACCTACATAAACTATACATTGTACCGATAATGTAGCATTGTTCATTATATGATTATATCACCTTTATACCAATTATCAAACTTCAACAAACATTAAGCACAATAATATTTATTATTTTCAATGTACGTAACTACACTCACTAATATAGAGAACATGCAATGCAGTTATAAGTAGGGCTCAGCTTTCAAGTGCATTATTATTTATACAACATTGGATATTCAAATAATATGATATTCAGGATGCTGTTCAACATTCTACTACTAAATCATTTATAATCATTAAGTGAATGCAGTACGTAGGACTAAACAGTATATAAATCTATGGGCTGCTCACTGGCAGCTCCACCTTACAATCAAAACTGCATAGTGAGGCTTTGCTGAAAACATAACATCATCCATAGCAGTGTTGTTTTAGTAAGGAATTTTAGTTTTAGTTATAGTCATGGCCAGTTTCGTCAATTTATTTTAGGTATAGTTTTAGTAATCTTTCCTAATTCCTTTTAGTTATTGATTTAGTTAAGGTTAGCTATATTTCTGTGTCATTTTAGTTTTAGTTAAAAGATGTGAAAATCTTTTAATTATAGTTTTAGTAAAATTATAAAAACCCAATTATAGTTTTAGCTGTACATAAGAAAATCTTTTGGTTTTAGTTATCTTAATTCTTTTTAGTTTTAGATTTAGTACTGGTAAATTATTCTGTTGCGTTTTAGCTATAGATTTAGAGTTTTAGTTTAATTAATATATTATGAAGTTGCTTTTAGTTTTGATTAACTAAAACACATATATATATATATGTCTTACTAAAAGTACTTCAGGTTTAGTCATAGTTAACTAAAACAACACTAATCCTTAGATATCCATCGGAAACCCTCAGTCTCCACCACATCTGGAGTTTGCATTCTTACAGCAAGGTATCAAGACACACGGTAGTGTGTCGTGCGGCCCAAGAAGCCGGCGCGTAACACCCGTGAGTATATTGACAGGAAGAAAGAAAACGCAATTTTCGCACCTCCGTAGCTCTGTGCTTCCTTGATGAAACAAGACGATTTTTGCTGTGGACATGCCCCACAACTGCAGCACTCCACATTCCAAATTTGAGCGAAATCGCTTCGCGCGTTCCCGAGATATGCGACTTCAAAAATTGGCTCAGTTTCTTCGTTTTTTTTTTCTTCTTATTTTTCTTTTTCTTGTCGCACACTTACAAAAACTGCTATAAAACTCGCACGCCATATCCGATTGCCTTGAAATTTGGCACACAGAAGGGGGATATAAAGGCGCATCTCGGTACCAACTTTGGCTGGAATACGATAAACAGGCAAAGAGTTATGAGCGATTATTCACGAAAATTAACACCAATATGTTGTCACGCCTACAGGGTAAACCGCGTATGGGAAGAAGCTGAAAATCGGTGGGTGAATAGGTTAACTATTGAACCTCAAACCTTTTGTGGTTTGAAAGAAATCGAGCTAAAAACCAGGGAGATACAACGAAAAAACCAACAGTGTGTAACAATTACGCAATCGAGATTAGCTAATAAAAAACGACTGCTTGCCACGCCTACCAGGTAAACCGCTTGGGGTAATGCTTTGAAAATCGCTGTACAGATGGAGTTATCATCTTAGAAAGGCTCTTCAATGGTGTAGAAGAATCAGACTTAAAACCACGGAGTTATAACACGAAATCCAACTTAGTGTAGCAAGTGCGAGATCGAGATACTCTAATAGAGCAGTCATCCTAATAGAGCAGTCATCCTAATAAAGCAGTCACCCGAAGAGAATTCAAGAGATCAGCTAGAAACAAGTAACCTGTATAGAGATCAGCTACAAACAAGCCACCCTGTAGAGAGATCAGCCACAAACAATTCACCCTGTAGAGAGATCAGCTAGAAGAAGTTACCTTGTAGGGAATTCATGCAACTATAGAAAGAGATAATTCAGCTAGAAGAAATCACCTTGTAGAGTTCAGCTACAAAGAAACCACAATGTAGAGAGTTCAGATACAAAGAAACCACCATGTAGAGAATTCGTTTACAAACAAGTCACCCTATAGAAAGATCAGCTAGAAGAAGTTACCTCGTAGAGAGTTCAGTTACAAAGAAACCACCATGTAGAGAATTCATTTACAAACTAGTGACCCTGTAGAGACATCAGCTAGAAGAAGTTACCTTGTAAAGAGTTCAGCTACATAGAAACCATTCTGTAAAGAGCTCAGCTGCAAACAAATCACCTGTACAGAATTCAGCTACAAACAAATCACCCTGTAGAGAGATCAGCTAGAAGAAGTTACCTTGTTGATAGTTCAGCTACAAAGAAACCATCATGTAGAGAGTTCAGCTACAAACAAATCTCCCTGTAGAGAGATCAGCTAGAAGAAGTTACCTTGTAGAGAGTTCAGCTTCAAACAAATCACCCTGTAGAAAGATCAGCTACAAACAAATCTCCCTGTAGAGAGATTAGCTAGAAGTTATCTTGTAGAGAGTTCAGCTACAAAGAAACCATCATGTAGAGAGTTCAGCTACAAACAAATCTCCCTGTAGAGAGATCAGCTAGAAGAAGTTACCTTGTAGAGAGTTCAGCTTCAAACAAATCACCCTGTAGAAAGATCAGCTAGAAGAGGTCACCTTGTAGAGAGTTCAGTTACAAAAAAACCACCATGTAGAGAGCTCAGCTACAAACCAGTGACCTTGTAGAGACTTCAGCTAGAAGAAGTTACCTTGTAGATAGTTCAGCTACAAAGAAACCATTCTTTAAAGAGCTCAGCTGCAAACAAATCACCTGTAAAGAATTCAGCTACAAATAAATCACCCTGTAGAAAGATGAGCTAGAAAAAGTTACCTTGTAGAGAGTTCAGTTACAAAGAAACCACCATGTAGAGAATTCAGCTACAAACTAGTGACCCTGTAAAGACATCAGCTAGAAGAAGTTACCTTGAGAGAGTTCAGCTACAAAGAAACCATTATTTAAAGAGCTCAGCTGCAAACAAATCACCTATATAGAATTCAGCTACAAACAAATCACCATGTAGAGAGATCAGCTAGAAGAAGTTAACTTGTAGAGAGTTCAGCTACAAACAAATCACCCTGTATAGAGATCAGCTAGAAGAAGTTACCTTGTAGAGAGTTCAGCTACAAAGAAACCACCATGTAGAGAGTTCAGCTGCAAAGAAATCACCCTGTATAAAATTCTGCCACGAACAAATTGCCCTGTAGAAAGATCAGTTAGAAGAAGTTACCTTGTAGAGAGTTCAGCTACAAAGAAACCATTCTGTAAAGAGCTCAGCTGCAAACAAATCACCTGTACAGAATTCAGCTACAAACAAATCACCCTGTAGAGAGATCAACTAGAAGAAATTACTTTGTAGAGAGTTCAGCTACAAAGAAACCACCATGTAGAGAGTTCAGCTGCAAACAAATCACCCTGTAGAAAATACAGCCACAAACAAATTGCCCTGTAGAAAGATCAGTTAGATGAAGTTACCTTTTAGAGAGTTCAGCTACAAAGAAACCACCCTGTAGAGAGATCAGCTAGAAGAAGTTACCTTGTAGATCGTTCAGCTACAAACAAATCACCCTGTAGAGAGATCAGCTAGAAGAAGTTACCTTGTAGAGAGTTCAGCTACAAAGAAACCACCATGTAGAGAGTTCAGCTGCAAAGAAATCACCCTGTAGAAAATTCTGCCACAAACAAATTGCCCTGTATAGAGAGATCAGTTAGAAGAAGTTACCTTTTAGAGAGTTCAGCTACAAAGAAACCATTCTGTAAAGAGCTCAGCTGCAAACAAATCACCTGTACAGAATTCAGCTACAAACAAATCACCCTGTAGAGAGATCAGCTAGAAGAAATTACCTTGTAGAGAGTGAAGCTACAAACAAATCACCCTATTGAAAAATCAGCTTGTAGAAGTCACTTTGTAGAAAGTTCAGTTACAAAGAAACCATTCTGTAAAGAGCTCAGCTGCAAACAAATCACCCTGTATGAGAGATCAGCTAGAAGAAGTTAACTTGTAGAGAGTTCAGCTACAAAGAAACCATCATTTAGAAAGTTCAGCTTCAAACAAATCACCTGTAGAGAGTTCAGCTACAAACAAATCTCCCTGTAGAGAGATCAGCTAGAAGAAGTTACCTTGTAGAGAGTGAAGCTACAAACAAATCACCCTATTGAAAAATCAGCTAGAAGAAGTTACCTTGTAGAAAGTTCAGTTACAAAGAAACCACCATGTAGAGAGTTCAGCTACAAACTAGCCACCTTGTAGAGACATCAGCTAGAAAAGTTACCTTTTAGAGAGTTCAGCTACAAAGAAACCATTCTGTAAAGAGCTCAGCTGCAAACAAATCACCTGTACAGAATTCAGCTACAAACAAATCACCCTGTAGAGAGATCAGCTAGAAGAAGTTAACTTGTAGAGAGTTCAGCTACAAAGAAACCATCATTTAGAAAGTTCAGCTTCAAACAAATCACCTGTAGAGAGTTCAGCTACAAACAAATCTCCCTGTAGAGAGATCAGCTAGAAGAAGTTACCTTGTAGAGAGTGAAGCTACAAACAAATCACCCTATTGAAAAATCAGCTAGAAGAAGTTACCTTGTAGAAAGTTCAGTTACAAAGAAACCACCATGTAGAGAGTTCAGCTACTAACTAGCCACCTTGTAGAGACATCAGCTAGAAAAGTTACCTTTTAGAGAGTTCAGCTACAAAGAAACCACCCTGTAGAGAGATCAGCTAGAAGAAGTTACCTTGTAGATCGTTCAGCTACAAACAAATCACCCTGTAGAGAGATCAGCTAGAAGAAGTTACCTTGTAGAGAGTTCAGCTACAAAGAAACCACCATGTAGAGAGTTCAGCTGCAAAGAAATCACCCTGTAGAAAATTCTGCCACAAACAAATTGCCCTGTATAGAGAGATCAGTTAGAAGAAGTTACCTTTTAGAGAGTTCAGCTACAAAGAAACCATTCTGTAAAGAGCTCAGCTGCAAACAAATCACCTGTACAGAATTCAGCTACAAACAAATCACCCTGTAGAGAGATCAGCTAGAAGAAATTACCTTGTAGATAGTTCAGCTACAAACAAATCACCCTGTAGAAAGATCAGTTAGAAGAAGTTACTTTGTAGAGAGTTCAGCTACAAAGAAACCATTCTGTAAAGAGCTCAGCTGCAAACAAATCACCTGTACAGAATTCAGCTACAAACAAATCACCCTGTAGAGAGATCAGCTAGAAGAAATTACATTGTAGATAGTTCAGCTACAAACAAATCACCCTGTAGAAAGATCAGTTAGAAGAAGTTACTTTGTAGAGAGTTCAGCTACAAAGAAACCATTTTGTAAAGAGCTCAGCTGCAAACAAATCACCTGTACAGAATTCAGCTACGAACAAATCACCCTGTAGAGAGATCAGCTAGAAGAAGTTACCTTGTAGATAGTTCAGCTACAAACAAATCTCCCTGTAGAGAGATCAGCTAGAAGAAATTATCTTGTAGAGAGTTCAGCTACAAAGAAATCATCATGTGGAGAGTTCAGCTGCAAAGAAATCACCACTGCCCAAATTTCAAGGCAATAGCTCTTTCCATTCTGAAGTTATCAATTGTCAAAGTTGGCAAATTGGATGTGTATGGAAGGCCCCTTTTCGCAAATCCGGTCCCATATGTATTATATATATAATTTGTACATTTACTGATAAAATATTTAAAGTACATCTACTTCATCTTTTCTTCTTCCTGTAGTAAAGAAAAAAAACATAGGTTAAAAAAGTCCCAAAGCTGGCCATAGGCCGGCTTTGGGGTATACAAATACAAAAAGAAATGAAATCTAATCCAAAACAGCCAAGCTGTAAAAAAAGTGTGCGGCCCTCAGAAAGGCTATGGTGAAAAAAGATGTGAAATCCAAGGTGGCGGCCAAGAAATGGCTGTGATGGTAGGTTAATGGTAAAAATTTTAATAATGACAATTCAGGTAAATTTTGTGAAGCGGCACAAAAATTCACCTGAATTGTCGTTATTAAAATTTTTACCATTAACCTACCATCACAGCCATTTCTTGGCCGCCACCTTGGATTTCACATCTTTTTTCACCATAGCCTTTCTGAGGGCCGCACACTTTTTTTACAGCTTGGCTGTTTTGGATTAGATTTAATTAGCTACATATCAAAGACTATCCCAAGAGGAACAAGAGTGAATGAATCAAACTTTGAGAAAATCGCTTATGGTGGTTCTCGCAAGAGAGGTGGAGTTCCAAGATTTGTAATGAAGAAACTTAACTAGCCAAAGAAATTGTGATAGTAAATCCAAGGCTGTGGAACTGACACAGTCTAAGATATAGTCATTGCTAACTTGTGTGTGGTAGATCTAACAATATTGAACATACCCTCAGCTGTTCAAATGGAGCTTTCCCTACCATTTGCCACAATGACATCCAAGATCTAACATCTGATTTAATATCTGAAGTCTGCCACAATGAGCCCTCCCTTCAACCTTTGACTGGTGAGTCTCTCTCCCTCTGTATTGCAAATTATGATGCTGGTGCTTGCCTAGATATTAAGGCATCTGGTTTCTGGGGTTGTCAGTTTCAACCTACTTTTTTTGATGTAATCCTTATGCCCCTCTAACCATTCCAACCGCCAACATGAAAATGTGAAGCGTCATCTGTAAGAAGAGAGAGTTTGAGAAATCGAACATGGGAACTTTAGTCCTCTTGTTTTTTCCACTTCAAGTGGCATGGGTGCCTTTACTACTGTAGCCTATAACCGTCTGGCCTTCCCCCTGTCTCGCAAGTGGAAAACTCCTTATTGCAATGTGATGAGCTGGCTTTGCTCCCATCTTGGCTTTTCCCTTTTGCACTCGGTCATCATGTGCATCAGGGGTTGTCGTTCCTCCTCCGGTCATTCCCTTAATAAGAGTCATGTACCAGCCTCAGTCAACCTGACACTGGGGGAGGGACGCCTCGGGGCTGTCTAAGCCCCTCTTCTTTCTTCTCTTCTATTCTTTGTTCTGTAGGTTCTGTTGTTTTAGTTCTGTAGGTGTAGAGGTGTAGGTATTTGCAAAACCCTTTAAATAGAACATCTTAGCTTAGAGTTACAGTATGGTGGATGGGTGTGCCAATAGGGCTGGTTCTTCTATCCTTTAAAAAAAGAAGATATAGTCAAGCGTCAATAAATGGGCAGCTTGCACTCATGAGTATGCAAAGGAGGAGAAGAATACAACGTTTTCAGCAAAATTTCATGCGGCGTTACTAAATATAATAGGGATTATTTACTTAGTAATACGCTTATATAACAATATACTAAAGGTTTTGTTGTACTGCGAGGTCTATTTTACAAAAGAATAATTTAGATTATATTTATTACTGTGTAGCAATCAAAAGATTATAACGCACAGGTGTGATCATAAAAGTTACTTAAGTTATTACAAAACTCATTAGGGGTAGAGGAATTAATTACATCAGCAGGGAGTTGGTTCCATAACTTGATGGCTGATGGAAAAAAGGAAAATTTGTTCGCATCAATTAGTGTCATTGGTTGGTGATAGTAGCCACTCCTTAAACTTGAAAGTTTAGGGGTAAGATCATCTGTAGGCACAATCAAATATCCGTTAATTATTTTGTAAAAAGTACTTAAATTAGCTTGGATTCTTCTTGCCTGTAACAATGGTAGATTAAGAGAAGACAACATGTTAGTAACACTTGAATATCTTGAAAAGTCATTAAAGCAAAATCTAGCAGCAGTTCTCTGGATTGATTCTAGCTTGATTATATTCAACAAGGTGTGGGAATCCCAAGCAGACGCAGCATATTCAATGATTGGACAAACCATAATCTTGTAACAATTACATTTAATGTGAGTAGGATATTCACGTAAGTTACGATACAAAAAGTTGTTTACTTGTTTGGCCTTGTTGATAATCCTTTGGATATGCTCATTCCATGAAAGGTTGCTTGAAATTGTTGTGTCAAGGTATTTGGTATGAGCAACTTGGACAATAGGTACAGCTTCAATGCAGTAATTGAAGACAACGGGGTTTTTCTTATTGGTAATTCTCAAGAATTCACATTTGCTGGGGTTAAACTCCATCTGCCAAATGCGTGTACATTGTGCGAGGGCATCTAGGTCTTCTTGTAATGCCTGACAATCAGTTTCAGATTTTATGTAGGAGTAAAGTAATACATCATCGGCATACAACTTTACTTTAGAGCGTACTCGAGAAGGTAAATCATTTATATACAATAGAAAGAGCAGTGGGGCTAGCATCGTGTCTTAAGAAACTCCTGATGATACTGGGATTGGATAGCTCTTTTGGTTATCACATATTGTGACCTATCGGTTAGGAAAGATTTAAACCGAAGTAGTAGTGCTCCATGAATTCCATAATGGTGAAGTTTTTGGAAAAGACATGCATGAGGTACCTTGTCGAAGGCCTTACGGAAGTCTAACAAGAGGACATCACATTGACCCTTCTCATTAAGACACTTGGCAAAATCATTAATGGTGGTGATCAGTTGTGATTCACAGCTTTGTTTCTGTTGAAATCCATGTTTCCCATCACATAAAACTTTGTGGTACTGTAAATGTTTGGTAATGCTGGAATATAAAATATGCTCTACAATTTTACAGTAAATGCAAGTTAAGGATACTGGCCTATAATTTCCTGGATCGGATCTGCTACCTTTTTTAAAAATTGGGACAACTGCTGTTGTTTTCAAAATGCTTGGTAAAACACCTTGGTCTAATGACGCTTAAAAAATAACATTAAGGATTGGTGCAATCTCGTATGCAACCTCTTGTAGGAAACATGCTTGAAGGTTATCAGGTCCAGATGCTTTGTTCGCTTTGATGTTAGATAATAGCTGGGCTATACCATCTGAATGCGCTACAATCTGTTGGATACTGGGTAATGTTTCGCCACTTAGATCTGGAATATGAGATGTATCTTCATGGATAAATATGGATGAAAAGTAGTCTGCAAGCAAAACTGCCTTTTCCTGTGAGTCAGTATAGGTAGATCCCTGATGTTTCAATGCACTAACTCCTGTGTGATCTAGTTTTTTTGTTTTAATATATGTTTGGTAACAGCATTACTGTTGGGATCAATGAGATTGGCTACATACTGGTTAAAACATTTGCGACATTCATACTGACACACTCTTTTAATATTCTTATATTTAGCCCAGTCACATTCTGTATTAGTGGCACAGGCATGATTGTAGGCACGTTGCTTTTATGGGTTAGATGCTTGATGTGGCTATTAATCCAAGGTTGGCGGTGCTTAGTTGAAGAAAGTTTGGTCTGAACCTGATCCATGCAAAAATCATTCCAGAGAATATCACCTGATGTTGAAGTTGAATGTGTACTGATAAAATGTTGACAAAGTGACTGAGCACTTTGCCTAATAAGATTGAAATCTGTATGGGACCAAACATAGATAGCTCTTCTGGTAGGTGGTGGCAGGTCTGCTGTTATGGATGAAGTGACAAGTACTACTTCATGATCACTAATTCCATCAACTACATTGCAGCTTTCTAATAAACCTGGTCTATCAGTTATAAAAATGTCTAAAGTATTTGAGCCTTGAGTGGGAAATCTACCATTTGGGAAAGAACATTATTATCTAAGAATCCAAAAAAAAATTCAAATTTAATGAGTTAGAGTGACCTGCAATGCTACCATCGCACCACTTGATATCTGGAAGATTGATATCACCACCAATCCGAAGAGCAGCATTAGGAAAAATGCTTCTGATGTTTGTGAGCTGTTGACGGAGATTTTCCAGGTAAAGTTCGTCACTCAACAGTGGATGATAGACTTTAAAGGTAGGTTTTAGGTGTGTGTTCTATTAGAGTTGGTCGTTCATGTACTGAATAACTCATGGTAGTCATCTCACTACCATGAGTCTTGATAGTTATATCTAATCCCAAACTCTCCACACCTGCTACTTTTTGTCATGAGAATACTGGCATAGTAGAGGAAGCGTTTGACAATTAATATTGGATACAGGCTAGCGAAGGACCACTTGAAATCACTTGTAACATGAAACTATAGTGAAGGAGGATGGATAATGTAGACATAAGTCGAGGTGATGTATAGTTGTCCAGGCACGTGGCACAAGGTCAGCACCGCTCCTAAGCAACAGTGCATAGAAAATGGTCCTAATGTTCTTCTACACAATTCTATTTAATGGGATTGGACTACCAGCAAATCTATAGACAAGCTAGAGGATCACCAAATTCATTTGTCATTCTATTGATGATGCGTACATATTATGATAATGGCATTTCCATCACTTCAGGAGATCACCATGTAACATGTGTGGATCTGTATGCTGCTGGTTTAAGTGATGGCCATGGTAATAATTGCTGTAGCTAACTGTCCATGTACCACTAATCCTGGTCCTTCTCACATTGGTAATCAGTTGATATGAATAGTACAGTATATGTCTAGGGGGAACTGGGGGAATGCACCCACACTAAAATTTCATAACTCTGAGATTGGATTTGCTATCTTGGATTGAATTTGGTTAACAATTTTACAGTGCGCAAAATAACAACAGTTGAAATAACAGTCCGGACACTGACAGTTTCCACTGACAGTCTCTGGTCAATTACACTAGTTGTCAGGCCATAATTGAATTTGTCTGGAAATAGAGCCCTTTCAAGGTTTAGCAGAGTTTAGGGACATTGGAAACAGTGGAAATTGAAAACTAAAACTGAAAAACTGAAACTGAAAAACTAAAATTGGTCAAAACTTCATATTAACAGGTACCTCTTAACAAAGACCACCTCTGTAATAACACCACCTGTATAATAAGACCGCCTCTAATAAAACCACCTCATTATTGTAGTCATGTCAAGTAGGTCCAACAAAAAGGTCATTAGGTGTACTCATAATGTTATAAAGTATCAATCAATCAGACAGTACTTAAAAGTTAAAACGACAGCTGCAGGGTTGTACATAAGGATATACTATCTTACCATACCAAGACCTAAAGTCCATGGTCATGTCACAATGAAAATGGGGTAATTGCATGCACAATTACTCTGCTGATACTGGATTTGATAATGGATTTCTCATGAATTGTGCATGATTTAAGAGTTGCATAGTTAAATTAATGATCTTGGACTTTGTGTCTTGGTAATAGTTAGACACTCGTTATAAGTGTCTTCGAGGATTTAAAAACCTGTCAATAATTACCTGCGCCTCGGTAATTACTGATGTCACCTCAGGTTTTTAAATCTTTGAGGATGCTTATTACATGTGCCTAACAATTATTAAGACACAAAGTCAAGAATCATTAATGTTGATTTTGTAACTATGCAACTCCTAAATCATGCACAATAATATTCATGAGAAATCCATTATCAAATTCAATTATGCATGCAATTGCTCCATTTTCATTTGTGACATGACCATGGACTTTAGGTCTTGGCATGATAAGATAGTATAATCCTTTTGTACAACCCTGCAGCTGTCATTTCAACTTTTAAGTACTGTCTGATTGATTGATACTTTATTACATTATGAGTACACCTTAGCTATATTTTTGGACCTACTTGACATAACTACTATAATGAGGTGGTCTTATTATAGAGGTGGTCTTTGTTAAGAGGTACCTGTTAATATGAAGTTTTGACCAATTTTAGTTTTCCGTTTCAGTTTTTCCATTTCAGTTTTTCAGTTTCAGTTTTCACTGTTTCCAATGTCCCCAGAGTTTAGAGTGTGCTAGGAGGGAGGCCAGACATAGTGACATTGGCATGTAATTGAGTTATGTGTTTATGGTTTGTGGTGTGGCCACAAAGCCATGCCTAAGAGACCAACAGGTTACAGTACACATGTTGTGCCAGTCTATTTAATTTATTATTATTATTATTATTGTTTACTGAGCAGTCAGCCCTGCTGGTGTGCTCAGGAATCACATAAACAAATCACCCTGTAGGGAGATCAGCTCAACACAAATCATCCTGTAGAGAGATCAGCTGGAGACAGGAGAGAATTCGGCTACATTTCGTAAAGTTATAGTTACTTGGAAAATGTACTTATAACCTGTTAGCCATTACTAGCTTTTACTTGTGGTATTCATCTATACACCTAACTTGTATTGTGAGCTAGAATGAAGTCCATTTTTATAATTTATGTTAATTTTGAAAGAGACACTTTTTCACAGCTGCAATAGTAAAGTACAACTATACATAGCTATAGTACTGCTGAGGTAATTTTTCCTAATGGTTCCTTTCCTACAAATCGTACTCCTGTAACAGCATTGAATTTATAGGAGTTCTTATCTGTGACCAGAATCCTAAAATGCTGTGCTTGTTTGATCTGTGACTGTTAGTGTGTGCTGTCTGATCTGTCACTGTTAGTGAGTGGATGAGTAGTAATCAGTTGTATAGTACATTGGTGACACCAATGCTTGAAACAAATAATCTGGAAAACACATAGAGGAAAGGAAAGTATTAAACGTCCGGACAAACTGATCTATGCATGTCCTCTCAACTTTCATGTTATCCTGACAGTGTGTCAGCACATGTCTAAAAAGTTATTTCGCACACTGATTTTATTTTAACTGAATTTGTGAGATTGTGAGTTGAATGGAAATGATCACATCAGTGCCTCTAAAACTGTCATGCAGGGACACAGTACAATTAAGTGTAAGGTTGAATTTCAAGGAGTCTGGGGTGAAACCCTATGATTTTGATTGCTTAAATTGATACTAATATACTAAACAAATGCTACTGCAACCATCAACATCATGTTACAATTGTTCTCAAAGAGCTTTCAATTTATTTCCACCAAGGGAACAGTATCCTTTAGCTACATACACTGTATTCTAAAATGCATCTGAATGTATGACTGCTCTATTAGGGTAGCTGACTGCTCTATTAGGGTAGCTGACTGCTCTCTTTGGTCTTCAAAAGTGCAGGGTATAAGCCAACTCTGAAATAAATATAAGGGATCTAGTTCACTTCTTTCCACTATGCCTATGCGATTATGCAGTGGTTACATTTTTGCACCAGTGAGGAAATTTAGTGGTACTAAAACATATATCCATAATCCCGCAAGGCAAGTTACTTTCATAGGGATGTTGCTTTCACAAATGACCATGTACTTTCAAACTTTGCTATAGTTCTGCAAAAAAACCTGAGTCTTCATGCACTTCCATTTAAAAATACCTGGTTTATTGTAAAAATTTGTAGCTACATCAGGGGCGGATTGGGGGGGGGGGGGGGCTAAGGGGGCTGTAGCCCCCCTTTCCTTTTTAAGTTAGTTACTTGGCCAATAAAACCCTAAATCCTCTATGTGTATCAAAAACAGACTTATTTCAGGAACTATGCATCACTACCAACACAAATAATGTCTATGTAACTATACCTATTATTCAACTCTGTTCCAGGAAAGTATAGCTTCCTTTTCCTCAAGAGTTCTTCCAAAAACAGGTTTTCGATTGTGGGTTCTGGGTGCATCTCCAGTTACACAAGCTTTAATTGTGGGTTTTGTTTTATTCAGATAATTAGCAGTGTATTTCACTATGGCTGTAAGAGGTGAATAGTGTGGTTTTTATATTCAAAAAGTGTGAGTTGGTTTAATTGGTTAGAGTTGCTATGTAGCTTCCAAATTAGCCATTTAGCAAACTAGTTTTTTGGTAATCTACAGTCTCATTAGGCAGCTATAGCTATAGTTAAAACTGTATCAGATACCTGACTTAGATCCTGTAAAGGATCTATGCTTCCAGTGGCGTAGCTACCATTGAGGCAACCGAGGCAGTTGCCTCGGTAAAAATGGTCAACAACAGGCTGAGCAGGTCTGACTGAGTTTGGGCACCCCGGGTTTTCTACTCAAACGTTACTAGAGTTGTAAAGTGGTCCAGCACCATGTCACTATGGGTTCTAGCCCTGCTTAGTACTACAGCCATAGATTCTATATTATGTGTGGTACAGTAAGCTGTCTACTTGAATTTGTAAAACGATTGAGATACTCTAATAGAGCAGTCATCGTAATGATTATTATACTCTAATAGAGCATTCAGTATACAAATTATAGCCACTGTTCTCATTACACTGCTTGGTCTAAATCAGTTACATATATGTTAATTGTCTTTTCAAAAGTTCCAATGAGTCAACTGCATGGCATTGCATTGAATTAATTGTAATTGTAAATTTGGATAGAGGCGTAGCCTGTATATCCAAATCATACACACAATTAAGTAGCTACACCCATTAAAATTCATTACTATAGTGTCTGTCCAGCAAATTCTTAAATTGATTAGGGAAGTTGGAGACAATCACTGATTTAGGTAAAGAATTCCAATCGTTAATCACTCTAACTGAAAAGAAGGATGATATGATAAGCATTTTGCATATACTGTAGCTTGAATAATTTGTTGATCATGCATATCATGCATTAGCAGTTACAATCAAAAGTAGCCTCCATATGCCATTTCAAAGCATATATATGTTTTCAAAATTTTCCTTGAGGAGCATGCCCCCAGACTCCCTAGCTTGACATGCTTAGCACATGCAGTTGAGCATCACATGAAAGAGATAATCTTTCACTTAAACATCTTATCGGATCAATAAAAAGTATAGTGTGCATGACTATGACCTCCATTGCAGTCCTGACCATTCAAAATATCTCCAGAGTAAGTTGTGTTGAGTGCAATTAACAAGTCTAAAATAATTGAAGCATGGTATACTGTAGCATTAACTAAGCTGGAGCATTACTTATGACATGTAGAAAACGCTCAGAGTCTTCTGAAACAGTTTCTTCCATCCAACCAGATAGTCAACCTCCAAATGCTGTACCACCCATGTTTGAAAGTATTTGTGAATCAGTTGAGTCAGAAGCAGACCTGCTCAATCAAGTCAATGTATAACTTTGCCTCGGTAAAATTTTTTTCTTAGCTACGCCACTGGCTTCTGATTTTACCCCATGCTGCTGGTCATGGTGCTAGCTAGATATAGATCAGTCTTCATAACCCAGCAGATCTAGAAATAATTAAGTTGACTATCACAACAGAAAATTCAGGAAACCCATAATGCAAATAATTTATAGTTGCACTTTTAGTATAGCGGCACAACCAAAAAATCGTGCACTTTTTCATAAAACCATGAAACTTTCCACATAAATAGTAGTCCTCAATACATGTAATTTTAGATATAGTGCCATCGCTGATTTGACCTTTGGTGACCTTTACGGCCATTTTTGTACAGAAAATTGATGATTTTTGTCTTTAACTCCCTAAGGCAGTAATTAACTTGTTAAAAACATGGTACCAAACAAAAGATCTTGCTGATAGAAACAACTTGGTTTTTATTTGAAGTCAATAGGTGATTTCATTACAAAGTTATGATCATTTTTATTAGCTGCAAAATTTGATAAATTTATGCATAATTATCTGCCCACAGGTAGTTCACACCTTGAGGGCAGGTAAATATATCGAATTTTGCAGCTAATAAAAATGATCACAACTTTGTAATGAAATCACCTATTGACTTCAAATAAAAACTAAGTTGTTTCTATCAGCAAGATCTTTTGTTTGGTACCATGTTTTAACAAGATAATTACTGCCTCAGGGAGTTAAAGACAAAAATAATCAATTTTCTGTACAAAAATGGCCGTAAAGGTCACCAAAGGTCAAATCAGCGATGGCACTATATCTAAAATACATGTATTGAGGACTACTATTTATGTGGAAAGTTTCATGGCTTTATGAAAAAGTGCACAACATTGCCAATTTTGGGGGCTACGCCACTATACTATTTGCTAAGGATTGTAGCTACTGGTACCCTGCTTTGTGCTTCACTGCATTCTTCTGCTTTTCAGTACACTTTATTAAAGCTGACAAAGTGTCACTAGGCTAAGGAGCATGCATACTAATAATTGTAATCTCATTTATGTTCAACACCACTACTATATACTACTTATGTTTCTGTCTTACAGATTTAGCTGACTAGAGCATGGCTAAGAGGAGCTGATGCATTATGGTATATAGCTAACTATATCTAAATGCTTAGTGGCTACAAATGAAAAGATTATCATGCATGCGTGATAGCTAGCTATTCAATGCATATTGCAATTAGTTTTGACTTAATGGGAAAGTAAAATTTATTGATATAAACTGAAATTCTATTATTTTCCACTGAAAAACTGCAAAAACATTCAGATTCATCTTTATAGGGCTGTGGGGGGGGGGGGGGCATTCCCCCAGACCCCCCTGCATTGGCATGCTTTGCGTGCTAGTGTACTGCATGTGCACACTAATGTAGTCAATATTGCATGCAAATAGCTAATTTGAACATGAATACTACATGAATTTTACCACTATAGGGCCTTGTGAGAAGGCTTGGTATCTTTTAATGTCTGGCTAGTTACCTATGTCCCTGTCCAGCTTAGCCCCCCCCCCCCCCCCCCCCTTTCAATAAAATCCTAGATCCGCCCCTGTATATCATGCACGATTATTATCATTTTTTATGAGATCATTATATATATTATTACTAGAACTTTACAGTGACCAGCACTGAAGATTTGACAGTAACTTTTACTTCAACCTTTGGATTGAGAGACAGAAATTGAAGACTTTAAGACAACTACACTCAGCTAACAATGTAGTGAAACAGAAAATATATGTAGTTTATTTGAAATTTGCAATTGTTTGTTGCATTTATAGCCACTTATAGAAATTGTTTGCTTGAATTTATCACATGCATCCATTTTAGAAGAGCAATTGGGATCTCATGTATATGCATACCACCTGCCACTGTTTTTAGAGATGGACTCGGAAGAAAAGACTCTGTCCTTTATCCACAGCATAGAGACCACCTTTGCTATCTCTTTTGATATAGTTCTGATACCCCATAACTAGTGTGTGTCTATAGTTGCTTCATTGTTAGGAGCCGTGACAGAGTGTTTAAGCACTGACATTATGACAGTGAAGGATTCTTTACAAAAATTTCCATAATGAAATTAATTCAGTGTTAAAGGAATTACCTGTGGTCAAGAGTCCATAATATATATATTTATATATTACGAACTCTTGCTGTGGTTGAGAAGTGGTAAACATGGGGAATTGTATTGCTTACTGTCAAAACAGAGGGGATAAGTTCTTTATCAACAACATCCTGTTAGATGTGGCAACACCGTCAGCAACCTTTACTCAGCATCTTATGCAGTGCCAGTATCACTCTATACATATGTCATTTCCATGTTGTTACTGTAGTTGTATGTCTTCAAGTCATTTTTGTATTCAGGTCATTTTTTATAAAAATGACCTGAATACATACAACTACAGTAACAACATGGAAATGACATATACAGTGATACTGGTATTGCATGTTACAAAACACGTGAAGTCATAAGATGGTTCAACCGCTGAGTCAGGGTTGCCACCACAGATGCACGGCTTTTATGTATTGTGTAGTTATATGTTCAGTTGTGTTGTAAAATACATACAGGGTATATATGCAACCTAATCAGTATATAAGCTGTACATATATAAATACATCGGAACAAGTAAACATGGTAACACCACGATGATATCAGAATTCTATTATGAACATGAGGTCATGAGTAGTTTTGACTGCCAATACCAAAACAGAACCAAATCATCCTGTTAACATTCCTATAAATGCAGAGTAGCTAATGCAGTATTAAACTCTATATCAGCCAGCAACAATATAATATGGAGAAGTGCCACATTTTATTGCTGCTGTTTACCATGACTGCTGCATCAGCTACCAATGAAGATAACTTGCTTGGTATAAGCAAGACCAATCCTGCTGCTTCTTGTCATGATATATACCAACATAATCCTACTAGTAGGGGAAGTGTTGGACAATACTAGATAAAGACTAGTGAAGGATTGTTTGAGGTCACTTGTAACATGAAGTTAAAGTGTGGTGGTGTTGAAGGAGGATGGATGCAAGTTGTTGGTGTAGACATAGATCGAGATGATAGTTGTCCAGGAACATGGCACAAGATCACCACTCCAAGGAGACTGTGTTTAGGATATGTAGTTGGATGTGCTTCTGCACATTTTTATGTGAAGGGAGGTGAATATCAACACATTTGTGGACAAGCTAAAGGTTTTCAGAAAGGAGGAGTGGATGCCTATGGAGCAAAGATACATAACATTGGGATCACCACGTAAACATGTGTGGACCTATGCTGCTGGTTTAAGTGATGACTATAATCACGATGGTAATTACAACTGTCCATGTGCCACTTATCCTGGCCCCTCTCCGCCTGCCTTTGCAAAGGATCACTACTACTGCGAGTCTGGAGATGTGGGAAAATGGGACAATCCTGCGTACTACCTATCAGACCCTTTATGGGATGGTACTGGTTGTGGTACTGGTAATGGATGTTGTGCTCAAATTGGTATGCCGTGGTTCTATAGGAAACTGCCAGTGTGTGTGAATGATAATTTTGAAGTTCGTATCTGTAAAAATGATATTCATCAGGATGAAGACATAGCCATTGAAAAGTTAGAAATTTACATCAAGTAACTAAGTAATAACTTGGGACTAAAACAAATTGTTAAGTGACATGTTAACTAGTTTAGTTAGCTAGAATCAGTATGCAGATTGTGTGCATGCGAGAATGCTAACACTTTAATTTGTTAATATTATATATTTGTGTGTGCCATGGTTGTATGCTATACATATGTATCAGTCTTTCTCGTGTAAGTTTGCATAATAAATAATTATCAACATTGTCATCATATGGACTATTTTTGGCTGTGTTGTATCCCATACTTCAAAGTACTAAATTTGTGCCTACCATGCAATAGTGCTCTCGGGAGACTGTATTTAGGGATATGTATGTTGCTAGGTGTTTCTCTGCACATTTTCTTTATGAAGGGTATTGATTATCAACAAATCTGCAGACAAACTATATAATGGATATCAATTGATTTGAAAATTGCAACACAATGATTAGTACATGTGTTGATGGTATATTTTCATCACTTTAGGATCACCACATAAACATATGTGGACATGTGCATAATGCTAGTTTATTATAACTATTCACCATTATGAAAATTGTCCATACCATGTCAGTGCCACACATCCTGGTCCCCCTCCACTCACCTTTGTATGAAATCACTACTATTGTGAGTCTGCAAGTCTGGAGATGCATATGCTTCCATACTACCCATCAGACCCTTTATGGAACATAATTATGTGGAACACTGATAAATAATGACTGGGCTATTTTTATGCAGTTGTCGTAGATCTGACTACAAGCCATATATACCATGAATAAAACAGACTGCCTGGCAAATACCCAATGGATAAGTTACGTAATTTGAGTAGAATGCTGCATATGTGCATTTCCCTACAACAATATTATGTAGTAAAGTAAACAAGTGCTGGATTTCTGTAACCTGAATCAGAGAAATGTGAAATACTGAAGGGATAACAATAAATCAAAGTGAGCTACTAAAGAAGATAAAAGGTGGGAAGGGTGAAACCTCTCCACTGTCTGCTATACTTAAAGACGGCTTAGCCTCACAAAGATACTGTAAATCAGATAATTGTACTCTAATGAAATAGTTGGTGCACTTGATGGGTAGGACTGCATAGACTACAAGACCTATGTAATTCTGTTTTAGCATAAATGCTACATACATAGTATGCACGAAGCCAAATTTAAATGTATGGTACTGCCATTGACTGTTTATTACAAACAGCAAATGCAGCAAAAACCAAACGTGCAATGTTGGCAATTAAAAATGCAGTGTCAGTATAACATGTTTATGCAAGCTAAAATACAAAGCCATTTACATCATCAAAGTATGCACAAGTCTTTCACTTGGATATAAGCCAGTTATATCAAAGCAGCCATAGAATATCTAGTTTATTGACACTTGTCCTCAGCTTTGTGTCAATAACTACGAAGATATTCTTCTCCTGCTGTATATGTATAATATGTAGCTTAATTTTGTACACTTATGTTTAAGCCTATGCAGTCTGTAGTTTAGTGTAATTATTTACTCATTCAGATGTATCAGTGTCTTACTGAATTCACAAATGGGACTAGAAAATACTTAGGCAGAACAAATTCACCTGAAGTTACTATGCCATGACTCACAATGCAATATATAGCTACATACATACTTTTTCATAATCAAGCAATTTTGCAACACAGAAGAGACTAGTAGGTTATTGTATTAGATGTGGCCCACACTGATGCTAGCTATACCTACTGACTGTTCAAATTCCAATATTCAATTAGTGTTAAGATTTCATTTACTCTGGTAATTTCCATAAATACACAGTAAATTCAAATGGATCAATTTGACCTCCATGGGTAAATTTAAACTGCAGAAGTTTTGGTTAAAATGACCATCTAAAAGTGGTTGTAATCCGAGTAGGTATTTGAACAAAATCAGTAATAACCAGGGAAGGTCAATACAACTGTTCACTTAGGATGTTGAAATAACATATTTTGGTGATTTGAGTGTGAAATGTCAAGTCTACTATAGTAAAGTTTAGATGACCAGCTACATGGTTAAATTTACAGTACACTGGCCGTTATAACAGTTGTGTTACATCCCACAATCAAAAGTGAACATGGAGAACATAGGTTTTAAATGCAATTTGAAAACTCTATAAGACCAGGTATGTTTAAAATATTAAAGTGCAGTATGTAACAATTATTGTCGTAGATAGATTAATGTATGTTATTACTAATGATGACTGACTTGTTAATTAATGTAAACAAACAAATAAACAAATCTTTTGTGACAGGGTTAATTTTATCACAGATGGTTAAAATTACCATGATGGCAAGGTTATTTCAAACACCTGGCTAGAGGTTGAAGAGACTATAGAGCATCTGGGTAATATGACTGTATCCTACAAAGTTAAAATAAACCAATACATCCTTGGGTCATTATTACCAAAAAATCGGTCGTTTGAATTGCAGGTAAAACAACCCAAAAATTTGGGTTGTTTGTACCCATTTGAATTTACAGTGTACATAATCTCAGGAAGCCAGATTTTTCATGCCCTCAGACCACAAGTAAAGCAGGCCTTGCATCTTGAGTGTAATGTGTTTTGCATATTTCTGAATATACTGAACACTGATAACAGCAATACTGCCATGAAGGTTGAGTGTTTTGTACACTGGTGCAGCTAAATAATATTATGCTTTGCACACTGCTGAGAATGCTGCACACAGGTTGAATATGCTTTGTGCGTTGCTGAAAAGGCTGGTGCGCTGCGTATTCTTTACACACTGCTCTGCTGAGAAAGCTGAGTCAGTTTTGCATATTATTAACATTTGAGTATGCTTTGCTCACAGCTGAGAACCTGTGTGTGCTTTGCATACTGCTAACAGCTGTAAATACTTTGTGTACTGATGAAAAGGCCGAGTGTGATTTGTACAGTGCATGAAAACTAGCTGAGTATGCTTTGTGCATAGCTGAGTATATAGCAGTCATTTCCATAGTTTGATTAACCGAAAATCTGGATAAATGGCCTAAAATGGGGTACGGATAACTGAGGTTCCACTGTAAATGGTTATGTTCATGCAGTAAATTAGCTGGTAAAAATGTATATCTGCTGGTAAATGCTCCTGCAGGTGTTAACATTGTCATTATAGTTTAACATGGCTATTGGTCTGGGACAGTGAACCATATTCCCTTTGTTCAGTCACGCTTTCATACACAGGCCAATGTTATAAACCCTAAATGATAAATCATTTCAAACTGCTTTTCAAAGCCTTAATAATGAGATTCAAATGATAGCTACAAAAGGATTAATGTAATATGTAATACAACACAACTTTGTGGGCAAATCCCTACATTGTCATATTGCATGTAATATTTGTTCAATGTTAAAGAAGGCAATTTTCCACAAATCCATGTTGTAATACATTCATCCATATAATTTTTGTCTTGTTTCACTTATTATTGCTTGGATCCCTATTTCACTTGTTCACTTTGTGTTGTTACGTATAATAATCACTGTCCTATTATGAGACTATGAAATATCTCTGGTAGAGAGGTATCCCATGCACGTGAAAGACTATTACTTTAAGAGGCATGGTCACTGTGCCTTGTTTTCTGCAGTGAAACCAATCATTATAAGTGCAGCCGTCTACTGCGGTAAGCACTTGTGGTGTCTATACACAGAATATGGAAAATTAACTCATTGATATGGTTTCTTTGCATGACTAAGGTAATCACTACTAAGGCTATAGATGTGTAGTGAAAGGTAAAGGCAATTAAGGCACAATAGATATGCACTCATTAGGTCATGTCACTCATATTTTGGAATAAAATGGTGGTTAACTGTATGATGCGAACTGGAAAACCAATATTTTCTTGGTTTTAATGCTAGATTATCCATTAAGACTTTTTTTGCGAAAATGTTTCATTGTGTAAAACATTTGCATGATAGTTTTAGTGGCAGGATCAGATTTTGCATACATCATTTCTTTTGGGGATCTCTACTATACAATATAGCTACTACAACACCGTGTAATTATAATCAACAAAACAAATCAGTTCTAAAGCTTTAAAATTTCCCTTACATTTATGGTTAATTTTGGTGTAAACTTATATTGTTTGGTAGTTTCAAAGTATATTGTAGTTTGGGGTTCTCCTCCTACCCTGCTTGTTTATGTGCAACTTTCTTAAAACTACCCTGATATTACTCTTGTACTAAGGGATGACTTTTGGTGTATGTTTGCTCTTCAGATATATTATCCTCAGGGACTGTTACTGAAGCCAGCGGCAGTAGCTAGTTCTGAAGTTATATACTTCTCTGAGAATTACATTGGCTTCACGTTCTTTGAGAACTACATTAATGAGATACTTTATTTAGTTTTCTTTTCACATTACTAAGCTTGTGTCTGATCCCTAGCCACATTTACTGATTGTTCAAATTCTGATATTTACTTTCCATAAACACTCTATCCATGTTTAGCTATATACACAGTTAATCTCAGAATACATGCTCTCAGGCCCCAAGCAAGACATGCCGTGCACATTCAGGGTAATGTGCTTTGCACATTCACTTATAAATATGCTGAGCACTGAGCATACTGCCATGAAGGACGAGTGTGTTTTGTACACTGGTGCAGCTGAGTATACTTTGCACGCTGCTAAGAATGCTGCATACTGGTAACTTCAGGTGAATATGCTTTGTGCATTGTTGAAAATGCTGGTGCTTTACACATTGCTCTGCTGAGAAGGCTGAGACAGTTTTGCATAGTTAAGCATGCTTTGCTCACAGCTGAGAAAGTTCAGTGTGCACACTGGTATATCACAGCTGTAAATGGCTTTGTGCACTAATGAAAAGGCTGAGTGTGATTTGTACAGTGGCAACTAGCTGAGGATTCTTTGTACACTGCTGAGTATATGCTATGAAAATCTCACATGCATGGCTACTTCTCTGGCTGCTTCTTTATTAGCCGTACGTACTACTTTCTTATTATGCAATAATTGTGTTAATATACAAACTGAAGCAAAGCAGAGTCTTGATGAAGTGTTAAATCAATCAGTCAACTCTACAGATATGTATACTGTATACATATAAGCAAACTAACACAATTTGCTTTGTTTAAAGTTCTTATAGTAACTAGCTACTCCGACACTAGCTTCTGTGTTGCACTGGTATTCTTAGCAACAAACCACACCACACAAACTACCATACATGTATATTGATACACATATCTACAAGCCATGCATATATACAGTATTATATATCAGTTTAAGATGAAGTAATTGTTCAAATTCATCCTAAAATGAATATAGCTAGTAATTTTTGTCATCATACAGTGCTGCCTAGATTGTACTGTATTGAGTTTTGCATATATTAATATTGTTGCCATACTACATGACATACAGCAAATGGATCCACCCTAGGGTATACAGTTATATAGTAGTATGTTCTTTAAGTCTTCATGGGTGAGCTTATTTGCTACATCTTAATATTCATACACCTATCCATTGCACAACTGTAGTTGTGTATAAGCCAACGTACATATATGGTACACTGGATGGAATGATATCACAGTAGTGTAACTATAAATTGAAGTGAACTTGTTACATTATTACAATAACTGATCAAGGCTAGTGGAGATGATGAAGTATTATTGTACTTATCAAGGCTTTACAGCACAAGTGCTGAAGGCCTGTAGGACACCTGGTCCTAAAGCCTGTTTAAAGTTGTTACAGAAAGTATGTTTGAAAAAGTGGAGAAAGGAGAAAAAATCCATGACTGGACCTGGGCGGCCTCGAACCCGCAGTCATCCGATTAACGCTCGAACGCTTACAGGAGTCTGCCAGGTGGTCGGGATATCTTCTCCTTGTCAATTTCAAGTATATATATCCATAGGAACTCTAGATAGTTACTGCTGCTGTTTGCTACTGCTTTAGTTAATGAAGACAAGACAGTTGGTATGAGTCAGGCCAATCCTGCTGCTTCAAAATATACCAGTGTAATCCTACTAGTAAGGGATGTGTTGGACAATACTGGATAAAGACTAGTAAAAGATTGCTTGAGTTCACTTGTGACATGAAGCAAACCTTTGGTACACTTTGCTAATATTCTTTTTCAAGGAAAGCTTGTTAATTTAACACTTTGGTGGTTGTTGAAATGTTTATCCTAAGTGTTTGTCTACATAGTGTACATTTTAATTACATTACCCATGTCATTACTGTTTCACTTAGGGGCTATCTCTAGTTGTGTTCACCATGTGAGATATGATATGAGATACAATAAGTTTGGATATTGAACTTGTTATACTAACATGCAGTAGGTTAGCATTGGAGCATCTATAGCTCTTACAATTTATATATCACATGCTTACGTGGAAGTAGCTATCAGGATTCCATCGTTGCACTTACAGACTCCTGTAGTGTTAATGGATATGAATTGCTGTACTACTACAACAACTTACGTAGTTAGCCTCTCAATTTAGAATATAACTAATCAAATGTGATAGCTATTATTATAAGTTATGAACACGCTTTACTGTTACTCTAGAATTACTATACTACTCTTGTTAGCATAGAAGTGATGTGATCAACAGTGAACCTGCACAATGCAACATCAAATCAGTTAACACACATGACATAATAACAATCAAGTCTATGGGGGTAATGTAACACTCAGTACTACCAACATTACATGGAGTGCATGCACAAGTAAAATACAACATGGTAAAACTGCTGGTAAATGTTCCTGCAGTTGTTAGCATTGTCTTCATCAACTATATTCATTAGTAACTATGGTGTTAAAAATTTCTTTCATACATAGCTAATTAACTACGTGGAGGCTATTGGTCAGTATTCTCCCTTTGTTCCCTTTCAGTCAAGCTTTCATACACAAGCCAGTGTTATAAAACCCTTTAAATGATAGATTATTCCAAAATGCCTTTCACTCTAAAGTCTTAATAATGAGATTAGGACAATAGGATATAAGGATCATGTAATATGAATAATTGTAATGCAACACAACTTTGTGGGCAAATCCCTACATTGTTATATTGCATGCAATTTGTTCAATGCCAAAGAAGGCAATTTCCCACAAAGCCATGTTGTAATACGGTATCTTTTCAAAATATATGAATGATTGTAATATAATATGGCTTTGTGGGAAATTTGACAGCTGTGTTGTAATATGATCATTATATATTATATGGTTTCTTGTTTCCTTTTGTATCACTTGAATCCCAACCTCATTTTTATGTTTTATGGTTTTACAGTTTTAAAGCACTACCAAATTTCCCCAAAAGCCTTACAATACAATCATCCATACAGCCAGTAGGTTATCTATGTTCAAAGTGAAGTAGGGATCTAAGCAGTAAAATGTAGTAAAACAACTTATTTGTTCAATGCCATTTCCCACAAAGCCATGTTGTAATACAATCATCCATATATCTTAACAAGATGTCATGTGTGTTTTCCATTGTTGTACTATGTCTCTGTATGTCATGGAAGAACGGCTATGCTGAATGTCATAAGTTTAAATAAAATAATCTGTTATAGTGTAGCACGGCAATCACTATACATGTATGGCTGTCCTATTACAATATCAATGTCATACATGGCTGCATGTTTGGCTGCTTCATGAAATATCTATGGTAGAGAGGTATATCCCAAACATGTGAAAAATATTATTAAGTGGCATGGTTCCGGCCCCTGCCCTGTTTTCTGCAATGAATCTGATCAAGCTCATTGGGTCTTCTTGTCTAATTATTCTATAGCATCTTCACTATAACTTCAATTTCACAAAGTTTAGTGTAGAGACAGTTGATCATGAGTGCTCATACAACCTTCATACTTGCCAACAATTAATTGGCGACTGATTACGCTACTTTCATACAGTCATTATAAGTGCAGCTGAACATGTCTACTACTGTATAAGCTAGAATAATAAGCACCTCAAATATTATACAGTGAAACCTCTCTTAACAAACTCCCCAAATTAAGGACACATTATATAGACATAATAAGGACAAAAAGTTTGGTCCCCACAGATCTGGTTAACATATTTTAACCTCTGAAAGAGGAATACCCCTCTGAAAGAGGAATACCTCTATATTACAGTAAAAAGTGGCCAAAAATTCTGGGTCACAAAATGTGCCTAATAGAGAGGTTCCATTGTATGGTGGTGTCTATATAAAAGTCTCTTTGCATGGAGAAGATGACAACTGCTAAGGCTGGAGATGACAGACACAATGGGCATATATTTATCAGAACCTGAAAAAGCACATACCACTTACATTGTGGTACAAATAGCCAGGGTTAATTGCATGATGTATCAGACAGGTGGGAAGGCAAACCAAAATCAGGTTTAGACATTTTTCCTAAGATCAGTACTAGTGCTTCTGTATACCTCATGGAGGAAGACTGAGTGTGACCCTGACCAGACATTGGGTGACCTGCAATTCGAATCCTGGGGTTGGAGGGATTTTTTTCCTTACTTTGGCCCTTTTCTGTTACACCTTATTTGCTGTAAGTCATTACTATCAGTCATTTAAGTTTAAGTCCTTGTAATTAAGTTAGGTAATCTTAAGGCTGCAACACAAGTTGCTGTCAGACCTTCTGTGCTGGTCACTGTAAAGCATTAATAATAATAATAGTATAAAGGGTTTTCTAAATTTTAATGTTAAAATTTCCTGAATCCATTTGCAAAGATCTGTTTCATTATGCAAAATATTTCCGTGATAATTTTAGTGGCAGCATTTTGGGTATATGCAATATTGCTTTTGGGAAGATCTCTACTATATAATACTTAATCTACCATACTTTGTAGTCAATAAAACAAATCAATTGTAAGGCTTTAAATTTCCCTTACATTATAAGTCTGTAATATTTGATAAATTTTATTGCAAACTTATATTGCTTGATTGTCTCCAAACAATCTATATTATAATTGAGGTTCTCCTCCTTATACTCTGCTTGTTCATTGTGCAATTTCCTTAAAACTACCCTGATATTACTAAGGGATGACTTCAGGTATATTACCCTTCACTAGGGCTACAGGGACTATGACTGAAGCCAGTGGCAGTAGTTCTGAAGTTGCTTCATGTTACAGTAGGTTATTTGAGAGCTACATTAATGAGACACTTCATTTACTTTTTTTTACATTACTGAGCTTGTGTTCTGGTATGACTTCAATATATCCAGGAAGCACAATACTATTTATGCTCCATTACAGATGGTTTCAGGTGCTAATTTCAGTATTGTGTGACTACTGCATGATCTTATACACAATTAAATTATGGATTCATGGTCACACATCAACTCATACGTAGGTCATGTGTACATTATCACTACTGGTAACTAACCCACCTGCTGCTTTCTTTCATTGTCTTGTACTGTTTTGATGGCTTTGACTGTGGTATTCAGACTACTCCCTGACTTCAATGGTAGAGGACCAATTTCACTAACTATCTTTAAAACATTATATTATGTAGAATGCAGACAGGCCATTATATGTACATCCAACAGACCTTGATCCACTGTAAGAGGCTTGGGTATAGGGATTTGGCTACAATGTAATCAATGGCTGAGGTTGTTGAAATGTTTTGGTGGATAGTTGAGACCAGAATGTCATTGGTTGTGCATCCAAAGTATCTTGGGTGTGCTGAAATTACACTGAACTGGCTGTAAGGGAAACACAACCAAAATGAACCATACAGTAATTCTCCATTCCGGATTATACTGTAGACACATACATAAATAAAACAAATTCTTAACTGGTTTCAATTACTACTTGTGTTCCTGAGAAGCAATGAGACAATATCTGTCTGATTCCCAGGGACTAAATGTGCTGACTGGAGCACTAGTATGGCAGCTCTAACTTGTAAAAGTTAAATCACTCAGTAGAGGCCAAATTCTCTTGCACTTGCAATTTCTCTCTAGAATGTAATCCCCTGGTGTATCAATATTTTAGGTAGAGTTGTACTGGTTATCAGATCAGTAATGGTTACTTTTACCATGATCAGAAATTGGCTGTGATTAGCAGAGTACTGATTAGCCTATTCAGCTTCAACAATTACAGCACCAATGGAGGGGTCAGTATAAACAGTGGATCTGGGAACTGAGGATTGAGCCAGGACCTAACTTTTCTTGGAATTTTATATATATACACAATGTTTGTACATTCTATACTTGTACTACAAGCCATGTATGGTACCTAGCCACACATGGCCAGACCACCTTCTCACCATCACAATGCTGGCCTCATATGATGCCTATGTCAATTAGAATTTGTAAGCACCTACCCTGAAACAGAATCCGGATAGCCCATTTACTCTTCACACCTACATCCACACAATGTCTTTACTTTCATGCATTGCATGAAGCACAAAGTCTGTTTGTTAAGCAACCTGTGTAGCTAAGTTGCAATGATTGTTTCACTAAAGGTACTTTTTTCTGGCCTGGAATCCAGTATTATAACTGTTTTCACAAAACTTCTGAACTAGGTAGCTAGGTAATAATATTGTATGATCATCATGTATTAAGAGTAGAAAACTTTGGTCTAGCCAGCCACCATTCCAGACCCTTTACAGAAGCACCGTACCTAATTGATGCACCTGGTAGGCATTGTGCAAAGCACTGCATGGAGAAAACATAGTCTGGCCATGGATGACTAGACACTGTGACTTTCAGAAGTGTCTATTGACAAGTATAGAATGTATAAACATTGTGAAGCACGTATATAAAACTCCAAGAAAAAGTTGGGTCCCCACAGCTTTCCAACCCTCACTGGAGGGTTGGTGTCAAAGTCTCTAGAACGTACTTAGGTAATTTGTTTATGGTTTGTGGTGACCATAAACTAAACCTTAAATAAGCAGTGACATTGAAGCGCTAGCCCAAATGTCTGTTTAGCAGCTTTGACTTGTGGTATGTGTATAACCTCATAGCTTACAAGCTGGATCATGTACAAGTGTAACTTGTAGAGCCCAAAAATCAAGTATCAGTCAGCTATTGGTAAAATAATGTTAGTCTAAACAAGTGGGAATCGGTACAACTCCAACCTTAATTTTTATGGAGTGCTTAACCATTATGACATCAAACTGATTATCTTTACATCATGTTTTTTGGTAGATTTAGTAACTATACATAATGTCAATATAATAATGCTTTGGCCAGAGTTTGCTTTAACATGTAGCTACATAGCCTTGCTTTATACATGTAAAGGGGTTCCTCTATATATATATTCCATACAGCTCAACAAGGTAAAAGTTAGCAGACAGAAACAATTGCAACTACAGAACTGTTTAGGAAAAGTGTAGTAGGGGCTTACCATGATTCAAGAATCCTGTACATGATAAGCAAGCAGAACCCTAAAAACTGCAATGAAGCAAGCATGATCATACGTAGTTATGGGATAAGGGGAAAATCCGCATTGACATCTTGCTTAGAAAGTGGGCAAAATGCTTGTATGTTAGGGGTATATACATCGGATTGAGCACAGCTTTGGTTTCCTTACTAAAGCAATTAATTTTCACAAACAATTTTCCTCTCCATTTAACCGTGGGCTACATTATTACCTATTGAAGTGCCTAACAGGAAATTTCTGTTGTAATGACATCATAGTAAGGCCATCACTATATATAAAACTGCAGTCAGCTACATAGCTTTAAAAAAGTAGTAAAATACAAGACCAGAAAGATAATGAAGTATTTTATCTTACTGTTGCTGTTTGCTAGTACTTTAGCTAATGAAGATAATACACTTGGTATGAGTAAGGACAATCCTGCTACTTCTTGTCAGGAGATATACCAGCATAATCCTACTAGTAGGGGGAGTGTTGGACAATACTGGATAAAGACTAGTGAAGGATCATATGAGGTCACTTGTAACATGAAGTTAAAGTGTGATGGTGTCGAAGGAGGATGGATGCGAGCTGTTGATGTAGACATGAATCGAGATGATAGTTGTCCAGGAACATGGCACAAGGTCACCACTCCCAGGAGACTGTGTTTAGGAAATGATTCAGGATGTTCTTCCTCACATTATCATGTGAAGGGAATAGACTATCAACATATCTGTGGACAAGCTAAAGGTTATCAAAAGGGATCGACTGATGCATACCAATCAAAAATGCAATCCATTGATGGTGCATATGTTGATGGTATCTCCATCACTTTAGGATCACCACGTAAACATGTGTGGACCTATGCTGCTGGTTTAAGTGATGACTATAACTATCCAAATTTTAACTGTCCATGTGCCACTCATCCTGGTCCCCCTCCACCTGCCTTTGTAGGGAATCACTACTACTGTGAGTCTGGAGATGTGGGGGAATATTATGATGGTACTCCATACTACCTGTCAGACCCTTTATGGGATGGTGATGGCTGTGGTACTGGCAACGGATGTTGTGCTCAAATTGGGATGCCGTGGTTCTATAGGAAACTACCTGTGCCTGTAGCAGAGGATTTTGAAGTTCGTATCTGTAAGAATGGTCACAACATGGATGAAGACATAGCAGTTGAAAAATTGGAAATTTACATAAAGTAACTGAGACCTACCTCCTGTAAACTGCTGTTAGTTCAGTAGTTACATGTTTTTAAAATTATGTGCTATGCATTTTTTTAATGTGCTATGCATTTTTATATGAATTTTTAAACAAAATTATTAATATATACTATTCAATGGTATATGTGTGCATTGAATACTATTGTGGTAGGGGACCTCAAGTTTAAGCAAGTTTCTAAAAAGCTTCCTAATTCTTTCAATTGTACATCATGTGTGGTCACACTACTTAGTGATGTCATCAACTTTAACCTCACTGGTCCAGAGAATGTGGAACCCCGATCAAGCAGCCATGTAATATTTTTATTTATTTATTATTATTAACACTTTATAGTGACCAGCACTGAAGCAACATGTGTTGCAGCCTTAGGATTACCTAACCTAATTTCAAGGACTTAGACTTGATGACTTGACTTAGTGACTGATAAGGTGCAACAGGTATATGCAGTAACATACCTTGTAGATGTACTGTATCATACAATACAGTAGTACATAGTAAAGGTTTGCACCTTTTCAGAAAAAGGATATTTTCAGAAACCGGACTTGTGATACCTTCATGGCACCTTGGTGAAGTATATACATATTAGCCCAAAAGTGCCTTCAGTGTAACTCAACAGCACTTCCAATAAGTTGATCTACTGTTTATTTTAGCCATGTAATTTTCTGCTGTCTGATTAGAAGAAATCTGTGACCGCAGTCAAAGTCTTGCCCCAGCAGGTGCAATTTCTGCAACTTAAGGCTTTTTGAATATGCAACTCCAATATGGGCGCCTCACTCACAAGTAGATATCTCTGCAATAGGAAAGGTACAGTGTACTGCAGCATGTTACATAATGAATGACTACTCTTGGAGAAACATGCAGTGTTACTGCTATGATTAACTGGCCTTCTCTTGATTCATGTCATACCTACTTCAAGCTACCATTATGTTTACAAGATAATTAACAATCTCATTGTTGTCCCATCTATTAGCTTCTACTAGCTAGTTCTCTGCTAATTTTCTAGCAAGAACAAAGTAAAAGATAATAATATAATGGAAATAGTGTGTTTAGGAGTGTAACATACACAGCCCAATTATTTGTGTAGCCACGTTACCTTTAAAGATGCTTACATTTTCACTAGAACAATATTAGTAGTTTAGCTGCAAAAGGTATAGCATTTTAACATAAAAGGTATAGCATTTTAACATAAAAGGTATAGCATTTTAACATAAATATAGATAAAATATCCCAGAGTAGTATTTAGGAGGATTCCTGGTGTTCTGAAAACCACCTTTGAAAGTTTTACTTGTAGGCTTGCAGTTATGACTATTTCTAGTTTGGAAACAGAACAAATAGGAAGGGTAGTGCAGCCACAGTTTAATAGGAAACTTATACACTGATTAAAGGAAAACAAGAAAATTTGTATTGAAAAACCCTTATAAAGATTGAGACATTCAGGCAGATGTAATCCAATAGAGCAGTCAAAACTACTCTAATAGAACATTCATAATGGGTATAACATGAACGTAAAAAATGGTTGAATAGCTAAATCTTGGATTTCTCATTTTAATTGGACAATTTAGATATGTATTTGAGTACCTGACCATATTAATATGTTTATCATTTAGGACTTTAAATTAAGGAACCTATCAAGCATAAATTATTGAAAATAGTTTATATACCATCAATGGAATCATTAATCTGGTAAAGTGATGGATTTTAATGTTCAAAATCTGTCAGCAGTTGGCCCCTGTATCTATAACTCACTGAAAACCACCTTAGATAAAATATCTTATCCAAAATATATTTGGGATGGCCAATAACTGTAATGGATCAGTTGTGGTGTAGCTGGACAGTGTAGTGCAAAGGTCAAGAAGAAGAAGAAGAGTTAGTTTATGTACTGATCTTCTCCTTATCAGTATAGTAGAGCTATAAATACTTTTGGGTGCTCTATTAGGCTATTTCAATTTTTAAGCCTTTCTTCTAAAATATAATGACCATCTTCCATTGATTCTTAGAAGAGCTTATCCTTTTCATCTGCTTTTTCATCTTTACAGCTTATCATTTTATGGATATAATACAATACTTTTGAGGGACATGTTTTGATTTAGCTCCCCAAGCATTTGCATTGCTAAAGAGGAAAATTTAGTGTGCATGGTGCTTGCTTAATCATAGAACAGGGTCTGGCACAGGCTCTCAGATACTGTTAAATCTTGTTAACATTTAATATGAAAAAAATAATTTTATTTAGTTGGAACAGTTGAATCATCAAGTTTGTAGAATAAAATCCTTTTACTATAACCATATAATAGCCACAAGAAGTTATTCTGGAACAGTTTTCCAAAAGCACCAGTTGATCAGTACATGAATTGTATAGAATTTCAACTTTAGCACAGGATATTGGTGAGTAAACAGCATAGAGGTCAAGAAGAAGAAGGTTAATTTCAGCTTCCTTGCAGTCTAGCAGCTTTAACCTGTTAAATGTTCTATTAGAGTATAGTTGGCTATTCTATTAGAGAATTTTGATGCTTTAGTTTCACTCCTGAAGTATTGTTTTTAATAAAAGCCTAGTCTTGTCTCGTGCTCCTTCCATTAAGATACAATTACACTTTGTAAAAACTTCCTAGCTTTATCCAACAATTAGTAAGAGGGGCACTATCAACCCTAGCCATTCACCAATCTGAATGTAACATGAAGTCAAGATGGCATACATCCATGCAATTTCTTCCTGATTTGTATGTGTTAATTAATTATCTAATCCAAAACATCCAAGCTGTAAAAAAAGAGTGCGGCCCTCAGAAAGGTTATGGTGAAAAAAGATGTGAAATCCAAGGTGGCGGCCAAGAAATGGCTGTGATGGTAGGTTAATGGTAAAAATTTAATAACAACAATTCAGGTGAATTTTGGTGCCGCTTGGTCTTGGCACAAAATTCACCTGAATCATCATTATTAAAATTTTTACCATTAACTTACCATCACAGCCATTTCTTGGCCGCCACCTTGGATTTCACATCTTTTTTCACCATAGCCTTTCTGAGGGCCGCACTCTTATTTTACAGCTAGGCTGTTTTGGATTATATTTCACTTCTTTTTGTACAGGGTGACTTGTTCCTAGCTGATCTCTCTACAGGGTGACTTGTTTCTAGCTGAACTCTCTACAGGTGATTTGTTTGCAGCTGAACTCTCTTACATGGTGGTTTCTTTGTAGCTGAACTCTCTACAAGGTGACTTCTTCTAGCTGATCTCCATACAGGATGACATTGTTTCTAACTGAACTCTCTACAGGGTGATCTGTTCATAGTGGAGCTTTCTACTGGGTGATTTGTTTGCAGCTGAACTCTCTACATGATGGTTGTTTGTAGCTGAACTCTACCTTCTTCTAGCTGATCTGACTACAGGGTGACTTGTTTGTAGCTGAATTCCCTACAGAATAACTTGCAATGTAATATAATTGAGTAAATTATAAACGCAGCTGAATGTTTTATTAGGGTGACTGTTCTATTAGAGTATCTCGATCTCGCATTTGCTACACGTAGTTGCCTTTCGAATCATAACTCAGTGGTTTGTAATCCGATTCTTCTGTACTACTGCAAGAACTTTCTATGATGATTATTCCAGCTACATACTGATTTTCAGCTCGTTGCTCTGAGCGGTTTGCCTGGTATAGACACGAAAACTAATAGTTTTTTTATTCATAAAAATCGATCGCGTAATTTTAACACAATGACACAGGTTGGGTTTTGTGTCATATCAACATGGTCTTTATCCCGATCCCTTTCAAACCACAAAAAGGCACTCCTACGACGGTTGCTCCATCTACATATCAATTTTCAACTGATTCCTCCAAGGGGTTTAGCCTGTAGGCGTGACAGACCTTCGACCTTATTTTACGGAAATAATCGGTCATACCTCAGTGAATGTTCATCGGATTCCTACCAAAGTTGGTACGGAGATCCGCCGTAATGAGCCCTTTAAGTGTGCCAAATGTCAGCCCAATCCGAGCACGCATTCGTGTTTTATGGCGAATTTTGCGAAGTATGCGAAATGAAGATGAAAAAAACGAAGAAATTAAAACGAAGAAATTAAATGACATTTTGTTCGCTCGTATCTCGGAAATGGCTGGAGCGATTTTCTTCACATTTGGTATGTAGACTCCCCTAACTGGGCGGTACGTCTCTAGCAAATTTGGTTCCAATCAGATTAAGGATCACAGAGCTACATAGGTGTGAAAATTACGTTTTCTTTCTTCCTGTTAATATACTCACGGTGTGGCGCGCCGACTTCTTGGGTCGCACGACACAATACCGTGTGTCTTGATTTCTAAATTCTTATTGTCATTATGGAATGTGTTACAAATAGCATTTATAATAAATATTTTATTTTTTATTATTATTATTAGCGCTTTACAGTGACCAGCACTGAAGGTCTGACAGCAACATGTGCTGCAGCCTTAGGATTACCTAACCTAATTTCAAGGACTTATAATGGTGAGTGGATGACACTGACTAGTACTCATCATGTAAAAGCCCTGTACTTACTTTTATGTTGCTTACTATAACCAAGAGTGAATAATAGAGAAGAGAGTATCCAACTGCCATATACCATATCAAAAATGATCCTGTAAAGTCCACTCTGCTTGTTAAAACATTTTCAAAGAAGGTGTTAAATTAGTCTATTAACAAGTGGTGTGCACATAGGCTTTGTATTGTGTGTAAGTGTTAAAGGTGATGATTACTAGATATGAACACTTTTATGATACCCTAAATTTTACTGAAATATGCAGAAAGACTTAACAGGATCATTTTTAACATGGTATATGGCAATTGGATACTCTCTTCTCTATTATTTACTCTTGCTATAACATACTGAAAGTTTATATGCAACAGCCATACAAAAGCAAACTGTTCCTACAGCTATAGCTACAGCATGCATACTCACACAAATAAGAGTTTAACAATCGGCCATCATATTATTACCGCAAGTCTATACTATTACCTCACCAACAGAGACACAGTAAGAGACTTCAATAGTAGTAAATTTCTGGGTAGCGCTTGCTAGTACAGCAGGAATAACACCACCTATTGGTTGTCCCTTGCTGATTCTTTGGTTAGTTGTCAAGCTTGCAAGATATATTATTGCATTATCTCGTGACCCATGTTCACAATACTCAAAAGGTTCCAGATCATTATTGATAACTTGAGGAATCCAGGAGAATTGCTCTGACAATGGTTCTGGATTATCCTACAGGACTTCACATGTGAACAATGTTAATAAGCACAACAACTCACCATTGATGATGATTCACTCTCAGCAGGAGGTTTGATACCACCAATGGGTATTCCTGGGTGAAGATCCGTTTGCCTCAACTCTGCATAAAGTGTATTGTTGGCTGAATCATATCTGATAGGCAGACATGTCTTCAAGTTGATCAGCATGGTGTTCATTGGATCACCAATGTTGTGTTGATATTTGCTTTGAAAAATATGGATCTGTGGATTATTGACATTTAATTGTGATACATACAGATCAAAGTAGCAAGTAGTTTGTATGTAGCTCTTTTGTTTATGCTTGTGTAGTACACGTAAATAGAACACAAAATATTTCCTAGCCACATTAACAACCATCTTACTATTGAGTATATCTTCCATGTAATCATCAAAATACACTAGCCCAGTCATTGAAATTACTGTCAAAGCCTTCTTAGGTGTTTGAGGATTACCTGGATCATGTTCTTGTGTATCTGTGACCAGCATCACCAATTCAACTGACACCATCAACTGTCACATTGGCTGCATGAAGGAAGTTTTCAATCAGTGTTTTCTGTATTATACAACATGACAAACAATCCAAATTATGTTGCCATATACATAAAGAGCTATAAGTGAAGATTCTGTCAAGACTTCAACAACATCCACCTGAATATCCCATGGTGTATCATCATCTTGACAGTCAGATATTGGCTGCAGTCAGCAATAAGCATGCAAATTAATAGTTTTATTGAAGACATGCCAATGTACGTACCGCATTAGAGTTCTGGGTTGATCCCATTTTTGTAATTCATGGCTTGGAAGTGACGTCACTTGCAAACTTTGTCATCTATTAGTGCTACAAATAACAACAATGCTAACTTGAAGTCATGATGCAGCAGGAAATGTTAGCATCATTTTTCCACATTCGTCAAATACACTTTTTATAGCATGTTTTAGGGGACAATTAATGTCAAATTCCAATTCTTTTGAAATTTTGTTGGTACCCTGTGAACCAATTTTACTACTGTGTCTTTGACTCTTCTTGTTGTCCTGATTGTTCTTCTGGGAGTCAAGCCAGAGATAAGCTAATACCTGGTACTGTACTTCCCCTGGTGGTGGAAAAAGCTTGGCAAACTCGGTAACTGCCAGGCCAGCACATGAACATACTGTGAACTGTCTTACTCAATTGCATCATCTCCTGTAGGCTAAGAGACAATAATAGCCATGTTATAATACACACATATATGTTTACCTTAGATAATAATCTTACGACATACACTGTTGATGATTTTCATCACATATACATGAACTGCGAAAGCCCTATATATACCAATTAAGCTATATGAATGCCCCCACATTGTTGTTAACAGTACATACTACAGTCTTTATGTGTTTAATGATAAAAAGTTAATTAAGAAGTGTTTGAGGATTATTGTATTGTGTCATCACCATCTTCCATGACCTCTAACATTCCATCAGTTAAGCCTAAATCCCTCCTTGCTCAGGTACAGGGTACAGTGATGTCATGTGGTAATGAGATTCACATGTTTATTGAGTCCATTCACTTAATATTATTCATGTGTTAGTGGACATAGCCTTCCATAGGTGGTTATACCCCTTTCACATTGCTTAAGGGAAAAATCTGATCTGGTTTGACCTTTGAATTCTCTGTAATTATCAATCACGCTCCTGTTAAATCTGTTTCTAAGCTATACAGTACCAAATGTCTGACATAACAGTGCTAACTTAAAGGAGCACTACATGAATACGAAAGGAGGGCTATGGAGGTGGGTCTTGGAAAAAATCCCCAATTTTCTTGTTAGTCCTCCTTTTCATGGTAGCTATATGTTGCTCCATTTTATTGACTAGTCTCCCTTCAATGGGTCGATGCTGTGTTAGCTGATTCAATTATGATGAACGCATTCACGACAATAATCTGCTTGTATTGTACTATCCACCAAATATAGCTCATGTGATCCATTTGATCACTTGACCCTTATGCCATAGCACTTTGACTCCAATATATATCAGGTTTGATTTAAGCTCACTATAGCAGGTATACACATAGAGGAAAGTTTTAAAACAAATCAATAACTAATGCCTAAGCACTGAAAGCTCCTGCTAATGTAGCAATGCAACAGTAGCACCTTCACTCCTACAAACTGAGTTGGAGAACATGTATAATGATTAAAGGAACAAAATCAATGACTGAGACACTCTGTAACAAACTTGAGCATAACATTACAGCCATATTTAGTTTCAGTTAACTTAACATTGTTATAGCATGCACACACAACTCTCTTTCCAACCTGTGTATATTGATAATCACTAATAACAATCCAGTAGTTTCTCTTTTCTGCTCTTTGGAGCTGCTACATGCATCCAGTGCCACAAGAGACTGAATCTTTGTCCTTTCCTTAAAGCTACATACTGTTGATTCAGTTACGTTATGTATACATATGGTCTCATTACAATACTACACAAACTACCCCCACAGATATGATTTCACACATACCAACTAGATGGAGATGCTTTAAGAAATCAACATAATAGGAACGTATTAAAACTAACAATGAGCTTTACACTGACACAGCTTTTACAGAGTTACAACCATAATAAATTCACACATAATTATTCATATGGCTAACTGCATGTACTACTTATTCGGTTAAATTATGTTCTTTGCTTAAAAGGTTAGCTACTACTTATGAGGTAAATCATCAACACAAAAAGTATTGTGGCATGTGGCATATTATAATTACTATCTGAAGTTTTTTTTTACAAGCCAACTATAACTATGTATATACTGTATGACAAAATAACTTACCTATATTGTCGTCACTATTCAACATTCTTTTTGAAAAGTGGAATGCTAACTTTCTACACAATGTTTTTTTTTATTTTCCGTGAAGCACATCAAGCTAAAAATTTTGGAGTATGTAATAGTTATACCAGGGATTTTTCTCACCCAAAGCTCAAGAGCTGCAGGCCAATGGTGTATTATATCAGCAAATCCCAAGCAGCTGTGCATATGGTATATTACATCATGCACTCCAGAGCACTCACCCCATTTGTGTTATACACTGGTATCTGATTGATTGTGGTTTTAAAGTGTGGGTTAATAGCCCTCAAAGCATTTTCCATGCATCATTATGCTTCAGTATATGTTACAACTAACAATTGTGGGTTTGAGTTTTTTATTTTTGCACTACATTGAGGTTACTAACTTTGCAATTGGGACAGTACCATAAATGCCAGTCAATACACATAGGTTTGCTCAAGAAATCACTATCACCTCAAAACCTTTACACCAGTAACCTGGCAGTATTGGTTAGCTAGCCCAGACATTTGTTAACTTGATACTATAAGGTATCCTCAAATTTTTATATCAAGGATTTGTGAATCATTTCCCCTTGAAATTTTGGATTTGTGTATAAAACTCACTACAGTAGCTTATACTATTACCATTCATGAAGGGCTATAACAAAGATTCTGTCAAGATTTTCAACTTGAATAGTTATCCCATCATGGTGAAAAAGCAGATTCCAACAAGTTTTCTTAATATATAAAAGGTGTAGTTTGCATGATTTGCTTCCAGGGTAACTTAAGATTTAGGGCTCCATTATAGCTATGTAGAAACTGCACCTAGTTGTGACTGAGCGTTGTCTTTATGGCCTGCACAGTAATACTATTTTATTCTGCTTTGTGTACTTTATGCCAAGTTCTGCATCACCAGTTCTCCGCCCCTGCACACTAAAGAAAAAATGGTCTGAATACAAGACTAGCTTAAAATCATACTATGAAGGATTTGCAGATAATTTTTAAGACAAATTATGTCACAGTTGAACCACAATGACAACTCACAGTAAAATACCCATCCAACATAAATTTCCAAATATACAAGAGTAGCAAGACATGAAAGTTTCTATGTAATTCTACATACCTCTTTGGATACTATGGCAAAGTTGCAAAAACTTAAGAATACAAATGGTTTAGGCAAAACTCTGCTCACTCAAAAATAATTTAAAATCAGTCTGCCAGTGGAAATTTTTACAGGTTAAACTTCCAATTCACAAAAATTTTGAACCTCTCACAAACAATCCACTGTACAGTAAAAAAAGAAGCTCTGTAAAGAATAAAATGTTGTGTATCTTTCTTTAACCAATTATAGTACAACACTGGCCACTTGATTATCCACTTGACCACCAATCCAAATGTGCACCATGACACATACTACAAACATTTGACATTCAGTTGACAGAATGCTGGAGAAATGCAATAAAATCAAATAATATGAAATACAATACGTAGCATAAACATTTGTATGAAAATTAATGAAAAACCTACGTACATACATCGACACTATATTATAATTCTACAGGAGAAGTCAAGGGCGACCAGAAGTCCTCCTCTTAGCTTTCTTCACTAGACGATTAGGAAAGGGTGGAATGGATGGAGTCGCAGAAAACATCACGCCAGCTTGTTGGCCCCCACCTGCATTGAATAACATTCCGGAGTTTCCTCCAACTAAACCTGAGTTAGGTAGGGCATTACTTCCTCCAAAGATATTTGTTTGGGATGGAGCATTTGCTGAAAACATACTCTGATTCTGAGTACCAAACACAAATGGCTGTCCCTGATTGCCAGCAGTGGTGTTACCAAACTGTAACTGAAAATTTTGTGATTGTGTATTCAAGTTAGTGGACTGCTGTTGCACATCACCAACTGGATGACTGATTTCCATACCACTGTTGTCCACTTGGTTGGTAGCAAGCACAGTAGAAAAATTGGTACCGGCATTAAATACTGATGAACTGCTTGTAACGTTAAGTGTGTTTAGTGTGGCTGATCCCACAAGAGAACTGTTGAACATTGAAGGTTGGTTTTGCATGGCAGCATGAAAGTTGAATCCCCCTGTGTTTCCTGGTTGTGACGTTGTTGACTGTAGTAAGAGCAACACACAAAGTGAACACTGCAAAACTATACTGTATTAAACTAACCTGAGTTAATGGCGGTAAACTGGTTAATGTTCCTAAATTAAAAAAAAAGAAAAAAAAACTAATACTATGTTGGCAAAAGTAAATGCTATTAGTAGAGAATAGAACAACCAATTAGCCAAACATTTAATTTTTCAAATGTCAAAATGACTTCAATTGAAGTACCGTAGAATCTGGATAAGCACATGTATACTTGCTAAGCGCATATCCATTTCTCATACTTAATCATGGTTAATAAGCACATGTGGACTAACATGAAGCTCCAACATGAGAAGAAATACTAATGCGAAGTTTCATGAAGTACAAAGCCAAAATATGTCCCTTTACTGTATTTACTTAGTGAAGCTGTCTTGTGTAGTATGCTCCGCACAAAGGATTTAGTACACAAAACTGGACTCAAAATATTGGTACATGTAATGACTGCAATTCACACCACCCTAAGAGAGTGAGTCCATAGCAATCACGATGAGGTTATTTATTAGGCACATGTGCTTAACAACCATATGCTAATTACAATATTTATTCGCGAAATTTTATTAGGCGTATGTACCTAACAACCAAACTCTACGGTACTTTCTCAACAGGTGAGTGTTATTATTACTAACACACCTACTAACACATACACTGTTTTTATGCAATAGTATGTCTGTATTCAGAGCAAACTCCCGCTATACTATAAAAGTAACAAAAGTGTTATTCTGAATAAAGTGTTTTTGCTATAGTCCACCAGCGAAACCAGCAACACATAATAGCAGCATTGAGGATTAAAGAGTGGACAAAATAATTGTATTAAACATATTTTCTATACAGATGAATACACTGAACCAACTATATTGCCCAGTCATAACTATACACTGACCTTGAGAAGACTCACTACTTTTAGATGCACCTGAAAAAAATGTTGGCATAGTAATACCGGACGACTCACTCTTACTAGGAATCTTCCCCAAACCGACACCAAATGTTGATTGTTGTCCTTGATTAGGAGAAGCAAAGATTGATTGCTGAGTTCCTTGAGTGAAGTTTAGTAAGTTGGCAGTAGTGGCAGGAATAGTTTGGGTAGTTGATGTACCAGACACTACTGAAGAAGCAGTTGATTTGGCACCTGAGAAAGAAAACGTTGCTAAACTAGAACTGGTAGTGGAAGGTTGTTGGAAAAAGTTTGCAAAAGGTTGTTTAACAGATGAATTTTCACTGTTTGCCAATTGTGGCTGGTTGGAAACACCACCCAATATAGGCTGAACTACCCCCACTGTTGAACCTAACTGGCCACTTGATGTTTGCTTGCTACCAGAAAAGATGTCATTGTTTTTATTGTCACCATCCAACTTGAATGTCACTGTTTTAGGCAATACTGTGGCCGGTTTGCTTAATAAACTTGTGTTTGATTTATCTATACTCGAATCACTTTCATCTAATGATCTTTTCTGTCCAACAAGAGGAAACTTCATCCCTCCTAAATTATTAGTAGCTGTAGTACTTTCTTCTCCACTAGTAAACTTGATAGTATTACTTAAGGAAAGTTGAACACCTAAACCACCTCCTGTTCCTAATTGTAAACCACCCCCTGCTCCTAATGTCAGACCACTACCTGATCCTAATTGTAGTCCACCGGTACTGCTATTTGCTCCCAATTGTAAACCACCCCCTGCTCCTAAATTTAGACCACCACTTGATCCTAACTGTAGTCCACCACTTGTAGTTTCATTCTTGGTACCGGTACTGACTAAAGGATTGATGTTCTATGAAAAATAATATATAAGTACAAATACGTATCTATACAAGAATTTATTACCGTTGGTAGTTTAAAGCCTCCAGATGGTGTGGTCACATTTTCACTGATCGGTTTGATGGTAGCTGACAAAGATTGTTGTCCAGTTAACAGTCCTGATGACTCTAAAGTTCCACCACCGGCCAGTTTGCTACTTAGACTTTGACCCACCAAGTGAAATCCACCACTGGTACCTAATTTCAGTCCTGTACCAGGTGTTGTTGCCACTGATAATTTCTCCTACAAATGGTCAAATCAACACATACTGTAACTAGCACAGCATAGATGTGCAGCACCACATGTATCAATGTTCTAAGTAAATACTCATTGCTGACTATCTGTATCATGTCGTTGACACACAAAGCAAACTGTTTAAAATGCAGACATGATTCACTCTGACAGGCTTTACTCTATAGGAGTGCTGAGCGGTTTATAAATGGTACAATATCTACTTGATATTGTGACATAATTAATAATTACTGCCTCTATGTAGATTGACACAAATGTAATTTCTAACAGTTTTAGAATTGTGCTGATTGCAGTATATTTACAGCAGTCCATATCCTTTCACGTACATACTTCAAACACAGATATGATACTCCATCAAAAGACTGAGTTATAGAATCCAAAAATTATAAAGTGCCCAGAGGAGGGCCGACACAAAGTAAGAGCTAATAAAACAATTTTATTTTAGTTGAATAACTTACATTCTTTTGATCGCTACAAACAGCGTTTAAACCAAGTGTTGTAGATTATAAGGTTTCCTGTAGACATTTAAAACCCGTGTTCTCTTCCCTGGTGGATGTGTGTATTCAAGTTTTGTATAGTGAGTTCTTGACCATGTAGGTCTCCAATAGATCCCATCGAGTTGAATGGGGTTGATTACATTGCTGGATTCTATTGGTACTCATTACCTTCTGAAGTAGGTTTTCTGTACAAATCCTATGGCTCATGTGAACATGTTGGCTCTCCTCTGGATGGTGTTAGTATAGGACGATACTACATTTTTAGTAATCTAAATATTTGAAGCCAAACTAATCTAGATTTTCGCTACTAGCCATTTCACCTGCCACACACGCTGACTACCAGCCATTACACCTGCATGCCACACACGCTGACTACCAGCCATTACACCTGCCTGCCACACGTAGTATCATAAACAGATACCAAATAAATTCTACAGCATGTAAAATAGTGACATTAGCTATTGTGACACATATAAAACTAGAGTACATAATAATACACATATACACTGCATACTCCTTGTGGCCACACTAACTTGATTTTCAGTAGTACTAGTTGCTCCAGGTTTGTTAGTACCACAAGCTACACACTTGTCATTACTTGTTATGTTGTTTATCATACAAGTGGGACACTCCCATGATCCTGATGGTGGCTTGAACTGTGTTAGTAGTGACTGTGGAACCAGAGAAAAGATTGGAATCAAAACTACATACAGACTTCTGTCTATGTGGGTGTATGCAGTGAGATTCTGTACTTGGTCATGCCCATGCAGTAGAGCAGATACACTACTCAACAAGCCAGCTGGAGATTATGCTACTGAATAATAATGAGCTAGAACAAGCACATGATGTATAGTATAATAGTAGCATTTCTTTGTAATATTTAAATGTTACTGTACATCATGCACTGATGGATATTGAAAATGACATGAAGACTAAATAAGTTGTATTATGTAACTATATTTTAACCATGGGTTGTTTTGCTGAGAATATCACTGTCAGTACAACAGAATGGTTGGAAAGTCTACCAGAAGCACAGCAGTATGTAGTAGAAATACATTTGGAGCATAAAATGCTTGCTGTGTGGCCAAAAGAAGCAAATATATTACTGACTATTGTTGATCAGCCCAGCATATTGTATCCTAGCTTTGGTGACTATTGGAAGAAATTAAGATATGAGCACACACAAAGGCCTGCAGCCTAGCCTAGCAATATTCATTGCCTAGGCATCTCAGCCCATTACATAATAGTAGTAATAATAGCTCGGAGTCAACCTGGCTATGCCATCTTGTTACTGGTTGGCACAGCTTGACATATCAAAACTTGTGTAAGATATTCCGGATTTCCGAATGGGTTAAGCCCGTTTCGTATAAAATAACACCGTCTTCTAAACAAGGCGCCATAACTTCCACATACAGGGGGGGGTGTACTTTGGTTGACAGACACGAAATTTGGTTTATCAGATTCCTTAATGAAAAGCGATTCGATTCATGTGTAAGTTCTTTGTGTAATAACGAAGGGGAAGCTAAAAAGGAGCCTTGTACTGTGGAATTTATACGTTCAGAATGCCCATAAAAACACGTGTTTTTAAACATATTTCTGTAAACTAACTTGTTTACCAATCTGTACGGTCGGAGTCTTATTAAGCTTCCTTCACTGCGTAGAATGATACCAAATTTATAGAATTTGGTTGAGGACAACAACTTGTAAATTGGGATTTTCCCGTGAGATAATTAGATTTTCCAATACGTTAATGTATGGAGCGTGTATTATGTCATCATCAGCAGTAAATAACTGTCGCTATGGCAACATTTTCCCATTTGTACAGTTGGAATTGGATAGAGAAATTCAAGGGCTTTCTTTTATTACAGTGGAACCTGTGTTACGGTCACCTGGATTAAGCGGTCACCTCTGCATAACGGCCATGGTCACGAGGCCCTAAATATTTTCCCATACAAATGTATGCATTGTGGTCTGCATTAAGCGGTCACCTGTCTAACGCGTATAACGGCCAACCAACAATTTGCCTATGAATCACTGTATACATAACTTTCTCCTTCGTATAGTGGTCGCTACCTTTTATGGTGGCTTGTTAAGCCAATTTCCTGGTACCACGGCACCGTTTCAATTAATGCGCAATTATCACACATTAATGCGCAATTATCACACTTCCTGCCTTTCAATGAATACTATATAATCAATCAGGCTTTATTGCTTAAGCGTATTCAATAGCTATAACCAACATTCATAGACTCACCTTACCCTTTCTGTACTAAATATTCAGACTGTATTGCGGTTGGCGCGAGCCTCTTAATAATAATTACTCATTTATAATGGTCATAGCCACTAAAATGCTGCTGACCACCTTACGCAGGTTTTCTCTATAACAGCCACCTGTATATAAAGGCCAGATATATGTGGTCCCAAGGTGACCGTTATAGACAGGTTCCACTGTATATGGTGTGCTGTAGAGATTTTGTGAGTTAAAGGTTGTAAATTAATGTTTTTGTGTGTAATGTAAAATACATGTATTTTTTATTGGACAACAAATGACAAGGAATGATGAGATTTTATGATCAGCCTGTTTTACCAAGTTGAGGTTTCAAAAAAGATATTAAATAGATATCAGATTTATTTAATGCATAATTCTTAATTTTTAAAGGTTTCACCCAGTGTTTCGAAAACTTTTAATGTTGACCACCTGAAAATGCTTGATTTGACAAATCCCATACATATGTTTTGATGTGATTAATTAATACTGCAATTCATTTCAAGCTGTGCTGTACCCAGGATAGAAGGTATATACAAATAAATGAATTTCATTTATCCTAACTGTTTTGTTTAGAACTATACTGGGTAAATACTCACTGAGCCTGTTGTTCCAGTAGAACTGGTTAAACTAGTAGCAGTATGACTGGTTGTTGACTCCGCTGATGTTGTAGATCCTAGTTGTAAGCCACCACTTGTTCCTAGTTTAAAGCCACTACCAGTACTGGTGCTATCAGATCCTGACGTAACAGTTCCTAATTTTATACCACCAGTTGACCCTAGTTGTAAGCCACCAGTTAATCCCAGTTGTAAGCCACTAGATGTTCCCAACTTCAAGCCACCACTTGGTAGCTTAAAGCCACCACCAGTACTAAGTCCTTTATCACTCTTTGTAGTTTCCAGCTTCAGACCATCACCTGATCCTAACTTCAGCCCACCTCCAGATCCTAATTGTAGCCCACCACTAGCTCCAATCTTAAATCCTGTACTAGATGAATCCTGAAAAAAAAGTGAATATCACCAATCTGATGCTTTTATTGACAACTTGCTTATAACTACAAAGTCACTTACCTTATTTGTTGCTCCAGGTTTGTTAGTACCACAAGCTACACACTTGTCATTGCTTGATATGTTGTTTATCATACAAGTGGGACACTCCCATGATCCTGATGGTGGCTTGAACTGTGTTAGCAGTGATGACTGTAACCAAACAACACAACAAAATGTCACAGCTGCTGATGACTATAAACGTCTAGCAGATACAATAACATCAAGAGTTAATAATAAGAGAGGAGAGTGTCTAACGCTGTATAGGCCTGTAATAGATGATTGCGCAGAAGTTAAACGGCTTCCTTTCCGTGTAACGTACAGGCTTCTAGTATTTGTTCGTTTCCTTACCGCAATTAGTTTAGCCGCACCGTGATGAATCCTCAAGAATATTCGAAAACTGAACTAAAGACTGAGCTGTATGTACAGGGAACAGTGCTCCTTCAATTGAAGAATGCTCAAAGGTAGGGTAACATGGCGACGCAGTGAAAATTCGAAGCGATACTCTACCTATGGTTCAGTGTTTATTGGTTTCTCAGACACTCTCCCCCAGAGATATCTTCGAGGTTAACAGCCACACTTCTTTACGCAACAGAGCGATGCTCTTCGTGGTGAACTTGAACATCGAGTTGAACGCACGCCCTTGTGTCTGGGATAGCCTTTGTGGTTAAATGTGAAAATATACTAGCCAGTCTGTCGTTACGCGGAAAAGAAGCCATTTAACTTCAGCGCAATCATCTGTTACAGGACTATACGGCGTTAGACACTCTCCTCTCTTATTATTAACTCTTGATAACATGAACAAACCATAAAACCCTATGATAGTTACAAACGTGTTTTTATGGGAAAGATTCAACTATGCACCAAGGTGGGTTTCTGTGGTTTTGACAAAAACAGTCTTTTAAATTTAGCTCATAACTAGCAATATTATTGCAGTATCAACAATTTATAAAACTGTATTTCAATAGCATGCATGCAAAATTACTAACATCTACTACCTCCCACTGCAATAATGAGATATTCTACTAAAGCAGTCAAGTAACTACTCTAATAGAACAATCAAAGCTGCAACTCAGTCACAACTTTGCTTATTTATTATAGTTTAAAGCATTGGTTAAACCAAGCTTCTAAAATCTCTAAAATTTCTCAAAGAATGTCCCCAGATACCTCATTATTTCATTCCTCATTTGTAACACCAGGAGCTCATAAACACTGCAAGGCTCAGGACTGGTAACACACTTCATATTAAATTTCAGAAAACTCTTTTAAAAATCCTAGATGTACTACTGAGGTAGTTTTATCACTGAACTAATTATTATTGACCACTAAAATAGTTTAATAGCTAATACATAGTTACATAATAATTATTGAATATCCTCAAAAGATGTCAGCTTACATTGGATGTTGATGGTGCTGCTCCAGGCTTGTTAGTAGTACAAGCTACACACTTGTTATCACTTGACTTGTTGTTTATCATACAAGTGGGACACTCCCATGATCCTGATGGTGGCTTGAGCTGTGTTAGTAGTGACTGACTCTAAACATACACACAATAGAACTGTTGATGACCAACAATGTCTATATAGCAGATACAATAAATGAACAAACAGTCATCCTATGAAAATTAAACCAAGTTGCACGTGTGGTTTACATGTATGGGAAATACTTAACTACGTACCAAGGTAGTTTTTACAGAAATCCCCTCCCCATTCTCAGTGGCAGTCTTTTATCACCTTTATTATTATTATTGCTGCATACTACATACAGTAGGACCTCGATTATCCAAACAGTATAAATGACTGCTCTATTAGAGTATTTCATCAGCAGGTGAACATTCTATTAGAGTAAGTGTATGTTCTATTAGAGTAGTTAAACGGAACTCAGGGACCACTGACCAAATTACCGAACCGTATCAGTATCATACCAACCATCCAATACACAGAACTACTTAGTAACCATATAGCTATAAACTAAAGAGGTCAACTATGTTGCTACTGCAACGAAGTTATCAAACAACAAAGTCTAAACTTTGGTAAAAACAAACAACGTAATACCAACTATGATGTATTATGCTCCAAAGAACTGTTTACGTACAGTGCGATCCATTCCTGGTTTCTTCACGACTTGTCCCATTTTTGCTGTTGCACATGCATATCTACACTCGTGTCCACCATGCCACATCCAGGATAATAAGCCGACTCAACTTTACCTGTCTCTATTGATATACAACACTTTCTTTGTTATCAAATACTGTATAGCGGGTTGTCTTCGAAACAGAAAATTTCACACAAGAAGCAAAATTTGAATTTCGAAGGATTTTAATTTCGAAGAGTGCATATTTCAAAGTCCAAATGGATTGTAAATAAACGGAAATTCGTGTCACAAAATATGAAGACGCGTGAATGTTTGCCAAAAACTGACTTACTGATGGAATAATCCCCATTCCTGTGCACTGGAGAGAAGACTGAGGGAGTCTCGAGTGGTGTAAATTCACTGGCTCGATCACGTAGCTAGCTATCTACCATAGATTCCAGAGCAGACAGCATCAATTCCCATTCTGGATCACCTGTTTTCTGGTTATTGGCACAGTAATAATACAGCCTACCCATTATCATCAGTAATACTGAGCTAAAACTTGAGGAATACACAAACAAATCGCCAAAAGTTGGATCGTTGCTTTCACTTGTGGGAATTTACTTCGAAGAACAACCGGACATGGGAATTTATTTTCGAACAGAAGGGCCTCTTCAAAATATCCGAAAATAAAAACCTTTCGAAAATTACCAGCTATACGGTAACAGTTTTCAACTCAAAGAACGATCTAACTCACGTATTATAAAAGTCTACGCTATATGCTATTACATAACAAACATACACTAGTCCGGGAAGGACACAGTTATCCTAGAAATGGGACCTCTATTGGCGTGTCCACTTCAGTACTAGCACACCTTGCTATGAAACGCGTTTTACAACAAGTTAGAGCAAGGCTAAAATTTGTTTTATGAGTGAGTTATGATGTCACACTCCCGTATGGCAGCAGTGGCCATTAATGGACTAATAAAGGGTGTATCCATTCACTGGACTGTAATACTGGACTGGTATATTTTTGGTTTTTGCACATTCTGTGGTTAAAATTTATTAAGTCTCACAAGTCAAGGGTCCTGAGGGAGCCTATAGCCCAGTACTAAATGCCAAATATGAGCAGTGGAGTATGCGATAACTGTCTTTTAATATTTTCACTGTGATTTATTATGTCCTACAACACTTATTCCCTGCCCTGGTGTACAGTAATGCTGTAGGGAATGTATATCAGTAATAATTAGCCAGCGATCAACTTGCCAGTTGACAATATCCTTCAAGATATCCGCTCAGGAATTGAGCTAGCATGGACAGACTTGTTTTTAGTGCTGCAGGATGCAATGATTATAATTAAGGTGGCACTGAACTGATTAAGGGTAGCCACACAAAGTTAATTGTACAGCATGTTTGTGGTAATGCGCAAACAAACGCGGAAATTCATAGACCTCAGTGAAGCACCTCAGTTGACTAACAGAACAAGCCCTGTCAGACCGCCCAGCTATTGTTGTTGATACAACTAACATTATTCACGCTTTAAAACTATTAACTTGTCACAACTCTGGATAATTCACCGGCGAATGGCACCAGCTGCCATCACGTGATTACTGTTATACGGACTGCACCCTGATTAGCCACACCATCTCCTTTCTTGCTAAATAACTTCAAAATTATGCACCACAGACCATCAAAATTTGGTATAGGCATTGGGTAAGCGATACTCTACAATAGTACGCTTCGAATTTTCGCGATTCGGGTTTGATGGAGTTGTTAGCCAATGTTGTAGCCCACAGGTGCGCATTTTCACTACTTTCCATGTTGTTATCAGTGAAAAGGAAAGTGTAGAATTGTTCTACAAGGTGAGAAATGGTTGGAACCGAAGTGGCTTAGCGCTAGGTTGTTCATTGGCCAAGTTATTTAAAAAAATGGGGTTAAAACTTCAGAGTTTCATAGGAGAAAAATGAAGACGTGTTATTTCATGAAACTTTGTTTGCTAAACTAAAGCATCACAGGCTATCACAACAGCTTTTAAGGCATAGATTAAGTTGTACACTAGCAAAGTTTTGGGCCACCATAAAATAGCTCATTAAGTGCGTGGGTTGAAACAAATTGTTTTGTGTGGCTGGACTTAATTGGTTCAGCGTCACCTTAAGCACACTCTTAAAAATTTCTAATCGGTAAGCCTTTCTCCAGAAGTAAAGGTCTTGCCATGCAAGACTATACCATATATAGCTTGCTCCTTGAGCTCACACTAAGGATATCTTGTCAACTGGTGAGTTGATCGCTGGTTAACTATTGCTGATATACATTCCCTACAGCATTACTATACACCAGGGTAAGGAATAAGTGTCGTGGGACATAATAAATCACAGCAAAATTATTAAGACAGTTATTGCATACTCCACTGCTCATATTCAGCATTTAGTAGTGGACTGTAGGTTCCCTCAGGACCCTTGGCTTGTGAGCCTTAATAAATTTTAACCACAGAATGTGCGAAAACCAAAATATGCCAGTCCAGTAGTCCAGTCCAGTGAATGGATACACCCAGCTAATAAATGGGCTTCATTTATCCAAACTAATTCACTTATCTGGACACTTTTTATGATTGAAATAACACACAAGTGCTTGGATAATGGAGATCCTACTGTACCACGATATTTCCTTAGCATGCACTATCATAACCCAATTGTAAAAAAGGAGGGAGACTCAAATAAATCAACAAAATGGTATAGATCATACAACAGGATATTATGCAATCCTTACATTAGAGGCAGAGGATGATGCAGTACTAGTGGTAGCTATAGAACCGGTTGATGCTGCTCCAGGCTTGTTAGTACCACAAGCTACACACTTGTCATTACTCGATATGTTGTTTATCATACAAGTGGGACACTCCCATGATCCTGATGGTGGCTTGAACTGTGTTAGCAGTGATGACTGTAACCAAACAACAATGAACACTGAACTTTCACACCAATATTTAATTAATGAATGAATGCTACAAAAAAAAATCTAACTATGCACCAAGTGTCTGTGTGGTCATGTAAGGAAACATCCAGATAGCCACACAACACTAGTTAACATGGCACATACCTCAACTGGCTTATCTTCTTTGGTTTTCTTGTCCTCTGTAACTGGTTTCAGTGGTTTTAGGATATCCAAACAACTTCCTGACTTTAATGGTAGTGGCTTAGGAATACCAATTTCACTATTACTAACATCAGATCTCCTATATGTATAAAATAACAAAAAAGACACATGTACATTGAACAGACCTTGATAGAAGCTGACGAGAGCTAGCAGATGGTAGTGACCTGGCTACAGGTGTACTGAACACTTGAGTTTGTGGTAGTGTTGGAGCAGATGGCTGAGATGAAACTGTCATTGATGAAGTATTGGGAGTGTGTTGCTTGGGTGTGCTGAAGTTGTATTGGACTGGCTGTAAGAGAAAGAGACACCTCAAGTTAAAGAAGCCATGTGTTTGATACATAAAAACAAATTCGTCATAACTACTGATGCCACAGGCTTCAGACACCACTTACAGTCCCTGTGGATCAGATAAGCAGTTGGGTAGAGTGGGAATAAATTTAGTAACTTTAAATAATCCCCTGGTACATGAGTACATAAAACAGGATAGGGAACTAGCGAGATAATTAAAATAGTACATAGGGTAAATCCCAGTGATGATTTGTGGGACAGACATGCAGGGATTCCAACTTTCAACCACTGGTGTTTCTTTATCTTGTAGCTAACCCTGCAGGTCATGTCTAGTCTCACAAGGTCAGATCACTTGTACTCTGTCACAGCATTTAGACAGATGGTTTGAAAAGGTAAGGTGGACATGGTCGGACACAGATGGTCAATACAGACACAAATACACTTTTACAGTTAACACTTATACCTAATCATATAGTATGGTAGTACTGTATAGTAGGGATCACAGAGGTTTATTGCCTTAGAATATCCAGCCTCACTTATCCTTCACAACACCTTAGCAGAACAGATAGGCACAACCAAACCCATAAATGTCTTCAGAATGACCTCAAACCCTTCCAACAAAATCTTATGTTTGTTTTTTACTAAATTTCCTACTAACTAACTAACTAATTGACTGACTGAACAACATTCTAGCAAAGTTTTTGATTACATGTACGAACTATACTCCTTTACATAGTTACATCACAATATAAGGATCACACTATTGTACTGCAATAACACGTATCATGATTATCGTGGCATCGCTAATGCCATTAAATATACAGAATAAAACTGTGATGTATACGTATAGACTCTCCTCACAAACATGGCACAATTCTATTAAAAAGTGGAAGCCGATAATCTAGAGGACATACAAAAACTAAAAACACACAGAACACTAGATCATGTAGAAGATATCATCTTGAGTACTGGATACAAAACCCTCTCATACTATTACATCACCAACTGACTGAGTTACCATATAAGGGAATTTTAAAGTATTGCAATGACATCGGCTATGACTATAAATAAAAGACAGCCAGTTTGTAGTGTATGGCATTGAGACTAGTAGACATGATGAAGCATCTTATCCTACTGTTGCTGTCTGCTGCTGCTTTAGCTAAAGAAGACAAGACACTTGGTACAAGTCAGACCAATCCTGCTGCTTCTTGTCATGAGATATACCAACATAATCCTACTAGTAGGGGGAGTGTTGGACAATACTGGATAAAGACTAGTGAAGGATTGTTTGAGGTCACTTGTAACATGAAGCTAAAGTGTGGTGGTGTTGAAGGAGGATGGATGCAAGTTGTTGATGTAGACATGAATCGAGATGATAGTTGTCCAGGAACATGGCACAAGATCACCGCTCCTAGGAGACTGTGTTTAGGATATGTAGATGGATGTGCTACTGCACATTTTTATGTGAAGGGAGTCAGTTACGAACATGTCTGTGGACAAGCTAAAGCTTATCAAAAGGGATCAACCAATGGATATACAGCAAAAACACAATCCATTGATGGTGCATATGTTGATGGTGTTTCCATCACTTTAGGATCACCACGTAAACATGTGTGGACCTATGCTGCTGGTTTAAGTGATGATGGTGACTACAAAAATGACAATTGTCCATGTGCCACTCATCCTGGTCCCCCTCCACCTGCCTTTGTGGGGAATCATTACTACTGTGAGTCTGGAGATATGGGGACATACGAAGTAGCTGCATACTATCTAACAGACCCTTTGTGGGACGGTATTGATTGTGGTACTGGTAATGGATGTTGTGCTCAAATTGGGATGCCGTGGTTCTATAGGAAACTACCAGTAAGTGTGGATGACAATTTTGAAGTTCGTATCTGTAAAGATGAAATTCATGCTAATGAAGATGTAGCAATTGAAAAGATGGAAATATACATAAAGTAGTAACACTTAAAGACTGATTTACTAAAAGATAATTATAGTCATGTAACTATGCATAGACTGTTTGATGTGTAGTTTTGTAATATGAAATTATTATATTGCCCATCACGTACTTGTTTATTACAATGATAAGATAAATCACAAATGCCAAAGCACGATGATGATGAAGCAGTATTGGTTAGGTAAAGCCCAAAAAGCCTTCAGATTGCTGGACCTGAAATGCTTTCAACAAGTTGCTATGAAAAAAAATTTTTTTTTAAATTACTAAACGGAATTTTCTACTGACTGAGTAACTGACTGATGCCTTCAGACAAACATAACTCAATAACGGCTAGGCTTTATTTTTTCACTGCTCGACATTGCTTCTTCCAGACACATGCCTTTTGGCATATTGCAGTACATACAATGCATTCTTCATGTACTTACCAGTGTCCTCCTTTGTGTCCCATTCATCCTTGCTGACAGCGAAAGGTGTCGATTTGGTGGTAGCATGTGATGGCTTCCCTTCGTAACAGAAATCGTCTGTAATGGCTACTTTGATTGCAGAGATGCTTTTGAAACAGTTCTTGAGTGTAATGGGTTGAACATAGCTGACAATGAAGCATAATGGATACTTCACTTTTCAGATAATAATTGATATAGCTGGGACACGTGGCACCATTTCTTTCTTTTGATGCAGTATATGTGGATTTGCCAGTCATAATAATTATTATTTACAAAAAAAAGTTAACAAACAAGTACACAAAAAATTTGGAATTTTCAACTAGAGTAGGGACCATAGCACATCGATAAAAGTACTGAAACAAGCTGGAGTATTGCATGATATTAAATCACAGTAAAACAATAAGAAGTGTTATATCCCTACTGTGTTCCAAAATTTTTTTTGTCTACTTGTATCATTAAAGTAAAATCCTGTGGTAAAGAAATGGTGCATACAGGACCTTTCAACTTCGCTGTTTACTTTCAATTTCTAACCACATCACTTTCAATTATAATCTGGTGACTTTCACTTCTAACTTCATGAGACTTTCAAAAGACCATCACCAAAAATATTACATTACATGATACGTGTAGCTGCAGCCTTAACAGTTTTCTTCTCTTAATAGTTCTCACCGTTAACTTGGTCATACACCTAAACAGCACATAGATGTTTGGTGTGCAACATTTCAACATTCTGTATAGTGTGCACATGATATCACAGTGGTGGTGTTTGTATTAGCAATGATACTGGAGGAGTGTGCTGGTAGTAGTAGCTATTGGTAGTAGGATAGGTACTGGCATCATTTCAGCTAATCAACTATACTAGATATAGGAAGGAGAATCATTGCATCAGTACATCTCTAATTTGAGATATAAACACATGACGTGATGAGTGGGAAAATTTGTGTACACTATCAAAACATCCTGTAAGCATCGCTATAAATGCAGCATAGTGCTATGTGTGTAATACTTAGTTCTACCTAGTCAGAACAATGGAGAAGTGTCTTATCCTACTGCTGCTGTTTGCTACTGCTTTAGCTGACAACGAAGACAACTTGCTTGGGATGAACAAGGTCAAACCTGCTGCTTCTTGTCATGAGATATACCAGCGTAATCCTACTAGTAGGGGAAGTGTTGGACAATACTGGATAAAGACTAGTGAAGGATTGTTTGAGGTCACTTGTAACATGAAGCTAAAGTGTGGTGGTGTTGAAGGAGGATGGATGCAAGTTGTTGATGTAGACATGAATCGAGATGATAGTTGTCCAGGAAGATGGCACAAGATCACCACTCCCAGGAGACTGTGTTTAGGATATGTAGCTGGGTGTTCTCCTGCACATTTTCATGTGAAGGGAGTTGAATATCAACACGTTTGTGGATAAGTTAAAGCTTATCAGAAGGGAACACCAGATGCTTTTGTATCAAGAAGGCAATCCATTGATGGTGCATATGTTGATGGTATTTCCATCACTTTAGGATCACCACGTAAACATGTGTGGACCTATGCTGCTGGAATGAGTGATGATTACAATTACCCACACTGGAATTGTCCATGTGCCACTCATCCTGGTCCCCCTCCACCTGCCTTTGTGGGGAATCACTACTACTGCAAGGCTGGAGATGTGGGGACATATGAACTTGGTCCATACTACCTATCAGATCCTTTGTGGGATGGTAATGGCTGTGGAAGTGGTAACGGATGTTGTGCTCAAATTGGGATGCCGTGGTTCTACAGGAAACTACCAGTGAGTGTGGATGATGATTTTGAAGCTCGTATCTGTAAGGATGAAGTTTATAGAAATGAAGATGTAGCATTTGAAAAGATGGAAATATACATAAAGTAGCAAAACCCAAAGACTGATTTACAATTATAGTCATGTAGCTATGCATATACTGTTTGATGTCTAGTCTAGTTTTGTATGATGAAATTTTTTATATATATTGCCTATCACGTACTCGTTTATTACGATGATACAATAAAATACCATGACTCATATATCTCAATGTTAAGTCACATTTGGTAATAAATTTTTTGCATGCATATATGCAGTAGTGCAGCACAGCGTAGTCCCTAATGTACATTTCCAACAACAAATAAGTTGTCAGTAAAGAAATAACATATCGTCGAATTGGTAGACATAATTTTCCAGTGAACTTTGTGTACAAAACATAAAGCTCTTATACATGGTAAACGAACTCACTTTTAACTCCTACTTCAGTCATGGTTTGTAGACTGAAGTAGGGATTAAAATGTCCATTAGTATATCTGCAGGTATGGTCAACCTCTCTAGTTTTACTACTTTTAAAAAAATTCTATTGATCTCTAATCCAACTTAAAAATGTCTAATTTTTCCTTCTACTTGTTTGTGTACATATTTATAACATAGTTATAACATAATGAACCTACACATACTGCATCAAAAGAAAAAATGGTCAGTCATACCACAAAATTAATTTTGCGTCTGAACGCACGCCCCAACAATCAATTACTGAAAAGTGCAGTGGCTATTATGCTTTGTCTTCACCCATTACACAGCAATACAAATGAAGAACAGTATGAGAAGAGTTCTACAATCACTATGGAAACAACCACCACAGCCACATGGAAGCCATACCATGCTACTGTGAAATAACACCTTGCGTTATCAGCAAAAAGAACTGGGACACAAAGGAAGACAAAGAAAAATCAGACTTACAGGTATACAAAGATGATGCTCTGAGCTCTAGTTCATTTTTGGAATCCACATAGCGTCAAATTTCCTTAACCAACAAAGACTATTTATTATTTGGCATAAACTATCGTTCTCCAAATAGTAATATCGATAATTTTGTAACACTTTCACACCTCAGATCAAAGGAACCACCTGGGCTACATTTCGTATGTAGCCCAGCTAGCCAGGCTACATACGAAATGTAGACCTGTCTGCTCAGTAACAATAATAATAACAACAGTTGATCCTCCACAGTATTCAGTGAATTTGCTTAGATAAGTGAAACTATAATCATAATTCTATTGAAGTACTCTAATAGAACAAACACTAGTAATGAGATAGTCTAACTAAACAGTCATTTTTACGTACATGGTATATGCTACTAAACAGAGTGTTTGATGTTAACCATTTGCGCGGCCATGCACGTATACAACCTCTATAGATACACATTAGATTTTTGCATTCCTCATAAAACATGGAACTCGTTAGCTCAGCACTTATCTGGGTAAAACCAAGATCAATGCCAATCCGTACCATTAAAAACAATACTTGATTGAAACTATGCAGCAATGCAGCATAATTATGCATAAACTGAGTTGCATTTTATTGTACTACCACACCATCTGTCCACACAAATTGTTCACTATGTAAGAAAAAAGATGATAAGGTTACTGACTGGGATGTCAATTAATGTACACAGCTACTATACTGCACCATTGAATTATAAAGTCCTATGACAAACTTGGACATAAGTGAAGCCTGGAGCCACAGCTAGCTTCGGATCATGCTTGTCCACAGAAAACTTGTTGAAATAGACAATGCAGTAGAAACTAACTAAAAGCACTTTTGGTCACAATGATGGAATTTTGTGGCTTTACACAACAGAATATTGTGTCGGGTATTACTTACAGGATGGTCTATGCATTATTTATCTATAACTGCATCTTCATAATCAAACTCAAACTATAAACAAGTGGTATAGTTATATTGTGAATAACAAAAGTCATACCTCTTTGTTGGCTGATGATTTAGTTGAGGTAGCAATAGACTTGGGTTGTGAGAAGTTATAGGGGGTACTGCTGCTGGGTGTAGACATGTTACTAGGTGTGATTGTGTTGGGTGTACTGGTAACATTACTGGTCTCTGGTTGCTTGCCACTATCACTAACAGATTTGCCATCTTCACTAGTAGTCTGGCAATATGACAATACAGTCAAAAAGACAAAGTTGATGTTACTAATCAAACCTTTTTCTGAAGGAAGGCAGGCATAAATGAGAAAGATGGTAGTTTTCCGCTAGACGATAATTGTAGCGGCACTGCCTTTGGTAGTTCCAACTGATTCTACCAGTGCAAGACACACACGAGAACTCATTTACAGTTTATTAATTATTTTAGGAAAACCATACACAACAGTATAACAGATTTCTTTAATGGATCACTCATGCTCCTTATGGAAAGCAAATTAGAGGGGGGAAACATCACAGCCATCTATAAGAGTACACCAAAATTCACAACCCCCAAAACTTGATACTGTACAATTTAGGTATAAAAACTGCCTAATCAAAAGTGGTGCGCATTACATTTGAGTATTTAAACTTTTATACAGGTACAAGCTTAAAGACATGATAACTAACAATTGGTCCAAACACATCAATTTATAAAAAGTTATTAACATACCACTTGTTCACCATCCTTGTCAGAACGGCTACTGTCGTGCATGGAGAATTTCTTCTCCTTCATTTTTCCTGTGCTCCCAGCCCCACCCACCCACCCAGTTACAAAGCTGTCGCTTGCAGACTTTCCCACATCAGCCATTGGCTTCTCCTTCACCTTAACCAGTTCATTTGTCCATGGCTGCTTGAAAGGTTGAAGGCCACTGTACTGCTGTCCTGCAGGACTTGAAATTGATGTGTTCGATGTGTGTTGGTGTGACCCAGAACTGTGCAGGCTAATTGGTTGGGAGGTTGTTGTAACAGCGATAGGGTTTGGGTAGGTGTGTACATCAGTGGTTAGAGGCGTGGCTGATGGGAGAGTGATGATGTCAGCTCTAGAAGGAGTCACCAGTGGATTGACTGGGGGACCAGCACTTGACTGCTCCTAGTAACATGAATTTGAAAGAAATACATGGGGAGTGCGGGTACTACACCACACAAGTGACACCTACACACACACACACTACACACACACACCACACTATAGTATTTGCAAGTTGAGCTGGATCTTGAAAAACAGCTAAAAAGTAAAAGTGATTTTTTTTTCTTAAGAGAGATAACATTTCAGCCAACCAGATAAGCGGTGACAGCAAAGGTGCCAACAACAGACATGCACCGTTTGGCTCTATTACAAGTTTGGGAAAGCGTTGTAATGGACATTGCACTTTATGGCTTTCCCAAAGGAAATGTATGATATTGTGTCAAAAATTTGAATGAAATGATTTTGAAATATTTTTAGTGCATCAAGCGCTACTACAAATGAGCCAAATTTCAAGATCGTGTGTAATTGCATCCGTGAGTTATTAAATGTTTTGAGGATCCAGCTCAACGTGTACATACTACACACACACACACACCTTGCATGTACGCACGCACCCACTAGGGGTTCATGGCACATATCGATATACCAAAATAATCTATTAGAGCATGCCTGAGAATGTTACAATACACTGTAAATAGGGAAATTTCCCCACTAAATTTAAATAATTTTACTAACAATTTTAAGCTATACCAGGAAAGTTTTACTGTAGATCATCTTGGTAAACCTTAACTGCAAAACTTCTGCCCAGTGAACTTTTTTGTTTTATAGTACCAATCTGTATACTGTCAATTCTAAAAGTTGATTATAAGTTGATAAGAGCAACTAAGCTAATAGAATTGTAAGGACCATCATTTATGATATAATGACCAGTCCTTGTAATCCTGTCAACATGATATTGTGATACTGTATCATATCATTTTACTGGTGGTGATACATGACATGGACTGTATCACAGATCCCTTCCTCCCTCACTCACCCACCCACACAGAGTCTCTTCTAAGTGTATGCTCTATTAGAGTAGTTTAATAATTTGGACTTCTTAGTGCTAAAAATGTGATATCAATAGTAGTGGCAATGCTGGTGGTCATTTTGTTCTAGATATCACTTGTTTTTATACAGTATATATACACCCCACCTTTTCCTACAGACATAATGGGACGTACCTCACAAGCCTGTTATATTATAGTATCACAATCTTTCTATCAAGTGTACCATTTTGTTGTAGTGATCAGTTCATATGAGCCCACCAAACCAATACATGGCTATACACCTCCCTCCCAATTAAAAGAGATTTCATTGATAAATTACGCATGTTATTTCAATGAACATTTGTTTAGGATAAAACAAACGCTAGTGTTCAAACCTGCTGTCTGTCAGGTGAAGAAACTTTGATCCGATGTCTCTTGGCTGCAGGCTACACAAAACAAATCACACACAAATATGAGGTAGGAGAATAGGGAATCAATTAGAATCATACAAATTAAGCCCTCATTACTAGGACCACTATAAATAGGTGGCCTTAGGTCTCATGAAGTACATTCGTTATGTTTGGGACCTAAGAGATTGGTACGTAAGTATCATTTAAAGAGGCACCAGCTGCTAGGCAATATGTTCTCTGTGTGTACTTACCACAACACTCTCCTTAGGGCTCAAGACTGGACTTCTCATGGGAAACCGTTTAGCATTCTGCAGAGTACAAAAAACAACAACAACAAAAAACACAACATATTACAACAAATTTCTACAGACTCAGTACGGTACACAAACACACAACAGACACCTAATCACTACACAGGCTCCTACTACACACATGTACATGTATGCATACGCAAGACATTCACATACATATATATATATGTGCAGAGATAGACAGCTCACTACAATACACTTATACACAGAAAAGTAACATACCGACAGAGGTGTACTGTAACTTTTCAGAGACTGTAAGATTTGTTTTGCAGTTTGGCTAGCTACTACAGTTTGGTGTGCAGCTGGTCGAGCTTGAAGCTGTTGCCTGACTGGAGGAAGCTGTAGAAAAAATATATGCATAACTACACACACAAGGAGGTTCTTAACATTCCTATCTAGATATTTCTGACATGACATTAATAATTCCCTTTCTATTGTACATGTCATAGAAAATTTGGTCTAGCTGAAAGTGGGAGAGATACTCTTACTGCAGGGATAACAGATTGATTAAGAGTGAACAAGTGATTTGTACCAACTACTTAGTTTTTTTTTGGTTTTAGTGTATTATTATAACTTTGTGGGTTAATTTGTGTAAACATAATTATATCCCAGTGCGTGGGAGTGTCAAAATGCCGCACTGGGTGATAACTAACTTATTACCCAGTACGTGGGTTTTCAATTAGTGCATGGGGGCAAGCTTCAAAACCAGCCATGTTACATGAGTAGAGAAAGGCAGGCCAGTAAGATTGATACATTTGCTTAATGTTTAGTAAATTGTGATGCATGTTTGTGCTACTCTGAGTCACTTCGTAACAATGAATGAATTAGAATACAGGAGCTAAAATCAGCATAATGGTGGCTTGTTGGCTATGATTCACACTGGGATATAAACTAGTTATATCTAGAGCTGAGCGATAGTAGAAAATTCACTATCACGATAGATATTGAAGTATTATTCACAATACGATAATATCATGATAATTACACTTTGAATGATCTTCAGTCAAGTTCCAAGTATTCAATGCATGTTAAACATAATTAACACCATCATAGATTATTATTTGCTTGGTTTCTTATAAGTGCATCAATTAGGTAATTAATTGCGTGGGCGGCCGGTATTATACAATTTTTGTTACAGCCTAGCAGCCAAATATTTCCATGATAAAGCAAGCCAAGTAGTTATAAAACAGCTAAGCCAGCTTCTCAAGTAGCATTTTTAGTGGAATTCTAGACCCTTTGCAAAGCGATCTACTAATTGCGTGGGCGGCCGATAAATATACACAGCTTGTTATAGCCTTGCAACTAAACATTTCATGAATAAACAAGCCTGAAGAGTTACAAAACAGTTAAATAAACTTGGTAGCAATGTTTCTAGTAATCTTACAGCAATATCGCGATAGTAAGCTGTAATAATCATATCGCGATAATGATTTTTTGATCGCAAGTATTGAACTATCGATATTATCGCTCAGCCCTAGTTATATCCCAGTACATTCGGGCAATATCTTAGTTATGACACTCGTCCTCGGCTTCGCCTCAGACTCAGGTGATAACTACAATATTGCCCTCATACTGGGATATAACTATAACAAAACCTAGTTGACATTGTCATTGTCAGTACATGGAGATTAGTACATATAGCTGTGTAATTCAATGTGTTCTGTATGGTACGTGTGAAATTGAGCAGTATAGGGTAATTAATTACAGATGATATATGTTGTCAACAAATAACTACCACATACCTCTGGTGTAGTTTCCTGATTACCAACACTGCGTCTTCTTTTTGTTGTTCTTAACTTGACCTACAAAAGAAAATTATAAAACCTTTTACGCATTCAGCGACACACTGAGTTGACAAATACAGACACATGCACAAACGTACTGTGCAACACACACACTCGCACGCACGCACGCACGCACGCACGCACGCACACACACACAAACTACCTGAGAAGAAGCACCACCAAATGTTGTACGACCTGAGTAGTAAGGTGATCGAAGAGGTCCTTGCCCAAATGGAATATTATACTGTAAAGAACAAGGATTTGAAGACAGATCAATGCTGAAAGACTACAGTCTCAAGCATCAAAATAAAAGGCACACACACACACACACCATTTACAATCAGTAAAAACACAAAACATACAGCCTACATTCCCAACATCGCCATAGCTACCTAACTTTTAAAAAAAGAAACCATGTAAGACTTTGTGCACATGGCAATTGCTGTACCACAACACTTACTCTTCCTGGTGATATCAAACTGGAAGTGTTCAAACCTGGAGTGGCCCTTGTCACCTTGACACCAGAGGACTGGTTATCACAAGTGGGTGAGTCTGCAAAGACAGAGACCAAGTGGTAACACACAATTAATGGAGCATAGCCAAGTTATATTTGAAGGATACCCATAAATTGTGACCAGTACATTAAACACAGCATATATACTCAAGAGGAAGTACACATGAAGCCAAGAATATTGAATGATGTAGTGGCTAGCAGGGATGTGCCCCCACTGTGGTGGAGACCAGCCACATATAATAAAATAGCCGCCATTACCACTTACCAACCACTACAGATTCACAACTACTTACGCAAGTTAAGACCCCCACACATTTTATCCAAAATCTCCTGGACATAACCCCCCATTTCTTTTAGTCACCACCTGGGCACATCCCTGGGTTAGTGAATACAACTAGGATTGATTTACAAGCTGTAACTACTATTCCATTAAATCATAATATATAAAGGATATCACCAGACCATCCACAAGAAAACTAGTGACATTCAAAATCAATGCCTTGAAAATCAACAGTAACTTTTTACATCTAGAATCTACATTGATAACAACTAGGCATTAGAGGATATGCTTACATGTCTGTGCTATTATGTCAGAAAATCATGAGCTACAAGACAGCTGAACACAAGACATGCTCTACTGTAGGTGTGCAACAATTAGAGTAAAACATACTAACAACAGCAGAGAATTAAAACTAGCCAATACCACCAACACTTATACATACACCACATCATTTAAACTAGTACACCACTGACCTGGTGGTGTTAACATACTGCCATGTTGATGTACCCGTACAGTGGGTGAAGTTGATGTAGGTCCCTCTTCTACCCTAGTGGTACGTTCTTGTTGGTCTGAACTACTTTGTACAGTTTCAGTCTTTCTTGTAACATCTTTTCTCTCTACTTGTACTGGCGAGACTTCAAGATTGTGATCAGTTCCTAGTTTCTTCACAGGTGTACTACTGTGCTGAGGTGAGCTAACTGAAGTAGTGGGAATAAATAATTTAGTGTTGTGCTGTAGTGTATTCGTTGACGACTGCGATGAAGATTGTGTACCACTATCAGTCGTAGGTCTCAACACAGTATCTGCGTCATTCTGGAAAGCCCAAGATGGGCCTGTTTCCATATCCTCATTTAAAACAATCAGATTCCTTTTCCAAGCAGTGCTACCACTCACCAGTGCCTGCTGCTCTCTGGATGATGCTAGTTGTCTGCTACTGCTGTCTGTTCTTGAGTGTTGATGGCTGGACATTAGTGCTGCATTCTCTTCAATAGTCATGCCACTCTCTGCTGCATCACCACCATCTTCTGTCCCACTAAACCAGTAGGATGGGGTAAAGAAATCCTTCACTTTCTCCAAAACACTCTGTATAAAAATGAACTCCAAATATAATACCCCTGCTAATTGTGTAAAACACATTTATTACATACACTTACATGTGCGTGTCCGTTACACACACTACAACACACACATATCACCGGCAGTAGTTGCAAAATCCACCCAGCACGCCGGGGTACCTGTACACTACTCTGGGCACTGGAGTATGTGCAGGCAAATCCTCAGGAATAACACTGTAACTTACAGAAGGATCAGTGTCCAAATCTCACAAATAGAGAGGCATTTCCTTCCATAGTTCACACCAGGCCACCATTATACAGCTGGGTTGACTGGAGTGTGTGCGCAGCATGCACAAACATTGTCTTCATAAGGTGGGACTTAATTAGAGGAAGTGAACTCCATGTTTTAAAAACTATTGTGCATCGGTATTTTAAGTGATACATTAACAACACATTACATACATTAATGGTTTCTTCATTACAGTACGCAAGGTGACATGAAAGCAAGGTGATATCTTATGATGAAGTTACACAATAATGAATTGTAGAAACATGCATAATACTAACTATCGACCTTAAAAATTCTTTATAGCAAAACAAAATGGATAAAAAATAAAGAGAAATGAAGACTTATGAAGTGAATGAGTATTTTGAGTACAGTGAAGTTAACAGACCTAGACCTACAGGACTACAAACAAACCTTAATAATGAGATGGCCTCATTGCTGAAGTCATGAAGTACATCTTAGCTGTGTGCAGGAACTACTAGTGGTGGCCTTATTAAAGAGGTGGTTACTAAATACGGTCCCATTAAACTTTGTTAATAGGGGACCAAATAGCTGGCCATGTTATTGAGGTCACGGAGTACACCTTAGCCACCTGGTAAAAGTGGCCACTATTTAAGAGTTAGGTTTCACTGTATTTGTTTCAGCCTTAGTGGATACAATGTTCAATCAACTGTAATGCTAAGCTCATACCTTTCATGTACAAGTAATCTCGATAACAGACCACCTCATTATTGAACCCAGTCCCATAGGCATTCCTATTAATGGGAATTCATGTATTGAACATGTTTACAGTATTAAGTAACCCTTTGTTATACCGAAAAGCCACTTAAGTGGCTCTGAACGCATGCCTATTGAAATCCATCCATAGCACCTTTGATCCGGGGGCTACAGAGCTGAAACCACTGTCATTTATTCAGGGGGCCCAGGCGTTTCGAACAGCGTATCATTTGAAGCCAAGAAAAGCAACCAGGGAAACCACCACTGCTTGGAATACACACAAGAAGTATAAAACACACGTACTGGTTACAAACCTGTGAAAAATCGGCCATAACTTTTGTCTTGGTGGTGATACGCCATTGGAATAAAGATTAAAAGACTCCTCACGTGATGACGAGTCGACTGATATACAGTATGACGTCATCACACATAGCAACAAGATGGTGGCTCAGTTTTTATTTTCGTGTGACGAAGAAGAAACAGTCTGAGACAAGCCAAGTTCCTTTGCTTCGCAGCGTGAGTTGTGTGTGTGTTACTGTGAAACTTTTTAGATGCCTGAGTAGGGTAAAGAGAGATCTTTTCAATGGTATACTGTTGAGCGTTAATTGAAAAATGGCTTTGACACGTTTCACGCATAGAACACACAAGCTGTTATTGTTTTGTCTCTTGTGGTTTTATAAAAATAATTCAGGTAACAAAAGGTTAATTAATTAAGTAATATAATTACCTATAAATATAATGAGGTAGTAATGTGTTAGTGTAAATAGTATTAGGTAACAAAGTTGTTGTAGTGTATGCACTTTATTATCTTTACAATGTAATGAAGTAACACTGTATTCAAGCATCATTACTTATCATTAATGAGTCATACGTAAATTATATAAGTTCAACACTGCCAGTTAGCTTACTTTAATGAAAATCCCAGCAAACATTTTGCTGCGCTTAGCATCAAAATATTACGATTGAAAATATTAGAAATATGATATAATAATGAAACTGAAATTAATGAGCTTCCAGATCTAGCAGACAGAAACGTAGACTGGTACAAATCAAACAGTGCACAACACAGACTTTTAGTGGATGTTTTCCCATAATAATGCTAAAGAAAAGGTTATGTTATGCTACTTCTGGGAGTATCTTTGCAGGGAATGCCTTCCGTGTACCCGTGTCTCTGACAAAAATTGGTAATCTAAGTTGATGCTGTGTTACTTCTAAAAGCAGGTGCCATGCATAGCTGGAATTGGGTTTTTGCTTTGTAATAATGCAATTATACCAATTATACCAAATTAATGGTTTTTTTTAATTTTGCAATTAGTGAATTACAGTATTTCATAATTTCTAATTACATTTCTATATTTATATACATTGCTAAGAACTATTCAAACAAACCGCTATAAAAGTTGAAGAGATACACTTTTCCTAGTTGCCTACAAGGTGTGCTAAGGTGCTTTTTAAATATCTGAAGAGCCCAATGAGAAGGTAATTCATGAAGTTTGTAGAGGGTCGCTACACCGGACCCTGTATTTCAAACCGACAAAAAAGAAACCGTCAAGCTTAGCTATACTGAAGTTTAAATACAGGCTTCATTTAGTGTTAATTCTCATAGGCTGACTGTTTTTACCACTAAACAAGGATCTGCTCATGTAGGTGTGTATGAACAAACATACGTAGATAAGTACACACACAAGTTTTTTTTTACTATAGGGAATTAAGCAACTATTTAGTGAATAAGCAATTAACGGTTTTAGCCAAATACTTATTTACATGCAAATTATTTAGTTACTGCATTTTGTAATTCATAAATTGTTTTCGTAATAATCACATTCTATTAAGGAATTTTTCTACCATGCCTTTTTACTTAAAATTCTTTAGACAAAGCCTCAACACATGAAGGGGACTATTCCTGGTGTGGAGCCTACGACACCTGCTCTGCTGTTTCCTTGGTTGGTGAAACCCATTGTTTACCAAGCTTGTAGAGTCACTATACCAGCAAAAAGAAACTTCCTCAGAGCAAAGTTGAATAATTTTACAGAAGTTTATTACACAAGACTTCTTTCATTATCACATGCTGGGTACTATTACCATGTAATCGGTTTGCTCACGTAGAGTTGTACAAATTTAAAAACATAAGTAGATAGGTACGTACGCACATGCACACACACACACACACCAGGAAACTAGGCATGCACCTCATAGACCAACAGACCTAACTGAAGCAAAACAAAGGCAAGACCTTACCCAATGTGTTTCTATCAATTGCTGCTTTCTACAATGATAAATTCCAAGCAATTTTTTAAAGTTACTATCACAAGAAGTCTTGCCTTTACAGGTGTCAGAGTTTGAAGTGATCAAGTACAATTTTCTGGCACTTGATGTTTCTAGCTACAAATTAGAGCAGTTATGTCCAGCACACTAGTCTCTTGTGCTGGGGGTGGAGCACATACCAAATAGTCTATATCAGAACAGTATGACAAAGAGTATTAACGGTAACTATTAATTTAAGGTGGCGGTTAAAATGAAACCACCGACAGAATTCTTATTAAAGCCCACCATTAACCATGCCTTTTACTTTCGACACAAATCGTCTCACATTTAACAGTATGACTAGTACACACTAACACTAATTCACCTTCCTTGCGTACGGCTTTCCACTTCTTCTTTTACGGTAGCCTTTCTCCTTGAATCGAGACGACATTTTCGTGAGAATAAATTGAGAATTCAAATACAAATAGTCGATTACAAAGTAGTATTACAACAAAATCAAAGGTTTACTTCCTGAATTCTGATCCATCAAAGCCCGACTGAATTCAGTTAAATACGAAAGTTACCAAACTGGGTTTGATTCGCTGCAAATAATACAAATAAAAATAATCACTCTATTTTACTGTAGTTGCTAAGATTTGTAACAAGCGAATAGTCCACTGATGTAGTCCCAAACTAATGTTACAATTTTCAAACTCCGCAACACGTGTCTCCTGAATTTTCGTTGATCGCGTGATCTAACCACCGCGCCAAACTTTGATTCTGGCTATACGCGTGACCTCTCCGGATATTCACGGACATTTGAATGAACTGGATCCTCAGAAAGTAAAAGTGTCAACAACCGATCAACAACAGACATTATACAAGTTCATGCAGGAAAGATGGATGCTGCACCTTTATGGTTTCCTCAGAGGAAATGTATCGACTATGGCACAGCCTGTTCAGTAACTAGCTATTTAAAAATTTCAAAAGGAAGTAAGAGTTGATATAATATACATGCTACAAAAAGTAAGGAAACAAGCTCAAAAATATTCACAGTTGAAATAAGAAATGATCCAGCAGTAAAAAGTAAGGAAACAAGATTAGACGATTACTTGCTAAAATGAGACACACTTTAATGCCTACTTTTGGCGAGCATCTTGAAATGAGACCATCAAATTAGCCAAAAGTAGGAATTAAAGTGGTTAGCAAGTAGTTGTCTAATCTTGTTTCCTTACTTTTCAGCTGTAACATTTTTGAGTTTGTTTCCTTACTGTTTGTAGCATGTATATTATATCAACCCCTACTTCCTTTTGAAATTTTTAATTTTTAAATAGTTAGTTTACTTTTTTTTGTCTAGCTAGCTAGCTATATTATACTTTTTTTTTGTTTTCCACATAGTATGAGGCAACTATCTTTTACCTTTGTACGTAATAAGTACCTCTAATAATAATTATCATTTTGTCTTTAAAACTATTACAGCAACTGTTTAAGGCTTCGGCTGCATTTCTAATGGCATAAATGTTGATGAATTCACAGTGAAATATCGCTGGAGAGTTCACCATTAGAGTGGAACCCTCACTTTTAGAAGTCTTGATCCCAAGGTGGATCCGCCCCTCAAGGACATTATTAGCTAGCAGAGGCTCTGATTAGCTAGCTATCTCACAAAAAGCTAAACTGGTAATTAAGACCACATAAAACGACTACCTAGCGTTAATAAGTGATAGAAACAACTCCTTGGGTACTACACTGGTTCACCCTCACCTTACGTACATGTATATACCATACACAAGGAAATTTTGATATCAAAAAAACTGACAAATTTGACGAATCGGTTTAATTCGTCAAATTTTAATTCGTCAAGTGTTTATAAGCAACTTTAACAGTACAGGTTTTTGTCTACAATTTCTGGTTTTCGTCAACATTTTATTTGTCAAATCTGCTAAGGTGTGAATTCGTCAAATTTTTTCATACGTCCAAATTTCCTTGTGTACAGTATTTACATTCATTAAAATCATGTGTTTGAAGTTGTGGTATGCGCTGCAACTATTAAGCGCCACAGCTATTAATTATCTTTTGAGAAGAACAAAGGAACGAATAAATGATGAAAGCAAACAGCATGGTACAGTGGACAGAACATAATCAGAACAGCAGATTCATGAATCCGCTGTCATTACCTTGGCTGTCTAAAATTTATGGAGCCGTACGCCTAGCTCTGCTGGGTCTTACAGCAGGCAGGCTGGCAGATGAAATCCATGTGAATCTTGACATTTTTAAAACTCACTGTACATCGAAACATTCGACTTTTCTCTTCATTTAACCAAGGTACAGCATCATTATAACAGTACCAATGCATTCCAGGTGGTTTTTTCGGGTAAATCTTATTGCAAGGCCATTTTTTAAGGTGCGAAAATCCACGAAACCATATGATTTCTTACCAACCCTACTATACAGTACTATGGTACTGTATGATAAAGTTGATCTGAAAACTAAGATAATTTTTAGCAGGTCAAGTATTACAAATGAGCCAAATTTCAAAATTGTGTGCCTCCATAATAATAATTATGTTGTCACTACGAATCATCTGGTTGGCTGAAATGCTAATTTTTTGAGAAAAAAAACCACTTTTCATTCTTAGCTGTTTTTCAATTTGTATATATACACATACACAGTTCAAAAACAGCCATATCTGCATGTGGATGTTCAAATTCGACTTGCAACGTTTTGTAACTAGTATACGTAGCTTATGATTTAATATCAAGAAGAGGCTATATACTATAGCTAAGGCCAGGCAAAATTTGATTAATTGCTTCTCATCGTCCCTTTTTATCCCACCGCTTCTAATTTATTGCTGTTATCACATGAATCGCACACATATTTTGATGATATGAAGGATGGCTATCATTTTACAGCACAGCAAATGTCACTTGCACCGTGGTAAAACATAAGTACTAGTTCTTAAAAGGCTTTTAGCTAACCTTTCAGCAACATGCAGACAGCTTGATTTGGAGCATTTTCCTTTACTTGATTATTTTGGAGTATCTCCCTCCCACATGGAAATCCATGATGAGACTGAAACAAAAATCAAGTTTGCCTGGCCTAATTGTACTCTGATAGTGTACTATTGTAACATCATAATTAGCTGCGTTTAGGGCCATGCACTAGACTTAACCAACATGCAAAACTAAACAGCATTGAGCTAAATCTATACCCGATTGAAATTCTGCATGCTTTACGAGTAACATGCAAACAAATACAAAACAATCTAGACTGGTATATATAACTGGAAGTGTTAGATATTGGTTGGATGATGGAAACTTTGTAGGTTAGATAGGTAGCCGCTACTAATGGTAAACCAGTAAATTGGCTCCACCTGCAATGATAGACTTGCATGCATGCATATGGGCTGCATGGCCATATTTGGTAGGAATGGTTGACTGTTATAAACTCTTTCTGCAAGCACAAAAACCAAGGCGCGAAGTTGTGTATAAATATTAAAGCCTTAAGGCTGGTGCACTGAAATAGAATTTGCAACTATTGTTTAAAGTCGACATTAATTAAATCCTTGTCTCCCATTACCCACTTTTCCTACCACATGCACTGGTAACTATTATTATGATTAAGAAAGTATATTTAGAAATAGGAATAATTTTTGTGCTAAAGATTGAGATGCTCTAATAGAGCAGTCAGCAACTCTAACACTCAGTTATCTACAGCATTATTTATTTTCTGTGAGGGTGTTTCAAACTCGACTAAAAGTGTTACATTTTGTTACTGAATTTCTTTGCTTTGTTGTTGTCTGTGACCACAGTTTTTTGAAACATCAGTCTGTTGCTTGAAACAAGTTGGCTGATGAACAGTGTATTGTCATTTTGAAGGCCCACCAAAATAATGAAATTTTAGTTAATAATAACTGCCTGCCCTCACTACCTGATTTCTCTCAAGGTGACAGGAAAGGCCCCCCAAAGCTGCCTTTGCAATTCCTTACAATATTCGGCCATTGTCTAAATAACCAGCTAAGATATGCATTGCTAAGGAATCTTTTGTGGATAAACAATTTAAAATAATCACCAGATTGGAATTATTTCTTCAGAATGTATTATCCACTGGGCACCATGAAGTAAACACTAAAGTATACAACATCTTTTAACCAACAAGTTATGTTCATATAAAAGAGAGTATATAGTTATGAAGCATATATAAATAGTTCATACAATTGTAAATAGCAAACAATATCAAACAGCTAATAATGTATATAACATTTGCAGTGTATAGCAGTGTAAAGTACATGTGCATTCTGGGAATGGGATTAAGGCATGATACAAGTATAAACCCATGGCTTGAAATCAAAGTAAAAGGGTTGGTGTCCTTTTTTGAGTTGTTCCACAGTCGCCATGTGCTCATATTTCAGAGCAGAAGTTTTCTTGTTATCAAGAAAAAATACAGTTGAAAAATCTAAAATGAAGGATGACAGTCTATCCCTAGACTGAAATTAAAAGAAACATACAGTAATCACTGGTAGAATACTACATCACAACAAATAGTAATATCTGAATATCAAAGATGATTGGGACATGTGGAGATTGTGATGGAATGAAGGTGGTTAAAATGCAGATAGGAAACTTATGAACAGGAACGGTTTTAGGGGGTTTCCGAGATTTCTGGAAACCCGTTTGGGTTTGGTTTAGCTAGCTACTTTAGAACAATTAGGCAAATAGCTAGCTATTAGCTAGTATTATTCTGATTCTTCCTTAACTACAGCCAAACCATTCAAAAGGGCATATAACACATGAATCATACTCACCAATATACTGATACTATCATTTTCCTTACAGCAAAACTTAAGGATTACACCCAAAGTTTAAACTTCTAATTAATGCCCATTGTTTAATCTGTCATTATAGTTTGTGCATTATTAGCTAGTAGTAAACCTTCCAAGACTACATGCAGAATTTGAACAAACAGAAGAGGTTGTAGCTAATAGTAGTAAATTTAGTGATAACAAAGGACAAATGCCAAGATGAACAAGCAAAGAGTTGATTGGCTCCTTAGATCGATACTCTCTAATAGAACAGCCACTTTATAATCTAATAGAACATCACTGATTAAAATGTTCTATAAAAATGTTGCTAGCCTAGTGAGCTATAGCTAGCATAAAGTTAGCTAAATAAGCTAACCATATAGGTAGATAGATACAATAGCTATTGGTCAGCTAGCACTAGCTATAGTAGCCTGGCTGCAGTTTATTTTGCAGGTACAGTGATTAGCCAGCTACGAGGACAGCAAGTTACTTGCATCACTAATTTTATTGGAAGAATGCTTTAACAGTTTAAAAGAAGTTTTAAGCACTAAAAAAGTAAAGCCCCAGTGCATTTTACCTACAGTGCATTAAGTTTCCTACAAGATTAGCTATATAGAATATGGAAGGCATTGATCTTTTAGCTGAACGAGTGTGAATGGATTGTATACCTAACACACATAGCTATAGATATAGTGTAAGTACTGTAAGTATTATATACCCTTTCTAAGATTCTATTAAAATCGATAAGCTATGGTCAAGACACCATTGTATTTCTGCATTGCAGAAGTTCCAAGAAAGTGATGGCATGAGATGATAGTAGTGAGGATCAGTAGACCAAGTTTTATTCATTATAAAATTAAAACCTTTCCAGTGTTTGGGAGCTGCACTCCCAGACCCCTGCATCTGAGTCCTACTATAACCCCCTGTTGGAAATCCTAGATCTGCCCCTGGATGAAGACTGTTTTGAAGTAAATAAAGTGAAGATACTATAACTGTGGCTAAATTTGACAATACTTGGTTTCCATGCACAAAAAATATCAAGTAGATTGTACACCCACACAGTGATATAGCTAGCAACACACTTGAAAATTTTATGCATAGTAAAAGCATGCATTACTTGCTTGAAAATAATTGCTATATCCAAGATTCTGATATGTTCAAAATTTGTCCAGTTTTGGTTAGCTTTCTTGTATAAGTACTGTTATGCTTCATAGTAATTCAGGCAGTGGGTGGAGTGGTAAATGGGTTTTAAAATTCGAAGTGGGAAAACAAGCGAAGGTAAGAAACCAAATTTAGAGTCCTGTCAAGCACTTTGCACTCAAGTCTGCAATTGGCTGATGAATAAACACCCGATCTTTGTGGTTTGACAAGACATAGCTCAAATTAACAAGGCCATCGAATTATACCAAACTTCCACTCACTGATTTAATAAATCAAGATTCACGGTTGTGAGTCGTATGGCCAAGGAAAGTAGGGCGCGCGGCTACCATAAGTTATTTACACAAATGACTAACTCTAATAGAAGCTGAACGCATACCTAAAACCTACCTTTAAAACTATTCTTTTGTAAAAAAACCTTGCGATACAACAAAACCTTTGGTATATTGTTATATAAGCATATTACTAAGTAAGTAATCCCTGTTACATTTAGTAACACTGCTTGAAATTTTGCTGAAAACATCGCATTCTTCTCCTTCTTCGCACACTCGTTAGCGCGAGCCGCCCATTTTTTTCTTATTCTTATATCTTACACTGTGATAGTTGCACAGCCTTGGATTTGCTATCACAAGTTCTTTGGCTAGTTAAGTTTCTTCAGTACAAATCTTGGAACTCCACCTCTCTTGCGAGAGTCACCATAAGCGATTTTCTCAAAATTTGATTTATTCACCCTTGCGCTTCATGGGACAATCTTATAATTAAACATATGGAGTAGTTTCGCTCGATTATGACCTGCCATTTTTCTGGGAAGTGGTGAGTTAATTTCCATATGTGTGTTCATAGGATAATAACGTTGCCTACGCTAATTGCTGATTTATTTTACTGCCTTTTAGAACCCTATCTTAAATTTAAGACACCTCTAACTACAGTAGCATTTATTTACAGTCTGCGGTCTTTTAGAACCCTATCTTAAATTTAAGACACCTCTAACCACAGTAGCATTTATTTACAATCAGTGAACTCAGTGCAAAATTCGGCCATAAGCGTCAACGCTAGGTGAACATGATCAGTGTAGTAAACTCAATGAACTTGCTATTGCTCATGCTATTCTCATAAGTGTTTGTTATTCAGTTGTTATTTAATAATGGGTCTGAAGTAGCTAACGCAGCCCACAATACAGCTGGCTTTGTTTGTGCATTTCAAGCGACAATCCAATACAAAAAAGCACATTCTCACCTGCCAGGAAATGGCCTTTACTCAATCTGTTCACTGATGGTTTTAATGGTGCCTAGAAGCCATACCCTACTGAGGTTGCAACACCAACAAGTACCTGCCTACTTGCACTAAACTAAATTCTTTGGTTTTGCCACTTCGTGTCCCAAGCTATGATGTAATACACACAATAACTGTTGAAGCTGTTGTGATATCCAAAGGTGGTTTGTATGAAACTAGCTATTAGCTTTATGCATTAATTTTTTTGGACTTGCTCAGTGACAAAAATGTGTGATATCCTAAAACAAAAACAACCTTGGGGCTGTAAAAAAAGGGCACTGCCAAGCAAAGTAGGATCAATCAAACAAGCTTATTCAATATGACTGGTAAGAACAAGGACTGATATCACGTTGCGGCCAAGTAGATTGGAATATTACCATGATTAATCTGTTAAACAACTGGTAAATGTTATCAAGTTGCGACCAAATGAATGCAGTATTACCCATTCTCTTTGTATCTAGCTATATATAGCTATATAATAAAACTAGAGCAAATACACATGCAACTGTTATTAAATTGTCGCTTTTTATGTAGTGTGTGAATTTAAAAAAACGGCCAAATGACAATAATTTAATAACAGTTGCATGTGTATTTGCTCTAGTTTTATTATATAGCTATAGCTAGATACAAAGAGAATGGGTAATACTGCATTCACTTGGCCACAGCTTGATATCAGTCCTTGTTCTTATCAGTTGTTTAACAGATTGATCATGGTAATATTCCAATCTACTTGGCCACAACTTGATATCCGTCCTTGTTCTTACCAGTCATGTTGAATAAGCTTGTTTGATTGGTCCTACTTTGCTTGGTAGTGCCCTTTTTTTACAGCCCCAAGGCTGTTTTTGTTTTAGGATAATATTTACCTAACCAAACTGCTGTTGTCTGAAGCCTCACAGGTGGGGCAAAGCGTAGATATTAAAACCCCAAGGGGACTCCGGGTGGGACTTATAACACTGATAGATGCATTAATATAATATTATGTTGTTAACAAAACTGCAAAAGGTATGAATATAGCTATTGATAGATTTTGCACTATTTTGTGTTGTTAAATAATTCACATGTACCCACTCACTATATCACTTGGTTGTGGAGCCACCCATGCAGTGTAGGAACCATCTTCCTCTTGTTGAATCTGTAAATAGGTCCATGTAAAGCTGTTATAAAGATGGACCTGTGGACTCCCAGCCTTTTCAAATTTCATGAAAATCTCTATATACATATAAAATATCACATAGTGAAGATATTCAAATGGATAAGAAGTACATAATCATGTTTAGTTGTGTTACTATTATAACCAGTTACTGTAATTCACTTTTAAAATAAATTTTCAAATAACTGATACAAATGTTTTAAAATGATTTTTGCACAAACATATCTTAAGGCTACTATATAATGATAGTTTATGAAAATAACTCCATTGTAGAGGCACTACTTGTACCATTTTCACTTGTAATGCTGTATAAAGGTGGAACATAGCTGACACTAAAATGTATAGCCACTTTGCTATTCAGTAATTGATCATTGGTTAGCGTGTTTTCACTCACACAATTAATTGTGCCTAGTGCCATCGTCAATTCTTTGCTGTGGCATACTGATAAATATACTAACTCCAGGTACCTGAGGGTTAGTACATATATCTATGGTTGCAGTATGTGCTGGTTCACCAGTATAATGTGTATGTTACTTTTGAGTATACAGGAGTAATAGTAATAAAAAGCAATGAAACAAGGGAGGTCACCTACACTTGCAGCTATACTTTTTAAATTCCTACTTCAGTTGTGACTATGGGAATTAAATGTCCACTAGTATAGCTGCAGATATATGACCTCCCTTGTTTCATGATTTTTATCAAACAGTATGGGAGTACGGTTATGTTCCCCCAAAAGTGACACTTCCCACTAAAAATGCTGCCTCTAAAAAACCATCATAGAAAAAGCAAAAATCACCTTCACAGAATAGCCTCAGTCCATTCAATATCAAATACAGCATTAAAACAAGAAAACAGTTACAAGCATCCAGATATCAAAATTATTAAAAATAGTCAAAACCTGTATTTTGGTCTGCCTGCCTCACTGCCTGCCTTATCACAGTCACAAGGCTAGAGGTCAAACAAAGCAGTGCATGACCACCATATCTACACCACAACAACAAACTCACGGGTGGGATACAAATGTGTCCCTTTTGTAGTTCTGACAAAAAATGTCTACCTTCTGTGCTTTACTATTCTTTTTAAATAGTCATCTTCTTCATGCCAGGAAACCATATGGAGGCAATAATTTTCTGTATTGACACTTTCCTTGAAGGAGCATGTTTAGACACAAAAGATTATTTAACTATTTGAGACGCTTAACGGACTGTAGTCTCTGTCCTGGTAGTATCAGATAGCAGCAATACAAAATGATTGTAATGGGTCACACCCCTTAAACGATCGGAACACATCTTGCTGAGGCCACACCCCTCAATTATCTAGCTCTGTAGAAAACAGGATATTATACCACGCCACCAGCTTAATTTTACTGCATAGTTGAGTAGTCATGAGATCAAGATACTCTAAACAGCAGTCATAGTAACAGCGTACTTATAGTTATGCTCTAACAAACAGGTTAACAAACTAGTGCAATAAAAATTAGCTATTAATTTAGGTTCCAATGATAAAAAAGGAGATGATGGTAGCTATGAGGGGAAATCCCTACTTGGCATTTAAAGGATGGTGAAAACATGCCAATTTAGGGATTTTCCCACATTGCTGCAATGCCAAATAGGGATTTTTTTCCCTCATAGCCATCTTGTTTTACTACTTTTTATTGCTAGAACCCTGCTTCATTTTTAAAATTAATAATTTTTATTACATATTAGTTTCTATGATCCCTACTCAAATGTAAAATTGCAGCTAATTTTCTCTTGTAATTGTAAATACTTATACAGAACATAGGGGGCTGTACCAATACCAATGCTTTATCTGTACAAGTATCAACATTAGTTCTGTTATATATTACATACCTAATAACATATCAGTTAGTTTTAAGCATAGTATTTTCCTATGTAGTATTAAAATCCCAAGAGATTTGCAATAGTGCTTCAGGATTGCATGCGTGAATGGAGCTGATTTGAATTCCTGGGTTTGAACACCAGTCTCTTTATATGGCCACAATTTGTTTTTTAAGCACAATCTAAATGATCACATATTGCTTCAAATATTGGTATTGAAATAATCAGTTACTAAAATTGCACTGTTTATGCAGATTATCAGCTATAATAAATTTTTAGTTTATGCTTTTACATCAGTTTTTAGAAAAAAAACTTGAACAAACAATAACATATCAGATATTGGTCAAGTGTGAAATGTGGTATCAGTACAGCCCTAAAACCTTATATGTGACTGAATTTGACAGAATCCAACATTGATGCACACAGCTTCATTAGTGTATGTGGCGATTGTTAGTAATCATTATGTAGTAACTTTGCAGTTCCTAAAATTGTGCAAACGAACTTTGCATTAATTGTTCATCTTCATTAGCTATCATTGTGTGGGTGTATATGTTTCTGGTGCCCAAAAAATATATACCTTGTTTTGGGCAGCTATTTTGGTGTGGATAATAATATCACAGGTGGTATAGTGCACCAAGGCATTAACTTCCAAAATTCTAATCAATCACCCACGCATTATTTCTATGTGCAGCTAGAAGTGACTTGTACTATTTTTTTTATACCATGCCATACTCATTAGTATTAAATAATTTACTACTCTGTACTGTTTATCTATGTTAGTAGTGTTCCATAATACATACTTGTATTCAGTAAGTTTTGTTGCAAAACCCATAATCTGAGTATGAATCATCATAATGCTAAAACCAAGCTATAATCTAAAAATGCTTTTTTAGCCCAGGCTATCTCCTTCCAGAAAATAGTTAGTGTATTGAAAAATTCTTAAGCATATGAAAATAGTTTTATTTTTACAAAACACTATGAAAATCAAGAAAATGCCTGTAACATCTCTTCAGAATTAAAATTTAAAAATCTTTTTTACAGGAATTGTTAGGCCTAATGAGAGCATTGATCAACTGCAAAATTACTGCAAAATTCATAAGTACCTAACACTAGTTTCAAAAAGACTTTAAAAGGCAAATATAAAATTTGCCATATTTGTGGTTGTTACCATGATAACCAGTACATAAATAAGCAGAAATATTTGAATCTACAAAAAACAGAATTGAGATACGTACGTACTAGAGTTATTTGCAAAAATGTAAATTGTAAATTTTTGGAAGGTCATGCCTTGGTGCACTATAGTGATAGGGATGGTGAGTTGGCTTAATATAGGAGTATAAAAGGTGATTGGAATACAGAGACCTAATTTGGGCTCTCCATGGAACCTCCCTTCTAAATGAAGGAGAACACAATTACCCAGCTCTCCAAGGCTTTTCAGCTCACTATATACACAACATTCATGGCCATAGAAGGGTTTCCACTTGTGGCTTTCACAGGGTGGCTACTGCAGAAACCAGACTTGCAAGTTCTGAATGAAAGAAAGAGTGGAATATGAGGCCAGCAATCCATTTCTGGTAAAAATGTGAGTTTGATTTTGTGTGCGTGAAAGCCTGGTTATCTCAAATGTGGTCACATATTTAATTTTAAGAGGCAAATTAAAAACAAGTGTGCCTGTGTCTTCACCCGTTATTAAAAGTGGCATGTTGGACACATGGTGCAGTAGATCCCAGGACAGGGATACTCTAACAGAGCATTCACCTGCTCCTTAATAGAACAGTCATACTATATAGAAACATGCAGCATATTTCTATCAAGATCCTTGCAGCTTTGCATACCTGTATATGCAAGGTTTTCACACTGAGAGTACTTTACACTATCATTTGTATGGTTGGTAAATATAAACTGATCTCAGCAAAAATAGTCAGGTGCAAAAATTGAAATAGTCAAATAAATAGCTTTCTTACACAAAAAATTCTGCCAAAGATCGAGGCACTTCAAGAAAACAGTCAATTTTGCATAATTCATATTTTTTATCATGAAAATTTTTGCATGAAAATAAATTGAACTGTGGTAGTAAGGGGCATGATCTTCATGAAACATGTAGCTCATATGCAAAGATATTTGTAGGTGAACATCAGCTGTATACTGGGATTTACCTGGTAATTGAAACCTTGTAATGTGCTTATACACACATTAAGTAATTTCAGTAGGCTGTTATACAAATGTGGCATTTGTATCAATTTTGATAATTTCTTTGTCGTTATAGACTTTATAGTAAAGGTTCCGCTTTCCTGTAGCAAGTATACAAGGAAAATTTTAAGCTTGATTAGGGATCATAGAAATAAAAGTAGTGAAACAAGGGAGATAGCCTACACTTGAAGATATACTGCAAACAAATTTTAAGTACAACAAGGGAAGTCGTTACACCTGAAAGTACACTAGTGGACATTAAATCCCTACTTCAGTCTATGGGCATTGCAATTGCCTTTTGATACCGCCGTAGTATGTAGAATGCATGCTTCATGAACTTACCTGTATCCTCTTTTATGTCCTGCTGAGAGCACAAAGTGTCAATTCATGGTAGCACCACATGATCGCTTCCTACGTTTGACGTGAGTTTTTCATTGTGACTGGATTGATTGCTGAAGTCCTGTTGGTCTGAAGCAATGCTGGTCAAATCAAACCTGTAGCAAGGGGGTGACACACACAGTCACTCATTGTAGGTAAATTTGTGACTGTGGTCAAACTCTAAGTCACAGGTCAAGTGAACAGTCAAGGGTAAAATTTTCCAACCCACAATCGTAAAGTATGCAGAAATATTGTTGCTAAGTCACAGGTCAAAAATAAAAAAAGGCACAGAAATTTAGTGGCTCAAGACTTTGACAGCGGTCACAGATCTACCTACAGCATGTACCTACATGAAATTCCCTTGCCGTTGTTCTGATATTTGCCAATTATGCCAGCATAGTGTCATTATAATAAGCATCAGGCATTATGCCAGGACAATGGGGATGATTGCAAGATTCTGAAATGCAGTACATAGTGCACATGCCCAAACAAAACAGACAATAAACACACATTACTGTTGCAATTTAAGGACTGCTTCTTGACCTGATCCTTACAGAAATAAGATTTTAATTGAGAATTCTAAGAGAGCAGCTAATACGCAGTTACTAAATATAACATGGCATACATTTGGTGAGTCAGCATGCAAAGCAGATTGTCAGACAAAAGTTTTATAAATTTACTGTATAGTACCATGCAGCCATTATAGCTAATTGGAAAATAAAGTTTGGCCAGTTTCCTTTGATTAGCCAAATTCACCAAACTTTAGTCATGCCAAATCTAATGTATATTGTTTGTCTGTAGTAAGTTTGCCATATAGATTCATGAGCTGAGGTGTTGAATCATGGTGAGGATTGTAAAAATGTATATCAAGACTCTAAATGTATGTGACTCACAGTAGTGTATGGTTGCACTTGTTTTTTCGGAGTGCATGCTTTTTATTTATTTTTTGACCATGTGACTTGCTACCATGAGCCACATTTTTGCATAATTCACATAATCTGTACAATTTTTAGCACCTTAGCTCATAAACCTAAGGCAAGCTTTCAACTTTATACTAGTCTTCGTCTGACACAATCTTTGTACTCATACTACCTAATATGAGGTGAATTGGTGCCAAGAAACTTGGTTGATTCAATGGTGTTGTGCATGCCCTGATTAGTTAGGATAGCTTTCTTCAGTTATTGTAAATGATTTTACACTTCACCTTCCATTTAAGTATAATAAAACCTTAATTTATGCTCTAAAGTGCTAGTATGCGTTAACTAGATTTTGGAGGATTTATCATAAAGATGCCAACTGGAACTTCTCCTACAGACAATAACGTCAAAAGGCACTGCCTAGGCATAATTGCCATTGTCATAATTAACTCATCTTAGGTGGATATTTCAAACTATGGAGCTTAGTATTCCATGAAAATAGATTGATACTCCCTAATACCCATATTAAATCATAATCAATAGAGCAGTCAGCTGCAAATTGCAATAAAACACTCAAATGCATTGTACACCTTAGATCAATAGAACAGTCACTTTGTAGTAAAATACTCTAATAGAGCTGCATGGTTAAAACGTAAGAAGTGTTGCTAACATACAAGCATAATGGGAACACTAAAGAGCCTAATTGGTGAAAAATTTGGGAAATTCCTGGTAGCATTTTGGGCAAAATTTTGAGCATATTTGACTCAGGCCTAACTATCAATCACATCATAGATGTTTGGCTGATAGCTAGATCATTATTGTTGAACTGATTGGTTTAGCTATATGTATTGAATAATATCACTAGTAGACCAATCAATGTATACTGGCAGGTGTGCCCCAGGGCTCTGTCCTGGGACCTCTTTTATTCTTGTGGCATATTAATGATTTTCCTTCTACTGCCTCATCCCATGCATGTTAAGCTATATGCAGATGACACCTTAATCATCATCCACACACCTGAAGATATAGCAATGTTACAATAAGACTTGGATACTTTATCTAAATGGGAAGATGAAATGGTTAATGAGCTTTAACCCTTCCAAATGTATGCATCTAATTGCAAGACACATCCTTTACCTTCAAGATACTCAATCTGTGACTCATTTATTCAACAAACCAATAGTGCCTAATACCTCGGAGTTACTATTACAAGCAATCTCTCATGGTCTGATCACAACAACAAGATAACCAACAAAGCCAATTCCACCAGAGCTTTCTTCCAAAGATATCTTAATCAAAGCAGTGTTTATTCTAGGGCTGTTAGGGGGGAAGAGCTCCCTCCTCCTAAAATCTCAGACTCACCTGCTAAAATTGTGAGTGACTGCTGCACTATAATTTGGTTAAGCTTGTTTTAAAATGACACAAGAAACTTATCAAAAATGCTCTCAGATTCAATCTCAGAGTGGTTAATACGTAAATTTTCCCAGGTCAAAAATTGCAAACACAAACATTAAAGTGCTCTCAGATTCAGTATTACGTAGATCACTTTTTAAAAATCTCCTAGTATACAACTAGCAAAAATTCATGCATATAGTGATGGCTATTCAATATCTGAGAGCCATGAAGTTTACCCAGTATAGAAAAATAGCATGCAAAATTTTGCTTAAATTCAATCTCAGATAAGTGTGATTTTGTAAAAATTTCTGCTTTCAAAATAGCATTCACAGCCAGCACAAATACTCCCCAGATTTAATATCAAAAAGCCTGTGTTAAAAAACTTATTTTGCTGTAACCATGAATATGACTTAGTATTTAATTTCAAACGCCCTAAATTTTAAATATGTCTTGGAAGACATCCACCCATGCAGATCTTGTGATTTACTAGTGAGCTTTGTGGTATCATACATACAATGATGGTCAATACTGATCTCACATAAATTGTAAAGATTCAACACTTGATATGCAGTGCATTACTAATAGAATATGTATAAATGCAGTTGCTGTCCTAGGTATTACATCATTATGTCATCACTACTATACACTCATGCATCAAGCTCTACCAACCATACCATCTGGCTTCACCCAATCACAAAAGTCCAAATCAACACTCATGACACAGCCTTAAATGACTATCCAGTTTGGCAACTATTTTATATAGTTGTGAATTTGGACAACTATACGCAGACTTTCACCTGGTCACCCCCCAAATTCCTGATTCCCCCCAAAGGAGAAATCCTAGAATAAACACTGAATCAAAGCCAACCATCTGTCAAATCAGCTTGTTACACAACCTACATTCACCCCATACTAGAGTATGTTTCAATTGTCTGGGCCCCATATCAAGTCGGAGATATTAATAGAATGGTCCAACGTCACTTGCAAGGTTTGTGCATAACAACTTTATCAGAACAGCTAGTTTCACAGCAACGCTAAACTGTCCAACTCACGAGCTCAGAAGAAATCAAGCCAAGCTAAATATGTTTTACAAAATCACAATAACCTTATCTCAGTACCACATGACCATCTTACCCAGTCATCTTCAACCACCTAAGGTCACAGCATGAGATGTATACAGCTGACAACCAGAACAAACTACACCATCAGACTATGGAGCTCCTTCCCAGAAGAAATTGTTAGTTCACTAAACCTTAATCATTTTAAAACACTTATATATAGAAAATCATCTATATATTTAATCAATGGTATCTGTACATGTACACTATACTCAATTCTGAGTGCTGTACATTATAAATAAACTGTCAATGTAGTCACAAAAGGAAGCCGTGCAAATGTTTCAAACCACCATTCAATTTCTTTAACCTCCGTCTGCTCAAAGGTAATGGGTTCATAGGTGTTTCAAAACAATTCATTACATTATCATGAGGAAACGTTAGTACGTATGAGAATGTCCTTTTCTAGACTTATGTACTACTATCTCACCATGCATTGTACCAAACATCCCCCCATATACTACTTACTAAACACTTGATCAAGCTCCACGCATTTTCCTAATGTAAGAGCAAACACAATGTGACCACTGTATACTGGTATGTCCCTTCTACTTCCTGTATTAATACATTTGCAGCATGTACATAGAGCTTTTACAACATAAACAATTGAAGTTCACCGTACCCTTTAAATTCTGAACTTTGCCCTATAATAACCATTTAAACTACAGTGCAGCAATTACGCTGTATGACATGCAGCTATTACCACTGCTGGACTTATTCAACGAAGATTTAATCATACAATTAGGTCAAAATTTTCCTGTGGGGCCCAGATCTTGTAGAAAGTAGTTGTGTCAATAATTTTTCTTAATTACCCCCTTGAAATCCTATAGATTTCCTTAGCTGAAGAATGCTATATATACAGTGGCAGTCTTAGATCTGACCTACAAGGAGCCAAGTAGGGCACAGCATGACTATTGTTGTATGGCTGTAATATAAAGTAGAATTTCATGGGGGGGGGGGGGGGGGGGGTTCTATGGTGCAAGCAGCAGGATTCTTGCAATTTGAAGGCTTGCAAAAAAAAACAGGCTAAAATCATGAAAAAAAGCTAAAATAACAAACTTTACTGCAACTTTCCCCCAAGAGTTTTCAAAACTTATTTTTCAGCCATGCCCACCCCTAGAATCACCTATGGGCCTAGACATGCTGAGTGTGATGAGAACCCCATGATATTATTACTGTTGCATGATTACTACAAGCATTATTAAACACAACACATTATTTCTATATCTAATTCTATAGAATCAACAGTCATGCAATAACCCTGTAAACCATGACTGTTTATACGTAGTACTTAGCTCTGTTTTCCATTTGCCCACTAGCAATTTGTGACCAAATCTGCAAAAAGGGTTTATGGCCTTTCCAATTGCATCTGCCTGGATTTACTTGACATAGCTTGAAATTTGGTTACGTTATTCTACCCCTAACATACCACTATTGCTTGATGGCAGTGGCAATTCTAGACCTGACCTACAGGGGGGGCCAAGTAGGGAACAGCAGATTATTGTTGTATGGTTGTAATATAAAGCAGAATTTCAGGGGGGTCTGGGAGTGCAATCCCTAGAAGTTGCAGGATTTTTACAATTTAAAATACATATGTAATCCTTTTGCTCCCACACACTGTTCAGTATCTTTACCCCAGTGTTACAGGCATGCGGAGTTAGAAAAGAAGAGAAAATATGAAGAGAGGATTCATGTGGTAGAGCATGGGACATTTTCTCCTTTAGTGTTTTCATGCACTGGAGGTATGGGTCCTTTGGCCACAGTGGTGTACAAGAGAATAGCCACTCTGCTGTCAGAAAAAAAATGGGCAATCTTACAGCAAGACCCTACACTGGCTAAGAATTAAACTGAGTTTTTTCCTACTTCGAGCAGCCATCACTTGTTTGAGAGGTTCTAGATCCTCCTACCACTGCTATTGCCTCAAAGAGTCTGCAGCTATTGACCTTGTGTGTGCAGAGAGTAGGATCAGTTCATCTTAAGTATTAGCCTCTTTGTGTGTTGTTATTTGTAATTTGCTTGTTTTTTTATGCATTAATGTGTGTATATTAAAAAAAAAACATGCATTGCAGAAGTTCTCCATTATACTGATATGTGCCCTTTTTTAGAGTTCACAAATTTCCTCTAAGACATTAACCAGAAATACCATTTAGCTGTTGTATGGAATAAAGTACACATACAAGTAATTTCTATATGGCTTCTCAAATTTGGTATGTTGGGTGCTGAAGTTGGAGGGCATTTGCAGTATAAAAATGCCAATTCAAGAAGGGAGCATGGAGAAACGTGTACCTGAAAATCGCATTTTACTTCTTCCTGTAAATGGCGCACTGGCTTTCTTGGTTGCACAACACACTAACATGTGTCTTGATATGCATATAGGGTGTATAGGTACATACTGTATGTACAAGTACACAAAAAAATTTGGAATTTTTAAACTAGAGTAGCAACCATAGTACATTGATAAAAAGCACTGAAACAAGCTGGAGTAGTGCATGATATTAAATCACAGTAAAACAATAATTATGTGTTATATTATATTCCCACTGTGCATTTTTATTATGGTGTCTTGAACACAGTTGGGATATAACACTTATTGATTTAATATCGTGCACTACTCCAGTACGTTTTATCGATGTGCTATGGTTAGTTGAAAATTCCAAATTTTTTGTGTACTTGTTTATAAACTTTTTGTAAATAATTATTATGACTGGTGAACCCATGCATACTGCATCTCAATGGCACCGCACACCCCAACTATATCAATTATTATCTGAAAAGTAAAGTATCCATTACGCTTCATTGTCAACTATGTTCAACCCATTACACAACGTTATAAATCAAGAACTGTTTGAAAAGCACCTCTGCAATCCACGCATACCAAAAGAAAGAAATGGCACCATGTGCCTCAGTTATATCAGTTATCATCTGAATGGTGAAGTATACATTATGCTTCATTGTTGGCCATGTTCAACCTGTTGCACAGCAGTACAAATCAAGAACTGTTCAAAAAGCACCTCTGCAATCAATGTAGCCACTATGAAAAGTATGGACAATTTCCATTTTGAAGGGAAGTCATCATGTACTACCGCCAAATCGACACTTTTCACTGTCAGCAAAGATGAATGGGACACAAAGGAGGACACTGGTAAGTCCATGAAGAATGCATTGTATGTACTACGGTATGCCAAAAGGCATTTGTCGGGCCAAAGCAACATCGAACAGTGAAAAAATCAAGCCCGTAGCCTTAGCCGTTATCGAGTTATGCTTGTCTAAAGGCATCAGTCAGTCAGTCACTTACTCAGTCAGTCAGTAGAAAATTCTGTTAAATAATTTTTAAAAAAAATTCCATATTAATTTGCTGAAAGTGTTTTGGGTCGATCTGAAAGCTTGTTTGGGCTTAGTTTTACCTAACCAATACTACCTCATCATCATTTGGGAAAATTGAGGCTGGTTTTCGGGTGATGTTATTTTGTGGGCCATGACTACTTCTTTGTGGTCCCTACTATACTGTACTACCACACTGTATGATTAGTCAACTATAAAAGTGCATTTGCAGCTTTAATCACAAACAATTATCATTTGCTATAAGTTACATGTCAGGATCAGTGCATTCCATTCTATAACCAGGAGGATGCTGAAAAATGAATTGAAAATCTTCATCTCCCCTCACATGTTTCACCACAGTCACAAACTTCTCAGTTGTGCCATATTTGAGAGTATACACTGTATTAATACCAAGATGAAAAACAGTAGAACCACTTTTAATAAAGGTTGACAAGTGACAACGTATCATTAAACTGTAGGTAGAAAGAGAAAATCTTGCTTTATAGTCATCTTCTTGCTGTAAATACCATGACATGTAGGTAAAAATTCTGGCTTAAAAAACTATACTTTTGTCGAATATTGTAATGGCCATGCACTGCATTGTAATGGCTGTACCTCTTTAGTACATACATCTGGTTTCTCATGATTATGCCCTGTCAATTGCAATATTTTATTGCAATGTGCTGTTGTATTACTTGTGTCTATATATCATAAAGTATGGTAATACTGTATATTAGGGATCATTGAGGTTTACACCTTCTCACAAAAAGATATTTCCAGTCTCACAATACGTTTATGGCACTTTGGCAGTATTGGTTAGGTATCAGCAAGTCCAAAAATGTCTTCAGTACAGCCTACAATGCTTCCAAGGGTGAATTTTCTACTGACTGACTTACTTACTAAAAACATCCAGACAAGCATAACTCAACTCAAGCTAAAGTTACAGGCTTAATTGCTAGATGTCATTCAGCCAGACAGGTGCCTTTTGGCATACCCAGTACATACAATGCATGCATCATGGGCTTACCTTTGTCCTCCCATTTCTTTTACTGACAGCGCAAGGTGCCAATTTGTGGTAGTGTGATGGCTTTCCTACATTTGTAACAGGAATTGTCTGTAGTATCCATAAGAACTGGGTTGATTGCAGAGGCATTTCTCATAGTGTTCATGATCTGTAATTAACACTGTATAATGGGCTGAACATAGCTGAAAATAAAGCATAATAGCCACTCTTCACCTTTCAGTAATTGATAGTTGGGGCATGCATTCAGATTAAAACATTAATTCTGGTGCCATTTTTTCTTTTGATGCGGTGCACCAGCCATAATTATGTTACAAAAAAGAAGTATACAGAAAAAATAGGAATTTTAAGTTTGGTTATCTAATGAAACAAGGGAGGTTGCCTACACTTGAAGATACACTAGTGGACATTTAATCCCTACATCAGTCATAGGTATAGACTAAAGTAGGACTGCTAACTCAATTTTGAAAGCGCATGCACTGAGAATGAAACATGAACTTCCTGACCCAATTTTTAGTGGGGGTTTTTCTTAAAGAAAAGTGGAGACTTGTTTGGGTTTGATGTGGTTTAGGTGTCTGAAATGCACCTTGCATACAAAGTATGCAAAAGCTAATGATGCACCTCCTTGAAACATACATACAAAGTACTGTAATTTTGTGATATTAAAGAATAACTGACTGTTATATTAGAACACGTAACTGCTCTATTGGAGTATCTCAATCTTTCATTTTAGCATGGTTATGTAATTGAATTTACATTTTGTCATTTTTCCATTGTATATAATGCGTATAATAACAATACTTTTGGTTCACAGTAGTACGTCACAATCTACACCTGCAGCTATGCTTTAATTCCTGCATACAACCATGAAGTAGGAATTAAATGTCCTGCTGACCTATCTTGTTTCTTTGCTTTTTATTTCTATGATCCCTACTCAAACATAAAATTTCTATCTTTCATTTATTAACCTTTTGTAACATATTTATGACTATGCATACAACATCAAAGGAAAGAATGGTGCCGGCCAGACATAACACGTTCCTTACTATCAATTACTGGAAAGCATTGTTACCATTTTGCTTTGTTTTCAGCTTTGTTCTGCCTGTTATACAGCATTACACATGAACAACTGCCTGTTATACAGCATTACACATGAACAACTGCCTGTTATACAGCATTACACATGAACAACAGTACAAGAAGCACCTCTGCAATCAATCCAGTTACTACGGAAGTTGCGTGATTAAACATGCTCCCCAATTATCAATTACTCAGATTCAAATGGTCATTCTGCTTCATTTCATTTCCATGAGTGTTCTATCCATTATACAGCATTACAAATAAAGAACAGTAAGAGAAGGGCCTTTGTAATCAATCCAGTCACTACAGAAATTAAGTATAATCCTTGTGACAGCCAGCTGCGCTGAAGCCACATTACCACAAACCAACACCTATACAGTACTATAGTGTACATTGTTACAGTACAGCCAGTAACAAGCAGGTGTAAATAGCAACCAACCCTTTAAAAATACTACAGTGGTACTATTTTAGAGATTCCCCATTATTTTTGGCAAAAATTTATATAACTGTGGCACAATTTGAGTAAATACAACATTAATTTATGCCATCCATTGTACATGCACACAATCGCCATTTTCTTCTTCTCTTTTCCACCCATACAGTGTATGAGCCATCATTTTCTTTAATTTTCAAATAATTCTTTGTGTGTGAATTATAAAGATAAACCTTTTATGGTTTCTCTTTCCAACTGTCTCAAACAAAACTGCAACAAAAAAATATAGGAAAACCTGTAACTGCATGAAGACACAAAGCTTTATATGTAGCTCTGTATAATAGCATATATGAAAATCTTATTATAACAACAAATGTATGGAAAATTTAAAAAAAATTCCTCTTGCTTGCTTTGGAACATACCATACATACATAACATTTTAAAGATGGCATTGGACATAAGATTATACCATCGATTGCATACCCCAAAATAACTATAATTACTGACAAGCAAAAGGTCTAGTAGTGTTCTTCACATAGTTTTAGATTTTGACAACAGAATGCCTGTAATTTATCTCCTCACTTCAACTCTTAAGATGGGTAGTGTAAAAATTGCAGGTAGTTTCTGTTTCATTTGTACTGCATGTAGGTGATGCATAAAGCCACTAACATGAATCAACACCTATATGTATGTGTAGAAGTAACACAAAGACAAGAAAAGCAAGTCCATGATGCATGCATTGTACCTTCTGCATTGTGCAAAAAAGCACATGACTAGTTTAAGCTACATCTCTACAACTGCAAAAAATCATACCTGCAGCATTAGGCAAGCCAAAAATGGGTGTCAAAAGTGGTGGCCTGCAATGATGTTAATGATAGTGTGAACATTTAGATAATAACATGATAGCAGCCATATATTCTGGCTGCCACCTTTAATTTCACAACTTTTCACCCTAGGGGCTGCACCCTTTTATCACACCTTGGCTGTTTGGCACAGGTGTCATTTCTTTTTGCATTTGTAAAGCAAACCCTGAAGCCAGTCATGGGCTGGCATCAGGGTATGCATTTACTTTGCTTAAATTTCTATAATAGAACCTCTATTATATCTAAACACTAATTAGGGGGAGGGTGTTTGTATAATTGAAAAGTTCATGAGCTGACACTCTTACAAGATTGTTTTTACTGGGCCTATATAGTACACAAGAATAACCAGAAAGTAATGGAAGAATATGGAATAATGGAACACTATAGTGCTGACAGTAGACAGCTGTGGGCGTGGATAGGCTTTATGTCCTTTTGCAAGTGCACAAGGAAGGTGCTTATTAATAACATTGCAAAGAATTATACAGGCTACTTTTTCATGCCCAAGCCCGAGGGCCGCAGGCCAGAGGGTGCAGGCATATAATTTATATCAGGCAAATCCTGAGTGGCCATGGTATCATACAGTACGATAGTACTGTTAGTAGGAATCACGAAGGTGTACTGAAACAAGCTTGAGTTTGTATAATTTAAGAAGTGAATATCCCTACTGTGCATTTCAATTACGGAAACTCCACAGCACAGTATGGATATTCTCTTTTGTTTATGTTACAGTAATTTGCTGTCATAATATACTTACTCAAGCTTGTTTCAGTGCTTTTTATTGGTGCACTATATTCTCCTACTCTAGTTTAAAATTCCTAATTTTTCTTATGCCTGTATATATATGCTAATAACATTCTAATTGATGTATATATATAATCAACATGGTATTAGATCCAAGCATTCTGTGTAACCCAGTTAATTACCTTGGTGGAGGACCTGTCTTTTTCTGTGGACCATACACTAGAAGCAAATTGATGTTGTTCTGCTGAGTGTGCCACTGACACCATAGACTTCTTAAGAAACTTCAACACTCAATAACATTTGTAATTGGATAGAAATGTGGTTTACTCAAAGATCTCAACATGTGGTTCTAAATAGCATTTCCTCACACTAAGTCCCAGCTCAATCCTGTGTCCCCATGGGCTATTTAATGTTACATCAGGGTCATCCCATGTCAAATCAACAAGGAATTTAGGGTCACCTCTCAGATTTTGATGAAAGTTGGTGTGTTTGTAGTACCGTAACTGTGGTGCTTATGACTCATGCAAATTTTTAGCTCCATACATGCCATAGTTTCTGGTTTATGACCACAAATATTTTGAATATTTCGTGAAAAAAAAATTGGTCCATCTCTAGTTACAAAATCGACTGTAACTCTGCACTATGTAAATATTTTTAAACAAAACTTTTTGTTGATTGACCTTTCCAGTGATTCCTAAATTATGGGATATCTACTTAATTATGGTTCAAACGTACTGCATTGAAAACTTTAATCCTTTATATTTCAAAAAATACTGATTGAAAATTTTCTATTTTTTTGTAAATAATGATTGGATCATGGTCTATGTTTCATAAATTTTTGTGGTGGGACCACAATGGGTTCAAGAGATATAATGAATTATGTTGTGGTATGCAGTGGAATTTGGTAGCCTATCATTGCTGTATGGGAGTGTACACCTCTGATAAGCACTCGCAACAAGGCCATGCCATCTTTGTCCAGAGTGAAGGTGTCTAGGTACAGTGTAACCTGTATTAATGACCACCTGTATTGAAAGACCACCTGTGTGCTGCAGTTAATTTATACTTCTCTAATTGGATATTAATGTACAGCACCAAAGCATCAACCCTTTCTAGCAAATCCAAAAATGGTCCATAGTAGACTTTAAATTACAGATCTGACCATAACATGTGTCCTCATGTGAATGCGTACAGTACTATCTCTTCAGTAATACCTTCATAATTAAGTTGAATCCCACTGTAGTGGACTTAGCTCTATTCAAGTTGTGTATGTGGCTGCATGAGTGCGCACAACAAAACTCCTCAAAAGGGATACCTGGACACCTTGATAACTAGAATGTCTGTGTTTATACTCCCACATGCACATACATTTGGACCAAGGTATTTTTGTGGTTAGGTAATATGAGCACTTTATTGAATGGAGGGGTTTTACCATAATATTACCTGCACCTCAATGTGTGAAATTAATTACTACATTTATGACCACTTTGAAGATGAAGTCATAAATTCATGTACATACTCACACAGGAGGTAAGCATGTTGACCACGGTTTCACGTGTATTTAACCTTTACCTGTACTGATCTTCAGAGTGTGAATGCAAAATACTTTGAAAAGTCATTTAGTAATTACAGTACTATAATTCACACATTGAGGTACAAGCGAGTGTTCATAATATAACAAAAACTCTTGGTACAAGTAAAGCATCTACTGTATATAGTGTAACTCTTCTATTCCATGGACCATTGATGAAGTGAGAAACCACAGACTTGTCTTGGGTCCAAATGTATGTACAATGATACAGTGAGATCATGAACACATATCCTGGCTATCAATGTGACCAGGTATCCTTTTTGAGGAGGTCTGTTGTACCTATGTAGCCATGTACGTAAATCGAATAGTGTGGAGTGGGGCTATGTATGTAAGTGCACTACTATGGCGGGATTTGACTTAATTCTGATGAGATGGTACAACATTCATGTGTTTATGGATGCATGGTGATCTCATTTAAAGTCCACCTGTCTAATATGGACCATATTTTGAATTTTGGTAGAAAAGTTGATGCTTTGGTACTATACATTAATATCCAATTAGAAAAGTATAAATTAACTGCAGCACACAGGTGGTCTTTCAATACAGGTGGTCATTAATACAGGTTACACTGTACCTAGACACCTTCACTCTGTAAGACAAAGATGGCATGGCCTTGTTGCGAGTGGTTATCGGAGGTGTACACTCCCATACAGCAATGATAGGCTACCAAATTCCACTGCATACCACAACATAATTCATTATATCTCTTGAACCCATTGTGGTCCCACCACAAAAATTTTATCAAACATAGACCATGATCCAATCATTATTTATGAAAAAAATTGAAGAATTTCAAGTAGCATGTTTTGAAATATTAAGGGTTAAAGTTTTCAATACAGTACGTTTAACCATAATTAAGTAGATATCCCATAATTTAGGGATTACTGGAAAGGTCAATCAACAGTCTTCCTTCACTGAAAATTGTGTTTAAAAATATTTACACAGTGCAAAGTTATAGTCCATTTTGTAACTAGAGATGGACCAATTTTTCATGAAATATTCAAAATATTTGTGATCATAAATCAGAAACTATGGGGTGTATGGAGCTAAACATTTGCATGAGTGATAAGCACCACAGGTACTACAAACACACCAAGTTTTGTCAAAATCCAAGAGGTGACCCTAAATTTGTTGTTGATTTGACACGAAATGAATGACCCATCAATGATATCTCCATGAAGATTATTCATTCGTCGTCAGGTACATCTTTTGGCAATTGAAGTTTACCATAAAATATGTATTGTAATGTGATTCATTATAGGTCTATCACCATGCACTCACATTCATCTATCAACTCAATAACCAAACTCTATCCACTGTTGACCAACCTCTTTATCTGGGGGGGGGGGGGGGGGGGGGTATTGCTGCATGGAGAGAACGTCACTATGCACATAAAATATTCTGTACTGCAAGTAAAGCCACACAAGCACTGAAACTTTCTAAAATGTACTCTTAGTAACAATAATTGTTCTTCAGAAGTAAAAGCTGCAGCATATATCTCACAATGGCATGTCCTTCTATGGAATATGCAGCAGCTACCTAGGATCTTCACCATGATGGATACATCCAATAACTAACAAAAGTACAATGCAGAGCTGTAAGATGGGTACTTAATGATATAATTCTGTTACATCTATATTTAGGTAGGGATAATTTGAACCAGATCTTTTTAGACTTTTTACAGGACAATGCTTTAAGTCAACTGGTAAACTGTCCAACCAGAGGTTCAAATATTTTAGATATTTTTATCACCGATAGACCCTCTTTAGTTGAATCATGTAACACCATTGATGGAAATAGTGACCATGAAACTGTACTTGTGACTTCTTCTGTACTTGTTCCTTGTTGTCACCCTGTAAAAAGATCTATTTACCTATGGTCCCATGCTGATTTTGATCACATAAAGCAAAAAATCCAATTTCTTTGCGAAGAATTTATTGTTACACATTTGCCTTCTACCCCAGGAGATGTTTTATGGAACAAATTCTTGTCAATATGTAATGCTGGCTTGAATAAGGTTCCTACAAAACTTACCTCTTCTAGACTAATCTAGCCTTGGATATCTAGCAATGTTAAATGATTAAGTCAAAAGAAACAACGTACCTACAATCGTGTACATACCACTGTCTTACCTTCAGATTGGTCTAAATATTATGATATGAAAAAACAGTACCAAAGAAAATGTCGTCAAGCATTTAATGACTATAATTTCTTCTCTTGTAGACCCTAATAACAACCAAGTTACCAAGAGATTGCGGTCTTACATTAAAACTAAAAAGTAAGACCATACTAGTATTGGCCCTCTCACCTATCAAGAAACCACCATCACTGATTCCGTACAGAAAGCTAATGTACTGACTGACTATACACTTTTCGTCTATTTTTACTCGTGATAATACATCATCTTCCTTACCCAGGATGAGTGGCCCTCCACTACCTGATGTTCCACCTATAACCATCCATCATGAAGAGGTGGCTCAATTGTTACTCAACATACAACCAAATGAAGCAAGTGGTCCTGATAATTTGCCCGCCCGTTTTCTCAAAGAAGTTACTAACCAAATTTCCCCTGCATTGACAATTGTTTTTCAAACATCTCTAGACCAAGGTTGTTTACCAGACATATGGAAAACTGCTGCAGTTGTTCCCATATACAAGAAAGGAAGCAGAACTGAGCCCAGTAATTACAGAGCAGTATAACTTATGTACTTGTATTTGTTTTAAAATTTTGGAACATATTGTTCACTCTGCTATATCAAAACATCTTGAGTACTATAAATACTATCTGATGAGCAATATGGATTTTGCAGGAAAAGAAGTTGTGAATCTCAACTAATTACCACAGTCAATGACTTTGCAGAGTGTCTTAACCAGAGGGGACAATGTGACATATGTATAGTACTGCTGGACTTCAGTAAAGCTTTTGATAGAGTTCCGCACTCTCTCCTATTCCATAAGTTGTCTCACTACGGAATCAATGGAACACTTCTTTCCTGGCTAAGATCATTCCTAAATGGCATATCACAGTATGTTATATTAGAAAATCAGAAAAGCCATTCTACTCCAGTTCTATCAGGCGTACCTCAAGGTACTGTGCTTGCACCTTTACTATTCTTACTCTACATCAATGACCTACCTACTTGTGTCCGCAATAAAATTAAGTTATATGCTGATGATGTTTTGTTGTACTCTTTTATATACACTGCAGATGACTGTATTACTTTGCAACAAGATTTGGACATGCTAGCTCAATGGTCACACACTTGGATGATGTCATTCAATGTGAGTTTATAAGAGTGACAAACAAGAGAAATCCCATCTTACATGCTTACTACATTGAGAATACATTAATCAAGGAAGTTTTGTCTGCTACATATCTAGGGGTTACCATTGACAGCAAGCTCACTTGGAATGATCATATTCAAAGAATTGTTAATAAATCAAGCTATCCAAATCGATGCCTTTCTACACAGAAATCTACGTCACTGCCCAAGTCGTGTTAAGTGCAATTGTCAAAAGTATGGTTAGACCTACGTATTGTTGAATACACATCACCTGTTTGGGATCCCACACAACAATTAATATAAACAAAACTGAAGCCATCCAGAAGAGAGCTGCCAGATTCTGTCTAAATAATTTTTCAAGATACTCCAGTGTTTCTAATATGCTGACTACACTAGATTACTACACTACAACAGAGAAGAGTCAGAGCTAAACTCATAATGATGTATAAGATTACTAATGAGTCAATAATGACCACATTAATATCCCTAAAGATTTCTTTATCCCTTGTGACCCTCGATTAAGGAATGGATATTTTCAACAACTAATGATAAACATTGATTCATATAAATTTCCCTTTTCCCCCTCAGTAATAAAGCTTTGAAATCCACTACCCCCCATGTAATTAATTCTCTATCCTTGAATCAGTTTTGTAATAACTCAAGTAATTATATCTGTGCGTTATAGTATTGTGTGATTTCTGCACAGTAAAACAAATAAATAAGAGATACTCTTCAAACAAGACATACACTAACAGGACTATATATACAAAGTTTACAAACAGTATTCCTTTGAAAGAGTACAGGTGAATTTACCCACTACCCCCAGTGTACTCTCTGAATGCACCGTATACTCTTGCAAAAATGCTGAAATAATGAATGATCCCTAACTAACGCTTCTTCTTCAACATGACATGCATCACAAGCTTATAGTTGCCCACAACTGACAACTTTGATAGTGAAACATAGAAGAGTCTGAAGAGACCAATGTAGTTTGGTTGGCAGAAGTTCAATTGTGTTTATTTATTATTGCATGTATGCATATAGTATGTTGCCATTCCAGAAGTTCTGATGTGCCTTGAGTTGGTGCACAAATATTTATTCTAGCTTTGTGATTTTTACTTTATCCCCAGTCTAATCCCAACTACACCTATTATAAGACCTCTCATCTGGCATGCACTCCTATACTATACTAGCTTACTTCCCTTAATACATGCTTCTACATACAATCTGTACTAGAGTTACCCAATACTCTCCATTGAATACAATAAGCAGCGATAGCATTTGCATGTATGCATACACACTTCATTTCTGCCATGAAAACACAATTTTGTTCCGTTTATTAAGCATTACAAACCTTAGGTATTGTAATAACAAAATATAACCATTTTTCTTAAGCACCATGCTTAATCCAGTCACCATACTAAAGCAAACATTAAACATAGAATGTATATATATATATATATACTTATAGGTAATTTACAAAGAATTCAAATAAAATACAAATAAAATAGCACAAAAAGGTGTAGCTATGGCTCTGCTGGCCAAAATATATCATCTAGCTATTGAATAAAGTACACATACCAGTAATTTCTATACGGCTTATCATATTGGATCATTTGATATGCTTAATTTATACATGAAGAAACTTTTACTTTTCATGAATGAAAAAAACAAATTACAGTACAAGAATTGCATATAGGATGTACTCAGCTATAAAAGTGCATTTGCAGCTTTAATCACAAACAGTTATAATTAGCTATGCAAGAATATAGATTATATGTCAGCAGGATCAGTGCATAATTCCAGTCCATAACCAGGATGGCGAAAAATGAAATGAAAATCCTCCGGATCTTCCTTCGAATATTTCTCCACAATCACGAACTTGTCAGTTTTGCCATATTTGAGAGCATACTCTATACATTCACTGAGATGAAAAACAGTAGAACCTTTTGTAATAAAAGTTGACAACTTATCATCAAACTGTAGGTAGAAAAAGAAAATGCTGTGCCTTGTACTCATCTCCTTGCTGTAAACGCCATGTATACAACAGATAAAAAAATCTAGCTTAAGAAACTGAAAACTATACTTTTGTTGAATATTATAATAGCCATGCACTGCACTGTAATGGCTGTACCTCTTTACTATAATATGCATCTGGTTTCTCATGATTTTTCCCTGTCAATATTGTACTTTGTAGTACTTATATCTACAGCTGTATAATATTATTAAGTACGGTAGTGCTGCATATTAGGGATCACATAGGTTTACACCTTCTCACAAAAATATCGCCAGCCTCATAATATGTTTATGGTGCCTTGCAGTGTTGGTTAGGTATAAGCAAGCCCAAAAATGCCTTCAGTACAACTTAAATGCTTCCAATTAGTTGCTAATTTTTTTTTTTATTCAGTGGAATTTTCTACTGACTGACTTATGTACTAAAAGTATTCAGACAAGCATAACTCAACTCAAGCTAAAGTTAGGGTCTCCATTGCTAGATATGTTACTTCAGCTAGACATGTGCCTTTTGGCATACCCAGTACATACAATGCATGCATCATGGACTTACCTTTGTCCTCCTTTGTGTCCCATTTAGTTTTGCTGACAGTGAAAGGTGCAAAATCATGGTAGTGTGATGGAATCATCTGCATTATCCATAAGGACCGGGTAGATTGCAGAGGCATTTCTCATAGTGTTCTTCATTTGTAACACTGGGGCGGATCCGGGAGCTGGCAAGGGGAGGGGCACAAACAGGCTAAGTTGTAGGTGGTTGTGGAGAGCCAGATTCTCTTGTTAGTTGCTGCATTTTTGAAGCAGCAAATAATCACCTCTTAGCGTAGTGTCTCACTATTGATTTTTGCCATTTCAGATGGTTGTGAAGTCTTAAAAGCTGTTTTAAGGTTCTGAATGTCTTAGACAACAGCAACATGATAATATTTTTAGAGGTGCTTAGTACGGAAGGTTCTGGGTGACTATTTCACAGTTAGCTTGACTTTTATTTTCAGTAATAAAATGTGCATATTTTCATGAATTTTATAAACTGATCTTGGCCTGACATAAAGTTTAGTATTTTAATCAGAAGTAATGCTGGCTCGGGGGGCATTTGCCCTAAATGTGCCATCCTGGATCCGCCATTGTAATGGCCTGAACATAGCTGAAAATGAAGCATAATGGCCACTCTTCACCTTTCAGTAACCGAGCACATTCAGATGAGAACATTAATTCTAGTGCCATTTTTTTCTTTTGATGCAGTGAGCCAGCCATAATTATGTCACAAAAAAGTAAACAGGAATCTTAAGTTTGGTTGTCATGGTGAAACAAGGGAGGTTGCCTACATCTGAAGATATACTAGTGGACCCCTACATCAGTCATAGGTATAGACTAAAGTAGGACTGCTAACTCAATTTTGTAAGCACATGTGCCAAAGTAGTTTCACATGAGAACGAAGCATGAACTTCCAGGCTTGATTTTTAGTGGGGTTTTACTTAAAGAAAATTGGAGACCTGTTTGAGTTTGATGAGGTGTATGTGTCTGAAATGCACCTTGCATGCAAACTATGCAAAAGCTAATGATACACCTCCAAGAAATTGAAACTTATGCATACAGTACCAAAGTACGAGAATAACTGACTGTTATATTAGAGCATTTGACTGCTCTATTAGAGTATTTCAATCTTTAGTTGAGTGTGGTCATGTAATTGAAAATGAATGTTTTACATTTTGTAATTTTTTTCCATTGTAATGAACATAATAATAATAATACTCCTGGTTAACAGTAGTACGTTACAATCTAAACTTGCAGCTATATTAGTGGACATTTAAATCCTGCATACAACAATTAAATCTCCACTAGTATAGGTGCAAGTGTAGATGATCTCTCTTGTTCTTTGCCTTTTATTCCTATTATACTCTAATATAAATTAAAATTCCTTATATTAGTTTGTTTGTTAATTAACCTGCCATTTTGCTTTCTTTTCAGCTTTGTTCTGTCTGTTACACAGCATTACAAATGAAAAAGCACCTCTGCAATCAATCCAGCAAGTTGCGTGATTTCATTTTTGGGCCTAAAGTATGCAATCAGACTAACTACTGATGATGTAAGCGCTGGAGTACATTCTTCCATGAAAATACTCCAAGCCTCAATAGGCTCAATACATTTTGACCTTTTTTTAAAATTATGTGGTTGTGTAACCATACCGTATATTCCAATAAACACCGTAGTGTTGAATATACCAAAGCCTGCCTTACACACTGGTGGTGGTCTGGGATTAATCTGTCAAGGCAATTTTGTGTAGTGAAGCGATAAAATTAATTGTTTTTTGGGCCTCTCAGAAGGGCCTCTCAGTAGTCACTACAGAAATTATGAGTAATTCTTGTGACAGCCAGCTGCACTGCATGGAGCCATGTTACCACAAACCAAGTAGTGTACAATGTTACAGTATAGGCATGCAGTAACAAGTACAATAGTAACCAACCCTTGAAAAATACTGCAGTGCGGTACTATTTTAACCTTTTAGCTTTTGATATGACTGTGGCACGATTTGAGTAAATACAGCATTAATTTATGCCATCCATTGTATATAAATACACACACGTACTCACCATTTTCTTCTTATCTTTTCCAGCTGGAGCTATCCATACAGTGTATGAGCCATCATTTTCTTCAATTTTCAAATAACTGTTTGTGTATGAATTATAAAGATAAACCTTGTTATTCTTTCTCTTTCCAACTGTCTCAAACAAAACTGCAACAAAAAAATATATTTGAAAACCTGTAACTGCATGAAGACATAAAGCCCTATATGTAGCTCTGTATAATAGCATATATGAAAATCTTATTATAAAAACAAGTGTATGGAAAATTTTGAAAAATCCCTAACTTTTTCTCATGCTTGCTTTGGAACATAGCTAGTTATCATTAGTATAAACCATACATACATATCATATTAAAGATGGCATTGGACATATATATTATATCATCGATTGCATACCCCAAAATAACTAATTACTGACAAGCAAAAGGTCTTTACAGAGCTGTAGATTTTGACAACATTGTGTGAAGAATGCATCTCCTCACTTCAACTCTTAAGATGGGTAGTGAAAAAATTGTAGGCAGTTTCTGTTTCATTTTTACTGCATGTAGGTGTGCATAAAGCCACTAACATGAATCAACACCTATATGTATGTGTAGAAGTAACACAAAGACAAGAAAAGCATCCATGATGTTAAGCTACATCTCTGTAAATCTCTGTAACTGCAAAAAAAAATCATACCTGTAGCAATAGGCAAGCTGAAAATGGGTGTAGCCTAAAATGGTAAGGTATAAAATATTGAGGCTAAAAGTGGTGGCCTGCAATGATGTTAATGAGGGGTGTGATCATTTAGACAATAACATGATAGCAGTCATATATTCTGGTTACCACCTTTAATTTCACAACTATTCACACCTTGGCTGTTTGGCACAGGTGTAATGCACTTCTTTTTGTATTTGCAAAGCAAACCCTGAAGCCAGTCATGCATGGGCTGGCATCAGGGTATGCATTTACTTTGCTTAAATTTCTATAATAGAACCTCTATTATATCCAAACACTAATTAGGGGGATGCATGGTGTTTGTATAATTGAAAGGTGCATACAGAAGATCTTTGCTCAATTACTCTATTATAATGGGCATTAAAGATTTAAGACTACCTAGAATGCAATTATTTCAATAGGAGAACTTGGATATGTATTTGAATCACTACTAAACCTGACCATAAATATAATTGACATTTAGAACTTAAAGAGAACTAAGCATGTATTGGAAATTGTTCATACTAGCCATCCATGAAAACATGAATCTAGTAATTTGAAGTTAAAATCTGTCAGTGGCTTATATATATAACTAACTACCAAATCTGGAACCACTTTGGGATATATGCAAGAAAATAATAATTTGGTATATTGTTGTTTTTATTTATGCTTATGCTATTTATGATTTTTATGATTGTCTTCTTGAATGTTCTATTGGGCCACATAAACATTATTAGTTTCTCATCCCCACCCTTTTATTACTGCATCAAGGATTTTTTTTAAGCTGCTGGTAGCTGAATGCAACCATCCAGCACCTTCTAAAGTTAGTAACTAAGTAGAACAGTCCATGCAAGGACATTAATTTTCATTTAGGTTATGTAAGCCATATTACATCCCAGTGCGTGGGAGTATCAAAGCGCCGCGCTGGGTTATGACTACCATACAGCTAGACAGAGCGGCGCTGCTACCGTACGATATATTTGGGTGATAACTAACTTAGCACCCTGTTGCGGAGCCACACAGCCTCTTTCGTGACATCATAATAACCGCGCGGAATGGCATTGTTTACCAATGGAACAAAGATCCAAATAAGGAAATATTGATACAAAACACACCAATACAGCACTTAAAAACTTACAAGAAAACTGTTAATCCTTTACACAATAACACTACAAGCATAGATAGTAGAGGCGTGTAACTATCTATGCTACAAGTTACCAATACGATAGTTTAACAAATGTCAAGAATAGTCCGTGACGATTTTCGCTCCAGCAATCACTCCCAACGGTCACTATGGTGAAGAACTAACTTCCTCTAGCTTCATCGTTCTATCTCGGACTATGGTAGCCACTTGTTGGTCTTTATTTTTCTCTTGCACTCCACGCAACACCATGTACCATACCAACTTCTGACCGCGAAGGAGAATCGTATCTGGAACCGCTGCTTCATAACACCGCCCTTCGCTACAGTTTGTAGGCAGTATGTAAGGTCTCTCTTGTAGCTATGAAGTAGAATGTCCACACAATTCGGATGAAATCTTGAGCACAGTGACAGGAACTCAAACCGGACATATCAAAACTTTGAGTGCAAAGCACAGTCTTTCCTATGGAATAGTGATGGGATGGCTGAGATGTAAATTGAGCTTCTCTTTGTTGAGGTCTACAATTATGTGCATTCGTGGTGCCAGGTCCAGTTTGCGCTGTCCCATTGCTGAGGCACCGATTGCCGTGCAGGTCGCTGAGGCCCATATGTAAGATAATTTGTTTTTGTTTATTATGTACTGTTTTATCTTATGTCATTAATTTATATTAAAAAAAAACATACATGAAAAAAAAAAAAAAAAAACTTGTGTAAGATATTCCGGATTTCCGAATGGGTTACGCCCGTTTCGTATAAAATAACACCGTCCTCTAAACAAGGCGCCATAACTTCCGCGTACTTTGGTTGACGGACACGAAGTTTGGTTTATCAAATTCCTTGATGAAAGGCGATTCGATTCATGTGTAAGTTTTTGTGTAGTAACGAAGGGGAAGCTAGAAAGGAGCCTTGTACCGAAAAATTTACGTGTTCAGAATGCCCGTAAAAACACGTGTTTTTAAACATATTTCTATAACCTAACCTGTTTAACAATTTGTACGGTCGGAGTCTTATTAAGCATCCTTCGCTGCGTAGAATGATACCAAATTTAGCGAATTTGGTTTAGGATAACAACTTGTAAATTGGGATTTTCCCAGCGAGATAATTAAATTTTCCAATAGGTTAATGTATGGAGTGTGTATTATGTCATCATCAGCAGTAAATAACTGTCGCTATGGCAACATTTTCCCATTTGTACGGTCGGAATTGGATAGAGAAATTCAAGGGCTTTCTTTTATTGTATGGTGTGCTGTAGAAATTTTGTGAGTTAAAGGTTGTAAATTAGTGTTTTTGCGTGTAGTGTAAAATACATGTATTTTGTATTGGACAACAAATGACAAGGAATGATGAGATTTTATGATCAGCCTGTTTTACCAAGTTGAGGTTTCAAAAAGGATATTAAACAGATTTTAGATTTATTTAATGCATAATTCTTAATTTTTAAAGGTTTAACCCAGTGTTTGAAAACTTTTAATGTTGACCACCTGAAAATGCTTGATTTGACAAATCCCATACATATGTTTTGATATGAACTTAATTTACTATCCGTAAACTTCTGCACACTCCCGCGCACTGGGATATAAAATAGTTATATCCCGTATACTCGGATGATATCATTGTTATTACACTCGTCCTCGGCTCCGCCTCGGACTTGTGTAATGACAATGATATCACCCTCGTACCGGGATATAACTATAACTAATTCAGCTTTCTAAAATAAATATCATGATAAAGTAATTGCTGATATCAAGAGTTTATAATGGGAGGGCTAATGCGCGCATTAGATAATATAGGTGCATTTGAATGTTGGAGGATGACAAACCAATAATTAAGTTTGTGTGGCCTATTAGTAACTGTCTTATTAGAGCATCTTGGTCAAGATTTTATTTGGCTTTTGTCGCTATAACAACTTGGTTGTTACTTTGATTTACTTGCAACCACAAAAATGGTTTATTTAAGCTGTGATGAACAGACTATAAACAAATCAGTTTTCAACTTGGTTTGTCCTTTACGCATGGCAGGCATTTAAGATCATACTTGCATGTTACAAATGGTATACAGTACTAAACAATTGCCCACTTCATGGCTTGAGCCATACATCAATTAACCACAGTTTGTGAGACTTACTCTTTTTCTTGTTTGACTTCTTTTTCATGGACTTGAAGTGAATAGGCTTCTTAGTACGTCTTAAGGCAAACTGCACTGTCTTCTCCTTTGAAAGCTTTTTCATCATGACATAACAACGACTGAAGATATGATCATCATCATCTGGTAGACTCAAGCACTATTAAAAATATAAGGAAGAATTTGAATTGACAGGAACAAAAGCTGTTCTTATCCATGATATCAAAACCTCTGGCCTGATGTTATAGAGTTAATTCAATTGTATAGCAGTATATATAATGCTTATGATAACAGTGCTTAATTGCAAAGGCCATGAATCTCATATATTTCTTGCAAAAACTATCATTGATAATTAATTACTATCCTACAGCCTTCTCAGCATCTTGTTATTAAAACTCCATTTAATTCAACCAGATCATTGAATTGTGACTATAGAACCCCAAACAGTATGCATTCCAGGCAGCACCTATATATTAGCCACACAACCTGCAATTCATCATGCATTCATCAGCCCTGCATGTGCCCCCCTCCTTCATCCCTTTCAAAAAAAATTGCATACAAGATCAAGATACTCTAATAGAGCAGTCAATAACTCTAATAAAGCAGTCACAGTGTTCATGAGGCAGTGTAGCACTGTAGCTTAACTATGAAGCTATGAATAAGGATCTTTATATACTTTATAGTATATACATTTGGTAAAGGACAGTAATTTGCTGTGACCTTTTTTTTTTTTTTTTTTTTTGCAGTGCATCCTCCCCTTTCCAAACTCTGGATACGCCTCCAATACTTAACAGTGCTTTCTCGTATCTACAAGGGTTCATAATTGGCATCAATTATTACGTACTACTGTCTCATTATAGAGGGACCCGTGGGAAGGATAAAATGAGTGCAGGGTACATATCAAAATCTTTGTACAATAAAGTTCCATTGACCTCAAAATATTCATCATAATGACTTGGTGGTATTGGATGAAAGGAATGATGTATCATAGCTCAATTTTTGACTGACTAATATGCAAGATCAACGGACCCAGGAACCAAGGGCCACGCCATGCAAGATTTTACTGTACTTATGTATTCCAATGCACATACAAAAAACAAATCATGAGTGGTGAGATAAGTCACTAGCACTACAATAAAAAGTGTATTGTGTGTATGTGATATGCTCTAAATGTGTTGTACATAGTGTGCACTCCAGTGACATATGTGGTGTGTAGGAGATGATATATAGTTCACATTTGCCTCATTAAATAGCAAATGTGAACTATCATCTCCTACACATCATATACCCCACCTAGTACATTTTATGCATATCACATTTAGAGCTCATCACATATACACAAATATGGATTTTATTGTAGTGTAGTGACTAACAATTAGAAAGAAGTTGGAATAGCATGTACCTGTATGTTGATCATGGCAATAAGCTTCGGAAAACAGTAACTATTTTCACAACTTAACTACCAAGATTTATATACAAGCTGTATAGCTAGCTAATAGAGAGTCCACATAAATGTACATGCTTGCATGTATGATGCTAACAAGAAAGTGTACCCTATACTGTCACTAAAAATTCTGGCTATGAATAAAGGTCATAACTTAGTGATTTCAAAGTCAGCTAGTTCTCGTTTCATGTGATTTGGTGATTTAAAATATAATGTATGGTATAACATGTTTTCAAACTAAATCTATGAAGAATTTCCAGGGGCGGATCCAGGGGGCCAGTGTCCCCCCTCAGAATTTTTTATAGTGTTGCTCATTGAACATAGCTAGGCACCTTAGACATAATTCAAACATCTTTAATGCAGTTTGTACAACTATGTGTAATATAATAAATGTGTCTGTAGCGAATTGTTACCCATATTGAAAGGGAACTATGTGGGATAGAGCACCCTCTACGTTTAGAACGAGATACTCTAATAGAACAGTCATTTACTCTAATAAAAACAGTCAAGAGTAACATAATTATAAAACACTGTTTGTTGTTTTAAACAACTAAAACACCTGTTCTAAACTGAGTAAATGACTCTATCCACTCCCTAGTGACTATAGAAATTCTCTGGAGATGCAGCTGCACACCAAATGCCAGGATTAACTATATGCTTAAATTTTTGTGATGCTTGTGCAGGGGACCTTATGCTAATTCTAAAAATTTCAACTTAATTTCAGCCAAAATGAGCACCAAAATCATTCTCATAGTCAATTTTTCAAAATTCCTTATAGACTTTATAGCTACTACAGCTCAGTAGCATTCATGCTTCCAGCAATGAAATTTCATAAGCATTTACAAATTTTAGTCAAAATTATCTCACAATGTTACTGTAAGTTTTCAAAATTTCATTAGAGAGCAGTTTGAACTAATTCTGCATGGTTTTTTTAAAACTCAGTATCTTCCAGCATTTGAACTATCAACAAACTTCAGTCCAATTTCAGAATGTAAATTTTCTTAGGGAGCAGCCTAGGCCTTTACATTAATTCTGGTTTTTAACTCAGTAGCTAAGTGTTTGAACTATCAACAAATTTCAGTCAAAATTGTCACCAAATTTAATCTCAGAATATTAATTTTTCAAAATTTCCCTTAGGGAACAGCCTAGGCCTTTACACTAATTCTGGTTTTTAACTCAGTAGCTAAGTGTTTGAACTATCAACAAATTTCAGTCAAAATTGTCACCAAATTCAATCTCAGAACGTTAAATTTTCAAAATTTCCTGGGGGGCATGCCCCCAGACCCCCTAGAGGGCTCATGTTTCGCATTTCACTTTGGAGGAACTTCTACCTGTGAGCCCCCCCCCCCAGCAAAATCCTGGATCCGCCCCTGATTTCATACCATCAACCAGATTGGGGAGATTTCAACATACGTTGGACCACTGACTGACTGACTGCATGTTGCATGTACTAGAGCTAGATCAGGCCCAAGAAGCCGGCGCGCCACATCTTGAGTATATTAACAGGAAGAAAGAAAACGCAATTTTCACACCTATGTAGCTCTGTGATCCCTTATCCGATTGGAACCAAAGTTGCTACAGACGTGCCAGCCAGTTATGGGAGTCTACATACCACATTTGAAGAAAATCGGTCCAGCCATTTCCGAGATACGAGCGAACAAAATTTCGTTTTAATTTCTTCGTTTTTTTCTTCTTCTACTTCTTCATTTCGCACACTTCGCAAAATCCGCCATAAAACACAAATGCGTGCTCCAATCGGGCTGAAAGTTGGCACACTTGAAGGGCTCATTAAGGCGGATCTCAATACCAACTTTGGTAGGAATCCGATGGACATTCACCGGGGTATGATCGATTATTCGCGTAAAATAAGATCGAAGGTCTGTCACGCCCACAGGGTAAACCCCTTGAAGAAATGAGTTGAAAATTGCTATGTAGATGGAGTAACCATCGTAGGAGTGCCTTTTTGTGGTTTGAAGAGAATCGAGATAAAGACCATGGAGATATGACACAAAACCCAACCTGTGTCACAATTACGCAATCGATTTTTATGAATAAAAAACTATTAGTTTTCACGCCTACCAGGCAAACCGCTTAAAGCAATGAGCTGAAAATCGGTGTGTAGCTGAAATAATCATCATAGAAAGTCCTTGCAGTAGTACAGAAGAATGGGATTACAAACCACTGAGTCATGATTCGAAAGCCAACTACGTGTTGCAAATGCAAGATCGAGATACTCTAATAGAACAGCCACCCTAATAGAGCATTCGGCTACGTTTATAACTTACTCCATCAAAGAATTATATTACATTGCAAGTTATTCTGTAGGGAATTCAGCTACAACCAGTTAATCTGATAGACAATTCAGCTACAGGCAAGTCACCCTGTAGAGAGTTCACCTAGAAACAAATCACCCTGTAGAGAGATCAGCTAGAAGAAGTCACCTTGTAGAGAGTTAAGTTACAAATAAACCATCACGTAGAGAGTTCAGCTGCAAAGAAATCACCCTGTAGAGCATTTAAATCACCCTGCAGAGAGTTCGGCTGCAAACAGTTCACCCTGTAGAGAGATCAGCTAGAAGAAGTTACCTTGTAGAGCGCTCAGCTACAAAGAAACCATCATGTAGATAGGTCAGCTGCAAACAAATCACTCTGTAGAGAGATCATCTACAAAAAGATCATCCTGTAGAGAGTTCGGCTAGAAGAAGTCACCTTGTAGAGAGTTCAGCTACAAAGAAACCACCATGTAGAGAGTTCAGCTGCAAACAAAACATCCTGTAGAGAAATCAGTTGCAAACAAATTGCTCTGTAGAAAGATCAGCTAGAAGGAGTTACCTTGTAGAGAGTTCAACTACAAAGAAACTATCATGTAGAGAGATCAGCTACAAACAATTCACCCTGTAGAGAGTTTCAGCTACGAAAAGATCACTCTGTAGAGAGTTCAACTAGAAGAAGTCACCTTGTAGAGAGCTCAACTAGAAGAAGTCACCTTGTAGAGAGCTCAGCTACAAGAAATCACCATGTAGAGAGTTCAGCTGCAACCAAATTACCTTGTGGAGAATTCAGCTACAAACAAATCGCCCTGTAGAAAGATCAGCTAGAAGAAGTTACCTTTTAGAGAATTCAGCTACAAATAAACCATCATGTAGAGAGTTCGGCTACAAACAAGTCATTCTGTATAGAGATCAGCTAGAAGAAGTTACCTTGTAGAGAGTTCAGCTACAAACAATTCACCCTGTACAGAGATCAGTTTAAAGAAGTTCTTTGTAGAGAGTTCAGCTACAAACAAATCACCCTGTAGAAAGATCAGCTAGAAGAAGTCACCTTGTAGAGAGTTCAGTTGCAAAGAAACCACCATGTAGAGAGTTCAGCTACAAACAAATCACTCTGTAGAGAGATCAGCTAGAAGAGGTCACTTGTAGAGAGCTCAGCTACAAACAATTCACCCTGTACAGAGATCAGCTAAAGAAGTTACCTTGTAGAGAGTTCAGCTGCAAAGAAACCATCATGTAGAGAGTTCAACTATAAACAAATCACCTTGTAGAAAGATCAGCTAGAAGAAGTCACCTTGTAGAGAGTTCAGTTACAAAGAAACCACCATGTAGAGAGTTCAGCTACAAACTAGTGACCCTGTAGAGACATCAGCTAGAAGAAGTTACTTTAATTGTAGAGAGTTCAGCTACAAAGAAACGATCATGTAGAGAGCTCAACTACAAACAAGTGACCCTGTAGAGACATCAGCTAGAAGAAGTTACCTTGTAGAGAGTTCAGCTGCAAAGAAACCATCATGTAGAGAGTTCAGCTACAGTACAAACAAATCCTGTAGAAATATCAGCTAGAAGAAGCCACCCTGTAGAGAGTTCAGTTGCCACCATGTAGAGAGTTCAGCTGACCCTGTAGAGACATCAACTAGAAGAAGTTACTTTGTAGAGAGTTCAGCTACAAAGAAACCATCATGTAGAGAGTTCAACTACAAACAAGTGACCCTGTTGAGACATCAGCTAGAAGAAGTTACCTTGTAGAGAGTTCAGCTGCGAAGAAACCAGAGTTCTGTAATAAATATAATATGTATTATAGATATATATATATATAATTTGTACATTTACTGATAAAATCAGAAATATTTAAAGTATTTAACATCTGCTTCATCTTTTCTTCCTGTGGTAAAGAAAAGAAAATCCCCAAAGCCGGCCTATGGCCGGCTTTGGGGTATACAAACACAAAAAGAAGAGAAATCTAATCAAAAACAGCTAAGCTGTAAAAAAAGGTGCGGCCCCAAAAAGGCCATGGTGAAAAAAGATATGAAATCCAAGGTGGCGGCCAAGAAATGGCTGTGATGGTAGGTTAATGGTAAAAACTTTAATAACAACAATTCAGGTGAATTTTGTCTTGGCTAGATAGGATTTAGCTAGCTTATATATGCCCACAGATACAGCTGGGCTGAGGACTTACTTCATATATGCACAATGAAGTCAAATTAGTTCCAACTGGTATTCCCCCATATATCATGATAGTAAGGTTCCTGTGTTGAATAATTGTATAAGAATCTTCACACTTGCATGGACCGTAAGATTTGCAGGGTACACCCACAGACAAAGTCACGGGTAAATTAACAATGGCTGCAGGAAGTTCTGTAGGAATCAACTTGACAGGCCTAATGGCTGCTGCGAGGGCTGCTGTATCAGTTTGATCCGAGGACTCGTCCGAGGATTCATCTGTGCTCTGACAAACATCGGATTCATCTGTGCCATTCTGGGGATCGCTAACAAAGCCTCCTTGCTCACGTTGTACGTAGCCATTCATGTAACTGTATATTTCCTCCAAACCCTCTCGGGCTTCTTCACTATGTAGCCATCGTCTGAAAAAGTCAGGATTGCTGGCCATAAAGCACGAGATGAAGCCGGACGCTCAGTAGCTACAATTCAGTTCGATCAACAGACACACCCAATTTCGATCAACAGACACACCCACAATATCAATTCCTGGTGGGGACTATTCTACGGAACGGAACGGAACGGAACGGAATGATGGACTAAACCACGGAACGGAACGCTTTCTCAAACTGAAGCTTGCAACTTACCATTGCTGAAACTTCCCTTATAAGTTAGCAGTGGCATCTCCAGTGGGTGGTTAAACATAAGATAAAAGAATTAACGGATCAATTGTGGGTTTTTGTTGGTTGTCATTAGTAACGAAGTATTATTGTGGGATGAGCTGTATCAGTGATGTTCATCCATACGGAAGGGAACTTTATGTGAGCTGTTTTTCTTATTTAGACTTTACAAAACAGTCTGGGCCGGTCTTTCAAGTCATAAGTCAGTGTATAAATAAAGCAAGCAGGAAGATACTGGTAACAGGAAAGAGCCAGCTGAATTAAAACTTGAAGAATTTTGTGCAGTGTGTGAGGAGCAAATATTTTGGCAGACCGCAAGGAGGGTATTTTCTGCAAACATCACTGAAGTGTATGCATGGAGTTATTTATATATTAACAGCTGGTGCAGTGGACTAATGCCGTATTCAATAGTGAGCTGATTTTATCTGTTGCACAATTCAAGGATGTGTCTGACTGCTAGCCTTGAATCAGGCTAAATGTCAAAACTCCAAGATCAGCCAAATCTCTATTATAAGCCGCATGTGAAACCATGCCCGTAGCCACCAGGCAAACGTGATTTGGACCAGGATGTGTGTGTAATTTCAATGTATCTAGTCAGACCTGAAATGGAACACTTACATTAATTACATACCACCTAAGAATCCTAGGATTTCTTAAGTGTAACATTTCACATGCTTCACTTCAAACAAAACAGGTTAAATTTGTTCGTCTATTTTCAAGTGATTCCCAGTCCAGCTGGTCTATGAAATTACAATGGGATCACATGTATTTGTTACTGTGCGGGCTGTCCTGTGTTGGATCTACTCTAGAGTTGAGATTTCAAGGTAGACTCACTGCCAATTTACTGACACTAGTACTGTTGTAGCATGTTTAAGTGGAGGACAAATGAAATAGTAATGCTAGATTATTTATGTATACAAATTTTTCATAATGAAATTGATATCCCATTTTGATTTGTACTTCCACTTTGCAACATATTCAAGAGCAAGAAGCTACCACACTTAATCTCCAACCACTGTCATTAATTAACCAAGATCTCACTAGTCTGTAATTCACCTTACTGTAGTGATTTTATTGATTCATCTGTATGCTTTCTTCATTTCCTTTGAAGTTGTACCAACCAAGAGTTCATAATAAGGTGGAGAGTGTCTAACTTGAATGCATTCACCAAACACCCTGCTTAAAGTAACACCTCGGCCTTATTTCAGAACAAAGGCTTTACCTTCTTCAGCAACTCTAATCAACAGTTTTCTATCCCCCAGTAAAGGTGTTGATTTGATGAAAGGTAAATTTCAACTTAATTTCAGCCAAAATGAGCACCAAAATCATTCTCATAGTCAATTTTTCAAAATTCCTTATAGACTTTATAGCTACTACAGCTCAGTAGCATTCATGCTTCCAGCAATGAAATTTCATAAGCATTTACAAATTTTAGTCAAAATTATCTCACAATGTTACTGTAAGTTTTCAAAATTTCATTAGAGAGCAGTTTGAACTAATTCTGCATGGTTTTTTTAAAACTCAGTATCTTCCAGCATTTGAACTATCAACAAACTTCAGTCCAATTTCAGAATGTAAATTTTCTTAGGGAGCAGCCTAGGCCTTTACATTAATTCTGGTTTTTAACTCAGTAGCTAAGTGTTTGAACTATCAACAAATTTCAGTCAAAATTGTCACCAAATTTAATCTCAGAATATTAATTTTTCAAAATTTCCCTTAGGGAACAGCCTAGGCCTTTACACTAATTCTGGTTTTTAACTCAGTAGCTAAGTGTTTGAACTATCAACAAATTTCAGTCAAAATTGTCACCAAATTCAATCTCAGAACGTTAAATTTTCAAAATTTCCTGGGGGGCATGCCCCCAGACCCCCTAGAGGGCTCATGTTTCGCATTTCACTTTGGAGGAACTTCTACCTGTGAGCCCCCCCCCCCCCCCCCCCCCCCCAGCAAAATCCTGGATCCGCCCCTGATTTCATACCATCAACCAGATTGGGGAGATTTCAACATACGTTGGACCACTGACTGACTGACTGCATGTTGCATGTACTAGAGCTAGATCAGGCCCAAGAAGCCGGCGCGCCACATCTTGAGTATATTAACAGGAAGAAAGAAAACGCAATTTTCACACCTATGTAGCTCTGTGATCCCTTATCCGATTGGAACCAAAGTTGCTACAGACGTGCCAGCCAGTTATGGGAGTCTACATACCACATTTGAAGAAAATCGGTCCAGCCATTTCCGAGATACGAGCGAACAAAATTTCGTTTTAATTTCTTCGTTTTTTTCTTCTTCTACTTCTTCATTTCGCACACTTCGCAAAATCCGCCATAAAACACAAATGCGTGCTCCAATCGGGCTGAAAGTTGGCACACTTGAAGGGCTCATTAAGGCGGATCTCAATACCAACTTTGGTAGGAATCCGATGGACATTCACCGGGGTATGATCGATTATTCGCGTAAAATAAGATCGAAGGTCTGTCACGCCCACAGGGTAAACCCCTTGAAGAAATGAGTTGAAAATTGCTATGTAGATGGAGTAACCATCGTAGGAGTGCCTTTTTGTGGTTTGAAGAGAATCGAGATAAAGACCATGGAGATATGACACAAAACCCAACCTGTGTCACAATTACGCAATCGATTTTTATGAATAAAAAACTATTAGTTTTCACGCCTACCAGGCAAACCGCTTAAAGCAATGAGCTGAAAATCGGTGTGTAGCTGAAATAATCATCATAGAAAGTCCTTGCAGTAGTACAGAAGAATGGGATTACAAACCACTGAGTCATGATTCGAAAGCCAACTACGTGTTGCAAATGCAAGATCGAGATACTCTAATAGAACAGCCACCCTAATAGAGCATTCGGCTACGTTTATAACTTACTCCATCAAAGAATTATATTACATTGCAAGTTATTCTGTAGGGAATTCAGCTACAACCAGTTAATCTGATAGACAATTCAGCTACAGGCAAGTCACCCTGTAGAGAGTTCACCTAGAAACAAATCACCCTGTAGAGAGATCAGCTAGAAGAAGTCACCTTGTAGAGAGTTAAGTTACAAATAAACCATCACGTAGAGAGTTCAGCTGCAAAGAAATCACCCTGTAGAGCATTTAAATCACCCTGCAGAGAGTTCGGCTGCAAACAGTTCACCCTGTAGAGAGATCAGCTAGAAGAAGTTACCTTGTAGAGCGCTCAGCTACAAAGAAACCATCATGTAGATAGGTCAGCTGCAAACAAATCACTCTGTAGAGAGATCATCTACAAAAAGATCATCCTGTAGAGAGTTCGGCTAGAAGAAGTCACCTTGTAGAGAGTTCAGCTACAAAGAAACCACCATGTAGAGAGTTCAGCTGCAAACAAAACATCCTGTAGAGAAATCAGTTGCAAACAAATTGCTCTGTAGAAAGATCAGCTAGAAGGAGTTACCTTGTAGAGAGTTCAACTACAAAGAAACTATCATGTAGAGAGATCAGCTACAAACAATTCACCCTGTAGAGAGTTTCAGCTACGAAAAGATCACTCTGTAGAGAGTTCAACTAGAAGAAGTCACCTTGTAGAGAGCTCAACTAGAAGAAGTCACCTTGTAGAGAGCTCAGCTACAAGAAATCACCATGTAGAGAGTTCAGCTGCAACCAAATTACCTTGTGGAGAATTCAGCTACAAACAAATCGCCCTGTAGAAAGATCAGCTAGAAGAAGTTACCTTTTAGAGAATTCAGCTACAAATAAACCATCATGTAGAGAGTTCGGCTACAAACAAGTCATTCTGTATAGAGATCAGCTAGAAGAAGTTACCTTGTAGAGAGTTCAGCTACAAACAATTCACCCTGTACAGAGATCAGTTTAAAGAAGTTCTTTGTAGAGAGTTCAGCTACAAACAAATCACCCTGTAGAAAGATCAGCTAGAAGAAGTCACCTTGTAGAGAGTTCAGTTGCAAAGAAACCACCATGTAGAGAGTTCAGCTACAAACAAATCACTCTGTAGAGAGATCAGCTAGAAGAGGTCACTTGTAGAGAGCTCAGCTACAAACAATTCACCCTGTACAGAGATCAGCTAAAGAAGTTACCTTGTAGAGAGTTCAGCTGCAAAGAAACCATCATGTAGAGAGTTCAACTATAAACAAATCACCTTGTAGAAAGATCAGCTAGAAGAAGTCACCTTGTAGAGAGTTCAGTTACAAAGAAACCACCATGTAGAGAGTTCAGCTACAAACTAGTGACCCTGTAGAGACATCAGCTAGAAGAAGTTACTTTAATTGTAGAGAGTTCAGCTACAAAGAAACGATCATGTAGAGAGCTCAACTACAAACAAGTGACCCTGTAGAGACATCAGCTAGAAGAAGTTACCTTGTAGAGAGTTCAGCTGCAAAGAAACCATCATGTAGAGAGTTCAGCTACAGTACAAACAAATCCTGTAGAAATATCAGCTAGAAGAAGCCACCCTGTAGAGAGTTCAGTTGCCACCATGTAGAGAGTTCAGCTGACCCTGTAGAGACATCAACTAGAAGAAGTTACTTTGTAGAGAGTTCAGCTACAAAGAAACCATCATGTAGAGAGTTCAACTACAAACAAGTGACCCTGTTGAGACATCAGCTAGAAGAAGTTACCTTGTAGAGAGTTCAGCTGCGAAGAAACCAGAGTTCTGTAATAAATATAATATGTATTATAGATATATATATATATATAATTTGTACATTTACTGATAAAATCAGAAATATTTAAAGTATTTAACATCTGCTTCATCTTTTCTTCCTGTGGTAAAGAAAAGAAAATCCCCAAAGCCGGCCTATGGCCGGCTTTGGGGTATACAAACACAAAAAGAAGAGAAATCTAATCAAAAACAGCTAAGCTGTAAAAAAAGGTGCGGCCCCAAAAAGGCCATGGTGAAAAAAGATATGAAATCCAAGGTGGCGGCCAAGAAATGGCTGTGATGGTAGGTTAATGGTAAAAACTTTAATAACAACAATTCAGGTGAATTTTGTCTTGGCTAGATAGGATTTAGCTAGCTTATATATGCCCACAGATACAGCTGGGCTGAGGACTTACTTCATATATGCACAATGAAGTCAAATTAGTTCCAACTGGTATTCCCCCATATATCATGATAGTAAGGTTCCTGTGTTGAATAATTGTATAAGAATCTTCACACTTGCATGGACCGTAAGATTTGCAGGGTACACCCACAGACAAAGTCACGGGTAAATTAACAATGGCTGCAGGAAGTTCTGTAGGAATCAACTTGACAGGCCTAATGGCTGCTGCGAGGGCTGCTGTATCAGTTTGATCCGAGGACTCGTCCGAGGATTCATCTGTGCTCTGACAAACATCGGATTCATCTGTGCCATTCTGGGGATCGCTAACAAAGCCTCCTTGCTCACGTTGTACGTAGCCATTCATGTAACTGTATATTTCCTCCAAACCCTCTCGGGCTTCTTCACTATGTAGCCATCGTCTGAAAAAGTCAGGATTGCTGGCCATAAAGCACGAGATGAAGCCGGACGCTCAGTAGCTACAATTCAGTTCGATCAACAGACACACCCAATTTCGATCAACAGACACACCCACAATATCAATTCCTGGTGGGGACTATTCTACGGAACGGAACGGAACGGAACGGAATGATGGACTAAACCACGGAACGGAACGCTTTCTCAAACTGAAGCTTGCAACTTACCATTGCTGAAACTTCCCTTATAAGTTAGCAGTGGCATCTCCAGTGGGTGGTTAAACATAAGATAAAAGAATTAACGGATCAATTGTGGGTTTTTGTTGGTTGTCATTAGTAACGAAGTATTATTGTGGGATGAGCTGTATCAGTGATGTTCATCCATACGGAAGGGAACTTTATGTGAGCTGTTTTTCTTATTTAGACTTTACAAAACAGTCTGGGCCGGTCTTTCAAGTCATAAGTCAGTGTATAAATAAAGCAAGCAGGAAGATACTGGTAACAGGAAAGAGCCAGCTGAATTAAAACTTGAAGAATTTTGTGCAGTGTGTGAGGAGCAAATATTTTGGCAGACCGCAAGGAGGGTATTTTCTGCAAACATCACTGAAGTGTATGCATGGAGTTATTTATATATTAACAGCTGGTGCAGTGGACTAATGCCGTATTCAATAGTGAGCTGATTTTATCTGTTGCACAATTCAAGGATGTGTCTGACTGCTAGCCTTGAATCAGGCTAAATGTCAAAACTCCAAGATCAGCCAAATCTCTATTATAAGCCGCATGTGAAACCATGCCCGTAGCCACCAGGCAAACGTGATTTGGACCAGGATGTGTGTGTAATTTCAATGTATCTAGTCAGACCTGAAATGGAACACTTACATTAATTACATACCACCTAAGAATCCTAGGATTTCTTAAGTGTAACATTTCACATGCTTCACTTCAAACAAAACAGGTTAAATTTGTTCGTCTATTTTCAAGTGATTCCCAGTCCAGCTGGTCTATGAAATTACAATGGGATCACATGTATTTGTTACTGTGCGGGCTGTCCTGTGTTGGATCTACTCTAGAGTTGAGATTTCAAGGTAGACTCACTGCCAATTTACTGACACTAGTACTGTTGTAGCATGTTTAAGTGGAGGACAAATGAAATAGTAATGCTAGATTATTTATGTATACAAATTTTTCATAATGAAATTGATATCCCATTTTGATTTGTACTTCCACTTTGCAACATATTCAAGAGCAAGAAGCTACCACACTTAATCTCCAACCACTGTCATTAATTAACCAAGATCTCACTAGTCTGTAATTCACCTTACTGTAGTGATTTTATTGATTCATCTGTATGCTTTCTTCATTTCCTTTGAAGTTGTACCAACCAAGAGTTCATAATAAGGTGGAGAGTGTCTAACTTGAATGCATTCACCAAACACCCTGCTTAAAGTAACACCTCGGCCTTATTTCAGAACAAAGGCTTTACCTTCTTCAGCAACTCTAATCAACAGTTTTCTATCCCCCAGTAAAGGTGTTGATTTGATGAAAGGTGAACTTTACACGGGGTGTTTGTACAGGCCATACTGAGAGTTAGACACTCTCCCCCATACAAATCAGTATTACGAACTCTTGGTTGTACAGTATAGGTAAACAAAGATAAGTTTCTCTCCCATCTTATTCTAGGATTTCTATTGACAAGGAAAATTCAATTATTTGTATACAGGCTCAAAATTGAGAAAATATAAAGAAAGTGAATTAATATTATACAGTCAGTTTGCTTTTGGATATTTAATGTCTCCAACCACAACAAAAATTCGATGAATCCATGCATCTCATCACTGGTCGTCTGAACATTCTGAAAGTGATACCTCACTCAATCAACCATATATTCTGTTTATTAGACTGAATAAAGTCATGATTACCTAAACAATCACTTAATTAATGTTTTATAATTATCCTATTCCATTTTCCTGGAGGTTCCACTGATAAAATGCAATTTCAGCAATGATAGCAGCTAGCCAAGCTGCAAGTTGATTCAGAAAGCACTCCATTCTGTAAAATAAACCCCATCCAGAATTCAACTCAGTACTCAGGCTGAGATATCTGACAATAGTCCACTACTCTGTTAATGAATCATTGATGTTCGCACAATATAGCCTCCTTGAGGTATCTGAATGTTTGCTCCTCACACACTGCACAAAATTCCTTTAGATTCTACTTAGACTGAGTTGATTCAGCTTGTCACCATACTTGTTTCCTTTGTAGTGTAGCTATACACATACTGATTTATGCCGATTAGAAAGGCTGGGCCTCAGACTGTACATTCTAAAGTCAAGTAAGTAAAAATAACTCACATACTAGTAAAAAAAAGTCATGCATTAAGTTCCCTACTTGATATATCCGAAAATGAAATCACTGAGTAGGCTATTCCCACAATTAGTACTTCGTTACTAATGACAACCAACAAGAACCCACAATCGATCCTTAAATTCGTTTTATCTTTCTTGGGGTACGTTTGATTACCTGCTGGAAGTGCCACTGATAACTTGTACAGCAATGGTAAGTTGCAAGCTTCAATCTGAGAAAGCATTCCGTTCCGCAGTTTAGTCCATCATTCCGTTCCGTTCCGTAGAATAATCCGAGGGGTCCGCCACGACCTTAAAATCCTGTACGAGATTCCGAATCCCACGAAATTTCAGGCAAGATTCCGGATTCCAAGAAATATTTAAATTACTGAAATCCAATTAACAAAATTAAAATCCTATACTCAAACAATTAATGACACGCTAGCCCTACAGCACTGCGTGGAAAGGTAACAGCTACCTCGAGCTACTCTCTTGGATAGACGATCAGTGCCTCGGACACTCTCCTCGAATCCCGGCGAGCTCAGACAATGCTGCTCAACTTCGTGTTCAACTCGCACCTAAACGAGCACCTAACTCGGCACCTAAACTTCATTAGCTACTCATTGTAGACTTCGCTGTACCTGGGATAGGCTCTGGATTCGCCTTGTGGTTCGGAGACACAACTGCAGACTAGGCAAAACTCGAGACTCGACTATTCAGCAGTTCGACTCTACACTTGTGCTCTGTTGAATCCATAAAAGCTCTTAAACACCTATATAGACACAGTAAGTTTAAAACGAAGTGAAATTAACAGCTCAAGGCAAGTTATAACAGGCCAACAAGCTTATAGCTGCATCTCGAGCTGCATACCACGAGTTGCACGCTATTAGAATATCCGGAATTATTCGGAAATTCACGGACTTTAATCAACTAAAAGATTCCAGATTCCAAGGCAAGATTCCAGATTTTGTGCGAGATTCCGAGGGATTCCAAATGACTTGTACGGGATTCCAGCCCGTGACGGACCCCTCGGAATAATCCCCACCTCAATTCCTATGTATCATTTTCAAACAGCGGAACAAGATCCTCTGCTCTAAAACTTAGGCACAATACATCTTTCACCAACAGACAACGTCACTTTTATTTTAATCGTATATGCAGACTATGGAACTCTTTACCAATCATTAACATGAATTTATCAACTTTTACCATCAAAAATCAAATAAAATTGTTCCTTTGGAAACATTTCATTGACAACTTCAACCCCACTGATTCTCACAAACTGCATTCTATGCCCCTGTGGCTCCTGTATAAACAACTCCTTCATGAACTTTGAACATCTCTAGTCCTGATCACTACAGTCAAGTAATTTTCAACCTGTAACTGCAAATTATGTAATTTATAATTTATGTTAGGTGTAATTTGTAAGTTAAGTAATTATAAGTTTACTTAAAGTGTAATTATAAGTAGAGTAGTGGTGGTAGTTATGAGACACTTAACTTCAAAGCATTGCTATTACCTTAAACTGTAACCCTGGTATTTCACAATACAAATAGGGAAAGGTAAGCCCATAAACTATATTATCCTAAAATTTCAAAAATTTTCATCACATTTGGTGGTCTGTTTAATCATTTTTCTGGAACACTGTAGGTGTGTGTATTATGAGACATATGGGGGTATTATGAGACGCTGTGCTTGCAAGTTGACTATTTCGTATTTGATTATGGTAAATTTCATATGTAAAAGGTAGCAGGGACACTGTAGACAGTCAAAGTAGATTAGTTGACTTAGTACATGCACTTCACATCTTCGTATTCTTTACTGCATAGTGAGTGGTACAAAGACAATCATTGACAGTCCTCCATTATGATATAGCAAATTTTAGGAGCTATATTATTCCCTAATTAGTATTGTGGTTGACTTATAATCACTATCTGTGATGATCTGAATAGGTACTATCTCTTTACTCCTGAATCTGCAGGATTTAACCCACTACACTTGTTTTAAGCTATGTGACCCATATTACCCCCTGTCCCATAATACCAGCCTCTACTCTAATGTAGTTTGGGTACTGGCACAGGATGCCAGTATTCCATCAGTGTAACAACTCTTTAATTATTATTATTATTATTATTATTATTATTATTGTTACTGAGCAGACAGCACAGCTGATATGCTCAGGAAAAAAAAAAGCAATCATAAAATGAATTTAGCTACGTAGTTACAAAGATTACAGTTATTGGGTTCCATACAATGTTTGCAGTTCCGCTGAAAAAGAGTCAATATTGTTGCTCTCAATGATGGAAGATGGTAAGTTGTTCCAATCCTTAATTGATCTGGAGAAAAAGCTCTGTTGGTATGAATAGGTAGATGAATTTGGTAGAATAAAACGATGTGGGTGATATAGTCTGGTGGATCTTGTCATTGAAATAAAATGAGGAGGAATTGACAGTGAATAATCTTGTCAATTTAAGTTATCTATGTCAACATGTCAATTCCCCTGTACATCATTGTTGTTTACACTGTAAAGTTTTAAATAAATAAAATAAAATAAACACCCAACGATCACTAGACACACCCAAAATTCTAGTCGCGCATGGCCAGACCCACTCTTCGCGCGGCGCTTTATCGATTGATAATTTTAAGCGCCTAGCTGCGAGAGCCACCCGGTTCTTCGCGTTGTTAGTTGTTAATCGTAGTCACCAGATTCTACCTGAGTTACTGTTAACATGTTTTAGGTAATTAGTACTAGTAATAGCATGGGTAGCAGTGAAATTTGGGATAAATATCACGAGTGTTGTATTGGAAATTTGCCATTTCCAATACAACACGAGTGGTATTTATCCCAAATTTCACTGCTACCCATGCTATTCCCAGTTAATACCATACTCGCTGCATATACGCATGCTGTGCATTAGCGTTGCTATATATACGCAATTTGTCACTATGTACTAAACACGCGTCAACACTAATTGGCGCTACATTGTTAACATAAATTCTAGCCAATGAAATTGTAATTACAACTTTTTCACTGCTACCAGTGAAATACGGGATAAATTTCACTGCTACTATTGAGCAGAGGCGTAGCTAAGGGGGGGCATTTGCCCCTCCATCACTAAATGATTTTTTTTTAAACCTTCGTCACAAGTTTACCAGTATTAAACTGACACGCAAATGACTGTACACTACTACGCGGTATCACCAGGGGTTGCTAGTGAATGCGCACACACAACATTCAATTCGCTCATGGATCCATCAAACGAAAATATTAGAGACATACTTCTATATTTAGCCTAGATTACTCGCGTGATAGAACATTTTTGAATCTAAAAAGAGTGACCCGCTTCTCCGCGGCAGGTGTCACAACTAACAAGTGACAAAGGAGACCAATTGATGCTACGAACCTACTGCCTACGAGATGATAAAGTGTTAGCTAAATAAATGTACCAAGTTTATTTTATCGAGTCGATCACACTGGATCTTTGTACGTACGGCAGTGCAGTCTGTTTTTACTTTGTCAGTCAGTCAGGTGGATCAGTCAAGCTTACAAGTTCTGCTAGCAAGACAGGTGGGATTTCGTGCAATACATGGCATTTGAATTTCGCCGAGTGAAGTGAGTGAATACGTCATCCTGTCAGCAGTGTGCTAGGACTGCAGCACAGGCTGTGGCTAACGTAAAGTAACCTGTATTTGCACTAAAGTATTAGCTCTACGGGACTGTGGATGAATTTGTTGGAGTACAGTTGTGGCACGTGCGATGATGCTCGACGAATATAGCTACCTAGATTGGAAGCAGTCAGTACTGAAATAGTTACGTAGCTAGTTATTTAAGCTGTAATAATACAACACCGTATGTTGGCTAGCCCACCATTGAGTCATTAGCCTTTTTTGCAATCATGAATGATTTTGAGTGTTTCGTGGGGGCATGCCTGCCCCTCCATCACCTTCTGGCTAGCTACGCCCCTGCTATTGAGACTTTTGTATGGGCAGTGAAACAGGTATGGTATTAAGTCTGGAATCACAAATCCTATAGAAATAGGAACGGTTTTATAAATAGAAGGACAGGGAATGCGCGAGGCCAGGAATCTGGGGAATAAACGGGTTGTTTGAGGTACATAAATTGTATCTACACACACTTCTTTAATACTGGGTTGATGCATTTTATCGTGTATGATTGGGTTAGAGAAGAATTGGACGATTTACGAGATGATTTATGACTTGGGAATGGGTTGGGGGGGGAACAGATTCTATTTTGCCTGGAAATTAGCACTGTTATCACCATGATTCTCGCTGCTTTTTTGTTAAAATCAGTCTGCTAGCTACATGGAACAATATACAACGACACCATACTTGGACCACATTCTCCCCATGGTTACCTTAGTGGGTCCCCCTTGCAGTAGATGGTGGACAGGGTGATATTATCAACAGCAAAGAATAGCTATACAAGGGGGTGATACACAGGCACTCACTGTAGGTAGATCTGTGACTGCAGTCAAAGTCTTGACCCACCCAGGGGCGGATCTAGGATTTATAAAAGGGGGGGGGGCTAACTCAAGGTACTAATCTCTTGGGTAAAGGTGTGCGAAGCATGCTGGAACTAGGGGGGTCTGGGGGCATGCCCCCCAGGAAATTTTTGAAAAGTAGATGCTAAAATACTGCAATTTGGAGACATTTCCACATAAAATTAATATTTTCTGCCTGTAGATATTTTATATACTGCCTTTAGATTATAGGTATGGCTCTCTGAAGCATTTTGCTAATGGAAAAGTTTGGGTAGGTACAGACAACCAAGTACATGATGCACCCCTCTCACAATTGCACAACACTGAATAGGTGCATGTTAGAATAATAATGTTGAAAGTGGAAAATTTTGAAATTTGAACAATGCAAGATTGAATCTGAGAGCATTTTCAATGGAAATTGTGAACCTGAATTAAGTATTGCCATACATATTAACTACACAAGTAGATGAATGAAGCCCTTTAAACAGACCAATTCACTTCATTGTATGTATAGGTGTAGGCAGATTTGGAAAAATTCCATAACAGAACCAACTACATGTTTCCAGTGAATGTTCTATTAGAGTAGTTAGCTGACTGCTCTATTAGAGTATCTCGATCTTGTAAATCTCCAATGCTGATCAGGGTCCTTGTTGAATAAACTTTAGCATAAATCCACTGCTAATACCTTGGAAAGATGTTTATAACGTGGTTTTATGAGTATTTGTATTATTAGGGATCATATAATTATGCTAAGACAAAATTTCATTATAATACTCAGCATATTGATCAACTAAAGCCTAAATATGAAGGGGGGGGGGGGGGCTTCAGCCCCCAAAGCCCCCCCCCCCCCCCCCCCCCCCCCTGGATCCACCCCTGCCACCGAAATTTCACTTTGATCTGTGACTAAGAGCCTTTTTCAATCTTTAACCGGTGACCTAGCGACGATGTTTCACTACTTTTTGATTGTGGGTTGGAAATTTTGACTGTTGACTTGGCACAAATTTGGTGGCCTTGACCTTTAACTTAGACTTTTACCGTGGTTGTAAATCTACCTACAATGAGTGCCTGTGTGTCACCCCCTTGCTATAGAACCATCTGTAACCACAATCTTTTTTTAAAATTGACCTAAATGTAGCTTGATCTTCTGACAATGGGGTTTTATTGCTCGACAGTCATGACTATCAAAAGTGACAAGTGGTAGGGTAAATTGCTTCAGACACAAATGGTTTTTGGGAAGAAAATCATCTGGTTTTTAAGGTACTTGATTATTTCTCCTTTTGATCCCTTGATTTAACCTTCCCATTGTTTGATTTGATGGTTGCTGGTCCTGCCATTGGCAGTGACAGGAACTTATGAGCCGCTGAAGGGTAGTGACTACCTCTTGAACAACTAGGAAATGGCTTATAACAAGATTTTTTGTCACTGCTGCTTGCTTGCTGCTACTACTGCTTTTGAGTGGCATAGCCAAAGACAATCAGAGCCTCAGCCTTTGTTACTGCACTTCAGTCTGTCTAATCTAAAGTGTAGTTAGCCCTGGTGATGATACTCATTAAGCCCCTAGTGATTGACTCTATAATACTTGTTGCAGCTATACTGGCATAGAGCAATTATTAGCAATAGTCAATGTAATAGGAACAGAAACAGCAAGCTGTTACACCATGCTAAGTGTGCAGAAACTGCAGCAAGTGATCTTGAGTCAAAATAAGCTGGGAGACTTTTCTATAAGTATCAAAACCTTTGAACTAACTATTTTGCTATATCCTACGTATGTGTGCTCATTTACCTGGGTAGACCTTGGGTAACTGGGGAAGCAAATGTCGACTGTCTGCATCTCACACAATGGGTGGAGGTCCAGATGGGACTTTATGTGTCCACACCTTCACATGTGACACATGGTAAAGCCTCCTGGGGTTCACTAGTTTTCCCCCCAGGACGATTTGCTGGCATTAACTCATAGTACCTGAGTAATGCACAAGTGTCCCAGTGCTGGTCCAGTTGGTAGGCATGACTGTGCTAGCGGCAGCCAAAGGCTTTGCTTTGCTTTTGCCCATTTAGTTACTTCTAATGTGAATATGCCATGGGTTTTTTTCCTATGTATATCCTTGTCTCTGATTATTGGGTGGGGACCTGTAACATTAAGGCAGACCAACAGCTGCAATCTCATATGGTCCGGCTAGACGTCTTGAATGCACAGCTGAGACAAAAATTGCATCGAATAAATGCCCCTATACCATTAATGTAAAGATGGTACCAATTGTACATTGCATTGGTTGTGATAGCATACTATTTGTTATATGTATGTGAGAGAGGGAGCTCACGTGCAGATCACCAGATACATAAACACGTATACACAAATAATATTATTTATCCTATTACATATGGATTTGTATGGGTGTAGTATAATGTGTGCGTGCGTGTGTGTGTGTGTGTGTGTGTGTGTGTGTGTGTGTGTGTGTGTGTGTGTGTGTGTGTGTGTGTGTGTGTGTGTGTGTGTTAGAGCTGCCAGAATGCAAACATTCATGTAGTTTCCAAGGTTACATGGTGATATACACATTTGGGGTTTAATCTAACAGACCTACTCAAAGAAAATTAAAAACTAATTTGTCTTCTGAGCAAATACTCAGTAAATAAATGCAAAGCAAACTCATACATGGATCATATTGAACTCTGCATTTACTTGAGAAATCTTATCTCTATTGAACGTTTATTATAAATCTAAATTAAAGTATGCTGCGGAAAAAACAGTCGGACATTTGATACATATATTACTACTCAGGATCAACAAGAGGTTACTAAATACATGTATATATATATATAACAGGGGGTCAGAATCTTGACATCATAACACTGTTGAATACAGACTAGCTGGTGACTTGATCCCAAGCAACATGTAATTTAGTCAAGTGCCTAAGGAACCACACAATGGAGTTCTTGCTGCGTTTAGAGCTGTGCAGGTAAGACAGTTGCATCACTAGTCTGCATGGGTAGTACTTCCACCACCTCTATCCAGATCCCAGGCTAGGTGGCTCCTTAGGCACTTGACTAAGTTTGACTAAATGACAAGTTGCTTGGGATCAACTCACCAGCTGGTCTGGTGGTTGCGATGTCAAGATTCTAACTCTCTGCTATGTTTGTTTGTTTTTGGTAGCCTTCTTGTTGATTCCGAGTAGATTGTCCGACCATTTTAAGCAAATACTGACTCACAATAAGGGTGAGATTCAGGTGGGACTTTGGGTGTCCACACCTTCACCTGTGAGTCATGGGACAGCCTCCTCATAGCACCTGAGTAGCAAATTAGTGTCCCAGTGCTGGTTCACTGGGAAGGCATGCATGACCATGCTAAAGGCTTTGGCTTGTTTGCTTTGTGCGTGTGTGTGTGTGTTTGTGTGTCCTGCATCTTGCATAGCGGGTGAAGGTCCAGGTCAGGGTTTCATTTAGGGGAAGGGGGACACTCATTCATTTAGGGGAAGGAGAGCCCTCACCTATTGACAAATCCTTGGTAAATCCTTGGTCCCATTAAATTTTAGGCAATAGTTTAAATGGAAGTGTATCAGGAACAGTAGTAACCTGAGAATGCACCAGAACCAATCTAAGAGACTCTATAAAATACACTGAATGAGCTTGTCATTCTCAGGTACCTGAGCATGCACTAGAATCAATCTAAAATGTCTAAAATACAAAATTTCCTGGATGGGCTGTCATTCTCAGGATACTGAAAATACACAAGAATTTCTTGGAGGGTATGTCATTCATACCTGAGAATGTGCTGCGTGTATATTTTGTAGGTATCATTACTTTTATATGTTCCGTGTTTACAAGATTTATTGTAGTGTGTGCTGCAATGGTGGGACAAGTGTATGGGATAACCCTCACGACTAGTTAACCTACTACAGTGTGTGGTTAGACAAAAGTGTTAACCATTTTACTATTATTCATATACATACAGGTAGACAGGTTTTTCAAAACTCACCAGTTTCTACATATTTATGTAATCCTGCATATTGATACATAAAGATTGAATCATTGATAATGTCCCACCATAAGTAATGATATGACAAGCATTTGGCAATGTGGTGACTTGTAATGTAGTTGAACGGTTAGCTTTATACATCAGACATAGTGATGTAAAATGTACATATAACCATGGTAACCATATTATCCATCATCAATGATGTTATAATAGTGTATGGGTATGACATGGAATTTGAAGAATTAAAAGTCTGAAAGCGTGTAGCAATGCCACTAAGGGAACTTGTAGACCCCACATTGCTACTCAAATCATTTATTTTTCAATGGCTTTTTATGCAGTTGTGTTGACAATGCATCTGATAATAATACTAGAGCCATGGCAACCATTACCATGCATGTTCACATAAGCACCTTTATGTCATTGGTTAAACCAACAACTAACATGTTCTGAAGGCATAAAGTAGTATCTGGGATAAAACCAGAAGCTTCAGAACCTTTAAAGGTTTTGTAACGTCTTGCTCCTCCAAAACTTTGTAACCATGGATGTTTATCAGTCAAAAAGCCAGGTGTTCCTAGAAGCATGCAACTATCGTTGATATATTGTATATGCATATAATTATTATGTATACTCTCTGCTTTGTGTGCGTGTCTGTGTGTCTCTATGTGTGTGTGTGAGAGAGAGAAACCTGTTAATCAGGACACTTCAAAACAAGAGAACCTGCATAATCTGGACACTTGGAAATGGTCCAAAGTATTCCTTAACATGCAAGCAAACCTTGATAATCAGGACACTATTGATTGGTCCCAAGGCGTCCACAGGTTTCACTGTAACTTTAATCATGTATGTATGTATATACATACGTATGCATCTATGTATTATTATTATTTATGACGTAATTTTAACCGCGTTTCGTATTATTCTTAGTACTTGGTTGTATAATTAATGGACAAAAATTGCTTGGCAGTACAAAACTGTCAAGCTAGGCCGCAGGCCTTTGAGAGTGCCCATATCTTGTTGTTCTCCATAAATCAAGATTCTTCTTAAACATTGCCACGGTTGGTGCAGAAATAACATCTGCTGGAAGAGAATTCCACAAATTAACTACTCTGTTGGTGAAAAAATTATGCCTCACTAGCAGCCGAGATCGTATGTATGTACGTATGTGCATACTGTACATACACATGTACACAACATACGTACGTATGTACCGTATATGACCGTATTAAAGCCGGGCTCAAATACACGCAGGGGATCAAATATACGCCGGGTACAACTAGGAGACTGTCATAATAAACGCCGGGGCTCATTTAAACGCCGGGGTGCTAATGATATGTACTGAAAGGGGTTCTAAACTCGTGTCAGCTGCTAACTATACAGTGATGTCTCGTCACCAGTCTTATGATGTCTTGTCTTGTTCGACTATGCCTTCTCTTCTGGTGATGGCCATAGCGTATTTATCGTGGTCATTGTCATCTTTCCGGCCACCCGACTTCCAATGTTTCACCCAGCAGAGGAGTCCAAATGGGTTTATGTACGTGATGGGCTATGGATTTCGTATTTCGTAGGTACTTGTACTGACACCTGTAATTCTCAACGAGTGGCTAGTAAGAAATAAACGCCGGGGTCCAAATTAACGCCGGTCTCGTTTAAACGCCGGGTCAAAAATGATTTATAGGTTAAACGCCCGGGCTTTTATACGGTCATGTACGGTATGTATGTGTATATACAAATGCCAACAGTCCATGTCTCGCACAATGGGTGAAGGTTCAGGTAGGACTTTTAGTACCCACGCCTTCACCCGTGAGACATGATACACCCCCATACAGGTTACTAGTCCTGCCCCAGGAGGATTTGCCAGTGATGACTCATAGCCCTTGAGTAGTGCACAGGTGTCCCAGTGCTTGTTGACTAGGTAGGTGTGACTGCATTAGTGGCAGCTTACTGATTTGGAACAGGCTGAAGAAGCTCAGATACCTGCCATTGTCCGTAGCCCAACCTCCCGCCATGAGGTCCACCTAACCAGAATGAAAAGGCTTGTAAATCTAGGTTACTCAGCGTTCCTTGGCTAGGTGGGCTGCATGGGGCTGGGATTAAGAGTTGATCCCAGGACAGGCAGTGAAAGGTGTGTGTAGTATATGCAGTACACTGTAGTGTGTGCGTGTGTGTGGTGTGAGGGGAAGCAAATGCCTAATTGATCTTGAATGTAGGGTTCCACAGCCTCTATTTACATGAAACTATGACAGTCCTTATGCATGTTACCATAGTTCTGTGCATACTGAGATGGGTGCATAGTTAGTGAATCTGCACTGTACTACACAGACAAAGGTCCATCGTATCCATGTCCAAGTATGCTGTAAGCTTATCAAGTCTCAAGTCATATGTATTGTATTTCACAGAAGAATTATTGGACTAATGTTTCATGATATTATTGTGATGATGTCTATGCTGATAGTTAACAGCTAAACACTATTCAGTCATTCAGGGTGATCTCTTGTTACATGTCCCATCTAATTGTGTTGTTGTTTGGTTGTGTTGCTAGGGATGGTTGTCAAGCACTGAAGGAGTATGTTGCTATGACAAAGAAGGAGCTACCAGAGCCGGACTCTTCTGTCAAGAATGGTAAGTATGTCTTGTAGCTGAGTAGTGAATGTGTTGGTGGTATGGTGAATTCTCGAATTGTTGCTCTCTAGGGATATCATTCTTGATATTATATACATAGTTCAATATTTTAAAGTCAACCGTTATTAAATTTTACTAAGAATAATGGTACTGCAGTGTTCATAATGAAAAAGTTCCACTGCAGTATCCACAAATACCCATGTGATATTGAGTACCTTGTGGTGTTCACTTGGTGGCTGAGAACTTATTAACATACTCAAGTCCATTTTTGGAAACTTCATCCCGGCTACTACCCTCTATGTTTCACTCCCCTTCGTGATTTACTCACTTATATGTCACACAGATTTAAGTTTAATAGAAGGCAAGCTTCAATCTTGTCATTTATGGCACTACACAGATTTAATTGTTAGAAGCTATGATCATACTAGACATTATATTGTTCATTCAAAACCCAAGGGTTAATTTTGGGAACAATACCCTCAACAACTAAAACAGTAGTTTGTATGGATGAGACCAGTTGCAGCTGCAAAACAGTCTTAAGACTTGTGTACAAGTCGTTTTATCAATATTGAGGGTTAACTTAAGGTGAGCCTTATTGCTACAGAAAGGATCATCTGCAAGAAATAAGTATTGTAACAGACATTATCAACATCGACAAGTGGGTGTGTCTCCATGTAAGTCTACAGACAGCTACAGAGACCATAAATGGGCTGTCTTGATGCCAGACTAGTTACCTACCATACACAAGGAAAATTTTGACAAATCGATTTAATTTGTCAAATTTAAATTCATCAAATTCCCTTAAGCATCTTAACAGATGCAAGTTTTATCTACATCAACATTTATTTCGTCATATCTGCTGAAGTGTAAATTCGTCAAATTTTACTTGCGTCAAAATTTCCTTGCATACGGTTTAAGCAGCAGCAGCGGCAGCAGCAGCAGCAGCACTCGATCCCTCTAAGTGAGAATGATGCCATGCATGCCCACAGACAACAGCATTCAATCCCGATAAAATAATGGACATGGATCCATAATCCTGACAAATACCAAAATACTCTCAAATGATGGGCATGGTTCCACGTAAGTTTCTTCAGTATGTACATGTATTTCCATCAATAAAATTGAGCTTGTAAATTTATGCACATGTGATCCCATCTGGGTCAGACCCAGATATTTAATAAAGTGGACAAGACCCACTTGATCTGGACAAAATGCAACCCAAATGACCAGGATAATATACATGCATGTTTCATGTAAGATGCATGGATTTTGGACACTTTCCCTACATGTTGCATGCATGAGACTAACGTGCATATTTGTGTTAACACTTTATATATATGTCATAAAATGTACTGATACTAAATGCTGGCATGCACGTAACATGCGTGGTGTTTGTTAACACTATGATTACTGCTATATCTAATGCTTACCATGCACCCCAGCTGCTATGTAAAGTATTACTGACTATCACAGTATGTAGAACTGTCATACAAACAGGAGTTGCATAACTATTTCTCACAGTTCTAACAGCCATGCAATTGTTGGTTTTCATTGTGGGATTCTACATGCAGCATGCCAATGTGCATGTATTATGCATGGTACATGCATGGCAATGGAATTTGGTCCCTGTATCCATGGTACATGCATGTCCCCCTCACTGTAACATCCATGCTCCATAATCCATGCACTTCACATTCATGTAAAACTCATGTTATAGTAATGATGCATGGAGGTTCAAGTTAGCTGGCCAGGGATGAAGCAATTGCTCTACATCACGCTCTCTTTCTTGTAATGGTAAACAATCTTTCATTATACTGTACCCACAACATATATCCTATTTTGAACCCTAACTAAATGCCATAATCACATTCTACATAACCCTAGGAGTTGGTATAAAAAACAGGACTAATAAGATGGCCTAGTATAAGAGTGTGCATGGGTACAAAATAAGAGTCTATTAATACTCACATAAAAAGCATATGTACACACATCAGTTGTATCACATCATCACTCCACCAGACGGTTTCTCATCTTACATCTGCAGTCTTTATGTATCAACATTTAGGAAGCAACTGGCAAGTTAACAATATTATTTTAAAGTCTTCTTTGTGACCAAACAATATGGTACATACAGTATGGTATAATTATAGTTGTAGGTATACAGTACAGTACAATTCAGTATGGTATATAACAACAAATAAACTAGCATGACTAAGGTAGATACTAAATTTGCAGTTTAGGTGATGATCCCCTTGTTGAGCTCAAGCGCTTTCATAGCAATGATTCCTACTACGTAGCTTGTAATCCCATGCACCATGTTCAAGGTTAACATACGGTGAGGCTACAAAATAAGTGCATATCAAAAGTATTTGTCTCACCACTATAATTCACTTTACAATAGAACCTTTTTTGCTGGAACATTAAAAAACCTTGCACATGAGACATAGAACTACAGACACATTAAGATCATAATAAAGGGTCTTCATAACCCTGAAACCTTATGTATGTAAAGTAGTCTGGAAGCCCATCAACACAAGGGGCACTTGAAACAATGATCTGATTTGTGTTAGTATACACCATTTAGACCCATGAAATTAGGATACCTCACTAATATTCATGGACAGGTTCCAAAGCACTACAGCACAATACATTGGATTGTTCTGCAGTGACAGAGGTGTCCATCTCAGGGTGTCCATATTGAGAGCACATGTCTTCAGCATCTGAACAATTGGTACCGACCTGCAAAATGAAAGCAAACAAAGCCTCCAGCAGCCATGCTAAACACAGCTATTACACCCAACAAACCAGCACTGGGATGCCTGTGCACCACTCAGGCAGTTGAATCTTGTGCAGGCAAATCCTCCTGGGGCATCACAAGGAGAGGTTGCTGAACCTGAATTTCCACAACTACCCACATACCACTAAAGGACTGTTAAAAATTTGCTTTCCCAATAAATACCAAAGTACATTCCTACGTACATATACATACATACATACATACATACATACATACATACATACATACATACATACATACATACATACATACATACATACATACATATACATACATACATGCATATACATATGTACTACGTAATATTCAGTCAACTTTGGTTAGTTCTATGGTATGCACACTAGACACATACACTGGCTGTTGTGAGTACAGCCACATTTATCCAGTGAAACAATGAGACAGTTCTGTCTTCTGTCTCACAAGTAAATTGTCTGTGCATTCGAAAATCCCACCTACTGTGTGACACGTCACTGTACAGTCGGCATTTGCTTTCAAGAACATCTAGTCCCCATTATACTGTATACAGCTGGGTTGGCTTTTCCTCAGTTTATAACAGCACCTGGGAAGAATGGAATGGGTAAAGCTGCTTGGTAAAGGAAACGGCAACAACAACTGGGTATTTCTATACATTGCGTGCGATTGCCAAATAATCAGCTATGCTACCATGGGGACACATGCACTACGACACTTAACACACACACACAACATACACACACACACACAATATACACACACACACACACACAACATACACACATTACACTCACATTGTAGTACATACAGTTAATGCACCCATGCACCCACAGAGATCCATATATACTACAAACTGTATTTTTAATTAATCGTTTTAATATTTTTTATGAGACCAATTACAGATGGCATTTATTGGATGCAACCTTTGTCTCACTCTGCTGAGCACTTATTGCAAACACAATTCTCAAAAGGTCACATGGTGATTTATACTTGTGGAGTAGTAATGGAAGAGACTGACTAAGAGACATAAATTGCATCTACCATTAGTTCAATGAAGGCTTCCCCTAAGAAATTTATATGTACATATGTCCCACTATAATCAATAAATAATTGCTGGGAAAACTCACCAGCCCAATATACAGATTACCTTCAACATTGCATTCGCTTGAGATTAAGAAACCAGACACAAGTTGTCTTGGAATCAAGTCACCAGCTGGTCTGGGGTTTTCTGTATTGTGATGTTGAGATACTGACCCCCTGTTATGTTTACATGTTTTTAGTAGCCTTCTTGTTGGTCCCAAGTAGTAATATAATATGCATCAACTGTCTGACCATCTTTTTCCCATAAATATATTGCTAAAATTTATAATTTAGTCAAGAGACTAAGGAGCCACATCGCAGCCCGGGATCTGGAATTCCTGCTGCATTCAGAGCTGATGGAATGATGCAACAGCCTACTTGATCAGTGTTTTACTCTCCTGGCACATAAGTTAATTATAGTCAGAAAGAGCTGACAAGGTTTCTATGCTATTTAGAAACCCAAAGATGATGTGGGAAAGAGTTACCCACAAATTAATTGCCAAGGCCACAGGCTGGGGTAATTAATCGTGGGTAGCCAAGCCCACATTGTCTGAGGTACTAAATGGTATAGAAACTGATGTTCGCTAGCTCTAGAAAATTTTCCTGAGCAAAGTGGATACAGAAAGAGCAAAAGTAAGTGGAAAAACTGTGGCTGCTATATTGATATTTGCTTGATGTACCAGTTGATAGTGACAGATCAGAGCTTAGTAGGCAGTGGCAGAAAGTAAGCAAATGGTAAGGCTATTTCCCTGCTGAGTAAAGGAGGTAAAGTGAGCAAAAGAAACTGACTGCATCTAGTGCATCATCAATGACAATTATGTCTGTCTTGTGTAGAAATAATAAGTTAACAGTAAGAATATTTCCCTACCGAATGAAGGAGGAAAAGAAAGAGCAAAAGAAAGTGGCAATCTGTGGCTGCCTTCGAGTCTTGATAGTCAGTGTCACACCATGGTATCAGTGCATCAGCATGAGTTTCTTGTCCAGAAATTAAACAAACAGCTAGGCTATCTTGTTTATGGCTTTGTTGATTTTCATTGGATAAATGTAGTGAACAACCACAACTATACCACAGGTTGCATTTAGTAACCTCATATAAGCATCAAAGCTAGGAAACTGAGCATGAATTTTCTAATTCACTTTAATTCTTCCAGTAACCAATCATACCAAAGTCATATTTCATGTTACCCTAGGTTTTGCATTTTACAGGGCTTGATTTCAGTGCTATGAATAAAATGAGAATCAGTAAATTGTATGATGGATTGATGGTTGTGATTTGTGTTCTGAGTACATGGACAGTGTGAGACTCCAAAAATATTCAGCATTTTAATAATCTATTCTTGTACATAGTTAAGATAACAACGTCAAGATTTAATCGAAGACTTGTCATGTGCTTTTTCAGTAGAACATTTCATCCTATAGCTCATAAAAACAATTAACAGGGACGGGCAAAACTCATCGAGAGTTTACAGCTTATCAAATGAAGTTTATATACATACCCACGATTTAAAACTAGTACATTCATAGGCTCTATCTAGGTAAAGGAACCAATTTTTTATCATCAGTTCTAATTTTGGCTCTGTCACACTGTAAGTGGTAAGTGATCTGACCAGACTAACTGCCACTCAAGTAATCTGCTTGGACCATACAAGATTCAAAGGTGGTAGCAGCAAATGAGCAAGCAGCAGTTTTGTTCCATTGAATGCACCAAACCGGGGACTACTTATGGCGGAGGGATCTGTTAGGCATACCATAAGTTGTCCAACCAGACAATTTGCAGTGTTGAAGGGGACCAAATAGCTATGGTTGTGCTGTAAGACCCTATCTAGCAAATGGTCCATGGCACTGAGAAAAAGCATCATAGTGATAACTGTGACAGTGCCTGGCATAGCCATATTAAACTTGTGTTCCCCCATTCCTGTCCCATCCTAGTCACAAAAAGCGCTAGTTATATATAATTATGCCAAAACAGAAGTACGTGTAGACAATAAATTGTACCTAAAAACTTCAGATTCCTGGCCTCGACCTACTCGCTGGCCTCAGTCTTATTATTATTATTATTATTGATTAGCAAAACCCATTGGGTAAATCGCTAATGTACAAAAACAAAATTTTAGTGTCTATGCATTTTGCAAACGGTTCTTGAAAGTAAGTAAGTCTATATTGTCAAGATCTTCCATATCTAAATTATTCCAGTCTGGTATTGATCTTGGTAAGAAAGAGTTACTATATCGATTTGTTCTGGCATACAACTGTAATAGCTTCAAGGGATGGTTTGCCCTGGTACTTGTTGCAGAAGATAACACTGGCAGATACTGATTTGGAACATAAATTAATTTGTTTACAAACTTAAACAACAGCATCAGACGTACCTGTTTCCTACGATCTTCCAGTGTTGGCCATTTTAATTCCACTAACATTTCAGTTATGCTGTCCCTATGATTCCTTCTCCAAGGTCTATTTAACACGAAACGTGCAGCACGATGTTGTATCATCTCTAACTTGTGAATGAGTGATTGTTATGTGGATCCCAGATAGAAGAGCAGTATTCAATAGATGGCAAGACGATCTGTTTATATGCATGTTCTTTTAAGTGAGGTGGACAATGGTGGAGAGTTCTTCGCAAAAATCCCAGTAGACGATTTGCTTTATTGCACACTGAATTTATGTCTATCCACCGGCCTCCGGTACGCATTCCCCTGGCATTCCCTGTCCTTCTATATATTTATAAGAACGTTCCTATTTCTAAAGGATTTATGATTCCAGGTGGACTAAATTACCTAAAACATGTTAACAGTAACTCAGGTATAATCTGGTGACTACGGTTAACAACTACCGGGTAAGTACCCGGATAACAATGCGAGAACCGGGTGCGAGAGCAACCTATTATCTTAAAGTATATGGACGTATAGTCCAAAGGTACATTTTGCGTTAGTATCGGATAGTATGGACTGACGGTCCATACGAACGCTAGATTAGTGTACGGTATTGGAATACGGGGTGATTAGCAGTATACTAGCTACGCTGCTTTAGACTTCCCACAATCAATCGTGCCACAGTGTTCTGTGCTGAATACTCAGCGAGCGAGTCCATCTCGGAGTCGATTGACCTGGACCAGTTGGATTTGAGTGATGCTTGTGTAGGTACGTGTTTAGTTTTATATACTTTGTGCTTATTTCTGCCTTTATAAGTGAAGTTCTTAAAATGTAGTCACAGACTCTGCCTTCTGTCCTTCCAGTCACTGACTAGTATCAAGCTGGGACTACACTGTGCCATTTATGTACTTATTTGGTATCAGTGGTGCTGGAGCATTTCTGGATGCTTTAATTTACACCAATGAATGTTCAGCCACCTACCCCACCCCCCACACAGGCCTGTTAAGTCCAAAGCTGTCCTAATGTAGGAGCCATGATTGAACTATCCTCCTGCCTACGGCTTAGTACTCTTACTTTGCACTGTTTTTTTGTTTGTTGTTTTTTTGTGCAGCTTTGGTAAATCTATCTTCATGCTTTAATCCTTTGTGATGACGTTTCACTTTCTCAAAAATTTTCAACTGTGCTACAGTAATCTTTTAATATTTACAGGGCTGCACTGAAAATCAGTATTCAGTTACTGAGTGGATCCCCTGTTAAAAAATTACAATCTACCAAAGATACCGCTAGTTGATACACTTGATTTTCAACCAATATCTCATGCTGCTAACATAATAAGAAGGTAAAATTTTCCATCCGGAATTATATTGGGTACTGTACTGCCAGCCAGTTTGCATAGACTTTTGTCTATATGCAATTAGGGACGGTAATCCTATAAATACTGATGTGTGAACATAATTTTGTCACAAGCCATCAATTAAAAATGTACTAGTCAGTTATTGTAATTTATGTGATGCATTCTAATTTTATTTCAACATTCACACTGCACTATAATTTTCTCACTTGCTTGTACAGTAATTATTAATTATAGGTGTGAAAAAACACAGGCATGTAAATACTAGTACTAGTGAATACATATTGTAGTGTATGTAGTTAAAGAATGAGTCACTTCCATACAATAGATCCATGCATGTCTACTGCATGTGTGCGTACGTGTGTGCATTTGTGTGTGCTGTGTGTGCTTAGTGTATGTGTGTAGTATGTATGCAATGCTTGTAGGACATCTGACATTTCCTGCCAAAATTGGTGTTTGTCTTAGCATATTAGCAAGGATTGTGTATGTGTGTGTAGTGTAGTACGTGTGTGTATTGTAATGTAGTGTATGTGCGTAGTATAGTGCAGTGCATGTGTGTGTGTGTGTGTGTCTTGTACTATAGTGCATGTGTGTGTGTAGTGTGGTGTGGTGTAGTGTAGTGTGTGTAATGTAGTGTAGTGAGTATGTGTGTAGTGCAGTGTAGTGCGCACATGTGAGTAGTGTAGTGCGTGTGTGTGTAGTGTGCTTAATGTGGCGTAGTTTGCATAATGTGTAGTGTGTATGTGTGTGTATATATGTATGTGCGTACGTGCGTGTGTGTAGTGTGCACTATGTGTGTATTGTGCAGTGTGTGTGTGAGTATTGTGCAGCGTGTGTGTGTAGTGTGTGTGTGTGTGTGTGTAGTGTTCGGTGTGTGTGTAGTGTGTGTGTGCGTGTGTGTGTAGGTGTGTGTGTGCAGTGTGTGTGTAGTGTATGTGTGTAGTATGTAGTATGTATGCAGTGCTTGTAGGACATCTGACATTTTCCGGCCAAAATTGGTGTTTGTCCTTGCATATTAGCAAGGATTGTGTATATGTGTGTAGTGTAGTGTGTGTAATGTAGTGTAGTGCGTATGTGTGTAGTGTAGTACGCATGTGTGTAGTGTGTGTGTTTGTCCATGAATTTCCACATATTCATTGAAGGGTTAGTAGGAAAGGCACACAGCTGTTCATGTAATTGAAGTATTGTGCAGATACCCTGGGTTGGTATTTGACCATTAATATGGTAGCTATTTCACATTGTGTTTGCTGTACTCATTTTAATCACAGTGTGGCTACAAGGAACTATGAGCATGATATCAGTGATGTGTTATGGTCTGGTGTCACCAGCATGATGCAACCTCTGTAAGGTGGGTCTGTTAGAATATTGTTGCTATAGTAACCATTGATGATTGTCAAATTTTATGATTTACATAGCCGGTAACAGCTGTGTGACATATAACCAACCTACGATGACTTCTCCAGGTATGCAAAAAGGTGTGTCCACAATGGCCACATCATTCACTCCTAGGTACAGTTTTTCAAGAAAAGTGAAGAGGGGAGCAAATCCAGTAATTGTTCAGTGAGTTGAGAGTTTTGGCTATGCAGTACATAGCATGTCTACCTGTATGTAAGTCAACAGTTTTTTTTCTGTATCCTGTTCTACAAATGTTTGGCTTACATACTTAATAAATACTTAGGTTTAAAGGAAGAATATTCATCCCTCCTGGAGGAGACTGAGTGTTGCGCTCAACTAGACATTGGGTGGCCTGTAGTTCGAATCCTGGGGTATTTTCCTCTGTTTGGCCCTTTTCTGTTACACATTGTTAGCTAGGTAATCATTTAAAGTCTCCAGTTCCTGTTAGGTTAGGCAATCCAAAGGCTACAGCACATGTTACTGTCAGACCCTCAGTATACTGGTCACTGTAAAGCTCTAATAACAATAACGTACCTCTACACACAGTGCTTACTTCTGTGTTGTCAAAAGAAATTGTGCGTAACTAATGCTTTCCTTGTAGTTGAGCTACGTGGTTAGTTGAGACTCAGTTAACACCTGCTCACAGAAATGATTTATTTGTGTGTGTGAGCTGTACTAGTGCAAGACATATTAAATGCATGGTTTTTCCCCATATAGCTGTTGAGGATTAGCAATGTGACAGACGGTAATAGCTGCTACGAACAACCTATTATACTTACTTATGCACATATTTTTATTTTTTTGCTTGATGTGATAATTACTATATTTTGACTTTTTAATTATGTCGGGCTAACTGGTAATATATAAAAGCAAGGGTTGAGTCACTAACAACTGTCACGTGGGAATATATTGTTTATGGCAATTTACATTGTATTTACTGTACATTCAACTAACAGAAATCACACGCACATGACCATAACAGCAATTGCAAGTGTCTGAGCTTATTCACTCATATGTATCATATAGCATGGGGAAAAAAATTAATATTGGTAATGTGACATCAGTGTATAAATTGTATATGCACAGAGTGGAGTTGTTGATCTGGCAACAGTGAAATTCACTTAACAATGTTAAAAGGCTATGATGTATACAGAACAATCAGTCAAGAATGAAATATAAAATAAACTATACTTTAATGAGGAGTTATGATTGAATCAGTGCATGGTATTGGTAAGCAGGACTGATGGCTACTCTATAATTGTATATGCCTGAACGGTCTAGATCTGATACATTATGTACATGTGTATGTATTATTAGATAATGTTACAGACCTGTGCATTGTGTAGGGTTGACATACATAGCTTGAACTTAGTTTCCCAGAACATGTACATGCTTTATTGATCATGTGATAGTGTTCAAATTTCCATATTGATTATTTAGAAACAGTAAAGCAAACAAATGTAATAACAGTGTAATAGTGTATCAGTTCCTACTGTGACAATTTAGTAGATTCTTACAATTGTTATTATCCTTCAAAACATTTAATCATGGTACGTATACTGTCTAGTTATAATTATATATTCAAACAAGCTGACCAAGGTGAATGGATCACATTCGGCCAATAAGTTGCAAGTATTATAGTTACGAAGACACACTATGTAGATAGAAAATGTATATATAATAGCATAAGGACCATGCATACATATAGACCATGCATACATATACGTGTTGTTTTTTTTACATGCCAACATAATAATGACATGAAAAACTAGGTATATAGCAGTAAGCAGTCATGAGTTGTTTTGTCATGAATCATGATCAATTATCACATTTTTAATTGCATCATGATTTATGGTGGTACAGTACATTATAGTAGCTATTACTTGGTCTATACACTTTTGTCCTCCAAATGATTAATCCAGCTGGTATGAATACATAGCCAGACTGTATGATAACATAATTATTCTGAATACACAATTCTCATATCCATTAAACACCAAGATTGTGCAATGTTGGTGTCAGTATAACAAGTTACTGCAAGCTGCATACACAGCCAGCAGCTATATACTCTAGTTATTGACACTTATCCTCTGCTTTGCTTCAGAATCATTATTATGCAGCCACACGCAGCTGTGAGGATCTCCTAAGTTGTGTGAACAACCTGTATACTATTATACTACCACATAAGCTGTATATAGTCATGTCAACCTTGTGTTTCAAACAATGCATATTTCTATAATATTATCTAATAATACATACACATGTACAATTAGCCTACATATAGCTGCATGAATGTATCACAATTCAGACATATGCCATTACAGACTAGCCATCAGTCCTTAGTGATACTGCATGCCAATACTATGCACTGATTATAATATGATTCCTCATTGGAGTATTCAGTTGAACCTGTCTTAATGGCTACCTGTATAGACAGACCACTGGTACCTTTCTAAAAAGACCAACTAACTTTAAAATTTTCAACTGAAGAAATTGTACTCCAGGCCAATTAATCCACCTGTTTAAAGCAGCCACCTGCCTACTGAGGCCAACAATGTTGGCTTGAAATTAGACATGTATATACAGGTTACACATTGATTGATTGTTCCGTGTACAAATTGTAAAATGAAGTCATATTTCACCATTTCCAAAATCAGATTATTTACAAACTCCACTCTGTGTACATACATATTTATACACTGTATATTATATGTGAATATATCGGTTTTGACTGTTAATATCATCACAATCCCTTTCTAATTTCCTAGAAAGAGGCCAGGAATCTAGATGTTATGCATAGGAGTGTATGAGCTCAGACACTTGCCGTTATGGTCGTGTGTGTGTGTGTGTGTGTATGTGTGTGTGTTTGTGTGTGATTTCCTTTAGTTGAATGTAAATATAATGCATAAAAGTAAACTCCCACGATAGATGTGGTGACTTTCACTTTACTACCAGTTAACTCGACAAAATTATAAAGTCAAAGTATAGTAAATATCAAATCGAACAAAAACGCATAATTAGGTAGCAGCTATTACTGTTTGTCACATTGCCAATCCTCAACAGCTACATGGGGAAAAACCATGCATTTAATTTGTCTTGCACTAGTACAGCTCGCCTACACAAATAAATAGTTTCTGTGAGCAGGTGTTGACTGAGTCTCAACTAATCACGTAGCTCAACTACAAGGAAAGCATTAGTTATGCACAATTTCTTTTGACAACACAGAAGTATGCAATGTGTGTAGAGGTACGTTATTGTTATTAGAGCTTTACAGTGACCAGCACTGAAGGTCTGACAGTAACATGTGCTGCAGCCTTTGGATTGCCTAACCTAACAAGAACTGGAGACTTTAAATGATTACCTAGCTAACAATAACGTGTAACAGAAAAGAGCCAAACAAAGGAAAAAATTCCTCCTACCCCAGGATTTGAACTGCAGGCCACCCAATGTCTAGTCGAGCGCAACACTCAATCTCCTCCAGGAGGGATGAATTTAAACCTAAGTATTTATTAAGTATGTAAGCCAAACATTTGTAGAACAGGAAACAGAAAAGAAACTGTTGACTTACATACAGGTAGACGTGCTATGTACTGCATGGACAGCAAAAAAACTCAACTCACTGAACAATTGCTGGATTTCCTCCCCTCTTCACTTTTCTTGAAAAACTGTACCTAGGAGTGAATGATGTGGTCATTGTAGGCACACCTGTTTGCATACCTGGAGAAATTATCATAGGTTGGTTATACGTCACACAGCTGTTACTGGCTATGTAATCATAAACATTTGACAATCATCAATGGTTACTATAGCAACAATACTTCTAACACACCCACATTACAAAGTTTGCATCATGCAATGGTCAAATACCAACCCAGGGTATCTGCATAACACTTCAATTACATGAACAGTTGTGTGCCTTTCCTACTAACCCTTCAATGAATATACAGAAATTCATGGACAAACACACACACACACACACTACACACACGCACGTACACCGAATACTACACACACACACACACACACACACACACGCTGCACAGTACACATATACACTGCACAATACACACACACAGTGCACACCACACCACACACACACACAGTGCACACCACATACACAGTGCACACCACACACACAGTGCACACCACACACACACACTCACGTACGCATGCACACACGCACGCATGCACGCACACACACACACACATTGCACAATACACACACACAGTGCACACTACACACACACACAATGCACACTACACACACACACACAGTGCACACTACACACACACACAGTGCACACTACACACACACAGTGCACACTACATACACACACGCGCGCGCATGCACATACATACATACACACACAGACACACACACATGCTGCACAATACTCACACACACGCACACTGCACAATACACACATACAGTGCACACTACACACACACACACAGTGCACATTACACACACACAGTGCACACTACACACGCACAATGCACACTACACACACACACACAGTGCACACTACACACACACGCACAGAGTGCACACTACACACACACAGTGCACACTACACACACACAGTGCACACTACACACACACACACACACACACACACACACACACACACACACACACACACACACACACACACATACATACATACACACACACAGACACACACTACACACACACATGCTGCACAATACTCACACACAGTCACACACACACACACACACTGCACAATACACACACACACAGTGCACACTACACACACACACACACACACACACACACACACACACACACACACACACACACACACACACACACACACACACACACACACACACACACACACACAGTGCTGGTTCACTAGGTAGGCTCGAATTTCCCAGTAGCTATGTACTAGTAACCCACAAGAGGCTGCACCATGTCACACAGGTGAAGGTGTGGGCACCTAAAGTCCCACCTGGACCATCACCTGCTGTGGGAAATAAGGACAGACACAGATACACAACTTTACACACTCACACATACACATGCTCATCACACACACGCACACACGTACGCACACGCTACATACACATGCAGTAGACATGCATGGATCTATTGTATGGAAGTGACTCATTCTTTAACTACATACACTACAATATGTATTCACTAGTACTAGTATTTACATGCCTGTGTTTTTCACACCTATAATTAATAATTACTGTACAAGCAAGTGAGAAAATTATAGTGCAGTGTGAATGTTGAAATAAAATTAGAATGCATCACATAAATTACAATCACTGACTAGTACATTTTTAATTGATGGCTTGTGACAAAATTATGTTCACATATCAGTATTTATAGAATTACCGTCCCTAATTGTATATAGACAAAAGTCTATGCAAACTGGCTGGCAGTACAGTACCCAATATAATTCTGGATGGAAAATTTTACCTTCTTATTATGTTAGCAGCATGAGATATTGGTTGAAAATCAAGTGTATCAACCCGCAGTATCTTTGGTAGATTGTAATTTTTTTAACAGGGGATCAACTCAGTAACTGAATACTGATTTTCAGTGCAGCCCTGTAAAGATTAAAAGATTACTGTAGCACAGTTGAAAATTTTCGAGAAAGTGAAACGTCATCACAAAGGATTAAAGCATGAAGATAGATTTACCAAAGCTGCACAAAAAAACAACAAACAAAAAAACAGTGCAAAGTAAGAGTACTAAGCCGTAGGCAGGAGGGTAGTTCAATCATGGCTCCTACGTTAGGACAGCTTTGGACTTAACAGGTCTGTGTGTGGGGGGGAGGAGGGGGGTAGGGTAGGTGGCTGAACATTCATTGGTGTAAATTAAAGCATCCAGAAATGCTCCAGCTGGTGGGAAATAATACCAAATAAGTACATAAATGGCACAGTGTAGTCCCAGCTTGATACTAGTCAGTGACTGGAAGGACAGAAGGCAGAGTCTGTGACTACATTTTAAGAACTTCACTTATAAAGGCAGAAATAAGCACAAAGTATATAAAACTAAACACGTACCTACACAAGCATCACTCAAATCCAACTGGTCCAGGTCAACCGACTCCGAGATGGACTCACTCGCTGAGTATTCAGCACAGAACACTGTGGCACGATTGATTGTGGGAAGCCTAAAGCAGCGTAGCTAGTATACTGCTAATCACTCCGTATTCCAATACCGTACACTAATCTAGCGTTCGTATGGACCGTCAGTCCATACTAACGCAACATGTACCTTTGGACTATACGTCCATATACGTTAAGATAATAGGTTGCAACCCGGGTGAACCTCTCGCAGCTAGGCACTTATAATTATCAATCGATAAAGCGCCTCGCGAAGAGTGGGTCTGCGCCAGGCGAGACTACCGAAAGGTCTCCCATGCTGAAAAAAAAAAAATCGGTTGTAGCTATACTACACAATCACTGGACTGGACTTAGGACTAGTGGACTGGATTGGTGGACTGGTCAACCGGATTCAGTTTTTTTTCTTTCTCCTCAGTGTCTTTAAAGCACATATTTTGGGACGTTGGTTGTAGTTATTGCTACATTTATTAATTAATGTTGAGTTGACCGGTCTACTTTGCACTACTGTGCATTTTAGCACAATTAACACAATGAGCAGGTTATTATTATTAGTATTATTATGTAATGGGCTGAGATGCCTAGGCAATGAATATTGCCAGGCTAGGCCACAGGCCTTTGTGTGTGCCCATACCTTGATTTTTTCCAATAATCATCAAGTTGCTCTGTGAATGTTGCTACTGTAGGTGCTGAAATGATAGTGTCAGGTAGAGAGTTCCAAAGATTGACGGTCCTGTTTGAAAAAAAAGTTATGTCTAATAGGTATCATTTGCAAATCAAGAGACAGCTGTTAACTACATCAATGTGTTTAAATGAACTACAAGGTGAAATTCTCAAATTTCATTGGCTATTTATATTCATCTGTTTTATAGTCAAACATTTCTTTCATGGCATGATCTCCAGAGAGTCATGCATGACTACCATTCTTATCATGGAGTAAAATAGTACAGCACATGTTTAGCTATATAATAACCATGCATCCTGATACATAGCTGTCAAGCAGCTTTACAGTGTGATAATTGTTTATTATGGTCTCATACTGCTTGCGTTGGTGTGAATAATCAGCTATATAAGGAATTTCAAACAAAGACTGAATTTTCCTGGCAGTGTCCTTCCTGTTTATTTGCAATTTTGCCCAATTTAGAAGTTCATGACATAAACACTGATATAGAGGTACCACATAACACATTACCTTCTACTATCGATGTACTTACGTCATCTTTTAATGGAATCAGAATTGTACACCATAACATACAGGGAATACATTCAAAGATGATTGAGATTTCTCAATGGACAAATGAGAGTATAAATAAAAATGCCGGTCATATTTTGTTTTAGCGAAATATGGATTTCTCCACAAAGCCCTCCTATTAACGTGAAAGGTTTTTACACATTTTTTTCTCCACTACATCATCGTACTATGTCATCAGCTAAATCTATGAGATCTAAATATTATCCTGGTTCATGTTTACTAATTTCAGAATCTTTATCAATTGAAAGACATTCAGTATGTATTGATATCGAAAATAATTGTCAGTTATTAGATGTATCTTGCTGCCTCATACTATGCAAACATTCCAGATTAGCTATTGTTAGTGATTATAGATCTCCATCTACCGATGTGAAGGTCTGTTTAACAGAACTTAGTAATGTATTTGAACAATTATTGTCTTTAACTAAATATGTAGTAGTTGTTGGAGATCTCAATATAGATTTACACAAAAATACAGGAATCCAAAAGAACTATGTGGAATTATTATCTGATTTTCAGTTTATTCCACATAATGGTGAAGCATCACGTGTTACCAAAACATCTGCAACTTTAATTGATCATGTATTGGGTACACCAGTGCTATCTGTTAGTAAGTGTTATCAAGCTGTTGGATTAAGTGATCACAGAGCTCAGATATTGGAGGTTGCAATTCCATCACTTAAACAAGTTGTTAATCCTGTCATGATACGCTCATTTCGCAATTGTAATTGGGATGAGATGAGGAAAGCAATTAGAACTGCTCCATGGCAAGTCATGGAAATTTATGATGATGTGAATGATATGTGGCATTTCTTTTGTTCTATTTTAAAAAGCTGTCTTGATTTTTACGCTCCTCTTCAATTATCATCAAAGAAGAAGTCAAGAGGTCCTACTCCATGGATGACACCTTCTTTACTATCAGCTATTAAGATTAAGAAGCTAGCTAAACGTAAAGCTGAGGCATCTCATGATTCAAATGATGTTGCTGTTTATAAGGAGATAAAAAATAGATTAAAGGTTCTTGTTCGTGAAGCAAAACTAGCTTATTTGCAAACTTTATTGTATAACACAAAAAAAGATCCAACTTCTTCAGCTCACCTATGGGCTGGTGTCAACAATGTTATTGGTCGTGATAGCAGTAATCATCATAGTGCTATTGATAGTAAGCGATTGTCTCTAGATGATATTAATGAATTTTTTCGTAATGTTGCTATTACCATCAATCATCAACCAGCAAGTAGTTTTACTCCAAATATTAACACTAATGCTACTAGTAATAAATTTTGTTTTGATACTGTTGATCCATCTATTGTTATGTCCTTGCTTAAAAAGCTTGATGTAAGAAAGTCAGCTGGCCCTGATGGTTTTTCAGCTACTTTTCTTAAACAAATAGCACCAGAAATCATTTTCCCATTAACTTTACTATACAATAAATCATTGTCATCTGGTACCATTCCCTTAGAGTGGAAAAAATGTAATGTAACCCCAATTCATAAATCTGGTTCTTTTGAAGACCCTGGAAATTTTAGACCAATCTCTGTAGTTCCCATAATTGCAAAGCTTCTTGAAAAGATTGTGGCTTACCAACTTAATTCATATTTTGAAAAGAATGGTTTACTGTTTGATTATCAAGGAGCTTATAGAAGAGGGAGATCTACAGAGCAACTATTACTAACTGCAATTGACACTATTATACATGCAATTGATAACAAGGCTATTGCTTGTGTTGCTTTCCTTGACCTAAGGAAAGCTTTTGACTCTCTTGACCATGTTATTTTGCTTCAGAGGCTTAACTCTCTTGGTGTATGTGATGTTGAACTAGCATGGTTCACAGATTATTTAAGTGATCGTTTTCAACGTGTCAAGTTTAATGGAAAATATTCTGATTGGGGATTAGTTAAAGGTGGTATACCTCAAGGAAGTGCCTTAGGGCCTCTTTTGTTTTTAGTGTATATGAATGAAATGTCCTTATATGTTAAACATGGTATTCTCCTGCAATTTGCTGATGATACAGCTGTAATTTGTTCTGGTATCAATTATTCAGATGTTCAAAGGCAAATGTGTGAGAATTTGCAGTTAATATCATGTTTTATTTCAGAAAGCAAGATGAAGTTAAATGTGAAGAAATGTAATGTAATGTGGTTCAAGCCAAAATCTGTTAGTGATGATGAATCACCTCCAGTGTTTTCTATTGACGATGATGTTTTAAAAGAAATTAGCAATCAGAAATATCTAGGAATTGTGTTCGATAGCAAGCTAAATTGGAGAGATCAGATATCTCAAGTATGTAAAAAAATGTCTTATTACCTATTCTGGATTAACTCTAATAGAAAATCACTTTCAACTACCATCATTAAAATGCTTATTAACTCACTTGTAATATCACATCTAGATTATGCACTCCCAGTGTGGAGACCACCACTCACACAGAACCTAGTAGATAGATTACAACGTCTGCAGAACTGGGGCATATGTATAGTTTACTCTTTACGTAAGTATGATCATGTATCTAAGTATCGTAACAACTTATCATGGCTACCAATTAAAAATCATATTCATTATCGTTGTCTCTGTGCTATGCACCATTATCACTATTCTCAGGACAATGTTATTCCTCTAGATCCTCCTATTTTATTTGGTTCACTTCATAATCACAACACACGGCACCCCACAACTTATGCTAACACTGAAAGATGTCATTTATCAAGTACACAACGATATTTTAGAATACAAACAATTAAATGGTGGAATCAATTACCTAACTATTTATATATCAATAACTATCAAGAATTTACTTCCGCTTTACATCACCATTTACTTACTGATTTTAAAACTTAAGTTTGCATCTTTTTTTTTTTTTTTTTTTGTAATAATTATTATGTAACATATTATACTATACATGTATATATGTATGTATGTATGTATGTATGTATGTATGTATGTATGTATGTATGTATGTATGTATGTATGTATGTATGTATGTATGTATGTATGTATGTATGTATGTATGTATGTATGTATGTATGTATGTATGTATGTATGTATGTATGTATGTATGTATGTATGTATGTATGTATGTATGTATGTATGTATGTATGTATATACGTAAGTGCTGCGTATGTATATTATGTATATGTATGTATGTACTGTGTATACTCCTCCTATATGGAAGAACGGGTATGCCGAATATAGGAGTTTAAACTCAAATTCAATTCAATTCAAATTCAAGTAATGGTCTTCAAAATTAAGTGACTGTCTGGGTGTATCCATTAACTGGACTGGAGTACTGGACTGGACTACTGGACTCACATAAAATTTGATCAAATACCTTTTTCAACCACTAAAAGTGGTTAGCCATATAATCATTACTTCGTATACCACACACTCAGGGGTTCTCAGTGTCTTATCTTGCATTTTAGAGGCACATGTAGCTAATTGGCTGTAGTCTAGTTTTAGTAGTGTATGATAAGTTCATAATCAATAGGTTGAATTCTTTAAAAGTTGTACCCTACTTGTAGTTTTTCACAAAGATGCAGCCTTACCTGCCTGTTGAGATAGTGTGTGCATTGGGAAGTGTTACTCTAGCCGCTATGCGCACTCATGTATTATAAACCAAGGAGCTGGCCAGACTAATAGGCAGACTGCTGAAAGGTTAGGCAATGCTACATTATTTACAAGTGTAAAACTGACTGAATTTTATGTTATTTTACAGCTAAAAAAGACTGACAGATACATTTAGTTAACAAAGCACAGTGCTTGTATCATTGCCATATAGCGGTAGGCAAATTATTTTTGATAATGAGCTATACTGAGGTTTTAGTGTAGTTCTTTTTGTGAATAATGTGCAAGTTTTATATGTCTGGCGTGCAAGTTTTATATCCGGCTTTAATGAATGGCGTGATTTCTAGAAATACTTCTGTGGTTAAGTCCCAGTCCAGTGAATCGATGTACCATGACTGTCTTGCTATGCATACACCCTGTATAGCTGCAGCTGGGAAAAGCTGACATATTCTGGCATGGCTACACTGCTGTCTCTTGTGTGTGGAGGTGGGAGTGGTCCAACTACATAAGATTAGCATATTCTATATAACAAACAATAGCCAGTTGACCAATATTTGGTGAAAAAGGAAAAAAACCTAAGTCCAGTAGTCCAGTCCACCAGTCCATGCAGTCCACTAGTCCAGTCCAGTGATTGTATATACAACCAAAAACACCAGGGGGGTAGCAAGCCTAGTCTCGTCCCCAGACCATGACATGCATGCATGCATAAATTATGCAATGTTGAACTACGTAGTACACTGAAACATTTTAATTGGCGGTCAACTGGGAGGGTATTCTTTTCTGCCATTTCACTAGTTGGTAGTAAGGAGAAAGGAGGAGGGTGTCTCAGCTCTTTCAGTTACAGTTGGCAACAGTAAGATCCACCCATCTTGGAGAACATTCTGAGCTGCTCGTTGTACTGACATCAAGACACCTTCATTACATGCAAGCTGTATGATATACACTGCTTCAATGATGTGAGCAAGTGAGACCCAGAGGTGCTCATGTTTTGGGTGGATGTCCCAGTGCCTTGACACAAGGCTGCTTCACATATCGCCATAACAAAATTCTACACCGTTTGTCTACTGAACTTACTAATTTCTTTTCAGAACTATTAAGTAAGCACAGTTTCAGTTTATGCTGACTTATCTGGTATGACTCTCCACAAGCAACAATCCCTCCTTCTCTACTTACTACTCCATACCGACCAGACATTGTTCTTTACAATGAAGGAAACAACTCAATAGCCTTGTTAGAATTATATAACATGTCCCTTAGACTCAGTAGAGCATCTCAACTCTGCTAGGAATAGAAAACAAGGGAAGAGAGAGTACCAGGAGCTTCAGTCGAATTCAATCATCTAGGACTTCCTTGTTTTTTGATACAATTAAACTAAGCATTTTAGGTCACTACTTACCATCATCTTTGTCATCGTTTCAGAACTGTGTTAACTTTATTCAAAGTTTGCTAAATCTTCCTGCAGACACATTTTGACTTGGCTGCCACTGCTTCAATCTCTTCTTCAAAAGAATATTTTTGGCAAGAGATTTCCCAGAATGGTTGGGGGAATCTTGAACGCTGACCACTTTAGTTCTTTTTATACTTTAGTTTTTTTCCCTTGCCACACCTACTCATGGGGCATTTTATTGCCTTTTCCGTGGTCGTGTGTGTCCGAAGACTCACTCACTAGTTAGCTATTTATTTATTTTGCAACATAACTTTGTCGGTTATTCATCAATATGGATGGTTTCTCTCTCTCACGTGAGAGGTTTATTTTTGTGTGAGAGGTTCAACAGCTGGGCTTGCATAAACTAAGGTACCTTAGGTATGACACCTCTTGCATGTTATCTCCCTGTGGTAACTGTACTTATTGGGTTTCATACATAAACATTATTGGTATTGCTTCAGCTCATGCTATCTTTCAACGAATCATTGAAAGCATCCTTCATGATTTACCTCACACATTTATTTACCTTAGTGACGTACTTCTGACAGGCAAGACTAAGACTGAGCATCTTAACAACCTAGCAGAAGTTTTGACCCACCTAGAAAAAGCAGAGCTTCATCTGAAACAAGAGAAGTGCTCTTTTATGTAGATGACTTAGGGCACACCATCTCAGCCAAAGGCTTACATTACTGATGCTCCTACCCATGGAAATGTGTCACAGCTCTGCTCATTCCTTGGACTTGTGAACTACTACAGCAAATTTCTAGCCACGACCCTGGCTCCTCTTTATTTTCTGTTACAGAAGAAGTCAAAATGGCACTGGGGAGAGAAACAGAAACAAGCCTTTGAAGAAGCCAAACACTAAACTTTCATCCATAGCCTTACTAGCTCATTTCAATCCTGACTGTGAGTTAATTTTATCTTGTGATGTCTCCCCATATGGGGTAGGTGCCGTTTTGTCACAGAAGGGCCCAGATGGCTTGGAGTGTCCTGCTTTTACCTCAAGATTACTGGCTCCAGCAGAATGTAAAGTACAGACTGCCTGCCAGCTGGCAGTACAGTCACTCTACTATTTCCTAACATCATAAACAATGGCCAAGCTCTTATTATTCAGCTGGTAGTATTTGACATTATTGCACGAAGGTAACTTGGGAATTTCCCGAATGAAGAGCCTTGCTAGAAGTTTTGCTTGGTAGCCACAGGTTGACAAGGATTTTGAAGATGTTGTGAAATCATGCAATAAGTGACCCCATGCTTCGCCACTTGCTCCATTGCATCCCTGGGAATGGCCTCTAACATTTACATATTGATTATGCTGGACCAATGGAGGGGAGTACTACTTGTGGTGGTTGATGCATACTCCAAATGGTTTGATATCACAACTGTTAATTCAACTACCTCAACAGTTACCATTGAAAGTCTGAGGAAAATGTTTGCCAATCATGGCATTCCTGAATCCATTGTCTCAGATAATGTTACTGTATTTGCCAGTGAAGAGTTTACTGAATTTGTGACAATGCCGGGCGGAATGGTATCCACCACATTTGATCAGCACCGTATCACCCAGCCACCAATGGCCTTGCTGAACTGCAGTTCAGACACTGAAGGAATCCTTGAAAAAAACTGCTCCAGGTTCTTTACAAACAAGAGTTTCTAAGTTGTTTTATTTTCACCTACCGCCGGCATCACTCCTCACACTACTCTGGCGTTCCCCTGCTGAACTGTTGATGGGTAGACAACTTAGATCTCATTTGTCCATCCTTCACCCTGATACAGCAATGCAGAAGAGAGTTAGTCAGAAACAGCATTCTCAGAAGAAACATCATGGTCTTAGAACCAACTAATTGAGACGTTTTAACATTGGAGATACTGTGTATGTTTATGATTTTTCTTCAGGTAAATCAGTCCTGGCTACCCGGAATATTGACAAAAGGCCGTGGTCCATTAGCATTCATGATTAAACTGGATAATGGTTGTGTTGTTCATCAACATGCTGACCACATTCGAGATTGTGTTATATCTGTTCCACTTTCTGATAATAAACTACACACTGATGGCTGGGCAGATGACCTTACTCCAACTGTCTCCAATGCTCCATTATTTCTCTTCACATATTCGCAGAGCTCCAGCTCACTTTGCAGCCCCTAACTTCTGACTGTTTTTCTTCTTAAGGGAGAGGAAGTGTGGTAACTGTACTTATTGGGTTTCATACACAGTTACACACACATTATTTCTTGTAATTGCATTTTTGGTGTAAGCCACTAGGGCATTAATTGTATTGTGGTTAATTGTACTTAGGTATATTATAGGCCTTACTTTTTGTATGCACAGAGAAATCCAAGGGAAGAACTATGAACCTACACAGCTTATTCTGACAAGATCTAGGAAGATATACTAGCTACTGAGCATGGTCCCACAACTGTGTGGTATTTAATTCAGTTGCTGTAGTAGTTTTTTGTTTCAATTCACTATTATATTCTTGTACTATTAACTGCTATTTAAGTGGGTTACTACACTCCCTTATGCACATTGTCATTGACATTTGTATTTGTAAAAAATAAAGGCTTGCGTCTGTACATCCATGAGCAAATTATACAGTACGGACTTACTTAGCTATACTAATTACTATATAAAATCAAATAAACAATTACTGTAATGTCTATCCAGCAGCATTTTATAATCATTAACAGAAGGAGCATCAACAATTGATTGGAGTAATGAGGCAATCATTGAATGACGGCTATAAAAATTAGATTGTAATATGAATTGGTATGATGCTTGAATAATTTCTTTGTGTGACCTCTTGTTGACATCTACATAGAGTAATCTATAGGTGCTAGTATTACGGAACAGGCTTAAAACAAGTTCAGTGGGTTAACCTCGGGGTAAAATTGATTGAATTTTTATACCGTACCATAAACATTCCCGGCATGGGCTCACTGGTATAAATTAGAAACTCCTTTGTAGCTATATTAAATAACTCTGCTGAAGAAAAACTATACTGTGGTTTCATTTCTGTTGAATCCAGACGTTGCATTCACAGCAACATTCAACTCTCATGGTATGGCATGATTTTGTCAATAATTCTGCAATCAACTAAATCCTGCAGATTGGAGTATATATACCGTGGCTGTAAGCCTGATGTATATGACCAGACCTGAGGTTGTGGGCATATATATCAGGCAAATCCTGAGTGGTCATGGTATATATAAGTAATATACACCACTTAGGTCTGCTCATCATAGGTGAAAGAAACCCCTGCATTCACCACATTACTTTTATATAGGGGTTTGTAAACATCAATTGTGGGTTTAAATTGTGGACACAAAAAGAAATGATTGTGGGTTTTGCTGGTTGTAGTGATACCATTTCTAACCAAATAACCACTTTGTGGATGCCTAAACCTAAAATAAAATAAGTACTTAGGAGTATAGGTTGAGAATGTCCGAGCCATCTTGTCATGTGGTTGAAATGTGCCGTGTAGAAAAACAATCCCCACATTGTGAAAATTAGTTATGCCTAGTAACTGAACTCAATTACTGTTCCTTACAAGAGAATGCTTAATTAGCTCAACCTATGATAAACTCAAACCCACAATGTAAAACTTTAAGCAGCTTATATAAAGAATCAAAGGGAACTGATGCTTTCTAACTGCCTCTGCATCAAGGCAGTTTTGTGGTCAAAATACCTGACAGTTATCCATATAATCCATACACTCTGTCTCAATTGTGGGGGTCTGGGGGATCATACCAGATTTCTTCTTCTTACATAATAGTACAGGTTCATGCAAAATGTTAATTGTGATGCAAATGAACTGGTGGTGGCTACTGGCCATGCAGTCACCATTCTAGTTACACTGGTGATTCTACTTTAATTAGTATATACCGACCTAAGGCACAGCATGCAGCATTAAAATATAAGTAGACTATTTCCCATGAATGGATACTGCATAAAAATGTTTTTTTCATGTGTCAGTTCAGTTTATGGACTAAGACTTTGTTTGGAGTAATTAAAATCCATCTGTTGTATAAGGCATCACAAGTTTGTTGATCTGAAAATCTTAAAACTGAATTTAGGCCAATATAACATCTGCAATGATGCCAAGTTTATTACTGAGATTTTTATTACTGAAGAATCATGTGAATATGTTTGGCTGCAGCTATAGTATATCTAGTAGCTACATTTACCCATGTGCAATGCATAAAGCTATAATTTTATAATTTTACACAATCTACTCTGTATACAGCTGCAAGCAAAAAGCTACAATGACAAATTTTTATAAACACATTTAAACATTCATAAACACGTCAAACTATATAGATGAATTGCAGTCACATCTACAATTGGGATTGCCAACACGATCTAACTCAAATCTAAACCGCTGGTCTGTTTCCATGTATTGTTCTACAATCACTCTCTGTTTGTCAGCATCAAATTTCAGAGCATAATCTGGGTTGTCATGAAGGTACAAAACAGTTGGATGGTTTCTCAGATTCACAATGAAGGTTGACAAAGCACTGATTCGCTAAAATTGCAAATATTATAATACATAACAGAGACACTACTGTGCCATACATGTGTGGTACAGTAGAAATAATTAAACTATCAACACAACCCTTTATTTTGAAACAACAAAAAGAGCTTTCTAACGCTTATTATTAGCAGATGTGGTATTTTCAATTTTACTGTTTATGAGCTTAACAACATAAGGTATACTAATACTGGTGACAGCACACTTTAGTTATTGACAAAGCTAATAGTGGCCATGGTATACTCTTGTATATTGCCAGTATACTGTAATCTATACAAAATGTCCATTGTCATAGTGGTGAAATCACTAAGATGGCACCATGCACAGTAATATAAGACTATGCAGAATACAGCCAACACACAAGAAATCAAATTAGTAAGTCTACAGTTTGGCTGGTTAGCTTCATTACTTACTTAAATTTAATGGTTAAGCAGCCTCTAATATTTTCTGATGATCTTTATATATAATGAGTGATACAATAATGCAGGATTCAAACTGAGATAGGCATAATTCCAATAGAACTGTATGGTTGGGATCAAGAGTGTTTGCAATTTCCTGTCAATAAATGTCAGCCAGAAACCATCTTTCGATATCTTCCATGAACTAGGGCCCAAACGAACTAAAGTGAATTCAAAGGTTTGTTCAAACCAATGAAAAAATGAACATCATACAGTACGATGGTACAGTAGGGACCACAAAGGAGTAGGTGTGGCCCACGAAATAACATCACCCAAAAAACCAGTCTCAATTTTCCCTGACGATGATGAGGCAGTTTTGGTTAGGTAAAACTAAGCCCAAACAAGCCTTTAGATCGACCTGAAACGCTTCCAACAACTTGCTACGGAATTTTTTATTAAAATTTATTTAACGGAATTTTCTACTGGCTGAGTAACTGACTGACTGATGCCTTCAGACAAGCGTAACTCAATAATGGCTAAGGCTACGGGCTTGATTTTTTCACTGTTCGATGTCGCTTTGGCCTGAGAGGTGCCTTTTGGCATACCGCAGTATGCACAATGCATTCTTCATGGACTTACCAGTGTCCTCCATTCATCTTTGCTGACAACCAAAAGTGTCAATTTGGTGGTAGCACGTGATGGCTTCCCTTCGTAAAAGAAATCGTCCGTATTTTTCATAGTGGCTATTTCGATTGCAGAGGTGCTTTTCAAACAGTTCTTGATTCGTACTGCTGTGTAACGGGTTGAACATAGCCGACAACAAAGCGTAATGGATACTTCACTTTTCAGACGATAATTAATATAACTGGGGCAAGTGGCACCATTTCTTTCTCTTTGATATGCATGGATCGCAGAGGTGCTTTTCGAACAGTTCTTGATCCCAAATGCTGTGTAACAGCTTGAGCATAGCTGACAACGAAGTGTAATGGATACTTCACTTTTCAGACAATAATCATACGGTATGATAGTACTGTATAGTAAGGACCACAAAGGAATAGGCGTGGCCCACAAAATAACATCACCCAAAAACCAGCCTCAATTTTCCCTGACAACGATGAGGCAGTATTGGTTAGGTGAAACTAAGCCCAAACAAGCTTTCAGATCGACCTGAAACGCTTTCAACAAGTTGCTATGGAATTTTAAAGAATTTATTCAATGGAATTTTCTACTGACTGAGTAACTGACTGACTGATGCCTTCAGACAAGTGTAACTCGATAACAGCTACGGCTATGGGCTTGATTTTTGCACTGTTCGATGTCGCTTCTGCCCAAGAGGTGCCTTTTGGCATACCACAGTACATACAATGCATTCTTCATTGACTTAACAGTGTCCTCCTTTGCGTTCCATTCATCTTTGCTGACAGAGAAAAGTGTTGATTTGGTGGTAGCACGTGATGCCTTCCCTTCGTACGGAAATCGTCCGTATTTTTTGTAGTTGGCTACTTTGACTGCAGAGGTGCTTTACGAACAGTTCTTGATTCGTACTGCTGTGTAACGTGTCGAACATAGTTGACAATGAAACGTAATGGATACTTCACTTTTCAGATGATAGTTGATGTAACTGGGGCGTACAGCACCATTTCTTTCTTTTGGATTGCAGAGGTGCTTTTCAAACAGTTTTTGATTCGCAATGCTGTGTAACAGGTTGAACATAGCTGACAATGAAGCATAATGGATACTTCACTTTTCAGATGATAATTGATATAGCTGGGGCACATGGCTCCATTTCAAATGTGGTATGCGTGGGTTCACCAGTCATAATAATTACAAATACACAGAAAATTTTGCAATTTTCAACTAGAGTAGGGACCATAACACATTGATAAAAAGTACTGAAACAAGCTGGAGTAGTGCACGATATTAAATCACAGTAAAACAATAAGAAGTGTTATACCCCTACTGTGCTCTAGATACCATAATGGAAATGAACAGTAGGGATATAACACTTCTTATTGTTTTACTGTGATTTAATATCGTGCACTACTCCAGCTTGTTTCAGTACTTTTTATCGATGTGTTATGGTCCCTACTCTAGTTGAAAATTGCAAATTTTTCTGTGTACTTGTTTGAATGTAAATAAATTATTATGACTGGTGAGCCCACACATACCGCATCTGAAATGGCACCGTGCATCCCAATTATCATCTGAAAAGTGAAGTATCCATTATGCTTCGTTGTCAGCTATGTTCAACCCGTTATGCAGCATTTCGAATTCTACTGTGCTCAAGATACCATATAATGGAAATGCACAGTAGGGATATAACACTTCTTATTGTTTTACTGTGATTTAATATCATGCACTACTCCAGCTTGTTTCAGTACTTTTTATCGATGTGCTATGGTCCTACTACTCTATCTAGTTGAAAATTCTAATTTTTTTCTGTGTACTTGTTCGAATGTGGGTTGAACAGTTTGAACTATACTAGATAGTGATACCTAGCATGCTGCATTCAATAATGATGTTGGGGAAGCTGGACTTATGGTCTTTTCCATGTCTATAAAAAAACTGTAGGTTATAGGGTTTCCATATTGTGTCAGCCACTTGTCTCAACTGTATAGCAGTAGCAAAATGCATTTAAAACCTAGTGACCACGAGTATCTTTACTTGTGGTATTCAATTTCAAGTTTTCTCAGTAAAAATATTGAATCAGTACAACTGTGTTTGTTGTAAACTTGTGAGACATACGCTGTTGTAATTTGTAATTTCATACAGGAACCAGTAAAGTTCGAAGTATTCATGAACTTTAGTTAATGACTGTTTGAACCCTGGGCCCTACCATGAACAGGACCCTCATTAGTCTCATCCACACACCCTTGTGTTTTATACTTTTGTGAAAAGTAAGTTGCATATGCTTACTCTATTTCTTGGGGCTACAAAAACAGAGTACGAAGTACTGCTGTCTTTTTCAATCATCAAGTAACTCCCAGTCATTCCATTAAAAATGCGGACTTGTTGACTTCCACGCCTTCCTGCTATCATCAAAATTCCTGTGAACACATCGAGATGTTACAAACTGTAAACTGATGGAAATTTTCATCGGAATTTCACAGGTTTGCTCTATGAAAATGTAATGAAAAGTGCAATTTCATTGTACATGTGTGTTTTAAGGTCACCCAAAGACTCATTAGGTTTTCTAGTAGTGTAGGGATCTGTCTAAAATATGAGCAGAATTTTTGGCGTGGAATTAAAATTGGCGAATTGGCAGACGCTTACAAAATCGCCAAATTAAAATCTCGCCGTTAGTGTTTCTAATATTTTAACCGATCGAACAGGCGCAAGATCAAGCAAAAAGCAAGGTGGTGTATCTAGATGTACTGGAGGTCAGCCTGCGGTTAATCAAACAATTCTATGATTGTCTGTATAAATATCACAGATTAAGGAGGTCCTATACTATTTTGCTGGAAGTATAGTGAAGCAAAGATACCGCTCGAGGAAGATACACCTTGAGAAGCATGCAGCAGAGATCATAACAAGCTACTTGGCATGGAGAATGTTCCCAATCACTTCGTTTCCTTTTGTTACACTGTCATGGAGATTCTCCGTCCTGTCTCACATGAAAGTCACTCCAGTATGCGGGCCAACGAATAAACACACATACATCTTTGTAAACGAGAAGCCAGCTATACAATTTGCTACCAAGTGGGACTTCACATTGCATTTCATCAAATTAAACTCTCGCCAAATACAAATTATTAAGCAAACACCAAATATTCTGCTAGCCAAAATTTCTGCTTATACGGTATTTCTTCACCCATTTTGCTTTCAATGCTTTTCTGATAGTTTGCTCAAAATTTGTTAAATCTTGCTAATTGAATTGTGTGTGCACTGTTTTATTTCACAAAGTCACTATCATTATAATTTTCACCCATTGCAAACCAATTAACAACAGAACAAATATCCCACTTTGTTGAATGTTGTGATCAATTGTATGCTGTATGTAACCCACAATACAACTTACGGTCTTTTCTTGGCCTACTAAAATCCAATGGTCTGAAAGGAACAGGATTGCTAGTAGGTGGCAAGCCAAACTGATTGATGATGTGTCTATCAGGTTGCTGCATAGTGCGTGGTCTGACTATGCGTTCTTCCTCATCCAACAGGCACAAGTGCTATTTTAAAAATAAATTTGATCTACTGACAAGAGTTGGTACCACACAAACAACTATATGCAGTGAAACCTCTATAGAACCCTCTAAATAATTATAAAGGATGTATGGTGTACTCTTTATAAAGGACGGACAGTTTCTTGTAAACACAATTTTACCTCTAAATAAGAATTATCTTCTTATAACAGTAAAATCTCATCAGTCAGCTGCATGCATGGTGCCATCTGTTACTTAGAGATTCCACTGTATCAAATGGTATGGTAGTATACTGTTTAAGTACGGATCCATCCAAAAATGACATGCGCCACCTGAAATGTCACCTTAAAAATCATCCTAGAGATATCTTAAGCAATGAAAATCACCTTTACAGAATAATATTAGTCCATCTAACATCAAGCACTGCATTAAAAGTAAGAAAACACTAATAGGCGGTCAGATATAGAAATTTTTTTTAAATTGCTAAAACTTGGATTTTAGACTGACTACCAGCCTGCCTGTGCCTGACCACCATCGCAAGCTTAGAGGCCAAATGAAGCAGCCCAGTCACAATTTTACGCTACATTAACAAACTCACCAATGGGATGTGCCATTTGGGATTCTGATGAGTTTGTGCCCTCTGTGCATTGTCTTTCCTTATATCTTCAATCAGGCTCATCATCTTCTTGCTGCAATGAAACCATATCAAGGCATTAATTTTCCCTAACAACACTTTCCTTGAGCAGCATATTTAGAAGCTGCAAACTTATTTAAGCACTTAAAATCTCAGTAGATACCTGATACCTGTAACTTCACGATAGATTCAATGCCACACCTAGTAATTAGTTAACGCTATCTTGGTTGATTAATAACGATCGAGCACCGAGACCATACCTCTTAACAATCTATCACGATTATTATTGGCCTATAGCTGTATTTCATAATGCTAACACAACGAAAATATGAAATAGTGGCACACCCCCTGGCTGACTCGAGACAGCAGTCACCCTAATAGAACAGTCACACATGTATAGCTGTATGCTATAACAAAAAACCAAACAAACTAGTATGTTAATTTAAAAATGAAGTAGAAATTCAAGCGATAAAAAGTAGTGAAACAAGAAATGAATGATGGTATTATAGCATAGCTCGGTGGGGAAAATCCCTACTTTTGCATTGAACAAGTTATAATATGCCAATATAGGGATTTTCCCACCGAGCCGTGTTGTAATACCATCATTCATCTCTTGTTTCATCCTTCTTCATTCTTTTTTTAATATACTAGTAGCAATATAGGCAGTGCTGATATGTAATTCAAGGATGGCTTCCATGTGGTGCATTACAGTTGCATCATCCCAAATAACAAGCCTACTACTACAAGGTGACTTTGAGTGGAACTTGTAAGTTTGAAATTAAAATGTGGCGACAGCAAGGCTCAAACTTAGTATACTAATAGACCATTGTACTACCCAATATAGGTTTAAACCTATACAAATGTAAGAATTGGTGGAGACAGTTGTGCTTCTAATATAATGCTAAGCCTGAGCCTAATAATTCCCTAACAAACTGATGGCAAAAATAGTCATTTATTTTGTTTTCCATTGCCAACTTTGGGTGTACAGTGATGGTCATGGGTAAAGGCTTGCAAAACTCCCTAATATAATGCACGCTTTTGAATAATCTGCATGATTTGCTTTGCCATGCTGTACTGTCATGTTATGTACATTGTGTGTGTGTGTGTGTGTGTGTGTGTGTGTGTGTGTGTGTGTGTGTGTGTGTGTGTGTGTGTGTGTGTGTGTGTGTACGTACGTGCAACTGTAATAATGTTTTTAATTAATGTAATTTGTCTTTTATAGGGCAAGATTTTGAAGAAAACTACCGATGGCTCTTGAACTTTTATTTTTAATTCTGTGTGCAAATTTATGTAGTAATGTGATCTCACGTGATGTAAATAACACTACTTTTTGTGGGTTGGGGAGTGGCGCAATGTGTATATGGTACTGTTGTTCAACCAGCTGGTGATGTAGCTATATCTAGGATACTCTGCTGATGCATGTCTGTATGTTCAACAGCAAATGAACACTTATAAAATCCTTCCTGTGTTTTTGTTTTTTAAAATTAAATAATTTTTATTTTTTAGAGAAAAATGGCGCGGGTGTCAGCTAACTAACCTACCTGAACTTTTCTACCCAAAGAGTGCGTTTAGTTGGATTGAGTTCTGGAAGGTTATCTGATTATTTCCTGCCTTCATCCTTATTAACAATTGCGGAAAGTAAAGTCCATACATGGATCCGTAATCTATGCATAATTATTAAGTCATCTTGCTGAGAAACCTTACAAGTGTCAGAAGAGTGAAACAGGCGAGCAAGAAGTTGAATCTTACAAGTATTCTGTAAGTTGAATATAATTACGTGTGTGTGCGTGTGTGTAAGTACTCTGCGTACAGCCTAAATATTTTGAGGGGCAAATAGTTTAAGGTTGAGCAATGTTGCTAAAATTAAAATTTTGCAGATTTGCAAACACTCTCAAAATGTATGGAGGTCTAAATAGTTCAAAGCTAAAATTTTCGCTGACAACTCCCAAAACCGCGAAATCAGCGAAAATCTCTGCCCTCGAAACATTCTTTTTTTTTGACAACATAATTTTTTTTTCAATTAATGACATAAGATAAAACAGTACATAATAAACAAAAAAAAGTTATCTTAAATATGGGCCTCAGCGACCTGCACAGCAATTGGTGCCACAGCAATCGGTGCCTCAGCAATGGGACAGCGCAAACTGGACCTGGCACCGCGAATGCACATAATTGCAGACCTCAACAAAGAGAAGCTTAATTTACATCTCAGCCATCCCATCACTATTCTATAAGAAAGACTGTGCTTTGCACTCAAAAGGTTGGCCAATCTCTTATAAAACTGGGTAGCAGCATCATCCATTCCACCAGTAGTAGTAAAAATTAAGGGAGTAAATGAGGAATTCTCTACTTCATGAACCCGTTGTTGGTATTCACGTCTCTTTTCCTTGTCATGACGTCGGTATGCAGAGTGTAGGGGTTGATTTGAGGGTGCACTAGGGTTTAAAATTCTGACATCAAAGTATGACCTCTCAAATCGTCCTGCCCAAAAACCATTAGCTGCAATGTCAAGCCTTGTGTTATAATCACGATTAGCTGTTTTGTATTGAAGGGTCTCACCAGAAAGAGGCTGAAGGTGGGGTTCAATGACAACATTGTTACAGACCTCGGAAAGTAAATTGGCAGTTAGATCACGCACTTCATTATGTCTCAGAGAAGGAAACCCGCCCTTTGGACAAGACAGAGCATGTTCTATGGTAAAAGAGTGACCACAGGCACAGGAAGTAGGGCAGGCAGATGGTAGCCAATGATAACGAAGCACAATTGCATCACGAAAAGCAGTTTTATGAAGCACAAAATTATGCAACTTTAATGGAAGACAAGAGAGCCAATTCAATACACCTTCTCCTGAGCCAACGTGAATGAGGAACGCATCATATCAAAAACTTTGTCGCATTTTCTGTATATTTAATTTTTTACGAATTAAAATTACGGAAAATAACACCGTCTTTTTAACAACGCATCATAACTTCCGCATACTTCAGTTTACGGAGATGGGGTTGCATTTATCAGAATCATTGATAAATTGCGCATCGAGTTATATGTAAGATTTTGTATAGCGACCAATGGAAAAGAGAGGAGATAGCCTTGTATGGCAAATTTACGTATCCAGGTACGAAATTATACTGTGAAAAAACCTTGTTTTTTCTGTATGTTTCGTGATATATCTTTGTAGAATGGCCAGTTAAGCCATTTGTTCGGGTGGATTCTTAATCTGTACGATTCAACTCATTGAATGCGACCAAGTTTAGCAAATTTGGTAAGGGAAACCCACCGTACTTTTAAGGTTTGCATATTGAAGTAACAAATTTCTCCCATAGAAAATTGTATGGAGCGTGCATTATGGTGGAGTCAACTGTTAACAACTGCCACTATGAAAGTGTTACAGCAATTGTTCGGATGCCATTGTATAGAGAAATTCAAGGGCTTTGTTTTTATGTATGGTTTGTTGGGAAAATTATGGATCTCACAGGGGGTACTTTTGCGCCTTATTTGTATATAACGCAAATACATGTATTTTCTATTGGGCAAGAAACAATGGCTGTTCAAAAAAAATTAACTGATCAGTGGGACCAAGCTAAAGCTACAAAAAGGACAAGTAGTTTTTAGACTGTTTTAATGCATATTTCATAAGAATTAAGGGTAAAATTTAGTGCTTTGTAAAATTTTCCAAATGTTACAATTTCCATTAGCCATTTTTGATATGTGAAGTTCATCGAAACATTTAGGCCATACGGTGCACACTTACTAGTCCCGCGTAGCCAGACCACTTTTTTCTCTTTGTCATTGGGTAGGGAGAAAAAAACCCAATGACAAAGAGAAAAAAGCGGTCTGGCTACGCGAGACTACACACTTACGTACTTCATATTTGGACAAAGAAATTAAATCATCTCCTATCGATACTTTCCCATATATCGTAATAGTAAGATCCTTGTAGCGAATAATCGTGTATGATTCTTCATCACCTTCGTCACACTCACGGTTGCACTTGCAGGGTACCAGCGCGGGTGATTTGGCAGCAGTTGCGGTAACAGCGCTAGCCGTGTCCGTTTCGTCAGCAATCGCTAAGACAAGAGGTTTACACTAACAAACGAACTAAGAAGATCATCATTTTACTCACGTTGTTGCACGTAATCCTGCAGGTGACTGTATATTTCCTCCCATCCCCTCTCGGCAGCTCCGCGATGCAACCACTTTAGAAACTCGTTTAGAAAATAGTTGGCCATTCAGTTAGTTCTCAGTTGATCTACTCGAACAACTACTAGCGGCAACAGAGGGTAGGGAATATATAGTAGCCTCAGGGAGTAGTTGCTGAATGACATCATAGCTAGGCCTCCATGTGGAGGGGATTCTCACTAGAATAACATCACCAGACTAATATAATTAGTGGGGACATACAAACAAATTAAACCACATGCCAACTGCGAAAAGGAAACCTGCATGTAAGTGTAAATGGAAAGCTTCATCTATAGTGGACACCTCTTGCTACCTCTTTACAAGGGCTATGTGCACGTGATTGCTACCATCAATTAGAGACAAGCCCTATGAGGAGAGACTATACTCCAGTTACCATCTCTGGCTCACAGGCGTCACAGAGGTGACATGATACTAGCTACTATAATACAAGATTCTTAATAACTATTTTAATTCAGATTTTTCTACCTATAATCCAATACCACCATCACCAGGGGACAGTTCAGTCTGTTGAAATATCAAACTGTAGATCAAAATATTTTTAAAAATAAGTTAATTAATGATTGTAATGCTAAGTTTTTAATCCTTATTAGATAATTACGTACTTGATTCTAGGTTTACCATTGTATAAATTGTTAATATTGTACTGTTATGTGCTGATCCAGTATACAGGCTAGCTATATAAGTACACAAGTAATGATCTTTGTTACTGAAGTCACAGTATTACAAGTTGTGACCATTTCCTCTATCCTTTTCCATTTCCAATTGGTAGTGACAATTGTCTTCTAAGCACTTTACGTATTCACCAAAAACCGCAACTTAGCAACCCCAAGGTCAACCCAGTACCTGGGATGTTGTAACACATGGAATGGAATGAAGCTAGCTATGTTCCATAGTTGAGTACTATATAATCAGCTATGATTAATCATATTCGTGTAAGGTCTATAGAAGGTCTTCAGTCACTAAATTTACTATGTACTATGTGTCCTTGGGCCTATAAGGCAAGTGACAATGCACTCTAGTGTCTGTGAAGACATCTGCTATGCAGATTTGCTCTGAACTGCAACTCACCATATGAAAGTGTTACCAACCACCTAGGTAGAAGGGGAGGGGAAACTGGAGCAGTTTATCCCTGCCATTGCCTGTTTAAGGCCCAGTAAAAATGCATTTGGTGTACTGTAAGGGCCCTACTCTTATTTTCTGTTCCTTATCCCTGGTTCCCCTGGCACGCTTCCACTAGTGTCCTCTCAGATAGCTATAGACAACACGAAACGATAAATATGCCTAGTTGACTCCCACCTTATCCCACAAACCACACTGGCAGAGGAAAGGGTTAGAAAATAAAAGAGGGGCCCTGTACAATATGGAAAAAAAAAACAGTGTACACCAAATACATTTTTACTGTGGCCTCAAACAGGCCAGGGTAGAAAAGGTTGCTCCAGTTGCCTGGCCCCCACCCCTTTTTAGGTGGCCCTACACATTGGTAGCACACTAATATGGTAAGTATAGTTGTTCAGAGCAAATCTGCATAGCAATCTTCACACAGATTCTAGAGTGCATTGTTCCTTAAGGGCTCAAGGACAATCAATTTAGTGACTGAACACTTCAAAACAGATTGTTGCTCTATAGGCTTTTCATGAATGTGGTTAATTAAGCATAGCCAATTTTAGTCAAAATCTTTTATCAAAAGAACATACTACCAATCCATTCCACAACATCCCTTCAACTCTGCAGGGTTGAACCTAGCTGCTTATGACATTTTATGACTTCAACCATTAAGGAGCTCATATGAACGTGTTAACCTGGTGGGGTTCAACCTGGGTTAAAGTGACCATATGAAAAGGGTGCCGCCACACAACATATCATACAAATGTGTGAGATTTGTTGTAACCAGCATCTTTTCATTTATTACTCTGTCTTAACTCAGACAGCTTGATATAGTAGTTCCACTGTATTGTAGTAGGAAGATCACACGGGTGACTATATTGTAGTGCTATGCGCAATTTTATATACGTATAATGTATTTTCATCTAAACATCAACTGTGCATTCAATGGTCCCTTGTGGGTATCACACTAGAGAACGAGTCAATTGGTGCCCACTTGTTGACGTCCAAGTCCAACAACAGTTCCTGTAACAGTAGACAGAGCTAAAGCCATGACAATCCTACAGTATACGATAACTCACCTGGTCCCTTTTGTAAAATTCATGATTCAATGCTTTGACATTAATTGGAGGTTCAAATTCTACGATGCAAATGCAATACGATAAAATAATGTATGATTATGTGTTATTATGCATATTCTCCAGTGGATATATTATCTGTTGTGTGTGTAGTGAGTGTGTGTGTGTGTGTGTGTGTGTGTGTGTGTGTGTGTGTGTGTGTGTGTGTGTGTGTGTGTGTGTGTGTGTGTGTGTGTGTACGTGAGTGTGTGTACGTGAGTGTGTGCTTCTGTGTGTACGCGTGTGTGTGTGTGCATACACGTAAGTGCATGCATGAGTGCTTCTGTGCGTGTTTGTACGTGAGTGTGTGCGTGCTTCTGTGTGTGTGTGTGTGTGCGTGTGCGTGTGTGCGTGCGCGTGTGTAGCGTGTGTACGTACATGTTGTATGCATGTGTTTTTGTGCGTGCGTGCTGTTTTTCGTTTGTGTGTGTGCGTGCACATGCAATAACAAAAAAGTATACATATACTGACACATATGATATAAATCACATACCCTCAATTTCTTCCTCAACAATAGCACCATACTGGTCAACTGGCTGCTGCTGTATTAATACAAACACGGCCACTTAAGTGAATAAAACGTATACGCCATTATACCTATTGCAATAATTCTGCATGGATGTATTTGTAAATTACACAAGTTTCTGTACACAACATTAGAAAGCTATGAGCCAATAGGGTAGCAAGCTACTTTACCACAAACTACATACATAAAACACATACAGAAGTACATCTCTGAAGGCACAAGCAAGCACAGTACCTGATCGCCTCCATACTGTCCATAATAGTAATCGTAATATTGTGCAGCATGTGCTTGGTCATCCGGACCACCAGATATGGTGGATCTCACTCTAATCGGTGACTGACCGAGGCCCATTTTTCCATCCATTTCCATGTAACTGAGATCTCTCTCTGCTTCATCGAGGAAGTATACTACCCCATGTCTGCCACCATCTGTTTCCTCATCAGTCACTAAATGTGTACAAGTATGTGGGTACTCATTAACACTGTTTACAGAACACAAAAAACCCCTAAAATTGTGAGTAGGATGTTTCAAGGTTTCATGCATATTATGCCATCAGTGAGTCTTTAGATGTGGCTAAATAATTTAATATAGTAACATCTGTTTTCTGTGAGACGCCTGTTGATTCTAATATTTACTACATGCTGTGGTGAGCACTAAAATTACTGCATATTTGTGTCAAGTTGTAATCCAGACCAATTGACTACCTAAGAATTCTCCAACTCAAGACACAGAATACCTCATACATAAATATTGTAAAACCTTTTTGACTATCATGTATCTTACATGTGACAAGAACAGTTAGGAAGGTGCCATAGTTTATTAATCTGTCTAGTGTATGTACCTTTCTGGTAAAAAGTAAATTCAGTTGCTTTAATTTTTTTGCATTTCACTTTAGGCTACATATGGTAGGCAATAGGAGATACAAGTGGTCTGCAAAAGTAAACCTAAGAAATTATCATCTGTTAGCAAAGTAAGAAAAGTTACAGACCACAGAAAGTCTTAATGTAAAGTAGTAACTTGTTTGGGGATTATTTACAAGGTGGTAGACAATTGGTCTAGCCGACAGTAGTATAAACATGAGGTTTTTAACTGTGCTGTGGTTTCTTCCTTCCTGGTAACAGCCATGCCAAGAAATAAAGGTAAAGATTAAGATTCACCTCCAACAAGTTTACATTACAGTGTACACACACTATTCATGTACTACCTAACAATTATCCACTACTGTAGATATATGTACACTGTGTTATGGTTATTGGTACGATATAATGTGTATAAGAGTTTATTGACTACTTGCAAGAGTCACTACATACCTGTGGCATGCCAGACTGATGAGTAATACGTTCGGAAGAAATTCTATGGAAAGGAGAAAAAACACTTGCATGTGTAAACCTTGAGAAAATATGTACTTACAGACTAGAAACTAAAAAAAAAAGCACACCCAAAATGTTTGAAAAAAGGCTGGAGAATCGATCCCAGTGCCTTATCACGTGCTGAACAGGCTCTGCAACATACCATACTGAGGTATTCACAAAGCCACAATACTACATAGCAAGGCCAAAACTGTGATACCGAAATATCAAACATATCATAGTAGTAAAATACAAGGAATTAGATGTTGTGGCATCAAAATAAACTGTGTGTTTAGCAGCTAAGTATAAATGTTTTCTTTTTTTGGTAGTCACTTACTAAATGCCTTTCCCATTTATTACTCATTTAATATGTTTTGTGCAGTATCCATTCAAGGGTAATATCTATATTCAAGTTATTATTTCAGTTTAAAATACACTGAATAAATGTTTTTGGCAATACTGTAGAGCCCTAGGCACTCTAGCTAATTCCCTAGCTGACACAATATGGTAGTTAACTGAGCCAACAGGCCGCCCATTACAACTGCTTACCTGTAGCTGCTGACCAGTGACATCCGCAGATAATTCATTAACAATAACAGTGAACTCTGATCCCCTACAAAAACAAAAAATATAACAAGTAGGTTTACTATCTTCATGTCATGGTTATAAGGATGTCTACTATGGAGATAGCCTCCACATATTTGGACTACACTGTAAGTACATCGACAATAAATTCTTCGTTTTTTGTCAGTTTCTTTTCTACTTTGCTACGTACCATCCTCATGTCTACTTTGACATTCCTTTGAAAAATTATATTTTATGTCTCGTTAACTAAGTATGCAAGATATTTAATAATGCATACCATATAAATTGCCAAGCTCACATTGAAATAATATTATGTATGTAAAATGCCACAAAATGTGGTACTCCCTTATACATTTTACCACGTCTATAATTTATCAAGAATTTTAAGAGCATGACACAAATTTCCGTGAATGCAACTTTCGCGAAAATAAAATCAGCTGGATTTTTTATTTCGATTACTAGGTACGCATTGGAAGCATTTGTATACAAACCACGTTTATGAAGACATTATGGACTCCTGTCATTGACAAGGAACTTACAGTACTTGCATTATAGAAAAGTACAACTCCACAGTAGTAGGGCACTTACTGCGCACCCTCTCAAGAATATGCAGTTTGTTCTTATTTCATGGTGGCACAATAAAAAAGTTAAGGGACAAGAAGACATGAAAACACATGAAATAAATTTAATTACCACGGCTAGCCACTGTTTGCAAGAATTAAGTCTTTGCAGTAAAAATCTGTACACAGAGAACAGCAGATCAATCTGGCTACATAGCTTGACTACATCTACACAGCATAATAAACAGTCACCAGTAGAGGGTGTGTACCCCTATGGTGTGTAAAAATAATACCAACAGCTCTAGATATTATACCGCAGCAAATTCCATAGCAACTGGTTGAAAGTATTTTGGATCAATCTGAAAGCTTATTTGGGCTTAGTTTTACCTAACCAATACTGCCTCATTGTCATCAGGGAAAATTGAGGCTGGTTTTTGGGTGATGTTTTGTGGGCCATCCCTACTATACAGTACTATCGTACGTATATGTTAAAGCATAGCTGAAAGTGCTATATGAAAAATAAAGTACGAGGCACACGGCCGAGTACTTTATTTTTCATATAGCACGAACAAGGCTATGCTTTAAATGATTTATGGAACTTTCTAGTCGTGTAGCTTCACCATACACTAGGACTCGCAATTAACACGTGTTGCACTAATTATTATTAGCAGCCTGAACAACACACAACTAGTTTAACAAAGTAACTCACACGCATTTCACCATAGTTTGGCATGGTAGACGTTCATTGCGTCCTTTGGCAGGTTTTGCTCGCAACCCACAATCAATTCTATTGTGAGTCACATGGTGAAATATTTCCGTGATATCTCCAGGACTTGTCTGTTTACATTAACAAACATAACAGCAACGTTACCTTCTCCCACCCATCATCGAAGCACTTAGGTATGTCTATAAAAGCAATCCAGTGATAGCACTCGTATTGGCTGGGGTGATTGATCACTCAGTGCGGTGAGGCTATCAGCCTTCACCGGCTTGGGTGATTAGTTTTACTGGCATGAGCCCCACAGGCTATTAGCCTGCACTAGAGCACGTGAGCAACTGTGCTTTATTGCACCACCAAGAATGCTTTATTGAACGAATAAAACACTCTTTGTGGTCGATGAAGCACTGTTGGCTGGCTGAGAGTGTACTTTATGAAATTTAAAGTACACTTTTTCCTTTGATCTCGCCCATGCAAAGTTCTATAATGTATGATAATTCTTTCTCTATATCTTAGACCACAGGCTATTAGCCTGCACTAGAGCACGTGAGCAACTGTGCTTTATTGCACCACAAAGAGTGCTTTATTGAACGAATAAAACACTCTTTGTGGTCGATGAAGCACTGTTGGCTGGCTGAGAGTGTACTTTATGAAATTTAAAGTACACTTTTTCCTTTGATCTCGCCCATACAAAGTTCTATAATGTATGATAATTCTTTCTCTATATCTTAGACCACAGGCTATTAGCCTGCACTAGAGCACGTGAGCAACTGTGCTTTATTGCACCACAAAGAGTGCTTTATTGAACGAATAAAACACTCTTTGTGGTTGATGAAGCACTGTTGGCTGGCTGAGAGTGTACTTTATGAAATTTAAAGTACACTTTTTCCTTTGATCTCGCCCATACAAAGTTCTATAATGTATGATAATTCTTTCTCTATACAAAGAACTTAATACAACACAGACTTGGGTAGGAATGTTTAAAAATGCACAATTAATGTTGAATTCTGCTTCCTATAGGCTGTAGATATGTGAGAAAAAAAAGATGGCTATTTTGTAAAGCTCGAAAAATGTTTAAAACTACTTTCCCAGTGTGTAATAATTACTGTTCAGGAAGATTTAGAAAGACAATTCAGGTGAATTTGCATTGCCATTCGGCACCAAATTCACCTGAATTGTCGGCACCAAATTCACCTGAATTGTCATTATTAAAATTTTGCCATTAACCTACCATCACAGCCATTTCTTGGCCGCCACCTTTGATTTCACATCTTTTTTTCACCCTGGCCTTTTTGGGGGCTGCACTCTTTTTTACAGCTTGGCTGTTTTGGTTTAGATTATTATTTACAAAAAAGTTAACAAACAACTACACAAAAAATTTGGAATTTTCAACTAGAGTAGGGACCATAGCACATTGATAAAAAGAGCTGGAGTAGTGAATGATATAAAATCACAGTAAAACAATAAGAAGTGTTATATCCCTACTGTGCTCAAGATACCATAACAGAAATGCACAGTAGGGATATAAGACTTCTTATTGTTTTACTGTGATTTAATATCATGCACTACTTCAGCTTGTTTCAGTACTTTTATCGATGTGCTATGGTCCTTACTCTAGTTGAAAATTCCAATTTTTTTGTGTACTTGTAAGTAATATATGTGACCCAGTCTGGGAAAACCGGTCTTATCGCCTATTTAACAGTATTGAGAAACACTGGTTTTAAGTATTTAGTGTGTTGTAACTCGCCAATGATTGAAGCTATGTGTAGACCTACCAAATTTTCACACATTTTACACCAATTCCTTACCTTCCAGAGCATCCACTGTGCAAGTAGCCAACAACTAAGTTTCCTGCCATTTTAGATAGTTTTTGAACCGAGGTTGATAATATCAGGCAAGCTCCAAAAGGGGAGGGAGGCGGGAGCCTGGATGGAGGGCAAGAGGCTGTTCAAAAAACTTGAAAAAGAAGGCGTAGGGATGAACTAGGCCAAGTTATGGGCCATTCAGGTGTCAAAACAGGCTGCCATTCAGGTGTCAAAACTGGCTGCCATTCAGGTGTCAAAACTGGCTAAAATAAAAGGAAATTCACAGCAGAGGTATTTATTCAACACCACGGTACAGCCATATACAGCCATTCCCAGGCTGGCCAGAGCTCCATTAAGGCCCCACACCGCACATACGGATCACCACTGGGCTTGGGAAAAGCAGCCAACAAAACCAGACCACTCAAGTCTAGCTGATTTTGATTGTGAAATTAGATAGTTTATTCATGTAGCTAGCTTTGTGTTCTGGTTGATAACTAGATATCCTACGAGTGCAGGTGGGGTTTAACTAGCTTCTATCCCACACTTTGAAGTAGTCAAGTTCATAAACAATGTGTTAATAAGCATGTCAGTTGTGTATGGCTTAATTGTTTGCTGAATATGTAGTTTTTGTAATGGTATGGCTTCAATTTTTGCTGAACATGTAGTTTTTATAGTGTGCATGGCTTCAAATTTTGCTGAATTTGTAGATTTTATGGTGTGTATGGCTTCAATTTGCTTTGATTGCACTTCTTTTAACTTAATGTGTAATTTCCATATATGTACTGGGGTTTAGCTACCATGCACTGGGGTTTAACTACTATATACTCCCAGTTTTTTTACTTTGATGTATGGCTTCAGTGGGATAGAATTGCTAATAACATTCTAATTGATATATAATCAACATGGTATTAGATCCAAGCATTCTGCGTAACCCAGTTAATTGCCTTGGTGGAGGACCTGTATTTTTCTGTGGACCATGCACCAGAAGCAAATTGATGTTGTTCTGTTGAACTTCACCAAGGAATTTGACAGTGTGCCACTGACACCAAAGACTTCTTAAGAAACTTCAACACTCAATAACATTTATAATTGGATAGAAATGTGGCTTACTTGAAGATCTCAACATGTGGTTCTACATGGCATTTCCTCACACCAATTCCCAGCTCAATCCTGTGTCCCCCATGGGCCCTTTGATGTTTCTTCTTTTATATCAAAGATTATTCATTCGTCATCAGGTACATCTTTTGGCAATTGAAGTTTACCATAAAATATGTATTGTAATGTGATTCATTATAGGTCTATCACCATGCACTCACATTCATCTATCAACTCAATAACCAAACTCTATCCACTGTTGACCAACACCTTCATCTTGTGGTATTGCTGCATGGAGAAGAAGGTCACTATGCACATATTTTCTGTACTGCAAGCAAAGCCACACAAACACTAAAATGTACTCTTAGTAACAATAATTGTTCTTCACACTACACTACGCTACACACACACACACACACACACGCACACACGCGCTATACACACACGCACACAAGTATAACTTACAATGGAATGTCCTTCTATAGAATATGCAGCAGCTGCCTAGGATCTCCACCATGATGGATACATCCAATAACTAAAAAAAGTACAATGCAGAGCTGCAAGATGGGTACTTAGTGACTATGGGTATGGGAGATATAATTCTGTTGCATCTATGTTTAGGTTGGGATACTATTCAAAAAAGACATACACTAACAGGACTATATACAAACACTATAAATCATGCATCATCATGACTATGAACTTGACATTCCACATTACTATCTCCCCTCAACAAGGAATACCAGACAGTACCTTCCTTCACATTACATTATACCATGTTTGTGAATGTTCAGGATGAAACATTTCCAGCTACAAAATTTGTTAATAATCTATAGTATACTGGGACTCGTGTCTTTTTTCAAGTATTATATACTTTGCTTGCCTCCTCAAAGTTGATTGGGGAATTTGAAGAACATATTCAATAAATATGACAATGTGACTGGTAGCCTTTCCAAATTGTCAAGTTTGATTAATCATAGCTCCTCATACTGCAGTTTAATTTTGTAGGGATAACCTTTCAGGCTATCACTACAAAATTAAAAAGTATATAAAGTACTTTGACTTCTTGAAGTGTGCAGATCTGGAGGTTGAATTTCTATTCCTAGTAATGCACGATCCATTACAGTACTCCCAATGGCCTCTCAGTCAATAGTGTATTCTTTTCCCCAGAGTTGGTACTATATTTCCCTTGTGATTAATCTAAGGGATCATACATAATTTTCAGCATTTTTGTTCAAGTGTACAGAGAGTACTATTTTTGCTTACCTCCTCCCTCCTATACACATAAAATGTTGATGTGATAGCTATTGCACAGTGTGTTAAATTTTTAATGGTTTTCTCCAGTACATCTGCCATGCCTGCTAATCCTCTGACTTGTCAGAAAAATGATAACCTTACTTGGCTGTGTATAGTCAGCTCCTGTTCAGACCTTAAACGTTGTAACCAAACACTAGTATGTGAATTTTATTATTTTACAAATGGTTCACCATTTTTGAAACAGAACAGGTGAATTTACCCCCTCCCCCCAGCATACTCTCCGAATGTATACTCTTGCAAAAATGCTGAAAATAATGGATGATCCCTAACTATATAACAAAATTAGCTGCTTCCTCTTCTACATGACATGCATCACAAGCTTATAGTTTCCCACAACTGACAGCTTTGATAGTGAAACATAGAAGAATACCACTTAGTGTGGGTGACTGTTCGATTGGCAGAAGTCCAATTGTGCCTATCATTGCATGCATGTATATATATAGTATGTTCCCATTCCAGAATTTCTCCATATACTGATATGCCTTGAGTTGGTACACAGATATTTATTCTATGTGATTTTTACCTTATCCCCAGTTTATACTTAATCCCAACTACACCTATTATAAGACCTCTCATCTGGCATGCACTCCTGGACTATACTAGCTTACTTCCCTTAATACATGCTCCTATATACAATCTGTACTAGAGTTACCCAATACTCTCCATTGAATACTGAGCAGTGATAGCATTTGCATGTATGCATACACACTTCATTTCTGCCATGAAAACACAATTTTGTTCCGTTTATTAAGCAATACAAACCTTTGATATTGTAATAACAAAATATAACCATTTTTCTTAAGCACCATGCTTAATCCAGTCACCATACTAAGGCAAACATTAGGTACACATAGAATGTATGTACACCTATATAGGTAATTTACAAAGAATTCGAGTTAAAATACAAATAAAATAGCATGAAAAGGTATATGGCTCTGCTGGCCAAAATATATCATCTAGAGTACGCATACCAGTAATTTCTATACAGCTTATCATATTGGAGCATTTGATATGCTTAATTTATACATGAAGAACTTTTACTTTTCATGAATGAAAAAAAACACCCTTAATTATGGTACAAAGAATTGCATATAGGGTGTACTCAGCTATAAAAGTGCATTTGCAGCTTAAATCACAAACAGTTACATTTGCTATGCAAGAATAAAAGTTACATGTCAGCAGGATCAGTGCATAATTCCAGTCCATAACCAGGAGGATGGTGAAAAATGAATTGAAAATCCTGATCTCCCTTCACATGTTTCTCCACAATCACGAACTCGTCAGTTGTGCCATATTTGAGAGCATACTCTATATCTTCGCTGAGATGAAAAACAGTAGAACCACTTTTAATAAAAGTTGACAACTTATCATTAAACTGTAGGTAGAAAAAGAAAATGCTGTACCTTGTACTCATCTCCTTGCTGTAAACGCCATGTATACAACAGATTAAAAAATCTAGCTTAAGAAACTGAAAACTATACTTTTGTTGAATATTATAATAGCCATGCACTGCACTGTAATAACTGTACCTCTTTACTATAATATGCATCTGGTTTCTCGTGATTTTGCCCTGTCAATATTGTACTTTGTAGTACTTATATCTACAGTTGTATATATCATTAAGTACGGTAGTACTGCATATTAGGGATCACAGAGGTTTACACCTTCTCACAAAAATATTTCCAACCTCACAAAAATATTTCCAACCTCACAATATGTTTATGGTACCTTGCAGTATTGGTTAGGCATAAGCAAGTCCAAAAATGCCTTCAGTACAACCTTAAATGCTTCCAATAAGTTGCTAATCTTTTTTTTATTCAGTGGAATTTTCTACTGACTGACTTACTTACTAAAAGTATTCAGACAAGCATAGCTAAAGTTACGGCCTCCATTGCTAGATGTCACTTCAGTCAGACAGGTGCCTTTTGGCATACCCAGTACATACAATGCATGCATCATGGGCTTACCTTTGTCCTCCTTCGTGTCCCATTTCTTTTTGCCGACAGTGCAAGGTGCAAATTTGTGGTAGTATGTTGGCTTTCCTACATTTGTAACAGGAATCATCTGTATTACTGGGTTGATTGCAGAGGCATTTCTCATAGCGTTCTTTATTAGTAACAACACTGTATAATGGGCTGAATGTAGCTGAAAACGAAGAATAATAGCCACTCTTCACCTTTCAGTAATTGAGTATATTCAGATGAAAACATTAATTCTGGTGCTATTTTTTTTCTTTTGATGCAGTGAGCCAGCCATAATTATGTTACAAAAAAGTAAACAGGAATCTTAAGTTTGGTTATCATGGTGAAACAAGGGAGGTTGCCTACACCTGAAGATATACTAGTGGACCCCTACATCAGTCATAGGTACAGACTAAAGTAGGACTGCTAACTCAATTTTGTAAGCACATGTGCCAAAGTAGTTTTACATGAGAGCGAAGCATGAACTTCCAGGCCTGATTTTTAGTGGGGTTTTACTTAAAGAAAATTGGAGACCTGTTTGAGTTTGATGTGGTGTATGCGTCTGAAATGCACCTTGCATGCAAAGTATGCAAAAGCTAATGATACACTTCCAAGAAATTGAAACTTACATACCAAAGTACCGTAATTTGGTGATATTAGAGAATAACTGACTGTTATATTAGAGCATTTGACTGCTCTATTAGAGTATCTCAATCTTTAGTTTTGTGTGGTTATGTAACTGAAAATGAAAGTTTTACATTTTGTAACTTTTTTCCATTGTAATGAACACAATAACAATACTTCTGATTCACAGTAGTACGTCACAATCTAAACTTGCAGCTATATTAGTGGACGTTTAAATCCTGCATACAACAGTTGAATGTCCACTAGTATAGGTGCAGGCAGGGGCGGAGGAAATAGTTGATATGAAGGGGGGGGGCTGACCAGGAGTGGATCCAGACTTATGGTAAAAAAAATGAACTGAAACACTACATTGTCTCTGATTTGATAAGGTGAGACAAAAAAAAAAAAAAAAGGTCACAACCAGCTGACAATAGCTGCCCACCTCACCAGCTACGAATTTATACTGATAAACTGCATAAAAATCCTTACATAGCTCATTACACACTGCTCTAATACTGTGATTGCTTTATTAGAGTGACTGCTCTATTAGAGTATCTCGATCTTGTTCACGGTTTTCAGCCCCACTCCAAGAAGGATAATTTCGCGTGATATCTAAGCCCCCCCCCCCCTTTCCGCCGCCTATGTGTGCAGGTGTAGATGATTTCTCTTGTTCTTTGCCTTTTATTCCTATTATACTCTAATATAAAATTCCTTACATTTGTTTGTTAACCTTTTGCAACATAATTTATGCCATTTTGCTTTGTTTTCAGCTTTGTTCTGTCTGTTACACAGCATTACAAACTGAATGAAGAACAGTACAAGAAGCACCTCTGAAATCAATCCAGCTACTATGGAAGTTGCATGATTAAATATGCACCACAACTATCAATTGCTCAGATGCAAATAGTCATTCCACTTCGTTTTCATGAACATTCTATCCATTATACATCATTACAAATAAAGAACAGTAAGAGAAGGGCCTCTCAGCAGTCACTACAGAAATTATGAATAATTCTCGTTACAGCCAGCTGCACTGAAGCCATGTTACCACAAACCAAGTAGTGTACAATGTTACAGTATAGTCATGCAGTAACAAGTACAATAGTAACCAACCCTCGAAAAATACTGCAGTGCAGTACTATTTTAAGGATATCCCTCATAGCTTTTGGCAAAAATTAATATGACTGTGGCACAATTTGAGTAAATACAGCATTAGTTTATGCTATACATGTACACACGTACTCACCATTTTCTTCTTATCTTTTCCAGCTGGAGCTACCCATACAGTGTATGAGCCATCATTTTCTTCAATTTTCAAATAACTGTTTGTGGATGAATTATAAAGATAAAAGTTTTTTTGCTTTCCCTTTCCAACTGTCTCAAACAAAACTGCAGCAAAAAATATATTTGAAAACCTGTAACTGCATGAAGACATAAAGTCCTATATGTAGCTCTGTAATAAAAATCTTATTATAAAAACAAGTGTATGGAAAATTTTGAAAAATCCCTAACTTTTCCTCATGCTTGCCTTGGAACATAGCTAGTTATCATTAGTATAAACCCATACATATATCACATTAAAGGACATATATATTATACCATCGATTGCATACCCATGCAAAATAACTAATTACTGACAAGCAAAAGGTCTTTACATAGCTGTAGATTTTGACAACATTGTGTGAAGAATCCATCTCCTCAGTCCTTGTATCTGTGTGTGTACCTAAGCTCATGCTTGTATGTGTGTACTATAAAGCATTAACTACAAAAAAAATCATACCTGTAGCATTAGGCAAGCTGAAAATGAGTGTAGCCTAAAATGGTAGGGTATAAAATATTGAGGTAAAAAGTGGTGGCCTGCAATGATGTTAATGAGGAGTGTGATCATTTAGACAATAACATGATAGCAGCCATATATTCTGGTTACCACCTTTAATTTCACAACTTTTCACCCTAGGGGCTGTACCCTTTCATCACACCTTGGCTGTTTGGCACAGATGTCACTTCTTTTTGTATTTGCAAAGCAAACCCTGAAGCCAGTCATGCATGGGCTGGCATCAGGGTATGCATTTACTTTGCTTAAATTTCTATAATAGAACCTCTATTATATCCAAACACTAATTAGGGAGAGGGTGTTTGTATAATTGAAAGGTGCATACAGAAGATCTTTGCTCAATTACTCTATTATAATGGGCATTAAAGATTTAAGACTACCTAGAATGCAAATTATTTCAATAGGAGAACTTGGATATGTATTTGAAACACTAAAAAACCTGACCATAAATATAATTGACATTTAGAACTTAAAGAGAACTAAGCATGTATTGGAAATTGTTCATACTAGCCATCCATGAAAACATGAATCTAGTAATTTTGAAGTTAAAATCTGTCAGTGGCTTATATATAACTAACTACCAAATCTGGAACCACTTTGGGATATATGCAAGAAAATAATAATTTGGTATATTGTTGTTTTTATTTATACTTATGCTTTTGCTATTTATGATTTTTGTGATTGTCTTCTTGAATGTTCTATTGGGCCACATAAACATTATTAGTTTCTCATCCCCACCCTTTTCTTACTGCATCAAGGACTTTTTAAAGCTGTTGGTAGCTGAATGCAACCATCCAGCACCTTCTAAAGTTAGTAACTAAGTAGAGCAGTGCAAGGACATTTCATTTTAGGTTATGTAAGCCATCTAATTCATGATCAGCTTTCTAGCTAAAATAAAAATAAATATGATAAGTTAATTGCTCATGTCTAATGTGCGTGTTAGATATTATAGGTGCATTTGAGTGTTGGAGGATGACAAACCAATAATTAAGTTTGTGTCGCCTAATGGTGACTGCCTTATTATAGAGCATCTTGGTCAAGATTTTATTTGGCTTTTGTCGCTATAACAACTTGGCTGTTACTCTGATTTACTTGCAACTACAAAAGGTTTATTTAAACCATGATGAACAGACTATAAACAAACCAGTTTTCAACTTGGCTTGTCCTTTACACATGGCAAGCAATTAAAACGAATTTAGATTATACTTGCATGTTACAAATGGTATACAGTACTAAACAATTGCCCACTTCATGGCTTGAGCCATACATAAACTAACCACAGTTTGTGAAACTTACTCTTTTTCTTTTCTGACTTCTTTTTCATGGGCTTGAAGTGAATAGGCTTCTTAGTACGTCTTAAGGCAAACTGCACATTCTCCTTGTTTGAAAGCTTTTTCATCATGACATAAGGACGAATGATGAAATAATCATCATTATCTGGTAGACACAAGCACTATTAAAAATATAAGGAAGAATTTGAATTGACAGGAACAAAAGCTGTTCTTATCCATGATATCAAAGCCTCTGGCCTAATGTTATAGAGTTAATTCAATTGTATAGCAGTATAATGCTTATGATACTCTAATAGAGCAGTCAATCACTCTAATAAAGCAGTCACAGTGTTCATGAGGCAGTGTAGCTTAACTATGAAGCTATGAATAAGGATCTTTATATACTTTATAGTAGCTATAATATACATTTGGTAAAGAACAGCAATTTGCTGTGACCTTTTTTTTTTTTTTTTTTGCAGTGCATCCTCCCCTTTCCAAACTCTGGATCCGCCTCCATTCATCAATACTTAACAGTGCTTTCTCGTATCTACAAGGGTTCATAATTGGCATCAATTATTACGTACTACTGTCTCATTATAGAGGGATCCATGGGAAGGATAAAATGAGTGCAGGGTACATATCAAAATCTTTGTACGATAAAGTTCCATTGATCTCAAAATATTCATCATAATGACTTGGTGGTATTGGATGAACCATGGCCTTCAGGAATGATGTCATCATAGCTAAATTTTTGACTGACTAATATGCAAGATCAGTGGACCCAGGAACCAAGGGCCAGGCCATGCAAGATTTTACTGTACTTATGTATTTCAATGCACATACAAAAAACAAATCATGAGTGGTGAGATAAGTCACTAGCACTACAATAAAACGTGTATTGTGTGTATGTGATATGCTCTAAATGTGTTGTACATAGTGTGCACTCCAGTGGCGTATGTGGTGTGTAGGAGATGATAGTTCACATAAATAGCAAATGTGAACTATCATCTCCTACACATCATATACTCCACCTAGTACATTTTATGCATATCACATTTAGAGCTCATCACATATACACAAATATGCATTTTATTGTAGTGTAGTGACTAACGATTAGAAAGAAGTTGGAATGCACGTACCTGTATGTTGATCATGGCAATGAGCTACGGAAAACAGTAACCATTTTCACAACTTAACTACCAAGATTTATATACAAGCTGTACAGCTAGCTAATAGAGAGTCCACATAAATGCACATGCTTGCATGTATGCTGCTAACAAGGAAGTATATACCCTACCAACCCATCACTAAAAATTCTGGCTATGAGTAAAGGTTATAACTTAGTGATTTCAAAGTCACCCATGGCCCGCTAGTTCTCGTTTCATATGATTTGGTGACTTAAAATATAATGCATGGTATAACATGTTTTCAAACTAACTCTATGAAGGATTTCCAGGGGCGGATCCAGGGGGACCAGTGCCCCCCTTCAGAATTTTTTTAAGTGTTGCTCATTGAACATAGCTAGGCACCTTAGACATAATTCAAACATTTTTTTGCAGTTTGTACAACTATGTGTAATATAATAAATGTGCCTGTAACAAATTGTTACCCATATTGAAAGGGAACTCAGTGGGATAGAGCACCCTCTACGTTTATATAGAAACGAGATACTCTAATAGAACAGTCATTTACTCTAATAAAACAGTCAAGAGTAACATAATTATAAAACACTGTTTGTTGTTTTAAACAACTAAAACACCTGTTCTAAACTGAGTAAATGACTCTATCCACTCCCTAGTGACTATAGAAATACTCTGGAGATGCAGCTGCACACCAAATGCCAGGATTAACTATATGCTTAAATTTTTGTGATGCTTGTGCAGGGGACCTTATGATAATTATAAAAATTTCAACTTAATTTCAGCCAAAATGAGCACCAAAATCAATCTCAAAAAGTCAATTTTTCAAAATTTCCTTATAGACTTTATAGCTACTACAGTTCAGTAGCATTCATGCTTCCAGCAATGAATTTTCATAAGCATTTACAAATTTTAATCAAAATTATCTCACAATGTTACTGTAAGTTTTCAAAATTTCATTAGGGAACAGTTTAAACTAATTCTGCATGGTTTTTTAAAAGCTCAGTTTCTTCCAGTATTTGAACTATCAACAAATTTCAGTCAAAATTGTCCATTTCAGAATGTAAATTTTCTTAGGGAGCAGCTTAGGCCTTTACATTAATTCTGGTTTTTAACTCAGTAGCTTCCAGTGTTTGAACTATCAACAAATTTCAGTCAAAATTGTCACCAAATAACCCTGTTCCATAATGATGTAACATTGGTTTTCTATTTGGGGTACTCTTATATTTCGAGTATTGCATCCTATGACGATAAGTTTTTGATGAACCATTTACCGTATAGCGCAATATTTTGGCAGGGGAAAAAATTGACGGTTTTGACGCAAAATTTTACCCGTAAAATTTTAACCGGTGTGCAACTTTTGCAACGCTTATCGTAGAATTTGTTAACAGCATAGTATAATTATTATGTGACCCTATTTTGGAAAACCATACATTTTGGCACATTGGTCAAATTTCTGTTTTATTGCTAAAATGAAGCACTGAGTGGTCATCTACCTTGTGTGAAATTTTTGCATTGATACAATGAAACATTCGGCTGATTTACTGTCTAATACATAACAAACTAACTTTTCATTATCAGTTTTATATAGTAATGGATGGTGATCAGGTGGGACAAATGATGACAAATCACTTTGTTGACATAGATTTCTGTTCCTACAATCTAAATTGGATAAAAAGAGACCCTAGATAGTTTAATCATGTGCTCTTAGTGCTTTTCTTCAATTAAATCACATGTATTATGGTCTAAAGAGAAAAAAATGTTTGGTTTTGGGAATGAACAAATCACCCAATTTGTAAGTTAATTGTTGTCCCACGCAGTGTGAAACTGCTACATAGTCTGATATAATTGAGTATTATCTCCTAGATAAAAGAAGCTATGGGTGTGAAACATTATTATGATTATGATTATGTTTAAAGTACCGGTAAAGGCACAGCCTGTATACCGGATCTGCACATAATAGTACAATTAACCATTATACAAAAGTAAATCTGGAATCAAATAAGTGATTATCTAATAAGGATTTTAAATTATTTACAGAATTTACGTTAACTGCAACTGCAAGCAAAGCGTTCCAATCATTAATTAACCTATTAAAAAAATATTTTGATCGACAGTTTAATCTTGAGTGACATTTGAAAAGCTTAAACTGATGCCCCCTTGTAATGGTGGTATCGGAGTAGGTATATAGAGTGGAAAAATCTGAATTGAAATAGTTTTGTAAAGTAGTATCATATCACCTCTATGACGCCTGTGAGCCAGGGATGGTAGCTGTAGTGCTGCTAGTCTTTCTTCGTATGGTTTATCTCTTAATGATGGCAATAAACGTGTAGCCCTACATTGGACTTTCTCCACTTTCCTTTGATCAAGAACAAAGAAAGGCCCCCACACTGCGCTACTATATTCGAGTGTTGGACGTACAAAAGCTGTAAATAATTTAGTCAACATATCAGAATCTAAATAATCAAAAGATTTCTTAATTAATCCTAGTAATCGATTAGCTTTTACAGCAACCTCTGTGGTATGCAGGTGGAACTTAAGTTGGTAGTACAGCAGTGGTGAAGTCAATGTCAGGTATATACTTACCACAGAACTTAAGACCATCCAACTCCCTATCAGAGGTAGTCACTAGAGTACCATCTTCGTGATAAACTGACAAAAACCTTGGTGTTAGTACAGTAGATATTAGTACATGTCCATCTGGTGTGCAGTAAATTTGAGATGGAACGACACCACACTGAATGGTCCAAGATAATGCCCAAATCTTTGTAAGAATCAATATTGTCAATAACTGTTCCATCCAAATAATATGGCCCATAGTGATGCATCGGTCCAAGGTGCATATGCTTGCACTTCAAGATATTGAACTTAAGTTGCCAACAAATTGACCATTCATAAAGTAAGTCCAAATCATGTTGTAGTGCTGAATAATCCTCACTAGTTCTTACAACACGGAAAATCTTAGTGTCGTCAGCAAACATATACACGGGACTTGATACAACCGAAGGTAAGTCATTGACAAACATTGTGAATAAGATTGGACCCAACACTGAACCCTGTGGCACTCCACTTTTAATAGGAATGGAATTAGATTTCTTTCCATTAAGCACTACTTCTTGTGTTCTGTCCTTAAGAAAATCTTTTATCCACTGTAGCATCTTACCATGTATCCCAAAAGAAGACAATTTTTGAATCAAGCACTGGTGGGGAACTGTGTCAAAGGCTTTTTGAAAATCTAGATTTATCACATCAACAGAGTAACCTTCGTCTATGTGTTTAGTGAAATAATCAAGTACATGAAGTAATTGAGTAGTACACGAACTGCCAGGTACAAATCCAAATTGGTAAGCTGAGAGCAAATTGTTCGATATTAAATGACTTATTAAATGATCTTTAACTATTGTTTCCATTAACTTACCAAAAATGGACGTAAGGCTGACTGAACGGTAGTTACTAACATTGTTTCTAGCACCTTTCTTGTGAATGGGTGTCACTTGGGCATTTTTCCAGTCATGCGGTAAGGTTCCACTAATAAATGATTTGCTGAAGATAATGGACAATGGGATAGCAATAAATTCACCAACAGATTTTATTATAGAAATTGGCCAGCCATCTGGTCCTGGAGACTTATTGTTATGCATGTTCATAATTTTATCTAAAACAATATCCGGGGTGAAATCTATCGACTCAGATATGGGAGGGGAACCATTAGGGTCTATTGCAGGGGTAGTAGTGATATCTTCATTAGTAAAAACAGTGGAAAAATAATTATTAAACAAGGTAGCCATTTCAAAATCAGAGCATGTCACAGTGTCATCAGAACGGATCAATTCAGTAATGCTGGGGCTTGTCTTAACTTTGGAGTTTACATACTGCCAAAAAGCTTTAGGCTTGGATTTAACATTCTGAACTAATTGCTTTTCGTAGTCCTTTTTAAGGTTGCGAGTTAGGCTTCTAAGTTGATTATTTACAGTTTTGAAGTTTAATAGATCAGTTGGAGAACAAGTTGAACGATACTTTTTCCACAGTTTGTTTTTCTGTTTCTTTAAAGAGAATACTTCAAAATTGGAATACAAACTTTTCCTTTCTCTTTGTTTATAAGTAGGAACGTATTTATCAATAATATCTTGAAAGATGGACTTAAACAATAACCAAGACTCATTAGTGTCGAGAGTTTCCATAATAGATACCCAGTCCACATTACTAAGAAAACATCACAGCAAGAAGGCTTAATAGTTGTGTCACCAGAATATGATGTGCAAAAAATTAATTTTAAAAAAATATCTGAAATTTTCAATTGAGTTTTCCCACAAATTTTGCTTGTGCCCAAATGTATGGTTTTCCAAAATATGGTCACATATATTATCTATGTTAACAGCTGGCGGTGAAACTGAACATGACAACAAGGTGACAATGTCATTGTTAAAGTATTTTAGTTGGAAGAAGACCACCAGTATTACTAAGGAGACAGCGGTGGAGGAAGTAGTTAATATGAGGGGGGGCTGGGCTGACCCAGACTTATTTCTATAGTTTGGTAAGGTGAGACCAAAAAAAAAAAAAAAAAAAAAAAAAAAGGTCGCAACCAACTGACAAGAGCTTTCCACCTCACCAACTACCATTTCTAGCGGATAAACTACATAAAAATCCTTTCATAGCTCGCTACACACTGACTACTTTATTAGAGTGACTGCTCTATTAGAGTATCTCGATCTTTATCACCGTTTTCAGCCCCACTCCAAGAATGATAATTTCGGTGTGATATCATTCTGAGGGGGGCTAAGCCCCCCCTCAACAGACCGAGGGGGGGCTTTAGCCCCCCCCTTTCCGCCGCCTATGTAAGGAGATACTACCTGATCCATCAGGCAGTCTTTCGAAAGAAGTTCCATCGTCAACTATCGCTACAGCCAATGAAATAGCAGTGACTGTATTGACAGCCAGTAAAAAGAAGAAAGAGTATATTAAGCTGACTGATGCCCAGAGATTGCAAATGGGGAAGAAGGCCAGCGAAATTGGGATAGCTGCCGCTATACGATTTTACAACGACAGAGTACCAGATCTGGGCCAATTTGCTAACAGAGCCTACTGTTCGTAAGTTAAAGCATCGATACAATGATGAGCCATAGATTATATATTCCCTAGGGAATATTATTATAATCTATGGATGAACTAAGGAAATACAACGAAGAACTAAGGAAAAGACCACAAGATACTGACCCTGACCAGGACCCTGGTGAATCACTCGAGTTGCCATCGAAAAAGAGGGGGAGGCCACTTTTACTCGGAGAAAACTTAGACAGACAGGTCCGAGCCTACCTTAACGCAATTCGTGAACATGTGTGAATACATCACTTACAATTGCTATTGGCACAGGTATTGCAATGAGGGATAGCAAGTTTGCCAGCATACACTGCAATGATGACTTTGAGTTATCAAAAGACTGGGCTAAATACCTTATGCAACGTATGGGGTTGTAGAATAAGCACTAAAGCAAAAGTGGATGTTAAAAATTTTGAAGAGATAAAGAAGGGGTTTTTGCTAGATGTGCGTAATGTTATGGAAATGGATGAAATTCCTCCAGATCTGGTTATAAACTTTGATCAAATAGCTGTACACTATGTACCAGTTGATAATTGGACGATGGCAAAGGAAGGTAGCAAACGCGTAGAGATCATAGGGAAGGATGACAAGCGCCAAATTACGGCAGTCTTAGGGGGAACGATGAGTGGAGATTTTCTTCCGGTGCAGCTGGTGTACAAAGGGACAACAAAGCGCTGTCTTCCCTCATTCAAGTTTCCAAATGACTGGGACCTTAATTACAGTTGTAATCACTGGTGCAATGAGAAAACGATGTTGGATTATGTGCACAAAATCCTTTTTCCATACTGTGCAAAAAAGCGGAGTGAATTGGCATTACCTCCTGATTATCGTGCTTTAGTTTTGTTTGATAACTTTAATGGGCAGTGTACAGAAGAGATCTTAACTCTATTGGATGATAACCACAACAATGTTATTATAATCCCAGCGAACTGCACAGATAGGCTTCAGCCTCTGGACTTGGCTGTCAATAAATCTGTAAAGGATTTTCTTCTAAGAGAATTCCGGGATTGGTATGTGAAGCAAGTTTGCAGTCAACTGGATGAGGACCATGTTGAGCCCATTGATCTCCGTCTGACCACTATAAAACCATTAGGGGCTCGGAGGATGGCCAATGCTTTTGACTATATCAAGAGTAAACCGGAGATAATCAAGAATGGATTTTCCTCGGCTGGGATATCACAATAGAAGAAACGTTTGTATATAACACAATGTAGAATTCCATTGTTTGTATTTCATTTCATGACAATTCTTAAGGTAGTAGCAACTAGCAAATATTATACAATCATCATGTTCAATAATTTAGTGGAATGTAATGTGGTTTATATTTTGGTGTACCAAGAATTATAAAGCAAAGTACTAATGAGCCTCCTGCACTGGTACAATGGAACTCCTCTTACATTACCTGGGGTCTGGTTTACACTTAAGCAATTAATATTAGCACATTAATTCATGTGCATGGGGTAAGGCTGTACTATTTAGTCACTTCGTTTATTATAATAGACTACAAACCACATGTCAAATGGGGTTGTCCAGGTAAGGTAAGGGAGTGTTCATTAATATTGTTATTACAAGATATCAAGCAACTGAAAATTACATAACGGCTAAATACGTATACTAGTCAAAAAATTATATGAAATGATATGTACAAGTAAGAGTCATGTGTTGTTAATATATACACTAACGTTCAGTCATTGGAAACAAAATCATTTTGTTCTGGAGAAAACACCTGGAAAGATGAAGCCTCATCCAGTCCTGGTGGAAATTGGCATGTTCTATATCAATGCCAAGCGCTAAGCTTGTAGAAAACTCAATGGCAAAAAATTCCACAATTTTTCTCTCCTACTTGCTTTTGTGTTTTTCCTACAACTTTGATGTGAGTGTTACTGGGAAAACATTTGTATAAAATCTGTTTTGTAGGTTCATCAATGTTTCGGAAAACGGAGTCACATATCTCCACCATTCCGATGTTACAGCCAATGGTTGTTGCTGTAATCCAATGATCACGTGACGGACAATGAACAATTTGAACCCAATTAGTTGTGGGCTCAAGTCATTGGATGGCTTATCTTGTTGCAGGGTTGACCTTAATCCATTTAATTTAGGAAACTGTAGCTTCAACATTTTTTGACAGTGATTGATCTCTATATCTGTAAGCTTTTCACCCATGATGATGAGATGAGTATCAATACATTAATACAATACATTGGGTATCAATACATTGGTTCGAATATGTAGTTTTTAATAAAGGATGATATTGAAGCGAAGTTACCAGGTATGGTTACAATGTATATAAAGGATTGTTATTTCTACTCAACCTTCAAAACCAGCCGAAAATTTCAAAACCCACGTAAATGATTTTATTCCGCTGCGTTATACCCATACCTGTTAGTTTTAGCTCGATCACTTCCTTATTTATGTTAATTATATGCCAGAATCCATCTCAAGTCATGTGTTTTTTATTTGCAGACGATACCAAGCTTATACGAACTATTTCTACATTGGCAGACCATGTACAACTTCAAACTGATTTAGATAATCTAGCCAAATGGTGTGATGCGTGGCAACTGAATTTCAATGTTACTAAATGTAAAGTGATTCACTTTGGTCGAGCCACACATAGCTTTGGAGGCTACTATCTTAATGGCGTCTCATTGCACTCAGTTAATTGTCATGGCATTATATTTGATGCAAATTTAAAGTTCCACCAACACACTTCTGAAGTAGCTATGAAAGCGAACAGGGTATTGGCTTGTATGAAAAGAAGCTTTATCAATTTGAATGAATTTGTACTGTCATGATTGTACAAATCAATGGTTCAACCAATATTAGAATACGGAAATGTAATTTGGGGACCCCATTATGTATTGGACCAACGTAAACTTGAGGGTGTGCAACGGTGTGCTACAAAACTAGTACCATCTTTAAGAGAGAAGTCTTACATAGATCGACTAACATCAATGAATTTACCATCAGGTACAGACGTGGTGACTTAATATTTCTTTTCAAGCTGTTGCATGATTACTTCAATCTGGATCACTCGAACTTTTTCACTCTTTCCCACAATACACAAACTAGAGGTCATGCATATAAATTACTTAAGCTCCCTGCCCACCATTTATGTCGGGTCACCTATTTTGGTACTAGAGCAATTAATGACTGGAACAATTTTACAAGTGATATTGTAGGAATTTCTTCATTAAATAATTTCAAATCAGCTATAGATAATTACTTTTAAGACTTTAGATTTATGTTAATGTAATAATTATATTCATAGTTAATTTTTGTTTATTGCATCTAATTTATGTATATAATATATATACATATATATATATATATATGTAATTGAATGGGTGTACAGGCTTCTAAGCCTCAACCCAAATCACATCATAATCATAATCATATCTTCTTCCTGGATCACACAAATGATTGATCTTCATTTGTCGCCCAATATCACCTGTACTTGAAAACATTAGAGTCCCCCAAATAGAGGTCGCCATTTTTTCTTCTGACGTCATTATGGAAAAGGCTTATTTAATCTCGGAATATTAATTTTTCAAAATTTCCTTAGGGAACAGCCTAGGCCTTTACACTAATTCTGGTTTTTAACTCAGTAGCTTCCAGTGTTTGAACTATCAACTCAAAATTGTCACCAAATTTAATCTCAGAATGTTAATTTTTCAAAATTTCCTTAGGGAGCAGCCTAGGCCTTTACACTAATTCTGGTTTTTAACTCAGTAGCTAAATGTTTGAACTATCAACAAATTTCAGTCAAAATTGTCACCAAATTCAATCTCAGAACATTAAATTTTCAAAATTTCCTGGGGGGGCATGATCCCCTAGAAGGCTAGCGCTCATGCTTTGCATTTCATGGAGTGTGCTTTGCACACTGTGGAGTAACTTCTACCTGTGTGCCCCCCCCCCCCCCCCCCCCCCCCACCTTTCAGCAAAATTCTGGACCCGCCTGATTTCATACCATCAACCAGATTGGGGAGATTTCAACATGCATTGGACCACTCACTCACTGACTGTGCATGTTGCATGTACTAGAAATAGATAGCAGGGGCATAGGAAGATATTTAACTTATGGATGCCCAGTGGTAAAGCAGAAAACCAAAAAAAAGTTTGCGAGTGTGACTGCTTTAATAGAGTCATTGACTGCTCTATTAGAGTATCTCGATCTTTTCAGTAATATATAGTATAGTGTGCTGACACCCATTAGTTACGTCATTGGAAATATTTATGGGTGCCCAACCCATGCTTCCTACGTCCCTGGATAGGATTTAGCTAGCTTATATATGCCCACAGATACAGCTGGGCTGAGGACTTACTTCATATATGCACAATGAAATCAAATTAGTTCCAACTGGTATTCCCCCATATATCCTGATAGTGAGGTTCCTGTACTGAATAATTGTATAAGAATCTTCACACTTGCATGGACCGTAACATTTGCAGGGTACACCCACAGACCAAGTCACGGATGAATTAACAATGGCTGCAGGAAGTTCTGTAGGAATCAACTTGACAGGCCGAATGGCTGCTGCGAGGGCTGCTGTATCAGTTTGATCCGAGGACTCGTCCGAGGATTCATCTGTGCTCTGACAAACATCGGGTTCATCTTTGCCATTCTGGGGATCGCTAACAAAGCCTCCTTGCTCACGTTGTACGTAGCCATTCGTGTAACCGTATATTTCCTCCCAACCCTGCTGGGCTTCTTCACTATGCAGCCATCGTCTGAAAAAGTCAGGATTGCTGGCCATAATGCACGAGATGAAAGCTACAATTTCGATCAACAATCACTAGACACACTCAAAATTCTAGTCTCGCGTGGCCAGACCCACTCTTCGCACCCGATTCGCACGCGAGTTATCAGGTAAATACCTATATCAGTAGGCTTTATAATATTTAAGGGTAGTCTGGCAGCGCCCGCCCCTACGCATAAAGAGGAAGGGTCTTTTCTACGGAACGGAACGGAACGGAACGGAACGGAACGATGGACTAAACTATGGAACGGAATGCTTTCTCAAACTGAAGCTTGCAGCTTACCATTGCTGTACAGGTTATCGGTGGCACTTCCAGCAGGTAATCAAACGTACTCCAAGAAAGATAAAACGAATTTAAGGATCGATTGTGGGTTGTTGTTGGTTGTTGTTGGTTGTTGTTGGTTGTCATTAGTAACGAAGTACTAATTGTGGGAATAGCTGACTCCATGTGTTCATCTTCGGATGTATCAAGTAGGGAACTTAATGCATGACTTGTTTTTACTAGTATGTGAGTTTTTTTTGCTTACTTTGACTTTAGAATGTACAATCTGGGGTCCAGCCCTGCATAAATCAGTATGTATAGCTACACTACAAAGAAAACAAGTATGGTGACAACTCTGTCTAAGCAGAATCTAAAGGAATTTTGTGCAGTGTGTGAGGAGCAAACATTCAGATACCTCAAGGAGAGTATATTGTGTGAACATCAATGATTCATTAACAAAATAGTGGACTAAAGCCAGATATCTCAGCCTGAGTAGTGAGTTGAAGGGTCTATATTACAGAATGGAATGTTTTTGAATCAAAACTTGCAGCTTGGCTAGCCGCTATCATTGCTGGAATTGCATTTTATCAGTGGAACCTCCAGGAAAATGGAATAGGATAACCAAAATATTAATAGCTGTCTCATGCAGTGATTGTTCTACTACCTGATATATCAAGCAGGTCTCTTCAATTCATTCATTGCATAACCGAGGCAAGTTTTGTTAGCATAATATCCACAGAGAAATTAACTAGCAAGTTGCTGGTGACAGGAAAAGTCTAGGTGATCATGACTTTATTCAGTCTAATAAACAGAATAATGGTTGATTGAGTGAGGCATCACTTTCAGAATGTTCAGATGACCAGTGATGAGATGCATGGATTTATCGAATTTTTGTTGCGGTTGGAGACATTAAATATCCAAAAGTAAACTAACTGTATAATATCAATTCACTTTCTTTATATTTTCTCAGTTTTGAGCCTGTATACAAATAATTAAATGTTTCTTAGTAGAAATCCTAGAATAAGACGGGAGAGAAATTTATCTTTGTTTACCTATACTGTACAACTTCACGTAAACACATACGTATATTATCTATGGTAGAATAGACCCCACCGGTAGTTAATGGGTAAATACCTGCGTCACATGTTACGGGTTTAGTCATAAGTCACAGTGGGTACCGAATAAAAGGCACTATGCTAGATCATAGATAATATGGCTAGATCAGTCTGCACACAATTGGTCGGGGATGATTATCTAGTCGAAGGTGATATACAGTAGCAGGAAATTTGATGTACACCTTTAGCTGTTAGCAGGGAAGGGACTCAGCCCGTCAGCCGTTGCTACTGTAGGTGCTGAAATGATAGTGTCAGGTAGAGAGTTCCAAAGATTAACGGTCCTGTTTGAAAAAAAAGTTATGTCTAATAGGTATTAACCAGAATAAACATTAATTTTTTCCATCAACCATTGCTATGTGGAACAGACTACCAACATCAGTAGTTAGAGCAGACTGAATCTTTTAATCAATTTAAGAACTATCTTATTTATTTATTTATCATTACTGGGCAGACGGCAATTGCCGATGTGCCCGGGAGGCGATCAACACCCCAAAGAAATCACACATACACATAAAATATACAGACTATGAGTAATATTATTAGTAAATGTATCTATGTTTTCTGATTCTATGACAGATACTGGCAAGCTGTTCCAATCTTTGGAAAAAAAGAATGCTGGTAGTAACTGGACCATGTACTGGGTTGGATAAAGTAGTGAGTGTGGTGGTGTCTGGTGGATCATTGAGTTGGCAAGAAATATGGTGAAACCTTATCTTCTAACAAGCACACAGAAAAATTTGGAATTTTCAACTAGAGTAGGGACCATAGCACATCGATAAAAAGTACTGAAACAAGCCGGAGTAGTTCACGATATTAAATCACAGTAAAACAATAAGAAGTGTTATATCCCTACTGTGCATTTCCAAAATGGTATCTTGAGCACAGTAGGGATATAACAATTCTTATTGTTTTACTGTGAACAATTATCGTCTGAAAAGTGAAGTATCCATTATGCTTCATTGTCAGCTATGTTCAACCCGTTACACAGCATTTTGGATCAATAATATAATAATATAGATATGATGTACATACCTCCACAAGTGGAGTATACTGTTCGAAAAGCACCTCTGCAATTCATGCATACCGAAAGAAATGGTGCCGCGCGCCCCAGTTATATCAATTATCGTCTGAAAAGTGAAGTATCCATTATGCTTCATTGTCGGCTATGTTCAACCTGTTACACAGCAGTACAAATCAAGAACTGTTCAAAAAGCACCTCTGCAATCAAAAAAGCCACTATGAAAAATACGGACGATTTCTGTTATGAAGAGAAGCCATCACGTGCTACCACCAAATTGACACTTTTTGCTGTCAGCAAAGATGAATGGGACACAAAGGAGGACACTGGTAAGTCCATGAAGAATGCATTGTACGTACTGCAGTATGCCAAAAGGCACCTCTCAGGCCAAAGCAACGTCGAACAGTGAAAAAATTAAGCCCATAGCCTTAGCCGTTATTGAGTTATGCTTGTCTGAAGGCATCAGTAGAAATTCCGTTAAAATAAATCATTTAAAGCAACTTGTTGAAAGCATTTCGGGTCTTGGTTTTACCTAACCAATACTGCTTCATTGTCATCGAGGAAAATTGAGGCTGGTTTTTGTATGATGTTATTTCATGGGCCACACCTACTCCTTTGTGGTCCCTACTATACAGTACTATCGTACTGTATGATTAATATGTACATCATACTCATACTGAGTTCTGTACTTTAACAACCAATAATACGTATCTCTTTACAAAGACCACATAAAAGTGCATGATAATAAGACCAACTGGTAATTTGTATACCACGTTAAGCTAGGTACTGCATTCTTTTTACTGATGACCCAATTCAATGATGCAACACTTCACTTGCATAGACAAGGATCAAAGTATTTGACTGATACTCGAGTAGGGTTGAGCAATATTTCAATAAATCACCAATATTGCCTAAGCAAGTGCTCGCAATACTACAATATTATCGCATGTATTTTGCATTTATCATCTATTTTGTGTCTCTTCTAGGTCTCGTATTTGATACAGTTCATGCTATTAACTTGTTAGCGAAGAAATTGTGTTTGTAAACTAATTCTCAGTGAACACAAGCAGTCATATGGACTACTCAAACTATGTGGTTGTGTTTCAATTGTCACATGCAATATTTCTTGCAATAATCGCATGTCACAAATTCAATATTGCCCAATCCTATACTCGAGTGTTTGGGATCCAACTACTCAAAGTAGTGGTCTTTGTAACAAGGTGGTCATTTGAAAGGGGCTCATGCATGCAAGTATACATTTAGCTAAGTATTTGCATAATCTCATTTCCTTCATCTCAGTTTGCACTATTAGAGTTTGCCACATGACATATCATACACAGTGCATGGAACATCTCGACAATGGATACCTTGGAAGCATTTTTTTCTACAATACATAATTTAGAAGTAAAAAATGTCTCCAGTGAGACTTGTTCGGGCCAGAATCTTTGTACTTTAATTATTATGAACTACTCCACTGTAAAAAATGCCTAAAAGCATGCGTTGTTTCAGCAGAACTGTTAATTGCTATTTTAACATTCTAGATGTATTAACGAAAAGTGACTGCTAGTGTAACGACAATTTTTTACTTTAACAAGAAAATGATGTTACAACAACAAAAATTCCCCATTGATATTTTAACAAATGATGGGTTTACTGGTGTTTTTTTTTGCAGCAGCAGCAGCAGCAGGGATAACAAGTTTTTCATTAAAATGAAAAATCCTTTTTTACAGTGTCTGCCTTAACCCAGACAGCTTGTTATAGAAGTTCCATTGTATTGTAGTAGGAAGATTACACAGGTGACTATATCGAGTTTTAGTGCATTGTGTGCAATTTTATATACGTATAATATATTTTCATCTAAACGTCAATTGTGCATTCAATTGGTCCCTTGTGGGTATCACACTAGAGAACGAGTCAATTGGTGCCCACTTGTTGACGTCCAAGTCTATCAACAGCTCCTGTAACAGTAGACAAGAGTTAAGGCCATGACAATCCTACAGGATATGATAACTCACCTGATCCCTTTTGTAAAATTCACGATTCAATGCTTTGACATTAATTGGAGGCTCAAATTCTATGACGCAAATGCAATATGATAAAATAATGTACGATCATATTAGTATGCATACTCCCTAGTAGATCTGCTGTGTTGTGTGTGTAGTGAGTGTGTGTCCATGTGTGTGTGCTTGTGTATGTGTGCGTGTGTATGTGCATGTGTGTGTGTACGCATATGTGTTTATGTGTGTGCATGCAATAACATAAAAGTCCACATACACTGACATACGTACACTGTATGATATAAATCACATACCCTCAATTTCTTCCTCAACAATAGCACCTTCAACTGACTGCTGCTACATAAATACAAACACAGCCACTAACTTGAAATAAAACATGTACACCCATTGCAATAATTCTGTAAACAATTATTTGTGAATTACACAAGTTTCTGAAACAGTTAACTGCAGATACAAAAATATACATACATTCTTTATTTGAATCACATACACAACATTAGAAAGCCATGAACCAACAAGGTGCTTTACCACAAACTACATACATAAAACACATACAGAAGTACATCTCTGAAGGCACAAGCAAGCACTGTACTTGATCGCCTCCATATTGTCCATAATAGTAATCGTAATATTGTGCAGCTTGTGCTTGGTCATCCGGACCACCAGATATGGTGGATCTCACTCTAATCGGTGACTGACCGAGGCCCATTTTGCCATCCATTTCCATGTAACTGAGATCTCTCTCTGCTTCATCGAGGAAGTATACTACCCCATGTCTGCCACCATCTGTTTCCTCATCAGTCACTAAATGTGTACAAGTATGTGGGCACTCATTAACACTATTTACATAACACAAAAAACCCCTAAAATTGTGAGTAGGAAATGTCAAGGTTTCATGCATATTATGCCATCAGTGAGTCTTTAGATGTGACTAAATGATATTTAAAATAGTGAGACATCTGTTTTCTGTGAGACACCTGTTAATTCTAATATTCACTACATGCTGTGGGGAGCACTAAAATTACTGCATATTTGTGTTAAGTTGTAATCCAGACGAATTGACTATCTAAGAATTCCCCAACACAAGACACAGAATATCTCCTACACAGAGTCAATTATTACTGCCTGACATAGGCCATTTGTCAGACAAATATCATGCATGGCCAACCACAATGGAACCTGCCTGACAAAATGTCAGATCAAAATACAAGGAAGTAGTCCAAGGTTATATAGCTTTTTTGTGCATAAGTAAATAGTAAACACAATATGATTGTACCATTATACATACTAAGGTTAAGTAAATCTATTGATGTATTCCCTGAATGCTAAATTGTGTAAAGCAACAGTGTATCAATGTCAGGTGGTAAAGCTTTAGTTTGCCTGACATTTTCACTGGGGTTTTAAAAAAATTATAATTGTCTCTGCTCCTACGTAAATATTGTAAAACCTTTTTTGGCTATCATGTATCTTACATACGACAAGAACAGTTAGGAAGGTGACATAGTTTATTAATCTGTCTAATGTATGTACCTTTCTGGTAAAAAGTAAATTCAGTTGCTTTAATTCTTCATTTTTTTTGCACTTCACTTTAGGCTACACATGGTAGGCAATAAGAGATACAAGTGGTCTGCAAAAGTAAACCTAAGAAATTATCATCCGTTAACAAAGTAAGAAAAGTTACAGACCACAGAAAGTCTTAATGTAAAGTAGTAACTTGTTTGGGGATTATTTACACGGTGGTAGACAATTGGTCTAGCCGACAGTAGTATAAACATGAAGTTTTTAGCTGTGCTGTGGTTTCTTCCTTCCTGGTAACAGCCATACCAAGAAATAAAGGTAAAGATTAAGATTCACCTCCAACAAGTTTACATTACAGTGTACACACACTATTCATGTACTACCTAACAATTATCCACTACTGTAGATATATGTACACTGTGTTATGGTTATTGGTACAATATAATCTGTATAAGAGTTTATTGACTACTTGCAAGAGTCACTACATACCTGTGGCATGCCAGACTGATGAGTAATACGTTCGGAAGAAATTCTATGGAAAGGAGAAAAAACACGTGCATGTGTAAACATTGAGAAAATATGTACTTACAGACTAGAAACTAAAAAAATAAAAAGCATATCCAGAAAAAAGGCTGGAGAATCAATCCCAGTACCTTATCATGTGCTGAACAGGCACTCTTAGGGCTCTGCAATATACCATACTGAGGTATTCACAAAGCCACAATACTACATACCAAGGCCAAAACTGTGATACCGAAATATCAAATATATCATAGTAGTAAACTACAAGGAATTAGATGTTGTGGCATCAAAATAAACTGTGTGTTTAGCAGCTAAGTATAAATGTTTTCTTTTTTTGGTAGTCACTTACTAAATGCCTTTCCCATTTATTACTTGTTACTATGTTTTGTGCAGTATCCATTCAAGGGTAATATCTATATTCAAGTTATTATTTCAGTTTAAAATACACTGAATAAATGTTATGTTTTTGGCAATACTGTAGAGCCCTAGGCACTCTATCATTTGAGCTAATTCCCTAGCTGACACAATATGGTAGTTAACTGAGCCAACAGGCTGCCCATTACAACTGCCTACCTGTAGCTGCTGACCAGTGACATCCGCAGATAATTCATTAACAATAACAGTGAACTCTGATCCCCTACAAAAACAAAAATATAACAAGTAGTTTTACTATCTTCATGTCATGGTTATGAGGATGTCTATTACGGAGATAGCCTCCCCATATTTGGACTACACTGTAAGCACATCAACAGAATAAATTCTTCATTTTTTGTCAGTTTCTTTTCTACTTTGCTACGTACCATCCTCATGTCTACTTTGACATTCCTTTGAAAAATTATATTTTATGTCTCGTTAACTAAGTATGGAAGATATTTAATAATGCATACCATATAAATTGCCAAGCTCACATTGAAATAATATTATATGTAAAATGCCACAAAATGTGGTACTCCCTTATACATTTTACCACGTCTATAATTTATCAAGAATCTTAAGAGCATGACACAAATTTCCGTGAATGTTACTCTCGCGAAAACAAAATCAGCTGGATTTTTTTATTTCGATTACTACATACGCATTGGAAGCATTTGTAAGCGAACCACATTTATAAAGACATTATGGACTCCTGTCATTGACAAGGAACTTACAGTACTTGCATTATAGAAAAGTGCGACTCAACAGTAGTAGGCACTTACAGTTTGTTCTTATTTCATGGTGGCACAATAAAAAAGTTACAGAACAAGAAGACATGAAAACAAGCGAGATAAATTTAATTACCACGGCTAGCCGAATAAAGTCTTTGCAGTAAAAATCCGTACACAGAGAATGGCTGACTACTTAGCTTGACTACATCCACATAGCATAATAAACAGTCACCAATAGAGGATGTGTACCTCTATGGTATGTAAAAGTGATACCAACAGCTCTAGATATCATACTGCAGCAAATTCCGTAGCAACTGGTTGAAAGCATTTCAGGTTGATCTGAAAGCTTGTTTGGGCTTAGTTTTACCTAACCAATACTGCCTCATGATCGTCAGGGAAAATTGAGGCTGGTTTTTCGGTGATGTTTTTTCATGAGCTATGCCTACACCTTTGTGGTCCCTACTGTACAGTACTATTGTACTGTATGATAACTCTATCTCTACATCTTAGAAAACAAAGACCTTAAATTGGGTAGGAATATTTAATAATGCGCAATTAATTTTAGCTGCTGAATTCTGTTTCCTATGGGCTGTAGATGCGTGAAAAAAAGAAGATTGCTATTCAAAAAACATTTAAAATTACTTTCCCAGTGTATAATAATTACAGACTTAGAAAGTTTTTAAAACATACTGCTTTTGGCGTGCATTCTATAAGAGAGTTTTAAATTTTTTCTGGGTGATCTTTATGAATCTCTATCATGTATACAGATCATGTAAACAATTTATCTTACTCAGATTCAAGTTTCTTGCTTCCCCAACTTAGTCTGAATGTTTTCTGTAAACAAATAAAGAAGTTAACATAGAGCTAACAAATACAATGCATATAAATAGAGCTGGGGGTGATAAGGATCTTTTTAGTTGGGACAGATATGACTATCAAGTCAAGTACTTTACCATGCATTGTGTGGAACTTTCTTTCCAAAAAAACAAAACAAAATAAACAAACCCAAAACATCATATTGTAGATCAACTAAACTGATCATAGCAATTTGAAGACGATTACATCAAAGGCACATGCACACACACATGCAGACACGTATCACCGCATCTGCAGATGTACAGATCAATAGATATATTCACACACTTAAACGCTTATCTGTGTATGTACCGTACATGTACTTGGGAATAAAGCACAAACTTTATACACTAGTTCACTACCCACAATTAAGATGTACACTACTATCCCTTACAGCTGTTCCTGGTACTGGTTTATTGTTGAGAGCATTGAGTGCACCCTGAGCACTTAGTGGGTCTCCAAACTCCACATAGCAGTAACGCTGAAGTTCCCTAGGAAAGTAAACAAAATAAGCATGTGTACTCTTGTATACCATACATAGTTGTGTTTTAGTTAACTGAGACAAATCCAAGGAGAAATTACTTATTGCAACTACTTAGTACACCATGATTTTATGTAGTGTGAGCTAGTTACTAATATCTGTATACAAACCATGTGTGTGTGTGTGTGTGTGTGTGTGTGTGTGTGTGTGTGTGTGTGTGTGTGTGTGTGTGTGTGTGTGTGTGGTGTGTGTGCGTGTGTGTGTGTGTTCACATAATCAAGAGATCATAATACAAGTCTAGCATAACAAATAAACATGCCCTCATACTGTGCAGATATATGACACTGCTATGCAGATACACAAGTGTTAACCCTTCAAACCAGGAATTAATTTTGAACATGAAATAATGCGTAAATGCAAACTATAGGTAGAGAGCGTCAGGTTTCTGATACTAGGATATTCTTGTACATGAAATGAAACCTAATTTCATACACTACAATTAGAGCTGGGCAATATTTCAATGTATTGGCAATATTGTGATATTGAACTACACAATATATCGTATTGTGGTAAATTATAGAGACATAATAATATCATCTAGACAATATAATCGCCAATATTCTGGCTAGTGGTTGTGTTTCTTGCACTTGCTATATATATACCTACAAGGAAAGGCAATTCGATTATGGGCAAATTCCAGCTGTTGTCTGGTACCATTTCACTTTCTATGATATAATATGATGCAATAACGTGTTATGTAGTGTTATATCGTGAATATAAGCTTGTCAATATATCAAATAACATTATTTTCAGTATCGCCCAGGACTAACTACAATAACATGTAAACAGTTTTAAAGACTGCTTTTGAAACGAAGCAATGAACGACAGACGTCATCTTTGCTGGAACTTGATGGCATTTTCTATTTAACAAGTGTCCATTATAAGATCACGTGATCTATATATCGTATACCACTGGATTCTGTAGCACATGAGGATTATAATGGTGCTTAGTTTAAGGTCATAGCACAAAGTACAATGAAGATATTCCTCATTGTGACCGAGCCTGCGAACATAGGGCATGTGGGCACATAAAATTTGCCTAATTTTTCAAGCTTTCATGGCTCATAACTTTTATTAGCTTTAAGTTATGCCCATGATCAATTGGCTTTATAATACAAGTTACAGAATGAGGTATGGCCTGTTATGTGATGGAGTGTACTTTGTGCCCACATTCCCTATTGTTGAAGGCCCGGTCACATTTAATGAAGCAGTGCACAGCCACGGCAGATATTTGATGAAGAAGGCTGTTTTCTAAGTGAGGCATTATACCCAACTACATCAAAGCTTAGTGCCATTTTATCGTGGAGTTCATCATGAGTAATGTAGTGGATGTGGGATCTTTCTATCGTTAATACTTGCGAAGTTATTGTAGTCTGTATAGAGGTATGCATCAAAGCCGCTTACCGGGCTTGAAGGGTTAAATGTGTGCATATAGGTACATTATAGTGTCTCTTATAGAACACACAGTACAGCCATTACTGGACAATGACCAAAATCAGTGCGTCTTGCTAACCTACTCGACTGTTTAGCAGAAGAAATGCACATGTTCATAATTTTCCTTAGGTTTGTACCTTATGTTGACTTTACCTTACAGTAGTAGGAAATTTTCGAGGGATGAAACTTTCGCAAAACACGATTTTCACGTTTTTAAATTCACGAAAGTCTAGAAAGCGGGTAATAGCTATGTGTATAAACTGAAACATTTCATGATTATATTTTCAAGAAGCTATCATTGCGAATTTAAGTTTTGTCCCTCGAAAATTTCCGGCAATACGGTATGTAAGTCAACGTAACTTGATTCATAGCGAGCACCAAAATCAATACATCATATACAACATGTTCACCGTAATGAAGCCCCCAAATATTACACGAGATATGCAGCTTTACAACCCCCTGCCCCCTCCATTTTTATTATATAGATAGTTATCAGTAACACATGCACACAAACGCACTTACTGAGTCTGCTGGTCTCTTATCCACTCCACTGAGAGTAGGGGAAATCCCAATCTAGCAAACGTGATCTTCAGGATTGTTTCATCCAACAATGAGTAGTCCATCTACACACCAAACAAGCACACACTGATCTATGTAAGGAAGACACTACACATCCTAACTTGGACCACAGTAACCCTGTGGTGTCACAACCTGGTTCTAATAATACATTCTCCAAATTAACACTGCACCACACAGCCAAGACCAGAACCAAGACTAGAAAAATATTCCAGTCAGAATATAAATACCCATGCAAACGCTTACGTCTCCCATCCACAACGTTTTGTCACCATGAGTAGAAGCAAACATATTCGTAGCCATATCAAACGCTACGCTAGTCCTCCACTCAGTTTCGGTTTATTCCCGGGTTCTCCAAACGAGGTACTCCAAATAAATTCGCGCAAAAATATTTACCGCCTATCGTCTGAAGTGAAAAAATTATGTGATCGAGTGATTGTGTTGCTAAGGACGCTGTTGATCTGTAAACAAACTACGATAGCTAGGTTTTGCGGCTCTATTCTGCTAACTTAAACACCGCAACGAATCCATTAAGAGCAGCAAGTACAGTGTAAAAAGCTCACAGGATAGCTCAACCAGTTACTATCTGTTTGTTTTCTTCTAAATAATGCGCACCTGGTTTGGTGCGAAACGATAAGGCGTCCTTCAAAAGAAGTTTCACTACACGTTATCTTTACTGTGAACAGCAGCATGAGTGGTATGCAGCGTTATCAAATGCTTAAGGTGCTTGGGGATGGCACGTATGGAAGTGTTAGTTTAGCCAAGTGCCGTGACAATGGAGAGACAGTTGCCATCAAAAAGTGAGCCGGATAGGTTGATAGCGTATGTGTCATAAGTAATTTATCAAATTTCTGTAAATGGTTATGTAGGTATTTCTTGCAGGGGTCCCTAGTGGCATAGATAATATAACCATACTGTCTTCACTAAGGCTACTTCAACTAAATTTCTTGTTTCTCGGACCTGACCGACCCATAAAATTTGTAAATGAAATGTTTTTGTTCATTTTTGAAGATCACATGTTCGATCGCGTGAGTTTGTGGCGTCAATGTATTGTTGGCCATCCATATCTGCTATGCGTGGGACGAGCTTGGTTAATACAAGAATTGTAAAAACAGACTTTGGATGGACATTTGATTATTTAGATGTACTAACCATACCTAATAGTTTGTCTATCAAACGCCATAGTTACATGTGTTGCCAGTTTAAAAAAATTGTTACCACCTATTATGGTAGTGTCTAATCACTGGACTGGAATACTGGAATGGACTACTGGACTGACTTTTTTTTTGGTTTTACACATTTTAAAGGGTGGGATTACTGTACATTTGGGTGACTTGTGACAACATTTCAGCACTGAGTGGTGAGTATGATCCTAAAAAGTAGTTGTGATAAGCCAAATGGGTTAAATTATATGTATTATATTTACTGCTTGACAGTATCTACTCTACTGTATAGCAGATATTGACATGTAGGTATAACAAGAAATGCTTCTCTCTTAGGCACACGTGATTATTGTGATACAACTTTCTATAACATATGTAAATGGAATCTTAATACAATTAATGCAGACATTTCATTCCAGTAATGAAATATGACCAATCATGCGATGGGATCTAGTTTGTGTATTCACACACACACCATCTATGTTATAAAAAGTTGCATCATAATACTCACATGTGCCTAACAGTGAGAGAAACCTTTTTGGGTATACCAGTATATCTGCTATACAGTAGAGTAGATACTGTCAAGCAGTACATTTAACTGGCTACATTTTGTATTATATTCACCACTCAGTGCTGAAATGTTGTCACAAGTCACCCAAATGTACAGTAACCCCACCCTTTAAAACGTGTAAAACCAAAAAATTGTCAGTCCAGTAGTCCATTCCAGTCCAGTAGTCCAGTCCAGTGATTAGACACTACCACCTATTATTATTTTATTTATACCTACCTACCGACCCACTTTTCAACTAGTTTCAGTCCGGGAAACAAAAGATTTAGTTGAAGTGGTGCTCTTTTAGATGAACATTAGAAACATTTGATTTATATGATCAATAATTTGTAGCTAATTATTACTAATTTTCTGTATGTGATCAGGTTTCACAGGCTGTACCTTTAACCTGTAATTAATAATAGAGATATTCCATCTTCATAACAACCATTTTCGGTTGGCCATATTATTGTGCAGATTTGTCATATTTGTACACGCGGGGGTCTACAGAGGAGATTAAAATTAGGTACTGTGCACATTCTGAACACAATAAACAGAAAAAAATCATGGTTGATGGACAGCATATAAGGTTAGTGCTAACATATATAACAGACATGCTAACCTGTAAAGTGGCTCAAAAATTCCCCATACAACACTCGATACAGTTGCACAACAATATGGCCGACATATGGTATAATAATCGAGGAATTGCGGTGCCTATTTTTGTTACTATGGAGATAGAATATCTCTATACTACTAGTGGTATACAATTATTGATTAGCAATCCTTTTGATATGACTAACTGACTTAGCATTACGTTGAATGCAGATGCCAGGTCTCTTCCTGTGTGGTTGCATGCTTTGGCATTTACCTCGATTGCAAGTTCTCCTTTGGTCAAGTGACCACCTGGTATGAAAATTTTCAAATGGGGTTCTGACTTCCCACTGTACAGGCCTTCCTGTGGGTATTGTTAGTGGGACTAAATACTTGAATGGGTCTGTGACTTCTAATTGTGTAATTTTCTTTAGAATGAAGCGGGAATTCAAGTCATGGGAAGAGTGTATTAATTTGAGAGAAGTTAAGGTATGTGGTGTGAGTAAGTGATTTGTTAATCAACTTATTTTATTGTTACTTACTGTCCTTCAGTCTCTGATGAAGATGAAACATGTCAACATAGTGAAGTTGAAAGAAGTGATCAGAGAGGAGAACAAGCTGTACTTTGTGTTTGAGTACATGAAGGAAAATTTGTACCAGATGATTAAAGGCCGGTACGTATGTTCCACTTTGAAAAATCTGAGATTTGGTGGGACAGAAATTTGATGAATTTGTAAGAAATTTGCCATCAAACTTCACTCACCAATTAGATTGTTTGATATTGTAAATTAGCTTCTCTCTTAACTACTAATGCCAAACATTTCATCTTTACGATACTGAAACTTGCTGTTTACAATACTACAGTTGAATTTCTCTAATTTGAAAACAAATATTTTTGGCCCATTTTTCCGCTTGTAGAGATTTTGATAAAAATATGTGTGACTAGATATGTTGGGACCAAACTCCTTGTATTGTTGTGTCCTTAACTTTGAAATCTTTCACTGTAATATGGACACAATGCTGCTACAGTATAAGATTCCAGGCCTGCAGTTTCAACAGGACTATGATTTATCCACTAACAAAGTGTACATCATAAATAGACTATATCTTATTGCTTTACTGAAAAAATTTACTGTGCAATGTACACTTTATTTAGTAAGTAGAGCTTGCTTCACTATATACTAGATAATGTTGTTTACCTTTTTTTGGTATTTTTCATTGAAATTGAGTTGTTGACTCAATGGGGATAGTTATTCTTACAGTTCAACAATTCAACAGTGAAACATTGCTAAGGAGCGATTTTAGGTATGATGTATTGCAATTAGGTAGCTAGAGCAATTAGGTAGTTAGACTGTAGCTATAATTGCCATGCCTTAGCCACAAAATTTGGGTCTACCACTGCTATTGAAGCTACTATGCAATTTGTAATATGTACTGTAATGTATGGACTGATTGTGATATAAATATGCACATTTACACATAGCAAGTGTCTATCACTAGGTCAAAGCACTACCCTGAGTCTACAGTAAGAAACATAACTTATCAGATTCTTCAGGGACTACATTTTATGCATCAACAAGGTACAAACATGGTCTTATTGTTAATGGAGTCACTGCTTTTGTTTTAGGATTTTTCCATCGTGATATTAAGCCAGAAAACTTGCTCTGTTCTGGTCCAGAGTTGGTCAAGATTGCTGACTTTGGTCTGGCAAGAGAGATCCGCTCATTACCTCCATATACCGACTATGTGTCTACCAGATGGTATGTACTGTGCTTTACTGGTTAATAGCTGTTCCCAGTTAGTAGCCACATCAAAATTATCATAAGAGCCATCCTTGGATGACAGCCACAGCTTGTATTTGAAGTTGCTGATGGCAAGTGCTAGTTTCCATATAGCTGCAAATCACCTGCATTATTGCCTGCGAGTGCTTGACAGGAGTGTTTAAGGTCAGAACTCACCAGTATCACAGTGACCATGCTCCACAAATGTTGGAAGAGGCTGAACTTTTTTTTGGTTCTGTCAATATTGCAGGCAGGACAATTAGTAATTGGAAACAAACACTGCAGCCAAATGCTGGCAATATTCAACATACAGTGATCAATTATGATGTCTATGTGTATGCCATGCTTTGTCCTGTGTCACTAAAACATCTAATACGCTGTATTGTGACAAATGAAAGGCATACCTTTGCTGCCAGGTTCATTAGATTTAATAAAATATGGAGAATACATGTGTGTGGTGAACTGTTTATCATCTCAACTGTTATAGTTGTAGACTACCACTGACATTAGCTTGTGCTTTTGACTTTAGGTAATAACACAGATGGTTTGCGGTTGTACGTATGAAAACCAGCTTAAAATTACATTTGAAGCAGAAACCATGCAGAATTGTTTAAAGCTAGTTGTCTTCTTGAAATAGCATTTTTGAGAGGAGCTAAGTGAGTAACAGTACTGAAGGACGGTAAAATAAGGTGAACCATTTGAAAATCTACATTAATGCCGTGTGCTTACTAATCTACATTATTGCCACATGCTTACTGTTACATAAGCCCATAGCTGTTTTTGGATACCAGCCACCTTTGCATAACAGCTGGACGCTTTTTCTTGCTGAAGCTACTAGTAAAATAGGTATACAGTGAAACCTGTCTTAGCAGCCACCTATATAGAAGGGCCACATAAGGGCCAACTATAAATTCCTCAAAAGAGACTACTAATCCACCTGTTAAAAGCATCCACCTGCCTATTAAGGCCAAGAAATTTTTGCCTGAAAGTGACCAGCTTAGACAGGTTCCACTGTACGTATATTAGTCATTGTATATTGTGTGTGTGCGTGTGCGAGCGTACATGTGTATGTGTGTAGTAAGTACATGTGCATAGATGCACACTGTTATACAGTAGTGTTAATATGTTTATTTTTGTGCTAATACACACATTGAAGCTCTTCCTATTCGTGTATACATAGGTATCGGGCTCCTGAGGTACTGCTACGTTCCACCAATTACAGCAGCCCCATAGACTTGTGGGCAGTTGGTTGTATCATGGCTGAGGTGTACACATTCCGGCCACTCTTCCCTGGAGCCAGTGAGGTTGATGAGATATTTAAAGTCACTGCAGTGCTGGGTACACCAACACAGGTTAATTAATTGCATGTGGTATAACATACCATGCACGTATGCATGCACACACACGCAAAAAGCAAAGTAAAGCCTACAACAGTAGTGCGAAACACAGCTATTGCTGCTGAGCAAACCAGCACTGCGCACACACTCAGGTGGATATTTTAAGCATACAACAGAATAAACGTGTAGCATTGCTTTGGTATATATTGTTCAGTCATTGTGTATTGTCATTGCACACATCATATGCTCTGTTTTCTGTGCACAGCAATCATGGTCTGAAGGCCTACGGTTGGCCTCAGCAATGAACTTCAAGTTCCCCACCATGGTAAGTGCAACTACTTAGCTGTTGATCTCATGTACTCTCCTTGAAGGTACCGATTGCTCTGAAGACACTTATACCATCAGCTAGTGACAATTCCATCCACCTAATGGAGGAGTTGATGAGATGGGACCCCAAGAAAAGACCGACTACTTCTCAGGTTATTGCTGCTTGTATGTCCTTTAGATCCTGTCATGTAAACATACATGTGCACACATTTTGATCTTTAATCTAATCTGGAGTTAGTCCTACTGCCTCACTTCTATGCTTGTCTTCCGGTGTGTGGTATAAAGTTCATTTGCATTTTGCTTTTGTTTCATAGACATGTATTCACAATGTTTCACGGTAATTTTTCACTTGCATATTTTACTAAAGTATACAAGAATTAAGAACCATTTACAGTAGCCATCATTACCTGTTATCATGTGTATCGTATAGGCCCTACGCCATTCTTATTTCCAAGTGGGTCAGTCACTGGGTCAACCAACTGCACAACAAAAGACAGTTCTTCCCAGACCACACCAGCAAGAGGCTAAACTCCCTTCAGATCATCAGCAACAGTTTAACTTCTCTGGTGTACAGAATAAGACCAGAGTCAGTGTGGCTAGTGGTAAGAAAGAAACAACTTCATTTGAAGGGTCAAAACCACTGCCTGCTATTGGCACAGACTATCACCATAAATTAAGTAACAGTTCTATTAAAGCAGCAGCTGATGTTATAGCACAGAGATCTATGTTTAAAGACAGTAGCCAGTTAGGTAGCTCTGGCCGTGATAACAGTGAAAAACTTTCTGATTTTAGAAATAAGTCTGGTAAAAACAGATTGACTGATGTGATTGATGAAGAGCCAAAACCATACAGGCCACCAGTCAAGAATTTCTCTGATGGGATAATTTCTGGTGGAGTGAGACAACGTAAGCTGTGGAGAAAGTCAACATATGGAGATGAAAATGATCTAGAGGACGCCATCAATAGTAACAAACTGGTCAAACATGACTTAATTGAAGACGAGAGGACTAGTGCAAGGTACAACCAAGTGTGCTGTGAAGTGTGTCTTTGTAGCATGTTGTGAATTTTCAACACAATTATAGTCTATACTCATACACAACTTAGAGAGTTTTGTGTTGCCTGAACATCCCAGTGGTTCAGATACATAGCTGACGTTCAAGTGTAACTCAATGATTATGTAATATTATAATGCTTTTACTGTTATTTCCCACAGTCATTTACCGGCATTACCTAAAGCCAGGCAGGAGAGTGCTGGTAAAGCAGTGATTGATAAAGCAGTAGCAGCACAGTATTACCTCAGTAGAGCTCGCTACTCACCTCTCACTAGTGGAAAACCTCTGCACAGTAAACCAGCATTTAATAGCAGTGCACCACGCTTCCCAGAGACTAATGAAAGAAGATCCGGATATCGGCAGGCTCCTTCACAATTACCAAGTGCAACGAACTTGTTACCTTCAAAGTTGAAACCAGTTTCTGGTGCATACAATAAGAATTTCAGTATGGGTGGTATTTATGGTGGTGGCAAAACTGAGTCAGACAGTAGTACCACTTACCAGAAACCCACTTCGTCATATTATTCTAATCTTACATCATCAAAGAGACCGGCCATTCATGGCAGAACAGATTGGTCTACAAAGTTAGTTGGAGTGTCTTATTACCATAGATGATATATTTGGTCATGCAATGATAAAAGTGTTCAGAAGGGCCCGTTCATATCTATGTAGAGCTCTATCTAAATACTATAGTAGAACGTACACCTACACTAACAATATTGTAACTGGTTTCAATTTCAATAAATGATAGTTAGACGGTCAAGGGTCTACTGCTGCTCTCAACATAGAACCATATGGCTATAATTTTTGAAAGACAAAAGTTTGCGATGTTTGGTACGTTAACATTTAGCACACTTTTTAAAGGATGTGTGACGGGGGTGGAAAACAGTATTTCTACATGGGGGTGGGGAGGGGAAGGCAAGTCGTATGGGGTGGCTCTCGGTTTGAAAGCATTTTAAAATCATTAATTGTATGCATGCTGATACTAGGGGTCTGGGAGCATGTCCCCACAAGAAAATTGTGAAACTTTGAGATTGAAGTTGAGAGTATTTTCAGATGGTATGTGTGTACTTGAATAGTATTCAAGATGGTGTACAAATAGTAAATTAGTGTAGGTTATTGCCCAAATCCAGGTATCTTTGCTATTTTAGAGACCTGAGGAATGGCACATAATCACCTCGGGCTTCGCCCTCGATGATTATTGTGCCATTCCTCAGGTCTCTAAAATAGCGAAGATACCGTGGATTTGGGCGATAACCAATTTAGACTGGCTCGTATGGCTGTGGTCACTACCAATAATGGCAGCTTCCTGATCGAATTAGTGTTAAAACAACTTACTGGTAGGCTTCCTAGATGAATACGATCATTTCTATTATCCAGCGATGTTTTCTTCACACTCTAGTGATGATTTTTGATGGTTGTTGTGACTGGAATCCAGCTAAACACGTGACGCATGTGACAAAAAATTATGTCACGGGTATCTAACCAGTTTAGATACCTACCCGTGGGTATCTATTGGATTTAAATACCTCATTAACGACTAAACTTCAAAGCATACTATGCGTACCATAGTCTAAGAGTAGTTAGGTGACTGCTCTATTAGAGTATCTCAATTTCATGCATTCCCAACACTGATTTAAATATTATTTTATGAGCCTTTTCTGCAATTATGTCACAACGCAAAAATGGCGAAAAGTGTGGGGGCTCTTTGTACAGAGAGCCATTGGGAGGAAACCAAAAGCAGACCGTATGACTATTCAAGAAGTATGAAAATGCGTGCCCCTACATAGGGAGATAGTTAATAAGCCTCACCAGAGTTTTCTCGTGCTTTCTTCACGGGGAGCATCTCGAAACATTATCCCTTCCATACAAAGTGCCCCACTCGGCCCCCACACTTTTGCATTGGAAAAAGCGAGGGGACACTACCCTTCCACTCTTCAAAGTGAAGGAGCAGTTGCCCCTTCCTCTCCTTGCCCCTGATATGTGGAGGATTAAGCATTTCTCCTGAAGATAGAATTTTTCATGGATTTGGTAAAAAGCCTGAGCAGAAAATTGTCTGTATTCCCTAATATTATTATTATTATGTTGTATTGTTAGCTGTATGCATTTGAGTGTGTGGAGTGTACTCCCTTTACATTTGTTTCTTTTTCTATTGCAGATATGGCTCAAGACATCATTGAAAATTCAAATTAATGATTTAGTTTTTTATATAAATGATCTTCACAATATGTGTTTCTGCACGTTAATTGTTCTTATTCATCATCTTGTTATATGAATATCTGATACTGCATGGTTGTTACTTGTTACATCCCACTGAGGCAATACTGCAATGACTTACAGATACTCATTGTGGGTAATAACTTACCCAGCAGGGAGTTGATAGGAACTTGAAGAAAACAGCAATTATAAGCCAGTTACAGAAACCTTAATAGTGCAGTAGAAGCTAGTGATTTCACAGTAGTCATAATGCCTTGCCTCAAACGCATCTATTCTACTGTGATAAAAATTGATCCCCCAGTACTGTCATATGTGCTGCACAATGGAACCTGCAGCCACAATATCAGATTTTTTTTGCCTGGTTAGAAGGTCCAATTAAAGCAAAATCCATCCAAGCACTGAACTTATGCCAATGCTATACCTGTAGGTTGCTATGCTTCTTTGCAAAAAAGCTTTGCTGAAATTAGTCTTAACTGTTTCAGTGAACCCCACTAGGAGGCTCTGTATATATTTAGCACTATAATCTGCAGATTATGGGAGAGGGAATGCACCTGATACCTGTCAGGTACCTGCTAAGTGTCAGCCATGTATTTGCCAGTTGCTCATACTTGAAAGCTATGAATTTGTATTACAGCAAGTTGTTACCAGGTTTTAGTCATGCATGCAACTCACGTCTTGAGATGTGTTAATTAATTTGATTAGCAGTTGACTCAAACACCGTTGACAAGCATGAAGAATAGAACACAATGTCTCCAGAAGTTTAATGTCAGCTAAGAATACAATTCTTTTTTTTTGTATGTCAATTTTTACACTAATAATGCACTTGTCGAACCTAAATGTTGTTACTTTACAGTATAACTACACATGTTAAACTCAGTGATAACATATAACTATCAAATAGGCACAATTTTTGCCAAAAGTACTGATATGTCAGCCTAAGGTATACCACTGGCCCAATCAAAAGTTTATAGGAAGGAACATCAGACTGCAATGTACACTTATATACCAGTAAACGTATGTATTGTGCGCATGGATCACAGCTAACTAAAATGTCAGACATTTGACTTCTCAGAGTATCTTTGGTGGGTCAAGTAGTACTATGAAGCCCATGCATGTGTGTAATTACTTCAGTAAATCAAATGCACCTCAACGTGACCATACTAGCTATATTGTTAGTATAGTGGTACAATGCAACACTTTTTAATAAAACCATGAAATTTTCCACATAACCATAACAAATGATTGCATAGTTTGCTACACTGATTCTCTGAATAGTGTGACTGCTATTCACAAAAAATCGACAAATAGTACAATCATGCATACCTAACATGGATGGAATTTACTTTGTTACAAAACAATATTACAAATAAATATACTGGCATCTTTACTGATAGCCGTGAGCAAGCTAGCACATAGGTATTGCATAGATCTTTTGAGGTATTTTTCTGTACTGGTAGCTTGACTGGTAGAGCACTAATATTGTCATTGTATCTGTATGTAGATAAGAAGAACAATGATTCGTGTTTAAAGGCCTCAAAGCCAGTTTATGGTTGGCTTTGGGACATTTAAAATTCAAAAAGAAGTGAAATCCAAAAAAACAGCCAAGCTGTATAAAAAGGATGTGGCCTTCAGAAAAGCCTGGGTGAAAATCAAAATAAAAGTGGTGGCCATGAAATGGCTGCAATGATGTTAATGATAACACATTTTAATAATGCTACGCAAAGCCATAAAAATTATTAAAATGTGTTATCTTTAACATCATATTGCAACCATTTAATGGCCACCACCTTTGATTTCACAACTATTTTCACCCAGGATTTTTGAAGGCTGCACCCTTTTTATACAGCTAGGCTGTTTTGCATGGTACATATGATAGTGTGTCGTGCAACTATACTATATATGAGGAAGTGCTTGTCTGGGATCATTCACCACATAATTATATGCATTTGGACTTCAGAAATTTGGATGCAGAAAACTTTCGGAGATGGCTGCTAAAGAGTTTGCTTGTATATTTAAACATGTGCCATTGGTTTTAAAAGGCATCCATGCTTGTTCTGTATGTTGACAATTGGTGATTCCATAATGAGGATATGGACACCATGACTGAAATATGCATGTCTTGTTTAAGCTCACAGAATATATCACTGCATGAACCATCCTTTAAGCCAAATATAATTGCAGCCTTTTGTTTTCAATGATGTCATACTGTGTTCTTGCAGAAGTCTTTAAGTGTGTGAAGCACATGCCACATTATGTTTTATTTTGTTAGCTATGCCACACCTATCAAAGTTTTGCCCCACCTACCCATACATGTGGGCAAAAGCGGGATTAAAAAAAATCTTTATGCACCAAGAGTGAGTGCTTGTAACAAATGATCGAGATACTCAAGGAATTAACCGATTAGACCTATACAATGTTACTCCATTGTATATGTGAATTAGACTACTTATAGAGTGGGGTTGAATTCCCTCCTTGCCTGCCTGCATTAGTATATTGCTTTATTTTGTAAAATGTTATTCATTTGAACCTGCAATAATGTTACAAGGAGCACAACATGACTAAGTTACTACTGTAGCCAGTGCTGTGAAAATTGAGATATTCTAATAGAGCAGTCATGATCATTAACACCACTTGTAAATGACATAACATATACACGAAAATTTTTTTACATATATAAAAATAAAGCGAATTATGGTAGAAATGTAATGCTAATGATAATCATACCCACTTACTATGGTTCATAATTAGCCAACACTGTAATATGTACATGAATACAAGTAATTCAGTGCAACAAAAATAAAATGGTGTACAGCTATAGAAACTACTAGACTTGTAAAAATATACAAAAGCTTTCACACTCATGCAAATTAATGCTAAAGAAATAGCTACTTGAATTTTGGCTGTTCACACACTCTTCAGATGTCTCTTCCATGCCCTATTTCTTTATGATACTGGCGATTTGCACGTGTGTGTTGATGCCTTTGAAGAAAATCATGTTTTGTTTGCTCTGGCATTTTCACAACATCTGCAAAGTGTTCTAGACCAATGTCAGCTCCAATACACAATTGAGCATTGGTCACAGGAGCATCTTTGTCCACATATAAACACACCGGGTACCAAATGTCATCTCCAAATGTATCTCGGATAACCTTTTCAACAGATCGTCTTGCCATCTATTGAATACTGCTCTTCTATCGGCTGGGATCCACATCAACAATCACTCATTCACAAGTTAGAGATGATACAACACCGTGCTGCACGTTTCGTGTTAAATAGACCTTGGAGAAGGAATCATAGGGACAGTATAACTGAAATGTTAGTGGAATTGTTCTATACCATATGCGTATTTTGTACCATACGCGTATGGTACATACCATATGCGTATACGCGTACGGTACAACCATACGCGTATGGTACGGAAAATCGTACCATCTGAGTATAGCTAACCTGGTATGCGTATAACATCAAGCAGAAGGTTTTTGCACTGCCGTACCTATTGACTATGCCGGATGGAACTCTGCTTTCATTTCTTTTCGGGAAAGAGGGAGAGGGAGGCGCTAGTCTCGCTTAGCGGTTTCTGTTCAGTGAACTTGAGACCGAGATATTCTAATAGAGCAATCACATTTAGCTATTCTATTCTCTAGAGCTGAGATGTATTTAGCGTACTGCGATTAAGATATAATTTGCTTTACTGCATGATGCAAATTAACCACCTTGTTGATATCCCAGCAAATCTATTTCTGACACCCATATCCACTCATAGTACCAGAGGTCATAATATGAGATTTATGCAACCAATGACATGGATTGATTCTTATATGTACTCCTTTTCCCCTTCAGCAATTAAAATCTGGAATGATCTACCCCAAAATGTGATTGACTCCAATTATATTGATCAGTTCAAACAAAAACTAGCAATTATTTAATTTGTACTTGTATGTATGTTGTGACCTGTGCACTAGTATAGAGGTCTACACAGTATTACCAATAATAATAATAATAAACCTATTTAAAAGCATTCCTTAAAATAAAAGAATATTGATGGCATGATATCTTGCATGACTATATATAAGTGATGAAACTGACATCTTTATTTATGATAAAAACAATCTTGAATTCATCACACTGTTAGCAGATCCAGTCTTGAATTGTGTTAAGTCCTGCTGATCTGGTAGGATCTGATGGAATTCTACATAGTCAAAATTAATAAAGGTCAATCGTCTGGGTTGGAAGCTTTACGAAAAACATGATAACACCTATAGCTACATACAGTATAAGTCTGAAAAGTATAAATCAAAGGAAGGAGATTAAATATAATATGTCTTGATTTATACATAGTCATTGGTGCATAATCTATAACAATGTATCTCGTTGTCTGTTTAACATTTCATTTCATCAAAGTATCTGACAGTTCCACTAAATACAATAGTGCCATCACCCATACAATTATGATGCATGGTTTATGTAAGCACCTGCACTGTAAAAAATGCCAAAAAATGACAAAAAAGCATACATTGTTTCAGCAGAACTGTTAATTGCTGTTTTAACATTCTAGATGTTTTAACAAAAAGTGACTGTTAGTGTAACAACAATTTTTTACTTTAACAAGGAAATGATGTTACAACAACAAAAATTCCCTGTTGTTATTTTAATAAATGAAGTGTTTGCTGTTTTTTGCAGCAGGGATAACAAGTTCTTTGTTAAAATGAAAAATCCTTTTTTACGATTATTTTCTTGATGTCTTCTGACTTTTGTACATATTGATTTATTGGCTTATCCAGCTGTCTACTCCCTTATTTGTCATGGATTTTCATCTCACATTTTTATAACAAATGACTTCATTTCTCCATAGTGGAAATGCTATTGATTTGAAAATACACAAGCTGGCATACTGTACGTTCTTTAGAATAGTTGTGTTAAAATGACCAGATTTGTGAAAAGGTACCTTTTCCTCACATTTTACATACCATCAAACAAAATGGTGTAACACTTGACTCCTTACACTGATAAACTTGCTCTTAGTTTCAAAATGCTGCTAGATACTATAGGAGCTACTGTACACTCATGGATAATTATAAGGTATATGTTCAAAAACTTATGAAACCCCGAAGTTCATGGGTTAAACTTTGTGTGTGGAAAGGTACATTTTTGCAAATCCAGTCACAAATTATCTAGCTGTTGCATAGCAACTGCACACACTGACAACATAATTATGATAAATTTTATTTTTTGTTTCTTCTTCCACACAGTACATTGTGGCTGCAATTGCTACACACATGTTGCTTCCTATTGGATTCGTGGTCCATTGTTTAATTGATATAATGAAAATTCAAAAACTAGGCCATTATTACATAATGCTGTAGAGTTAATGATGTAATGTAATGATGTGACATGATGTAATATAATGTAATTTATGCATATATACCTGTAATATTAATATTGTGTACTGTAGTTGTAAGAGTTAGTTGTTATTGTGTACTTTCAGTTATTGATTAATAATATTATATACAGTGGTCTGTTTTGCCTATAAACGGTCTGCCCAAGAGCCTATGTTTCCCTACAATTAGAACAATACCCACACATAATATTTATGTGTTTACAAATACACCTGAAGATAGTCAAAGATTAGTACAATAATTAAAGACTATACAGCGATATTACCCAAAAAACTCTACTAGGGGCTTCTCTATACTTGTATATATGAACTTTGTAAAAATGTGTTTGGGTTTAAAGGTGCCCAATTATCCTTTCAACATAAAACAAGAGCAACATGCTCCTTGCCTTACTCAGAAACTGAAATTTAAAGTTTGATCTTCTAAAGCATTATTTAGGACAAAAGACATTGATTTCTGTTAGGCTTTAGAATTGTGCCAGCATATTGGTATTCACGATTTTTCAATGAATATAACAGGAATGCAAGGTGATATAAACACTAAGCCTGCAGTAGAGGTAGCATTGTAGCTAAATATAAACATAAGATTTTGATATAATTATCCATATAAATACACATTAAAATACTACATTTTGATTGGTTAAAACATAGCAACCATATTAAATAATTTACATCCATAGGCAAATCAAACCAATTTTTTCAGGGCATATATATATATATATATGCATATTATTTCATTAAATATTTTATTTTATTGTTGCTACATATAATCTATTGTTTACCTTTAATTTGTTATTTAAAAATGGATATTTATGCCTGGTGGCACTAAAGGAGTGTTGAGCAGACAATTACAATCAGATGAGCTCAAGAAGTACATTGTAATGATTGCTCAAACAGAGGAAGACCTGGAGAATGCTGATACAATAACATTGAGGGAGCTATAGGTAGGAAAGAGATATAATAACTGTAGAGAAAGTAATGTTTCAGTTTGCAAATTAATGTAAACCTACATGGCTGTAACTTATAGCAATATTAGACATGCTATACTCTAAGACTGATGTGCATAGCAATTAATTGTGCAATATTTGTTTTAAAACTGCAGTTTGCTGAATCTTTGCTATTGAATGAGGCATGCACATTGCCTATAATGAGATGAAGTAGGAAAACATAACATGGCAAAGATTTTATGGTGCGTTTATGAGTTCTAATGAATAATTCAGTAATGAATGTATATTATCTAGCATTGTTTAATTGTTATAAGTGTGTTGTATAGCTACTTACTACTTACTGTCATGCTTGTGGATGGGAAGACAATGTGTTTAGCTTCTCTTATCTGAATGTACTCTTTAACATCCACATTAATAATTATTTTTGCTGTAGGTCCAGTGTGATGAATGTGAGTGGTGCAAGGTACTATTTACAGTATGTATAATCAAGAAAAGTACGTAAACAAGAAATTGGATCCTCAAAAGAAGAGTGTACATAGTATATCAAAATGCAAATACAGTGAGGAGCCATGCATGGCATGTTGCATAACTGATGACACTTACTAAGTTCATTTTTCAAGTTATTAGCTTTGCACAAGCAGTATATGTATAATTCAGTTAGAACCTACTAGCTACCATGCACGTTGCAATTGCTCTCCTCGCTTATTTACCTAATTGTGTTGTAAATTGTCATGCAGTTATCCACATTTATAATTGAGTATGAGACCATGCATCTGCATGTTTCTGATAGCTATAAAGTAGCATACATACACAGTACCATTCATGTGAAGTTCTGCAGACAAAGTGAGATCATGTACATAAGATTTAGGTACATCAGTGTAGGACTATATAGTGGGAAATGCATGCATGCATGGGCATGGTGAGGATAAAATGCATGTGTGTGCTGATGAATAAATCTACATAGTTACAGCTCAGTAGTAAGCAGATTATTATGTTGTGTTCTAAGTTTACTCAGCTAGAAATGCTTGTAAAGACAGCCCATTGTAGCTAGGTGATGGCAAGGCTAGAAGACACTGAGAAAAGGCATAATACGCATATGGTACGTACCATACGCGTATGTCCATACCGTACGCGTATGGTACGGAAAATCGTACCGTACACGGTACAAAATACGCATATGGTATAGAACAGAATTAAAATGCCGGGCCAACACTGGAAGATCGTAGGAAACAGGCACGTCTGATGCTGTTGTTTAAGTTTGTAAACAAATTAATTTATGTTCCAAATCAGTATCTGCCAGTGTTATCTCCTGCAACAAGTACCAGGGCAAACCATCCCTTGAAGCTATTACAGTTGTATGCCAGAACAAATCGATATAGTAGGCATTCCAGTATCCGAGATTTTTAAATTTAAAAATTCTCCGTTTTTCCCCCAATAGATCCCTGGCACAAAATAACAACTCGTGTTTAACTTGGGATTGCTCCGTCGTCCGAGCTCCAATGAGGATGAAAATCGCTGTGGGGTTTGTCCACACGCTGATCATCATGAAAATCTTAGTTTTATCGTGCGCGTTACATATAAGTAAGTTTTGTGTGGTCTTATAATTTATTCAAGCCTTGTAATGCGTGTAGAATACTTTAAAACTTTTAAAAACGTACTGCCGGGTGGAAGGTAGTTACTGGTGCTTACTTTAAAGTGCGAAGTTACTTCACTCGGGTTAGCGATTGTCAGCTCCAGAGCAATTTTCTGATGGCTGTGTCATCAGCTCAAAGTATGATAAACCACTTCAAAGCTGGCATGACAATGCAATAATTGAAACCACAACTCCACCTTAGGTATTGTTGCATCATTGTGCCACCTCCACTTTAGTTGTTTACTTTTTATAAGTTGTTAACTTGATGTTTTTACTAACTTGAGATAGCCACTTGCCTATGGGTATACACCATTGTATTAAGAAGTGTGCAGTAGGTGAAACATATTTGCTCACCACAAAGCATACAAAGATTGCTGAGATCCAATAAGACCTGAACTTACTCTCATTACATGTACAAACTTGCAGCTAGAAGCAACTGCAGTTTCAAGATAGTCCAGATTACTAGATGGCTTCCTGATTCAATTGTGCTGTTTTCCCTTTAAAATGTATGGGGAGGCCCGGAGAAAAAATGTACCGTTTTTCAGTTTTTAAGCACTGTGCATGCCAACGTAGCTAATTCCAACACAACAAACTATATATTTCTGAGATCGGCAATCAATACTCTATCTATTGAGCATATAAAAAGCCCATTTTTCCAAAATTTAGAAATCGGGCTGGAATGCCTAGATATAGTAACTCATTCTTACCAAGATCAATACCAGACTGGAACAATTTAGATATGGAAGATCTTGACAATATAGATAGACTTACTTACTTTCAAAAACCGTTTGCAAAATGCAGACACTAAAATTTTGTTTTTGTACATTAGCGATTTACCCAATGGGTTTTGCTAATCAATAATAATAAATAAATAAATTTCAAATTCATCCATGACATGATCGGCAAGTTTGTAGCAACTCAAGGGTGGCCGGTTAAACAGAACCAGTGGACCAATATCGAGTAACACTTCCTCTGGTGCACACACTAGTTTATTGGAGAGATCAATTGCAATGGCGTTACCTTCTTCCCTGTGCCGTTGAATGATGCGTAGGCGATCAGCGTAGTATCTACTAATAAATCTCTCAAACAGCACATCGCGGCTAACGCTCTCATGTAGCTAGTCGAATTCCAAAAGCAGGACAAAACTGATCGACGTACACGTCTGCAGGCATTTCAAATTTGATATGAAATGGCTTGGATCGCTGATGCTTCACATTGCCAGTGTAGCTAGGTCATCGCGCCTGTGTCTAGTTGGATATCAGCCTTCTCCAGCACTTCCAGGACGGATTTTACGCGCGATCGAGTTGCGCCGAAAGGTAGCTGGGAACGTGTCCGACATCATATGTTTTGTCTTTTTCACAACTCCCGAAATCGTGACGGACGTAGCTATCTGTCTATCTTTGAGCCACACATAGAAACAGGAGTACTGTCTTAACTCAATAGGACAATGCCTCTCTCTTAGCGAGAGCCTGTAATCCCTGCCGTATAAATGATTTCGCTGTTGACTCAGGTGGGGTCTATTCTACGGAACGGAACGGAACGGAACGGAATGATGGACTAAACTGCGGAACGGAATGCTTTCTCAGATTGAAGCTTGCAGCTTACCATTGCTGTACAAGTTATCAGTGGCACTTCCAGCAGGTAATTAAACGTACCCCAAGAAAGATAAAACGAATTTAAGGATCGATTGTGGGTTCTTGTTGGTTGTCATTAGTAACGAAGTACTAATTGTAGGAATAGCTGACTCAGTGTGTTCATCTTCGGATATATCAATAGGGAACTTAATGCATGACTTGTTTTTACTAGCATGTGAGTTGTTTTTACTTACTTGACTTTAGAATGTACAGTCTGAGGCCCAGCCTTTCTAATCAGCATAAATCAGTATGTGTATAGCTACACTACAAAGGAAACAAGTATGGTGACAAGCTGAATCAACTCAGTCTAAGCAGAATCTAAAGGAATTTTGTGCAGTCTGTGAGGAGCAAACATTCAGATACCTCAAGGAGGCTATATTGTGTGAACATCAATGATTCATTAACAGAGTAGTGGACTATTGTCAGATATCTCAGCCTGAGTACTGAGTTGAATTCTGGATGGGGTCTATTTTACAGAATGGAATGCTTTCTGAATCAACTTGCAGCTTGGCTAGCTGCTATCATTGCTGAAATTGCATTTTATCAGTGGAACCTCCAGGAAAATGGAATAGGATAATTATAAAACATTAATTAAGTGATTGTTTAGATAATCATGACTTTATTCAGTCTAATAAACAGAATATATGGTTGATTGAGTGAGGTATCACTTTCAGAATGTTCAGACGACCAGTGATGAGATGCATGGATTCATCGAATTTTTGTTGTGGTTGGAGACATTAAATATCCAAAAGCAAACTGACTGTATAATATTAATTTATATTTTCTCAATTTTGAGCCTGTATACAAATAATTGAATTTTCCTTGTCAATAGAAATCCTAGAATAAGATGGGAGAGAAACTTATCTTTGTTTACCTATACTGTACAACCAAGAGTTCGTAATACTGATTTGTATGGGGGAGTGTCTAACTCTCAGTATGGCCTGTACAAACACCCTGCGTAAAGTTCACCTTTCATCAAATCAACACCTTTACTGGGGGATAGAAAACTGTTGATTAGTGATGCTGAATGTTGATTAGTGATGCTGAAGAAGGTAAAGCCTTTGTTCTGAAATAAGGCCGAGGTGTTACTTTAAGCAGGGTGTTTGGTGAATGCATTCAAGTTAGACACTCTCCACCTTATTATGAACTCTTGGTACAACTTCAAAGGAAAATGAAGAAAACATACAGATGAATCAATAAAATCACTACAGTAAGGTGAATTACAGACTAGTGAGATCTTGGTTAATTAATGACAGTGGTTGGAGATTAAGTGTGGTAGCTTCTTGCTCTTGAATATGTTGCAAAGTGGAAGTACAAATCAAAATGGGATATCAATTTCAATATGAAAAATTTGTATACATAAATAATCTAGCATTACTATTTCATTTGTCCTCCACTTAAACATGCTACAACAGTACTAGTGTCAGTACATTGGCAGTGAGTCTACCTTGAAATCTCAACTCTAGAGTAGATCCAACACAGGACAGCCCGCACTGTAACAAATACATGTGATCCCATTGTAATTTCATGGACCAGCTGGACTGGGAATCACTTGAAAATAGACGAACGAATTTAACCTGTTTTGTTTGAAGTGAAGCATGTGAAATGTTACACTTAAGAAATCCTAGGATTCTTAGGTAGTATGTAATTAATGTGAGTGTTCCATTTCAGGTCTGACTAGATACATTGAAATTACACACACATCCTGGTCCAAATCACGTTTGCCTGGTGGCTACGGGCATGGTTTCACATGCAGCTTATAATAGAGATTTGGCTGATCTTGGAGTTTTGGCATTTAGCCTGATTCAAGGCTAGCAGTCAGACACATCCTTGAATTGTGCAACAGATAAAATCAGCTCACTATTGAATATGGCATTAGTCCACTGCACCAGCTGTTAATATATAAATAACTCCATGCATACACTTCAGTGATGTTTTACATTGAAATTACACACACATCCTGGTCCAAATCACATTTGCCTGGTGGCTACGGGCATGGTTTCACATGCAGCTTATAATAGAGATTTGGCTGATCTTGGAGTTTTGGCATTTAGCCTGATTCAAGGCTAGCAGTCAGACACATCCTTGAATTGTGCAACAGATAAAATCAGCTCACTATTGAATACGGCATTAGTCCACTGCACCAGCTGTTAATATATAAATAACTCCATGCATACACTTCAGTGATGTTTGCAGAATATACCCTCCTTGCGGTCTGCCAAAATATTTGCTCCTCACACACTGCACAAAATTCTTCAAGTTTTAATTCAGCTGGCTCTTTCCTGTTACCAGTATCTTCCTGCTTGCTTTATTTATACACTGACTTATGACTTGAAAGACCGGCCCAGACTGTTTTGTAAAGTCTAAATAAGAAAAACAGCTCACATAAAGTTCCCTTCCGTATGGATGAACATCACTGATACAGCTCATCCCACAATAATACTTCGTTACTAATGACAACCAACAAAAACCCACAATCGATCCGTTAATTCTTTTTATCTTATGTTTAACCACCCACTGGAGATGCCACTGCTAACTTATAAGGGAAGTTTCAGCAATGGTAAGTTGCAAGCTTCAATTTGAGAAAGCGTTCCGTTCCGTGGTTTAGTCCATCATTCCGTTCCGTTCCGTTCCGTTCCGTTCCGTTCCGTAGAATAGTCCCCACCGTTGACTCATCCCCTCGACATGCCTCGACTCATCCCCCACACTAAAGCGTGCGCCCAACGTCTCTAATTATTAAATGGAAAATGTAACTTTCACATTTTATTTATTTATTGTTATGGAAACTCAGCTGAAATTTACAGATATTACAGAAAATACAGAGCTACTCAATCATGTTAATGGTCTTTGTAAGCTAGCTGTAAATGAATCAATTCAATTAGCATTTTGGGTAATTCAGTCCATTTGTTTATTGCGGTTCTTGAATAAAATCTCTGCTGATATGCTAAAGTAAATGAACATGGTAAAATGTATGATACTATCTGGTATTTCTTGTTGAGCCGTGAGGGAGACAATAATGTGAGATGTCAAGTGCGTAGTCATGATACAGGATATTGATAGTGCTTATAATCTTGTCAGTGTAGGTCATTTTTGAAGAGCATTCCAACCTAAATGCTCTAACGAAGATGTAATGTCTCCCATACTTATTATTATGTGTCTGTCTAGCAGCTCTGTAGTTGTTAGATGTCTCTGACATGTTGGGATCCTAGACAGCTACTGTGTATTTCATAAAAGGTTGTATACTATTGTAATTACAGCTTTTACTTCCAATTACTAAGGTTATGTTTTAGAAAGTTTAGTATTTGTGTGGCTTTACTTGTAGTACGGGAAATACATATGTGGTGACCATGCATGTTGTGCCTCATGTTGTGTCTGTATGATCTGTTTCAATTTTTGTAGCCAACACCGCCAAATACAGACTACAGAATTCTTGCATGAGAGTGGCGGATGGTCATCATGCAGAGATTGAACCATTATTGATAGCGATGATAATAACTAGCAATATAATTAATACTGAGTGTCTACCGAGCCCAGTACATGAACAGGTTCAGATTAATACTCATAATACTCATTCATGTGCATGTGAGTTCTTGGGAAACATATGGCCACAAACAGTACCATGTAGCTACTGTGGCATGCTATGGCAAGGAAACAAAACAAACAGTGTAAGAAAATGAAAAGTAAGCTTGTAGGCAAATACACTATCTATTTTGTGATCCACTCTTTGCATTGTCTTGCCATAAATATTCTGAGGAGCAGAAATACTAGTAATGGTATTGTCATCCAAGCATTATTTCATATGGCATAATTTTTTTCACATCATGTACTGAAAGTAACAGAGCAATGCTGACTATGTGAACTTCAAAATCAATATAATATATACAGCTCTATCACATGTGTATTATTCAAATTTAGCCTTGCATTGAGTAGCTATATAGACTAACAATTTATGTTGTCTAGAGTAGTGGTGTGCGATATCAGGATTTTTATTTCGATATTATATCGATACGATATTGGGGTAAATATCGAGATTTCGATACGATTTTCGATAATTTTTAATTGTGTGGGTGGTGTAATTGCGTGGGCGGCCGATATTTATAAATATGCTTGAAATACAATTTGCACACAAACCATTGCATAAAACTAATAATAAGCCTAGAAAACTGGCAGACAAGTTTTTAAAGTGGCTAGATAGTACAGAACCAACCTTCATTTCTATCGTGATTGCGCAATCACACACTAAATGCTGTAGATTTATCGAAATATTCTTCGATATTTCGATAATTATCGCAAATTATTACCTTTTCGATAAATATCGAAATCTGCTAAAGCAGTATCGAAAATCGATACGATATCGGCAAAATTATCGCAATCGATATTTTTTCGATATATCGCACATCACTAGTCTAGAGTCTGTAGGGATGTAGGGGATCTCCTGGGGTCCAAGTTTTGATATTCGGTGCCCCTGCTCAGTGCCGCAAACTAACAAACACAAAATTCACAGTGCCAGCATATTGACCTCAACGTGTAAAGCTATGTACTGGGGTTTTCCCCTTTGCTTACCAGTATCTTGATATGGTCAATGAGCCTATAAGCATTGAGGGAAATTTGTTTGACAACCCTGCGTGCATTTCTGAGTAGCCAAAATTGGAATCCCACACATTCAGTATACACAACATAATCATATTTTTAAATGTGTGGCCCTGCAAGGGTGCAGTGAAGACCTCTGCTAAGTAATATATGCAAGGAGGACCTAGCTCTTTAGCTGTCTGAAAATTTTGTACACCTAAATTTCCAATGTCCAGATGGTGGGTAGTCCGATATAGATCAAAGACGAGCATGCTTACTGCATTATACACATTTCTTGCCACACGACACATGCACACTATCATGTTCCTTGATATGTAAATACCTAGATTCAAATCACCAGAAACAGTACACACACACACACACACACACACACACACACACACACACAAAAACACACACACACATTATATACATATGAATAGTATAAAAATATATAATGGTCACCTTTAGCTAAATTTCTTGACCTTATCAAGCAGGTGATTTAAACAGAGGACACTGTAAAGTATTAATAAGAATAAGGATAAAGATAAGAGGCGTATAAACAGAAATTTAAAGTGAGGAGCTGTTGCAGTTTGTGATGTGTGAAGCTCACTCAGTATGTGGAACACGTGTTGTCTTGGAGTGTCTGGGGGCATGCCCCCAAAGGAAATTTTGAAAAAAAAGTCTTTTTGAGAGTGAATTTTATAATTTACTTAGCTAGTACATGACTGCTCTTTTAGACTATTTGACTGTTCTAAAGGTGATTTGGAGAGGCTAAGCCCCTTCTAAAATAAGAGTGGTAGTCCCCCCTCCCCCCTCGTTGCTACACCTATAGGTGGGGTTACATTAGGACTCTGCATTGTGCATGATGTTTAAAGCTATGGGTATTATTCTGGGGCAAGCCCCCAGGAATTTCTGGGAGATTATTTCACTACTTGTTAACTAAAAGAGATAAAAATGTGGCTGTTCTATTAAGGCAATTTACTTATCTAACAACTGGAATCTTTTGTAGCTACCTTATTTAAGTAATTACCTGAAAATACTTCTGGAAACCTCAGACCCCTCCCCTCTCCACCAATTCAAGCCATCCCTGCAATACAATGATGCATGCATTTACGTTTTTCAAAAGACAATCACCACCATGCAACACCATCAATCAATTGGACTGGAATGTTTGATATAATTGGAGATTTATATATAGAGCTACAACCATGTAAAGATTGTAGGCCTTAATTCTGGAGTCTGGACACCAATACAATCTTTTAAGTGCTTCCTGAAGAGAGGTTAAGGAATCTAGCTAGGATCACACCACAAAACAATGGAATTGAGCAGGATAATATTTGGTACTTAATGATGGTACTTCAAAAATTGTTGAACAACCATTGAGTCATGTAAGTATACATAGCCTGGCACCACCCACCCCTTTTTGCGAAGGGGCGGACGGCGCCAGACTAACCTATATAAACAAGGTTATGTAGGGGGTCATGCAGTAACCACGTGCCACATAGTAGGATGTCACATGACCTGCGAGGTGATGGTGTTGGAATAGGCAATTCAAACATCTGGCGCATGGTATTCACGACACACTTGTTGTGAGTTAGCTAGCTACAGAATATCGGCTGAAGCTAACTTATTATAAATCGTCCGCGAGACTACTTTATATTGTGGCAAGCCACTCAGTGATAGAGCATAGATACTACACCCTGAGCTAGTGAACTGTTCAGTAATACGAACGTTATGGTGAGTACGTACTTGTATGTGTATTGAAACTATAAGCTGATGAGCCTTATCCGCAATTACGTCATAACACAAAAAATGGCGAAAAGAGTATTATTATTAAACCAGGCGCACGCCCACAGCCGGCCGAAGGCCGGCTGTGGGCTTGCGCCTGGTTTACTGTAATTGTTTCGTGAGTGTGTACCTATCTATCTACCTATCTACCTATCTACCTATGTTTGTCCGTACGCACCCACGTGAGCAAAATCGTTTAATAACGGTGAAAGCAGCTTTTACGTAAGAAGTAAAAGTGAAATGAAGTTTGTATTAAACTTCTGCACAGGTGAACTTTGCTCTGAGGTGGTTTCTTTTCGGCGTACTGAAATACGGGTGTGGTGACTTTCCTCAGACTACCTTCCCCTTGAGGTTTTCAGGCATTTAGTAACTGAAAAACAACGGTGCAGGCCTCGTACACTGCCAGGAATAGCCTATCGCTTCGAGTTGAAAGGGGGCGTATCCCTTACGTACGCGAACGAAAATGAAGAGCAGCTTTGAGGCTTTGTCGAGAGAATTTGTGGGAAAAAACACGTTAGTCACACTATAAAACAGTTTAGAAGATAGTTTTGTGCGTAATATGTTGGTGAAAGCGGTTTATTTAACAAACGCTTCCTTAGCAGTGCATAGCAACGTAATTGAATGAATTACGAATATTTCATGAATTACGAGAAATAGCTAATTATATTATTGCACAACCCAAACTACCATATTGTAAAGTAGTAATAAATAGTTGGTTAATTCATAGTAGTATATACTGTCTATAGTTATTCCAGATGAGTTAGCTAGCTGCATGGCGCCTGGTTTTTAGAAGTAGCACAACATCAACTTGTTATTATTAAGTTTAATATGCAAAACCTCCATTAAGGAGTATGACGCATATATCTTATATCTTACAAAATTATTCAAGAGTTTCTGATCAAGTTCATCACAATACTTGCTTGAGACACTACATCGCTAAAATCTGTTCTGTAGCTACTTTGATCTTGATATTATATGGCTTGATATGATGGAGTTGGTCTAAATTAGGAAGCTTCTCTTAGAACTATTTTACCATTCTTAATCCGATACAATTTATCCTGCTTGTTGAGCTCACTTAGCCTGGCACGTAGTTGTTTGTTCCGTATTTGCTCTTGTGGGGTTAAGTCAGGTGTTATAAATACTTTAGTGACATGAGTCGGGTGCTCCTTCTTACGCAAGTTCAACCTGTTGCGGAGAATTTTAAACTTTTCCTCTCTTGTTGACAAAGTAACTTTCGTGAGTCTGGGCCTTCCAGTCTGTTTACCAATCCGTGTTACATTACTGATGTGAGCAGGGGTACTTTGTACACAGAGCCATTGGAAGGGATAACATTTTGAGCTGTTCTCTGCGAAGAAAGCTGGCGAAAACTCTGGTAAGACTTCTTAACTATATTCCTATGTAGGGGAACGCATTTTCGCGCTTCTTGGAAAGTCCTAGGTCTGCTTTTGAAAACAAAACCAGCCTAGCAATTTTCGAAGAATGCAAAAATGTGTGCCCCCTACATAGGAAGATTAATAAGTCCCACCAAAGTTTTCTTCACGGGGAATATCTCAAAACATTATCCTTTCAAATGGCTCTTTGTACAAAGTACCCTCACTCTTTTCACCATTTTTGCGTTATGACGTAATTGCAGATAAGGCTCAATTCATTCCTCATCACGTGAGACATCCTGTGACAAAATACAATCCACACACACACGCACATGGGCACACGAGAATGCACATTACAACAGAATACTGCAATAATCTAACTTACTAAACCATTGTAGCTAGCTAATATACTTGCAATTCTTGTAAATTATTTTTTTCCTTGGCCCATCAGCAGAGCTGCCTGCCCAGTAATAATAAATAAATAGAATAAAACCACAGCTAGGTATATGGACACCTACCTTGATTGGAAGCACACGTATACTAAGAGTTCATGCAAAACTATGTGACTATCCACATTTTGTGCCTAAAGTTTTGAAACACTGTTTTCTGTTCAAGGACTGGTTTATTGCCTAGATATTGCTTTGGCTACTAAGTTTAGGAGAGGATGGAAATTGGCCTTCTACTGGTATATATACCCATCCAAAAACAGCTTATAGCTGTAAAAAAGTGCGCGTCCAAGTAAAGCAGAGTTAACTGCGACAAAAAGTAATGATATCATAATGCGGCCATGTACGAGGTGTGCAAGTTGTAAAATTCATATTGGCTAATCAGATAATACAATGTTATTGTTAAAGTGTTAATGAGAACTATGTGCTGCTAGTTTATAAGTGTGTGAGCATCTTCATAAATGCCACACAAATTTAATTCTCAATAAAGCAATGTGTATAGATTCTCTGATAGCAATAAATAGTTTGAGTTCGGCCACCTTTCCTTTGTTCGTAGCATTGCCGTATACAGGAAAGGCGGCCAAACTCAAACTATTTATTGCTATCAGAGAATCTATACACATTGCTTTATTGAGAATTAAATTTGTGTGGAAGATGCTCACACACTTATAAACTAGCATCACATAGTTCTCATTAACACTTTAACAATAACATTGTATTATCTGATTAGCTAATATGAATTTTACAACTTGCACACCTCGTACATGGCCGCATTATGATATCATTACTTTTTGTCGCAGTTAACTCTGCTTTACTTGGACGTGCACTTTTTTACAGCTATAAGCTGTTTTTGGATGGGATTTCAATACTTTTTGTTAGAATAAGCAATGCACTGTTGATAACAGTAGGTGAGTTTCCATGGTTTTGACAGAAACCCCAGATTACAGTGACAGAATATTAAAATATAACTGTAAATTTAGTGGCCAGGGCCGCCCACATGGGGGGGGTATTTCCCCCTGCCCCAGCCCAAAAGGGGCCCCTTGATTGCCTGTTTAAGGAAAGATCGATATACTCTAATAGAGCAGTCAGGATCTAGACCCTTCCTTGCCCCTGGGCCCCTCTTTAACTCTTTTCCCTGGGCCCTCTAATTTCTCTGGGCGGCCCTGTTAGTGGCATGCAACTGCAGTCAACTAACACCCATTTTAACTAGTAAACCCTTAACACTTTGCCTTTCATCTTGTACTGCATTAAAACGATCAAAATACTCTATTAGAGCAGTCACAAAATAGCTGTAACACTGCAATCAATATTTAGCATAGTTACAACTTCTGCTTAGCATTGTATAGTTTAAATTACTAGCTACTTACACACTTTACAATATAAAAATATGGCAATGTGACTATTAGAGTATCTCAATCTACTTCAAGCATTGACTAATTCAAGTGAAGAAGCTACGCCCCTGCCAAGAGATCTTGTGAAATGAAATGAGAATAGTAAAGAAAAGGCAAGTATGTACAGAGACAATAGAGGGGCGCGTAATTATGTCCTGTTGTAAATAAACACCTTTAAAATTTATATTACTACTAAATAAGCGCACCAGAATAGGTTTGTGAGGCTGTTGTCTCCAAGGTTGTCTCATTACTTGTCTTTTCACGTTGAAGGGATTTAGTCACAATTGGTGAGTTTAATTATACATGTATTTGTGTTGTAAAACTTAATTGTAAAAAGGCGATTAGCACATATCATGATAAACATGTATTTGTCACAGTAGAGTCTCTCACGATTATTAGACATTGGACCAGGGTAAAAAATTTACTGCTATATTTAGAGGTTGTAGCATTTGTATATCTTAGTATCTTAATAAATAATCCTCCATGATCACTAATCATTAATAGTACAGTGAAAGCTGGTCATTATTCAGGCCGTAGGGACAAAAATTTTCTGACCTAGCTTTTTAAACTGCATTTTGTGCCTTAAAAAAGGTAAGAAGCATACTGTTCTAACTGGCTATAGAGATGGATTTAGTGTGTGACAACGTATGAGACAGTGAGTGCTGGCAGTAAGGGGGCAGCCAATCTGTTAGAGCACCAAAGGCACTGCTTCAGACTTAGGCAGTTGGCTGTCAGCCCAAAGTGTAAAAAGTTTTACTATTGGTCCTTATAAGCTCCTGATGAAGAAAGTGATGAAGTCATTATCCATAGGATATATTTTTCACATAACACAGCATTCCAGTGGTTTAGTGGTGACCACAACACTGCCTGAGTTAAACTGTGGTGAGATTTGAGACTACCGGAAGCCCTGGAATGCCTTCAACACATGAAATGCCAAATATCTAATGCCTGGCTTTCATCCACAGTGGACCTGTCTTGGTGGCCACTTGTACAGAAGGGAAACAGCTGCCACACAGTCTTTCGAGTGAGCAGCTAGTTTCCACACCCCTTAATTATCAATTTGTAAAATCTCGAGCAAAATTGTGTGTACAAGCAAGTGCGATGTTGTGCATTGGCAGTGCCGTGTATATGGTTGCTGCCTAGCAGTGACACATCACGAGTATTGAAGTCACAATGTGTTACTGTATCATCCATCTCTGAATGTGTCATTTTGTGTAGAGAGCAATCTTCCACAAGTGACCTGCAGGTTTCAGTGTATATTGTTAACCATTAATATTGTTCACCATTGTGAACTGTATGTACAGTGAAACCTCACTTAGCGGCAACCTCTTTAATAAGACCACCTCATTATATTGGCCACCTCTAGTAAATCCCAAATATAGCTAAGCAGTACTTTATGACCTCATTCATAAGGCCACCTTGTTATTCAGGCCAAATTTTTGGTTCCACAGCTGGCCATATTAATGAGGTTTCATTGTACTTATGTGAATTTTTATTTTTCGTTTTTCGTAACTTTTCTTTAGGTTTACTGATGGGCACTATGAAGCATTGTTGACTGGTCCGTACATAATGTGGTGACTTGAAATGCTAAAACAGTACGTAGCATGTCTTGTATGTACATGTAATGTGTTGTAATGTGTCCACACATCCACACATCTTAGAAATAAATATAAATGTATTCTCTATACTCAGTTCCATTGTGCCACTGGGTCATAAGTGGGTTGAGTATGGATCATCCAGGACATTTGGGTCACATTTTGTCCTGGCCAAGTGGATCTCATCCACTGACAGAATATACAGATCAGATCATGTGTATAAATGTGACCGGGCCTGCGAAAATGGGGTATGTGGGCACATGATTTTTGCCTACTTTTTCAAACTTTCATCACTCATACCTTTTTGTATCATTAAGCTATGGTAATGCAATTTACAGCTCTTAGTAAGCATTTAATTGGCATCATGATGCAAGTTACAGAATGGAAATATTCTGTTCCAGCACTAAGATATGACCTGTAGAGTGACAGGGTGTAGTTTGTGCCCACATGCCCTGTTTTCGCAGGCCCAGTCACAAATTACGGTGGAACTTGTTTATTGCCACCTTCACTCAATAAGCAGATAACAGTGTATAAATTCTCAATTGGAATTGGCTTTTCAAGAGAGGTTGTCTTTCTATACTGGTGGCCATTAAGACAGGTTGTACTGATAGAGTGTACATATTAGAGATGCAACAATATCCTCCACTTAGTGTCGTTTGATAGTGATGCAATGGAGACTATGTATTGTTGCATTTAAATACTATGCTATTATATTGCAACTCTAGCACGTATTTATAACAGGAATGTTTGTTAACTGTTTAGACATACTGGAGCCACACCCACTCATCTGGATTCTACAAATGGAGTCATACCAACTTGTCATCATACTTACGTGTTACTCCCATTGTGCTTGGATTGGATGAATATACATGCCGTCATGTGAGACTTGCTACCATGGCGGGCCACTGGAAAACATTTCATAGCTGTTATATTACAGTCATTATTGTACAATTCTTACATTATTGTTGTGAAAAGTTTTTGGCATTCATGTGTCCTCTGTAATTTTTGTGTGGGAGTGCTATAAAATGTAATAATGCATGGTGACAATTGGCTAGCTACATGTGCTAATTACTCGCAGCTTGTGTCAAAATCTGGTAACCGCAGTTGTATTGTGTCATTCTTTAAGCCGCGCCCTTAGAGGGACAAATTACGTCATGGTAGGGGCGGCTAAATTTGGTAAAAACTAACGATGGTATGCAGCACCATAGATTATATCTGTGGACTCAGTATAATCTATGGCAGCACACTTCTTTGTGGCTTTATGCACTGATTAACTACATAGAGCACCAGTTCATCAATACCCAGGGACCGCAGTTGTGCTCTACGTCATTCTTTAAATTCCGAGTAAAATTCTTAGAGAGCAAATTACGTGGGGGCGACTAAACTCAAATTTCAAACTAGCCATTCTCGAAAACATATGTTTCAATCTAAACGAAACTTTTAGAACAGTTTAAAGACACATTTCTCTACATGCCAAGCGAGTATTGCGGAAAACAACAATCTGGGTTTTGTATTTGGCCTCTAGGTCGACTGAGGATGACTGAAACTTTGTTTGGTGCTGAAATTACGACTGTAGGATAATCATGTATGGTGAAATCGATGATGTGAATCTTGAGGCGATTGAGTGAATACTGAAGCGATAGCAGGGCAATCAATGTTTGGAATGCACAAAGGAATGCAAGGCATACACCTGCGGTTGCGTCTAACCACATGCGATAAAAAAAATTTTTAAAAAAAATGAAACTTCCCCTTTGATGTCGGCAATCTCGATCACGAAACAATCGGCATGGATTTGCTTCACTGCTTGTGACACGATGAGTTCAACTCTAGAATTTCAGAGGGATAGCGTAAGTGGCGGGTGAGTTACAGGACGGCCGAATTTGACAACGTTCGTTCCTGTAAAATCCTCACGTAGTGGTCACGTCATTTATTGTCTGCGGCGCGCGTTTCTGCTTTACTGGCCGCGCGACTCACTACTGTGAGTCTTGATAGGTGCCTTAAGTATTTATACATGTTTGTGTAAATGGCAGGATGATTTATGACTAATGTTTATTACTAACGCTACATGTGCTGGTGTGTGGTTCATAGTATATTCGTTCCAGTTTAGTTAAGAACATGACTGACACCTTTCACAACAACCTTTGCATTTGTCAAACTTTTAACTAATACGCATCAGTTCACCCACTATGAATAGGCTAAACTTTTAGAAGTTTTCAATCCAGTATGGGGTATCTATTATTTATGGTACAATACTAAGTAATTACAAAGCACAAAAATATAGGGTTACATCATGGGAGCAGGATATTTTAACTGGCTACAAGAAATTTGAGAAGGTACTTCAAAAACGGTGTTTTCTTGGTTCCTGTAAAATACACACTTGTCTGTCATGGCTGTAGTGTCTGTTGGGATGTTGATTCCACTGATGCCGCTACATTGTCTGATGATTCAAAGTCAGGGATGCTGCCTTCAATGGTATTATAATATCCTTTACTTGATAGTAGAATTTTCTCTTCTTTTGAGGTATTCCTGTCGTATCTGCCCGGTAATAATTGCACGCTTAAGGATAATACTTTTATCTTAGACTACACAACAATAAATACATGGTACAAGACACTATATTTATACTATAAAAAGATAGCATGTTTACCAAGTACAAGGTGCAATACAAGTCCATAAATAGTGTGTTTACTCTATTACATACAATTAACATAACCATAAGAAAAGCTGCTAATACGTGTGTTAATTACTTAGCTAAGTACAAAAACAAATCAAAGTACACAGTACAACTTAGCTAAGGATTCTGATTACTACAATTCCCAATGAAAATTACCAGACTGATCACAAAAATAACATCTTAGCTTCCATGGCCTGGCTCCTTGTGCTCCCACCATTGCTGAGGAGCTCAGATCTCCAACTATGTCAGTATCTTGTTAAAGTCTACCAACAATTTTTATTTCCTCCTGAACAAGTGCTTGTTGAACTTGTAACAGCTTTAGGTCATCATTCACATGAGCTTCTAAAGCAGTAACCAAGGTGGAATAACTGTGAGGCAAGCTTCCCAACAGCGTTACTACCTGGTCTTCCTCTGTGATTGGAGAGCCAATCAATGCAAGCTTATCAGTGATGTCCTTCATATACTTCATATGCATCTCAACTGTTGTTCCCTCTTTTATCTCTGTTCTAAAGTACTGTTTCATAAGGAGCAACTTATTTGCTAATGTGTCTCTTTCAAAGTAGCAATGCAGGGCATCCCATACATCCCATACATCCTTAGGTTTGTCAAGTGATGTGATTAGATACAGCTGCAGAGTGCGCACTGCTAGGGCTATAGTTGAAAAAGCCCTCTGTGACTTTCTGTTGAACTCAGCACATGCTTGCTCATTTCCATTCTCAGCTAACACCTGGGATCCGTCAACGTAACCCCAAAGTCCCTTAGCTAGCAATAAGTGACATACATGGAACTTCCAAGTCATCCAGTGCATGCCATCTAGCTTGTCAACACTCCACTTCTCTTCCATAGCCATCGTGAGTCTAGCAGCTACCTCACTATGCCGTGCCTGCCTATTGGGAAACACAAAACGACCCAACAACTGACTAAAAATTATCAAGAACTTGATACTGTTAAGAATCAATCAACACCACGATACCACAGCTTAAGCACGTCAGATTAGAAAACGATCGGTGGCTCCACTCAGCAACAGAGTTCCAAACAGGAGAGTTGTTCTGTCACTAATCCAACACGTGAATCAACCAGTCTTGCTTGCACTTCAAAAGGAGCCTGGGCCCATAACCTGTTTACATATAGTTGCTTAACTAATGATTCAAATGGATTAACTCAACAATTAACACACTAGTACAGCAGCACACACTATTCTAATTAAAGTTCATTACAAAGGCACATACATTACAGGTGTATGCATGTGCAAGAGTAAATGATTATATTACAAATCATCTGTTGATTATTACACAAAATAAACACCTAAATTACTTATTAAAACAGTTAATATGCTTTGGTTTGCATACAGTAACTTTCAAGGGGCTATTCAAAGTCTCCACCCCCTAAAGTGTTAACTCACTCAATCAGCACTTACAGTGGAACCTCAATTATCCGAACCTCATGGGACCAGGGGTAGTTCATAAGTCTGAAAAGTCTGTATCTCTAAAACTGTGTATAAATAACCTTAAAATAGCATAAAGAAAATTTTTTAAATATCAGTATTTCAACTACCGTAATAAAACAGTCACTACTCTAATAGAGCTGTCATTTCCATAGTTTGGTTAACCAAGAATCTGGATAAGTGGGTCCGGATAACTGAGGTTCCACTGTATATCATAAGTGTGAATTTACTATGATATCCAGAAAGACTTGTGGCTATCATCTGTGATGACTCATACTGGAGTTAGACACTCTCTTTTATTATTTACTCTTGCTGTTATGAAGAACAGAAGTCTGGGAAATTAAAATCATACTGGAATCTTTTCAATGCCTTAAAGTTTTGCACTGTACTATTGAAAGAATATAACAGCATTTGTATGTTGAATTTGATAAATCATGGAGTAGACAGGGGCGGATCCAGGAGCTAGCAAGGGGGGGGGGGGGGCACAAACTGGCTAAGTTATGGGTGGTTGAGAAGAGCAGATTCTCTTGCACTTTTGAAGCAGCAAATAATCACTTTTTATAGTATTGTCTTACTGCTTATTCTTGCTATTTTGGCCTTTGTGAGCTGCTTTGAAGGCTCAAATACCAGCAACACGATAATTATTCTAGAGGCACTTATATAGTACACATGAAGGTGATGGGTGACACTTTGACAGCTGCTTTGACTTTTGTTTGAGTTGAGCTTACAATAAATGCATATTTTTCATAAGTTATATAAATCTAGTATTTCAATCAAAAGAAGTAACTATGGGGTTTGCCCCAAATGCCCTATCCTGGTTTTGGTAGAATCAAAATGAGAGCATTAACCAAGCTGATTGATAAAATGAAGTACACCATGTTACTTGGGGGATATTGTGGCATTGTTTACCTGTTGAAACTAGTAAGTAGACAAAAAATAATATATACCTTGGAAGTTCCAAATAGGTGTAACTTCTATTAGGATATTTTAACCAGATTAACAGTTTATGGTGAAGTTACTTATCTACATGTTTAAACATCTTAGCAACACTAATACTGGGATAAATTTAAAAACATACTTATCAAACAGTATGGTAGTACTATTTAAGTAGAGATTCCCTCAAAAATAACATGTGCTGCCTAAAATGCTGCCTTCAAAAATTATCCTAGAGACATCTTATGCCACGAAAATCACCTTTATGGAATAATATTAGTCCATCTAATATGAAATTACAGCATTAAAAACAAGAAAACACTTACCAGTGACCAGATATAGAATTTTTAAGCTTCACTCACTCACCCACCGGCCACAGTCACAAGCCTAGAGGCCAAACGAAGCAGCACACGGATTTCAGAAGTGCTTCAGTCCTGGCGCTGCTATAAGAGGTAGCTAGATATCTGCAACTTCAAGATTGGGATCCCATTTGCGATAGGTTCACAACCACACCCATCAAATAAAGATCTAGCTGGACTAATGGTGATAGTTGGACATTTCATGTAACCCAGCTTCCACACACACAAAATCAAACTTAATGTTTTTACCAGAAATGGACTGCTGGTCTAATACAGTATCATATTCCACTCTGTATTTCCTTCAGGACTGGCAGGTCTGGTTTCTGCAGCAGCTTCTTCCAACTCTGCCAAAGCCATGAGTGGAAGATTGGCACCATTAAATGGCCATGGCCATGGCTTTGTTGTAATGGTGTGTAGTGAGCTGCAACTTCACAGAGAGCTCGCCAATGGTTTTCTCAATCAATTTAAAGTGATTTGAGGGCCATGGAGGGCCCAAACTTGGCTCCTGGATTCCATTTGTCTTCTTTCTCCATTTTATTCTTCTATATTAAGCCCACCCACTGTCCCCTATTACTACCACCTGTAATATTATTACTGGCTTGAAAAAAAGCTGCCCAAGACAGGGCATATTTTGGGTATCAGAAACTTATACACCCACACAGTGATAGCTTGTAAATAGATGAATAATTGGTGCAAATTTTGTTTGCACAGCTGTAAGCACTGGGAAGTTACTACACAATGATTACTTAAAATCGCCATATCTCTTAACGAAGCTTTGTGCGTCGAAGCTGGGTTTTGTCAAATTCAGTCACATATCTTTGTGATTAAATGCAAAAATTATACTAGATTTTTTTGGACTTCTAGTAGAACACACATAGGTTTCCCCCTGTAAACTTTTATATTAAACTAGAATTTTATTTATAGGGTAGAAAATTAAGTGAGCTGAGCAGCTGAAAACAATGGCTCAGTGGGTAAAAGTTTGGGAGTGGAGGTCCCTTAGATTTTATGTCAACATTTCTTGTGCATTTTTGCTACTTGCTGACTGTTCTATTAGAGTATTTTGTTCCCCTCAGTTTTACCTTATGTTGGTTGTTTCCTTGTGACCTTGTAGCTGTCAGAACAATTTCTTGTAGACCATAAAAAATTTTGAGCTATGATGGTTATGACCTATACACAGACCAATTGTTCATCATCGTTTTTTATAAAGCTTGAAATACACACAATTATTATTACTAATGGATGAATGCGTGATGACTTCTAAACCGACAGTGTATGAAGCTTGTATAATTACATTAGTCCAAAAGCCACCTTTCACTGGAGAGTACATTCATTGGGCTTCTTAGACAACAATGAATAACCGTTGTAACAACATTCACTCACTTGTTATGGCAAGCTGAAGATCAACGTTTGGTTTCCCTTACCTCGTGAACGCATGTTCTAGCAGCCATTTTTATGAATGTCTGACTCATGCGAGCTTTGTATCCCGTGATTCTCCAATGAATGGCGAATCTACTAGTGTTTATTTCAGCTCGATACAGTGAACTGGGCAGAGTTATGATCCATTTTCTGGAGGTATGTGTTGGTATGCATGTTTTTATTGCATACACATTGTTTCTTGGCGAGTTTTGGCCCCATACATTTGTCGAAGGGTAAATCCCTTGGTGTCATATTATTCCTTATTACATCACAAATGTAGTGGCACAATTTATGTAGCTGTAGAGTTATTAGTTCAACAGCTCCAGCATTTTGTTTGAGGCCATGCGTAAAAACTGATTTATTGGCGTATGCATTTTCAGTGCATTTTTACTAACATTTCGTGCGGGTTTAAGGGTTAAATGCTGAGGCCCACAGCTATTATTAACATTTATTACCATTAACATCATTGTAGTCATTACTTGGCTGCCACCTTTGATTTCACTACTTGGCTCTTTTTGTGTGAATTTCATTTCTTTTTATACACTAAGATCCCAAAGCCAACTGTAGGCTGGTTTTGGGGTTTATTTTACCCACATTTCTTCTTACTACAGACACAATGATGACTGTTGAAGACAGAAGTTATAATTATATTGCTTTTTATTTGACATTTGGTAATGTGTATTGTAATATTCTAATAGAGCACACAGTTTTTGATAGTCCAGGGTTCGAGCCCAGGGTTCGAGCCCAGGTTGAGTTTGTGTTTTTTTTTTGTTTTTTTTCTCGTTTAGTGACCCTTTTTTGTCTAAGTTTTACTGTCGGTTCAATATTCTATTAGAACACACATAGAATTTCTATTGGTAGATCTATGAAATTATGAACCTTTATAGATTTCAGCTAGACTTTTCAAATTAAGTGAACAGCTGTAATGTTAGTGGCTCAGCGGTTAAGGATTTGGGTGTTTAGTATGGAGGTCCCTGGAGGGTTTTTCGTGTACTTTTTTACTCCACAGTGGCTGTTCTATTAGAGTATTGTAACTGCACGATTTACAGTTGTTTGGTTTTTGCTTTGTAACTCTGTAGCTATTACTTCTTTGTTTCTTAACCATCAAAAAGCGCTGCCCTGATGGCTAACCTATGTGCACACCGAATTTCAAGTTCATCCCATGAACGGTTCATTCTGTAGATGTGACAGAATTCAGAACTTTGATTTTTTATGCAAATAAATAATAGTATCATAACACTGTGGACACTTATTAGATTTCCTGCAAACTTAAATAGTACTTCCTATGCACCAAAATAATGCATTCACATTCTATAACAAGTTTGCGAAAAAAATCTGAGCCCCTTAAGAAGAAAAATTAGAGAACTTTTGCTGCTCGTAACTCATACCCCATGAATGGTTGGAGTGGATTTAATCAAATCAAATTTGCTGTGTGGCCTACCCTACCTGCTTGCTTGCTTGCTTCACTTTACCTGGTGGACAGCTATAATGCTAAAAGGGTGTGGTTTGGAGAAAGGACCATTAGAGCTATGCAGGTGTAAAAATCACTTTTTTTTCTTTCTTCCTGTCAATACAAATACGGTGTGACGTGCCAGCTGCCTTGGCTGCATGACACACTATTGTGTGTCTTGATACCGTATAGAGGGAAACTTTGGAGGAGGAAAAATTTGGCGAATCAAACAAAATATCACTGTTGGCGAAATAAAATTTGTGAATTATTAGCAAAGTGCACACCCTGTTTAATTAATTAGATTACTAATTGCTGCATGTGTTTGAAGCGAGAACTGGGAGTGCCACGCCTCTCAATGCCTGGAGTCAGCTATCAACTAACAGTAGATCTACACCCTCTGGAATAGTGAATATCGTATTTAATATGGTAGGATTTGCTACTTGTCATGCCCATTTTGAGGTGAGGTTTGAGGATACTAGCTACATGTACAGTAGCTAGCTGAGTATAGCTAACTACCTAGTGAGGTATAGTCGAGGCAAGCCTTGCTCTAGCATGATGCCTGGCCCAGTAGCCCTTGGTCGAGTAGAAAATTGATTAGTCCAAGGCTTGGTTTGCTATTTTTTCACCAGCAAAAATATTTGGATGGGGAAAATTTGGCAAATTCATGGTCATTCGCCAGATTCACCAAATTTTAACAGTGCCTAAGTTTCCCTCCGTACAGTAAGTTATATAAAACTTTTGACTGTATTAATTTATACAGAAAATGATTTTGATCCTGTTGTGGATTAGTTTGATCACCTTGATCACCAGTCAACCTGTCCATAGTAAAGTGATCACCATCAACACTACCAGTGGTAGGAACAGTACTGAATGTTGTATAGATGGAGAAAAGTGTTCTTGTTCTTCACTATCCACTGCTTTACTCAATATGACCAATAATACTGTAATCAACATAACATCAGAATCAGTTACACTAGAAGATAACATCAAAATGGGATCAGGTGATCTAAACAACATTACAATAACTGGTAATGGTGCTACCATCATGTGTAACAATAGTGGGGGTGTGTACTGTGAGTCATGTGATAATGTGGTCATTGAGGGGATCACATGGGACAGGTGTGGTGATCCTACCTCATACACAGAAGGACTGAGATTTCACAAGATTAAAAATATTTCTATAATTAAATGCACTATTCAACTTTCTGAAGTACGTGCTCTTTTCTTGCATGAACTTTCTGGAATAGCTCTTATTGAAGGTAGCAATTTTACATCAAATGCCATGAATAACGTACAACAGTCAGGTGATTATGGTGCACTAAGGATTGAGAATACAGAAACTTTTGATGGCCTTAATATTACAATTTCTGAAAGTAATTTTAATAACAATGGATATTATGGTGATAACAGTACTTTTCTTAGAGCAGCAAGTGGACTTATAGTTGCCATCGATACAGGTAACTTGTTTGCTCTTTTCATTGAAAAGAGTAATTTCTTATTTAACAGAATGGCAGTGTTGATTAGAGCTAATGTGCTTGTGTTTGATATTCAGTTGGTAAGAATTAGCGTGATCAACAACACTGATGGATACTTTGGGGGAGGCATTACTTTGAGCTCTGTCAATAGTACTGCTGAGTTACATCTTACAGTTGAATACTCAATGTTTAGTAGTAATTATGGCTGTAGTTTCTGTGGAAATCTTAAAGGCAGCAGCGCAATAACTTTGGTAAACAATTCAAATATTACTGACACTAAACCAAGAAGGTTTTTAACTAGAGGATTTGTAGACACAGTTCTTTCACCATTGTTTCTATTGTTTACTGTTGCTGGTGGTAGTACAAGAATGATATTAAACAATCTGCAGATTGTCAACAATGCTATTGCATTTTTTTCAAATTCAGGATACGAAGAACTTGGTACTGCAGCTATCCATCTTCATACTGTTGGAGGAGATGTTAAAATAAACATCATTAAAGTAAATTTTATGTCAAATAAAAATTTTGGACGTATTGGTGGTGCTTTGTCCATTACACCTGTTTATAGTAATCCTAGTGATAAAAATTTCTCCTTACTTATTGCTGAGTGTAACTTTGTTAACAACACATCTGCTGGACATGGTGCAGCCCTGTCCATTGATTCAAGTATCCTACATTCATATGTGGAAATTTCAAATACTCAATTTGAGAACAATTCTGCAGGTGACAGCATAGCTTACTTTTCACCAGTTTCTTCCCTGTCACTAATTAACATTGAAATAATTAATTCCAGCTTCACTAACAACTTTGCTAGTTGCATGTCCTTGTCATTGTGTAACCTAGATTTAACAGGTAACATTACATTTATGAACAACAAAGCTGATTATGGTGCTGCACTGTACCTTAGTAGTAATACTAGTGTTTACATCACTGACAATGCAACTGTTTTATTTTTTCAAAATTTAGCTACACAAATTGGAGGAGCAATTTACATAGACTTGCGAGATTATCAGATTGTTCCATTTCTTCATTTTAATTCCAAAACTTCGCGTGTTTTGTTTGGAAATAATGCAGCAATAGTTATTGGCCAATCACTTTACTTTGACATTCCGAAGTACTTTGAAATATACACAAACATCACAGATGATCGATCCTTTATGAATATACCATGTCAGTTCAGCTATTATAAACAATTACCATCTAATAATACAATCCCACTTGTTCCTTGTGATTCTAATGACACTTTATTGAATGAATCTCCTATAGTTACTTCACCACATGAACTGAGATTATATTTCCCAAACAATGATGGTGTTAACATATCATCTAACTCTGATTACAACAGTTACTACATAAAGAACAATATTCTTGGTCATGATGTTATATTTGCAGGCTCTACTGTTGATCACTTTGGAAAACCTTCAAAGCCATCCCAATTTGATGTAGAGTGCAGTGATTGTAACAATATTACAGTGCAACGTGATCACATTTTAGTGGATAATACTACTCTGATTAACGTTAACTTCACAGGTGATGAAATTAAATCTCACAGTATTAATGTAACATTAGCATTGACTTCAACATCAAGTTCACTACAAAAGATAAGCACGACACTCATTGTTCAGCTACAACCTTGTATTGCCCATCCTGGATATGAGTATAGTGGTATAAGGGAGACTTGTGTTTGCTACCATCATGATGCAGTGGAGTGTTCTGATAACTATGTTGAGATCAAAAGAGGTTACTGGTTTGGTAGTGTTGAAGGAATACCAACCATATCATGGTGTCCTAAACAATATTGTGGCTTTGTTGATCGCAGGAAGACCAGACAAGGATACTTTGAATTACCTAAGACAGTCAATGGTCAGTGTAATGATCACAGGTTAGGAAGGGCTTGTGGAGAATGTGGTCCCGGATACACTCTAGCATATGATTCTACAGATTGTATTAATGTAGACCATTGTAGTACTGGAATGACAGTGTTAGTGGTAGTGTTGACCTGTTTGTATTGGATTGTAGTGGTAGTTGGTGTGTTTAGTTTAATGTACTTCAACTTTCAGATATCATCAGGATATATGTATGGGATAATCTATTACTACAGTATGGTGGATATCTTGTTGGATAGCAATCCATACATTTCATATAATGCATCTCAATTTGTTTCTGTACTATCAAGTTTTGCCAAACTATCTCCAAAATTTCTTGGACAACTTTGTTTTGTAAAAAGGTTAAGTGGAATAGACCAGTTATTCATTAATTATTCTCATGCTGTTGCTGTTGCACTGCTAACTTTCCTTGTTGTGTTAGCAGCTAGATACTCAAGGAGAATAACAGTACTTGTCAGTCGTTGTATCATTCGTGTTATCTGTCTTCTCCTATTACTATCTTACACATCATTAGCATCCACTTCACTACAGTTACTGAGACCACTCAAGTTTACTGATGTTAATGAGGTATACACATATGTATCTCCACACATTGAATATTTCCATGGTCGTCATGCCATATATGGTATTGTGGCAGTGATCTGTGAACTGGTTGTAGGGATTGGTTTACCATTGTTGTTATTGCTGGAGCCATTGTTAAGTAGGAAAATTAACTTCATCAAGATCAAACCATTACTGGATCAGTTTCAAGGATGCTACAAGGACAAGTATCGCTGGTTTGCTGCTTATTATCTGATATGTCGTCAAGTGATCATGTTAATTTTAGTTGTAAGTATCATAGCTAACAGGGACTACTACAGTACATTATTTTACCTTCAGACAGCTTGTGTTGTTATTGCCATGGTCCATATGTGGGTGCAACCATATCGGAAAGAGTCACGGAATGCACTGGATGGATTTATATTACTGGTAATGGTACTGGTTGTTAATATTAACACCTTTACAGCTGTAGAGGAGGTGACAACAGAATTGTCATTGGTTTTAGTTATCCTTCCATTGCTTCTGATCTGCCTTACTGCAGTTAGAAAAATGATTCTCTTTTATGCCAAGAAAAGGAAAAGCCTCCCTCATCGCTATAGCCCAGTTCATGCCAATGTATATGATGAAGAGCGTAATGATGTACACAACAGTGTAAATATGAAGTGAGTTTTAGTTTGTGTATGTGTGTTACAAACTTCAGAGCATATATCACAGGATATATTATCTGTCTGTATTTGTAAATACTGTCCCACTAGGGACCTGTAAAAAGGCCAAAGTCTGTTAATACAGGAAGTGAGAATCTTGCAATCCGGCAGACCCATTGCTGTGGTGCAGTCTAGACAAGCACCAAAGAATCTGGAATTTTCTCTGTACTTACATAAACATTGACTTCTCACCAGCTAAGTTCTTTTAGTTTCAAGATTCTTACTCCTGTATTCATAGGCCAGGTCCCTAGTCAGTTACAGGTATAAAATGTAAACTATTTATAGGCAATTCAGTGCAATTTAAGGAATAGCATAATGTTGTTAATGTACACAGTGATAATTTTAAGTAACAAGTTACTAGCAATTCATTATATGACATGCAGGACTTCATGTCGTAGATTCTGTATAAAGGGGTGAAGCGTATATTAAATATATTCTTCAAATTAATGAATAAATTAATGAATTATTCTTTAAGAATTTTCTGTGTAAGTTGGTACTCGAAAGGTACAAAATCACTTTGATTACTACTGAAACTTTTAAGGAAAAGTCCTTTACATGCATGTATGTATTTGTCTTTAAAAAGATGGTGAATTACAGTTTTGAAATGACAGCTTTCAGTTTTCAAGATTATAAATATGATGTAACTGTCTGATTAACAAATATTTAATGAATAACAATATTCTTAACAAATATGAATAACAAATAATTTGTACCGTTCATTTCAGCCTTAGTATAATTTTTGTGATGCATCAGTTAGGTTAAGTGCAGAGGAAGTTCTTGATACCATGCAGCTGCTGTTGTGACTCCTTCAGTGCTAGACTGCATTTTGTTGAAGGATTGAGTCACCACTACACTATAGTCAGTTTACGTTCACCTGCGCCCCTGCCAAATACAGTAATATCAAAAAGTGAACATGTGTTCACTCCCAATGGTTTTGTACTGGAACAAGCATGTTTTCATGTTGTAAACATGTTTGCCTATCTGAATCATCCATCGAAAATGTTAGTCATGCCCCCAGACCACAAAGGTCTGGTGACATGCAATAGAAACTCTTGGCAGTGACGTATGCGACCAAGGAATCCATCAGTCACCAATCAGCTTTGAGTACACCTCTGACATCAGATATTCCTATACTTTCACGCAACTAGAACTCACTTTGTTCTTTATCGCTCTGTCTCATCCACAGTCTACACTGATGCTTTTTTTTACAGTAGCATCATGGATCTTAAGCAGCGCTTCATCATCACTGACAATTTGAATTTATACCTCAAAATTACATAATACATGATGTCATATGGAAATTGTAAGGTTTTGTTTTATACTGTCTAGCAGTTCTGTTGCGTGTCAGGCGAGACTACCTAAATGTATGGGAAATTTTAAAGCCTCATAACTCACTTGTTCTTGCCCATATCAAACCACTTTTTTGATTAACAGTTCTGGCATTTAAAGGACTTCACAGCCTGGGGGGTCCGACACCAACTGGAATTCAACACAAATCACTTGGAATCCCAAAATGGAATTCTGAATTTGGGATCTCTGATAAAATGGAATCTCGACAAATGTTCTACAAGTCCAATTATTTCCGTATATTTCTTGTAAATTATACCGTAATATTATCTCGTGTGCTGTGTTGCAATCAGTTTAATCTTGTGAACACGGTGTATGTGTCTTGACATGTTTGTATAGGCATTGCCAGTGATCCAATTAGCCTGGAAGCCAGCTGCATGCACAAAAAGTGTTAATATATGTGTTGCTAGCTATGTAAATTTCCAAATTGAATCTTGGCTTGGAATCCAGAATCTTTGCAAAAAAATGGTGAGATTTAGAATCTTACACACAACTTTTGGGTGGTATCGGACCCCTCGTTCACAGCATTACTAAATGTTTGGGCAGCTGGCCCATGTAATAAAAAGTTATTAACAAGAAATGAGGGCTCAGGTGAGCACGAACCAACTATATAGGTTTGGGATATTTTCTGAATTCAGTATATAGTTTTAGTACCAAAATCCAAAATTCAACTCCCTTACATTGACAGGCTTTATTTGGAAAGCAATTGCAATTCAGTAGAAAATTTATAAACTTTGTAGATTTTATATAAATTTGTAGAAGTAGCTTTGATTTTACCTAACTGCTATATACTACTGAAGGAAACATAAGGACAGTTTTTGGTTGATATGTTTTAATGGACAACATGAACCTTTGTTGGTGATCCTTGCTATAATGTAGTACCATATTTAATGATATAAAGTATGTATTTCAACAGAAATATGTCACTCAGTGTTGAGAAGGTGTACAACACATTTCAAGAATCACTACTGAACTTCTCACCAGACAACAACTAGATGTATAACCTGCTAATTATGGTTTTTCTGTGTGCTTTTTGTGACGGTTTGTTTAGATGGTATTCATAAATATAATTAGAGCTGTATGCCATGTGGTATGTGTGTGTATACTTATGCATGTTTGTAATTTTAATGTATCATACTTACTGTGTGTACAAAGTTAACATCAATGTATGGTACTATGGACTAGGTACATGCATGACACTGCATGCAAATACTCTGTATCACAAAGAGATCCAACAAGGAAAACTCAGTTTTAAATGTGTAACCAGCAATTTAGTGTATAAATTTCGAAGCCATATAATATCACATAATACATGGTGAAATTTGTGTAACTAAGTCACTATGGCCAACTTTGTAGACAGTGTAAGCAAACTTTTATAGATTTAAACAGTGATTTGTTGATGATAATCATATACTAGCGCTAAATTATGTTAGACTCATATGTATCACAAATCTTGTGATGATTGTGGCCTCTTATTCTATGTAGCCTGTGTGGTGTGTGAGAATGCATAACCACAACTTTTAATACACTTCACATATAGATTGTTGTTATATATTGTGCTAGTGGATTGAAAAGCAAATTTACATTTAATTAGGATAGAGAGCAAGCTGCTTAATAGCTATGGGTGCATGGCTGGTCATGAATTCTAGATTATGTATATACAGTGGAACCTCAGTTATCCGAACCCCTTGAGACCAGGGGTGGTCCACAAGTCTGAAAAGTCCGTATCTCTGAAAGTGTGTATAAATAACCTTAAAATTGCATATAAAGAAAAAAAATTTAAATATCAGTGTTTTCAACTACCCTAATAGAACAGTCACTACCCGTAATTTGGTTAACCGAGAATCCGGAAAGCTGAGGTTCCCCTATAGCTGCAAAGTACATATTGATATAGCTATTTGTTTTCTATAACATGTAGCTAGCTATATATAATGATATATGTATGAATGCACGTTTTTTTTTGAAACCATCAAATGAGATGAAGTGTTAAATAGTACGTACAATTCCTCAGTCACATGCGACCACAAAGGCCAAAGTCAAAGTAGGTATGGAAAGGATGGATACAAAACAAAACAAACACACAATGACATAATAAAGTTAATTATGTCCAAGTTTAGAGTTTCTATGGATACATATACATGAAAATGACAAGGAGAAAACATCTTGACTGCCTGGCAGACTCCTAGTAAGTGTTCAAATGTTACTTGGATGGCTGCTGGTTTGAGGCTGCCCAGGTCCAGTCATGGATTCTTTCTCCACCTTTTCAAATACACTTTCTGTAACAACTTAAACAGGCTGTAGGATCAGTGGTCCTACAGATCTTCAGCACTTGTGCAGTAAAGCCTTAATAAATCGGGTTGCTGTGAGCAAAGAATATTTCTGGAATGCGGTGTATTATAGCTATCATAATTTAAAAATCAATTTATTTAATTACAGCACTGAAAATACTATTTGTTGCAAATAATACTGTTTGTGTACGTAAGCTATGCACACCACACACAATTATACACCTCCATGATCCACGTAGTGTGGTACAGACAGAGAGCTAATCTTTAATAGAGCTTTATAGCAAACTACTCTAATAAAACAGTCATTATAGTGGTGCATTTCAGTATAGTAATCAATATAATAATAAATTATATATATACATCAAAATCAGAGGAATCCTGGATGACTTGTTTGCCGCACAAGCAAGAGCATAAATTCCCAAACCTTATAAAATTGATGTTGAGAGTTTAAATTTCATGTATACTGTGAGCTATATAAAATTAATGTTACCACAACACTTCGAAAGTGTCCCTTATTATTGTTGCAACTCTTAAGGGTGCTCTGTACAGTTCCCCAAGGTTGTGAATAACCATGCATAGTCTGTTTGAAATATTATTGGCCTGTGACCAGTTAATTCATTTTAGCACCTGCAAATTAAGTATCCAAAGCATTAAACACATGCACCTTATCCTCTTACGTAAATTAGAACTACTCTGTCATTTTTTATCCACTATGCATGAAATTTAATCCAAATTACTTTAGTAATTTCACAACAATAGACCGTTTTCCATTTTGGGATAGCGACTTCAGGTGTTGAGCAGTGTGGATATAAAATAAAGATGATAAATGTACGAAGTTGAAAAGCAAAACTAAAAATGCACAATGGTACTGCAAGTTTGTATATTGTTTTGTAGAGCGTGTCATAAGGCTCTATATAGTGCAGGATCTGTTGAACCATTCAGTTCCATTTTAAAGGGAAAAATGCAAGGGGTGTTCACATACGTTGTTTTTAGGGGGTTACATATTAGGCAACACCCATCAGGTGTAGTTATAACACTTTATCATGAGTGGTGTCATTATAGCACCCTGACTCAGAGGTGTTGAGTAACACAAAGGGTGTTCACACGCATTGTTTTGGGGTATTATGCATTAGAGAGCACCCCACAGGTGTAGTTGCAGCACCTTTACACTATTAGTGAGTGCTATCACAACACCCTCATACATTTGTAGCAAAATAGGGGTGTCACACCAACACCTAAATTTTAACAGTGCCGGTAGGGACTCAAATCTCAAGGCTTGAAAACTGTTAATAATTAAGCATTTTGCAAGTAGCTATGCACACATGGAAGCAATAGCCTGTCTATACATGTGGTAAGATACATCAGCTTAGTTAAATGTCCAGTGGTACTATGGTGGGACTATATAGTCAGTCTGTTAGCAGAAAATTTTGCGAGTTGAATAATCAAATTCGCAAAATTTTGGACCTCGCAAATATTAACTAAATACCCCTGAGCAGAAACCACGTGATTTCAACGTCTTGGGTGTTGCAGTACTGGCAACTTAGTTTTTCACTTCAGATTTTCACAAGGTACGTGACATTTTTATGGTCTTACGCACATTTGACTGTTTGTAAGGGAAATGATCCGTTTCCGATACCAGCACGAGGGTGTGTCACTCTTTTTTTCTTTTGAACGAAGGATATTAGCGGATATTAGACTATACTACGTAGAATACTATCTATGATTAGACCTACATTAGCAGATTTGACCAAGGCCAGAGGTGATTGAGACCATTATTAATAAATAATGAGAAGACATACGAATCCACAAAAAAACCTCGGTCTCATGCAACCACAAAATGCTGGCTTGCAAATGAACCCAGTGTGGGCATGGCAAGGGTGGGAAAAAAGACCTACAGATATATAAGGCTATACAGTAACTACATGTATAACATACAAGTAAAAAATTAGACTACAATAATTACGCAAGTACTAGGTTGGACACAGCCACTCCCTGCAATCTCTCACGGCCATAATAATTCTCTGGGATGCTGCAACACACACCTTTGAGGCATCATCTAGTAGTTGTCTCACTGAGGATTTGGTAATAGACAAATCCTGGTCAACAAAACGGAGTGCATTGTAAGTGTTGAAGTGGTCTTGTTAGTCTCGCGTGGCCAGACCGCTTTTTCTTCGTCACGGCGCTTATCGATTAGAGATTATAAGCGCCTACTCCGAAATAGGGTCTGGTCCAGAATCAATACGTAAACTCGTTTTCACACCCCAAGCAAGAGCTCGGGGTGTTTAATCAACTTTCGTCATAAAACGTATACTTCCTTTTAATTTTCAAGCCACGTAGGCACTGGAAATGCCATGAACGATAGTCGGTAGAGTCGATGAGAAACACTGAGGGTGGTTTTCTAAGGCTAAAAAGAACACGGGTTGATTCCTTGCTCAGTTCGCCTTCAGTCTTTTCGTTTTCACAAGGAATCGATCCGTGACCTTTTTAACCGTAGAAAACCAGCCTCAGTGTCTCTCATCAACTCCACCGGCTATCGTTCATGGCATTTCCAGTGCGTACGTGGCTTGAAGTTTAAAAGGGAGTATACGTTTTATGACGACAGTTGATTAAACACCCCGAGCTCTTGCTTGGAGTGTGAAAACGAGTTTACGTATTGATTCTGGACCAGACCCTATTTCGGAGTAGGCGCTTATAATCTCTAATCGATAAGCGCCGTGACGAAGAAAAAGCGGTCTGGCCACGCGAGACTATGGTCTTGTGACGATTGTGCTAGTATTGCTGATGGTAGTAATGCACCTATCAATGTCACGCCCCACCTATCCCAGATCGGGTGGGGATTTGTAGGGGATTCGTCACCCAAACTCGTCCCCAGGGTAGGGGCATTTGCAACACAAATAGCCATACTTGGCCATATTGTTAGTGATACCCGGGATAAATAATACGAATTAGTAGGGGATTTGTAACTCGAAGTTGACCCCAGGGGTGGGGAATTTGTCATCTAACATTTGCCAATCCCCATCTCTGCCCGACCTGGGCTTGACATTGATAGGTGCATAAACAAAATGATAGTAGATATTCCAGCCCTTAGAGTTAGTATCACATGGCCAAACTGCTTTTTTTCTCTTTGTCATAGAAAAAAGGGTCTGGAACAGTTCGAATCCCACAATCGTCCATAGCACTCCCCGGATAATTGGGTGGTGTTAAGAAACGTGATGCGTTTTCAAGTAGTAGCTGCTTGCGTCAATCAATTACAAACGCATATTTATAAACCAATCAATATCTAAAGCTGCCTATGATAGACTTAATCGATTGTTAGTTGTTCAGGTAAGTTAATTCTTGTTTATTGTTGTGCTGTGGTAGTCTTATTACAACGGAGTTTAAGTGTATGGGTTTCATACTTGTGACATAGCCTCGTGACGTGTCAAGACGATTGTGGGATTCGAACTGGTCCAGACCCTTTTTTTTCTTCCTACCCGATGACAAAGAGAAAAAACAGTCTGGCCATGTGAGACTACCCTTAGGGTTAGGATATGCACACTATATTATTTGAAAGAAAATGTGATGCAGTGGCAGTTTTCAAAAAGTTGATGGTAAATGACTATCGAAAATTTGTGCAAGTCCCTTATAAAAGTTTGGGTAGCAAATGTGGCTTAGACTATAACTCACCACTAATGCTACAGGCAGGCATTTGCTTGCCAAATATACTACCTCCTAGACAGAAGAAACAACTGCTCTGTAAGAAGCGCTGATAACTGTGCTCAAACTATCACTGATCACTAATGCTATGGGCAGGCTTTCGCTTGCCAGTTTTACTACCTCCTAGGTAGAAGAAATCACTGCTCTGTAAGAAGCACTGATAAATGGTCTGCTGTCCACATTATGAATTGATTCCCAAATATGTTCACTGTCATGACGTGTTAAAAGATCATGTGTATATTAGAATGTTTTCAGTATGCATATCCTCTGTTTTAAATTTTGGAAAAATGGAAATAGAGTATTGATTGTCAATCTCAGAAATATGTAGTTTGTTGGGTTGGAATTGGCTACTTTAGCATGCACAGTGCTGACTTCAAAACTGAAAAACGCTACATTTTTTTCTCCGGGGTTTTCCATACATTTTAAAGAAAAAATGGAATTAGGAAGCCATCTAGCAACCTGAACTGTCTTCAAACTGCAGTTGCTTCTAGCTATAAGTTTGTGCATGTAATGAGAGTAACTTCAGGATTTATTGGATCTCGGTGATCATTGTATGCTCTGTGGTGAGTAAATTATGTGTATACTTGTCGGTGTATAAAAAGTTATAAAGGTAAACAACTAAAGTGGAGGTGTCACAATGATACAACAATACCTAAGGTGGAGTTGTGGTTTCAATTATGGCATTGTTATAACGACTTTGAAGTTTTGAGTTGGTGATAACCATCTGAAATGAAAATTGCTAACCCAAACAAAGAAACCCCATAGCAATTTTCATCCCTATTGGAGATGATGGAGCAATCTCAAGTTAAACGCGCATCGTGTGCCAGGGTTCTATTGGAGAATGTATGGAGATTTTTTAAAATATAAATCTCAGATACTGGAATGCCTAATGATAGTCTCTCTAGTTTTTTTGAAACCATCAATGTGATGTAAAAAAAGGTGAGAATGACAAGTCCTCGGTCTCATGCAACAACATAGGCAGCTTGGCAAGGAAAAATACAAAAAACAACATCTGATTTCATGACCCATTGATTGATTGATTGATCAATCACAAGGTTGTGGAGTCACAACACTGCAAAGGCTAAACTTAACCATCGGCAGTGGCTTGACCATCTACTGAACTAATTTCAAGAATCTGCACCTTCAGCCTTGAACTGCTCAATTGATATTGCCCATGAGCCTGGTGCCTCCACTCAGTTGTGTGCTTTACCTCTGAGAGATCATGATCTGCATATAGAGTGATTTTCACAATGCCCTTTGCGTGCGATATGTTAGATGCCTGCTTTACTTCCAGCATCCTCTGTTTGTGCCTGTGGTGTCTCCTTTACTGTTGAGTTGTCCTCGGAGAGGATTCTTATTTGTCCACTATAATGAAAATATCGCTCATTGCTACGGGAGATTGTCATGATGTTTATGTTGAACCTGGCCTTCAGCCATTAACTGGGGAGAACCTATCTTATTGTAGTGCTTTTGCAGGTGATGGTGCTCAGTTGCTTGTGGTTTTTGGGGGATTTCACTTCAACGTGCTTACTTTGATGTACGTGTGTTCAATCCCTATGCCCCATCTTATCAATCAGTACCAGTGTCAACTTGTTATCGCCATAATGAGCAATAGAAGGGGAGGGCTTATGACCAGCGGGTACATGATATGGAAATGGGATGTTTCTCACTACTTGTCTTTTCTGCTGCTTTGTGGCTGTGGACAAATTGTTGTTGTTGTCTGTAAGAGGTTGGCTCTAGAACTTGGCTCTGTGCATTACCACCCACCAAGGAAAGCCCTACAGTTGCACGTTTTGTTGGCTTTGATTGGATTTCCTTAGTGTGCTCAGCTGTTGTGTTTGCCACTCTTCCCCTGGACACCTGCCTGACCCCTCAATGATCGATGCATGAAGGGCATCTCCACATTTTATAGTCATTTATGTCTTTGTTTGTTTGTAATAGCAATAATCAATATGCAAAAAAAATTATAAGTAAAAATCGATTGATTAATTCTAGGGCTAAAATGAATATACCGAATATTCGAATTCATATTCAATTTGTATTCGTTTGAAAGGATTATTGTAATTTGAAATATCAAAATTACAGTAAAGATGGTGGGCATTAGTAATGAGGAATCTTTGTCAGTCTCTACAACTGTGACACTATAGGCTAGAGATGTACCGATAATCGGATCAGGGATCATGAGCGGGTGATCAGATCGGTTGCTGGTATGCCTTCCATATTAATAATGGGTACAAACGCTCTGCGAACCGACTAGTTTGCATGGCAATTATGAGTACCAGCTATGAAAAACCTTTTTGCTCACTAAAAACAAATAGAAAGCCTCTCTATACTGTTCCATAAAATACTAAGTTACGAGAATCCATACGACTGCATGTGTAAGTACTGCTATTAGTGTTAAAATATTCTTACCCAGAACAGTATAGCTGTTACACTTTAAGGACATAAACTGAGTAGCTAAGGGAGCATGTATTAAAATATTTGTGGTACCTAATTGTCTGGGTTGTGTAATAAAAGCCACACCACCATAGGTACTTGTACAGTTACATCACTACTGTATTTCAGTATTACATCCAATATAGAATATTCAATTATTCGTTCTTGACTAAAAACATCCGTTCTCTTTTATTTAGAATATTCGTTTTAGCCCTAATTATTTTAATCCTTCAACAGTTAGCAATTAAAGTTGTTGAAGTTACAAAAAGAAAAAACATGCACAACGCACACTCGTACAGTTACAAATACAAATAACTAAGTGGGACTACACACACAAACGAAAACAACAAAAACATATCAGTTGCAGACTGGATACTACAAAAGTTATAAAAATCATTGTATGTGGTTATAATTAGCTCTGGTGGCATAGAATTCCACATTTGGAAAGCTTTTTGTACGGATTGAACAAAACCACATAACAGAAGAGTTGTTTGTATTAAAAACTGCATTTGGTTGTCCATAGCTTCAGTTGGTAGTTCAGTGTTGCAGCAACTTGGTCAGGAGTAGGCCCTGCACAAATGAGGGTGGTAGTGGTAAGTAAAATCAACATATTGCAATAAGATTCCCTCAGTGATGGTATATAGAAGGTAGTATAGTCCCTGTGGCATATTGACAAGAATCCACTTTTTGGACATGACAGGGTATGTATGATCAACAGAAAAGCTTGTGCCACATGTAGTTCAGGAGGGCGACTATATCCATATCATACATTGAGATATGGAGGGTATTTATATCCATATCTCAAATTAAGGATATCTCAAGACAGTCTTGTGCAGGAAAAAGTTCTTACACAGGTAGTGCAGTAAGCCAACTAGAAGAAGACTTCAGCACTTGTGCTGTAAAGCATTAATAAATAAACTAGTGTCCATTTAGTTCTACTTGGGGTACTTAGAGATAATGAGTTACTCTCTAGAATTCCTATGGATATAATTACATGAAAATAACAAGGAGAAAACATCCTGACCACCTGGTAGACTCCTGTAAGCGTTCAAGCGTAAATTGGATGACTCCCATATTTCATACATAGCATTTGATGTAAAATTGGTGTGGTTGACTGTAAGTACTCCAGTTAATCCTTGTAAAGAGACAGCTCGTATTTGAGAATACTGAAAGGTACAGTAAAGCAGTGAAATATTACTAGTGATATTAAATGTCACTCCTGCAATATTTGTTCCATTAGGATCACCACACCTGTCCCATGTGATCCCCTCAATGACCACATTATCACATGACTCACAGTACACACCCCCACTATTGTTACACATGATGGTAGCACCATTACCAGTTATTGTGATGTTGTTTAGATCACCTGATCCCATTTTGATGTTATCTTCTAGTGTAACTGATTCTGATGTAATGTTGATTACAGTGTTACTGGTCATATAGAGTAAAGCAGTGGATAGTGAAGTACACACACATTCTCCATCAACACAACATGTAGTATTGTCACTACCATCAGTGGTGTTGATGGTGATCACTTTACTATAGACATGTTGACTGGTGATCAATGTGATCCAACTAATCCAAGCAATGCTGGAGGTTAAGAAAATCATCCTACAAAATTGTAGCATTATTTACCACTCAAGTACATAGCTATACATATATGTTCTCTGTATACCTTTTGTGTTAGTGTACTTATTGAATAAAAATGGAAGAAGAACATAGGAATTATAGTTAATGCCAAAAAGCAACAAGTAAGAGGGATTGTTAGTAGAATCACATAGACACTTATTGTGATCTAAAATTATTGCATACCATATGCTGTAGTGTATAGCAGGTTTTTTACCATAAAGACTATATATTTTTGTGAGTAGCAGTAATTTCTTATTTTATCTCACGTGCTTTTGTGTCTTCTTGCACTGTATTATTGTGCCACCATGCACGAAACAAAAACAAACTGCATATCTTTGAGAGGGTATGCAGTAAGTGCCCAACTACTGTTTGGTCATCATGCAGCACACATCTTTTCTATAATACAAGGAAGTTCCTCACCAATCACAGGAGTCCAAAATGTCTTTGAAAAATGTATGCAACTGCTTAACAATGCTTGCTTCTCTTCTTCCAATGCATTTCTATCAATTGAAATAAAAATTTCAGCGGATTTTATTTTAGCAGAAAGCTGAGTTAGCAGAAATTTGTGTCGTCCTCTAAAGGTTCATCACATAAATTATAGACACAGTAAAAACCCGCTATACAGTATTAAATGACATCAAGACTCAATGTAGTGAGTTAAAGTAAAAAGCACGTGCCCCAATAAACAAGGCAACCATCTAGTGAGTTATTAACATATAGCAACCGTTTTGGAATCCCCTCCATAATTCATGCAATCTGTACCATTTTTGACATCTCAGCTCATGAACCTATGATAACTTTTCAACTTGATACTATAGAGACAAAACATCTTTGTATACATACCACCTAATATGAAGCGAATCGGTGCAGAGAAATTTGGTTGGTTTAATGCTGTTGTGCGCACCCTGATTCGATTATGATGGTTTTCTTTGAATTGTAAAGTCACATGATTTCAATAAACCTTTTGTTGATAGTGCACAGTACTAGTATAAGTGGTAACTAGAATTTTGGCTGAACTTTTTTATGAAGATGCCAACTGGAACTTCTTACAACTTCAAAAGACACTACCCATACACAATCATATTAACATGGCGTGAGAGTTTAAAGAAAATAAATTTTTTTGTAAAAGGAGATACACTTCTAACCGCTAAGTCAATTAGATCTGTGGGCTTTGGTGCAATGTTTAAAATGCACCTATAAAGCCCCCCCGGTGACTTCGTATATGTAATAAGTGGTGAATCCTACTCTCTTCTGCTGCATTGGTCAAGTTTCAATACACAATTGGTACCAGTAAAATCATGCACAGCTATAGGAGAAGATTAGTGCCTGGCCAACGGAAGTAGCATGACCTAATCATCCACCAGTGATGAAGTACTGCGATGCATTCCTTGTCAAAGTGAGATTAATGATTATTAATGTAATGTACAATACAAAACAAAAGCCGGTACATTTACTAGTTATCACTATTGTTAAGAGGTGCATGCTAATAAGCTACTTCAAGTAATTATAAGCTACATGCAAGTAACAAAACTTAATTGAAGTCCATTTTATTATAGCAGTTAAGAGTTCATTACATTTTCATGACATTGCTTGCTGACACACTGTGGAATAACTTGCCTATTATATCTATTATAGCAGTGGTATAAGGTGAAGTGTTGATTGTCCAAACAATGATATCAGTATCTCCTACCAGTGCATGAAGTAGTGTACATACTCTAACAAAATTATTTAAAAGTCTATGAGCCCTACTTATGGCCACTCCAACTAGTAATTTTGTTTCTTGTCCCATGAAATTCTCTTGCAACAATAAAGTGACTGCTCAATTGTGGAGTATTTTAATATTTTACAGTTCTATTACACAGTATTGATCCATGTATTTTCTGCTAGTAAAAAGCTGATTTATGACCTCTGCATTATGCATCACAATAATTATATAATTCTGAAATATGGAAGCCATGCAGGTATTTTGCCATGTATTTCACATTCTCAGAAAGGACCAGAAACATAATTACCAATTGGAGTAGCCTATCCAAGCAAATTCATTAATTTCAATACACAATTAATTGAAGTATCATCACACAAGTAAAGAAGTCTGACTTGTACTTTGTTTCAACGATCACTATCAAACAGTATGGTAGTGCTGTTTAAGTAGGGATCATCCCTACAATGATATGTGGTGCCTAAAATGAAGCCTTTAAAAATCATCCTAGAAATGTCTTTAGGCTTAAGTCTATTATGCTCCAAAATCTTCCCATTATTCTTTCTGGAAGTTCTTTTTTTATTCACCTATTATTCTCAAAAATTATTCTCCATCTACCTATTATTCCCAAAATTATTCCTGAAATTAGTGCCAGATATTAATTACGAATTTATATAATAATAGAATTACGGGCTCAAAGTTGACTGCACTATTAGAGTGTGTGATTGCTCTATTAGAGTAAGTGACTGCTCTATTAGAGTATCTCAATCTTTTCAACTGTTTTTATGCTTGCACTGTTTCAGTGGTGTTTCCAAAAGATTTTTACATCAGGCTACAAGGAAAACTTATAATTTTGTACCAATTATTACTGGAACTCATCCGATTATTCCGGAATATTCCCCAATTCTTTCAACCACCTATTATTCCCGAAATTATGCCGGCATAATAGACGCATGCCTAAATGTCTTATACTGTATGATGAAAATTACCTTTCAGAATAATGTTAGTCCATATACAGCATTATACAGCATTAAAAACAAGAAAATGCTTACAGGCGGCCAGATATAAAATTTGTAAAAACTTACCGAAACTTGAACTTTCATCATCTGAAGGCCAAATGAAGTAGTGTACAGCCACCATTTTACACCAAAATAATAAACTTACCCATGGGATGTGCCTTTTGGAGTTTTGACGAGTATGTGCCCTCTGCACCTTGTTTCTCCTTCTATCTTCAACAATCAAGCTGGTCATTGTCTAAGAAACCACATCCAGCAAGTGCTAATTGTGTATATTAACACTTTCCTTGAGCAGCATATTTAGATGCCACAATATTATTGAAAGTGCATACGCTACTGTAAAAGGTACTAACAGGTTCAAGACCATTCCCATCAACGATCTTGGTGGATTAATAGCAATCAAGTGCATATACCACATCTATTAACAACAAGTACACAGAAAAATTTGGAATTTTCAACTAGAGTAGGGACCATAGCACATTGATTAAAGGTACTGAAACAAACTGGAGTAGGGCACGATATTAAATCACAGTAAAACAATAAGAAGTGTTATATCCCTACTGCATGTGCATTTCCATTATGGTATCTTGAGTACAGTATAGGGATATAACATTTCTTATCATTTTAATATCATGCACTACTCCAGCTTGTTTCAGTACTTTTAATCCATGTGCTATGGTCCCTATTCTAGTTGAAAATTCCAATTTTTTCTGTGTACTTGTTTGTTAGCTTTTTTTTTGTAAATATTATTAATATGCATAACTGGTGAACCCGCGCATACCACAATGGCACCGCGTGCCCCAGCTATATCAGTTGTCATCTGAAAAGTGAAGTATCCATTACACTTCGTTGTCAGCTATGTTCAACCCGTTACACAGCATTTCGGATCTAGAACTGTTCGAAAAGCACCTCTGCAATCCATGCATACCAAAAGAAATGGTGACGCGCACCACAGTTATATCAATTATCGTCTGAAATGTGAAGTATCCATAATGCTTTGTTGTCAGCTGTGTCCAACCCATTACACAGCAGTACAAATCGAGAACTGTTTGAAAAGCCCCTCTGCAATCAAACAGCCACTATGAAAAACACAGACGATTTCTGTTACATAGGGAAGCCATCACGTGCTATTGCCAAGTCGACACTTTTTTGATGTAGCAAAGATGAATGGGACACAAAGGAGGATGTTGGTAAGTCCATGAAGAATCAATTGTACGTACTGCGGTACACCAAGAGGCACCTCTCGGGCCGAAGCAACGTCGAACAGTGAAAAAATCAAGCCCGTTGCCTTAGCCGTTATCAAGTTATGCTTGTCTGAAAGCATCAGTCAGTCAGTTACTCAGTCAGTCAGCGGAAAATTCCATTAAATAATTTATTTTTAAAATTCCGTAGCAATTTGTTGAAAGCATTTTGGGTTGATCTGAAAGCTTGTTTGGGCTTAGTTTTACTTAACCAATACTGCCCCATCATCGTCAGGGAAATTGAGGCTGGTTTTTAGGTGATGTTATTTCATGGGCCACACCTACTCCTTTGTGGTCCCTACTATACAGTAGTATTGTACTGCATGATTTATTTACTCAAAGTGTCAAACATAATGACCTTATTGGTTTAACTGTATATATAACTAGCATTGGTACCTGCCCTACGTGCAGGACAATCTCCACATTAAACAGTTTAATACCAGGAAGAGGGACCAAACATTAAACACCAGCACCGCTAATGTAGCTATGCAGTATGCATGGTGATGTCACTTTTTTAAAGAACATGAGGTTTCCTTATGCCATCCTGCTGAAATTCACTAATGATGCAAAACACCAATGTTTATTGTTTGTGGTTTTGACAGAAATGTAGCTCAATTATTCAGTGAGTCTTCCCTACCAGTGACTTCCAACGTGCTGTAAAGAACAAACAAAAGCATTGGTACCTGCTTAAATGCAGGCTAACTAATGTGACAATAAATAATATATTGGGAACCAAGCATAAATATCAGAATATCATTGTCCTGTGTAGTATGCATGTCGATAGTGCTTTAAATTACATGATCAATTTTAAAAGTACATATAGTGAAATAACGAGCATGCAGGGCTAACTAGTTAAAATGCATGCGAGCTAAGACAATTGCATATACAGTATACCTACATTACAGGTGGTGTACACATGCAGTTCCAGTTTCTACATGATCTTTACCTTACTGTGAACGAAGAGAAATGAACTTGAGTATAATTAGAAGCCAACACAATTTGCAATTATAGTTACTGCATGGCAAGTAAAGGCTCACAACTTGTCCTATGCTGTGTACTTTCGGGGTCAGACGTAGTTCCCCAGTGTAAACTACAGTATCTGCATGGTTCCAGTATTATCATTTTTTCAGATACACAGTAGTATCTGTCTAATCATGCAAGTTGCTTATTTACTACAGCAGTAATAATGAGGTAAATCTGACAACAAACAGTTTTTTGTGTCAGTGTACACCTACGTATGTGTTTAAAACATATATGTAGATATTTAGCTGTAAGTGTGAAAAAAGCTTTAATACAACACACTGGACCAACACACAGATGGATAAATATGTTGGCAAATCACCTGTCCTATCCCAAAAGTGCTATAAGAGTCCCTATGATGTAAGGCAGTTATATGCCAGTGCTGCATATGAGTTTGTAGATGGACACTTGCATGGAACAGATAGTACAAAAAGGTGCACCAAAAAGGTCCTAAAGTGAAACAAAAAAGTTATGACCTGGGCAGGGATTGGACCCAGGTTGGTTATAACTTTGGGTTAAGGGAGGTGCGCAAATCGCCACAGTTGTTTATCTGAGGTTTTGACAGGAATGTAGCTCAACGTTTCAGTGATCCTTCCCTACACCATTGCTTCACTGCCCTATAAATAACAAACAAAAGCACGTATTGATTTGCTACTCGAGTTGCCAGATGATGGGTATTTAATTTTGCCGCGTCGATATGCACTTTGCATGCCAAGATACGATTCGTTTTTTTAAAAAAAAGTGTGCACAAAAAGGTACCGATTAGAAAGAAAAAAATCTGCCAAAGCTTGGATTTGAACCCATAACCTCCTACACGTTAGTCAGGTGTTCTACCACTTGAACAGTATGTGCTGTGGTTTTCAAAGGTATGTTGCTCAAGTTTTCTCTACACCTTGGCCTTCTACACGCTGTATAGAACGAATGGAAGCACACGTGGACTCGTGATAACAATCTTAGAGTAGCCAGATGATGAGTATTTCAATATCAGCACAGATTATGTCATTTCGCACAAAGTTTGGTAGCATGACAGATGGACGGACAGCTTTTTAGCTATATATAATTATATAGATAAGAGCACAGTGAAAATAAGGAATAGTGACCACACCCCTTGGTAGGTGAGAGGTTGATTTCCGATACTCTATATACAGCAGTCACCCTAATAGAACAGTCACATGTGTATAGCTATATGCTAATATATTTTAAAAAAATTATTAATTTAAAATGAATTAAGGATCCAAGCGATGAAAAGTAGTGAAACAAGAGATGAATAATGGTATTACAGCATAACTCGGTGGGAAAATCCCTACTTTAGCATAATTGTTAAATGCCAATGTAGGGATTTTCTCACAGAGCTATGCTATGATTCGTGTCTTGTTTTAACTACTTCTTATCGCTTGGATCTTAAATTAATAATTTTAAAATAGTTTACCTCTTAGCTATTATCTGATACTCACAAAAATCAGCGTAATCCTTAAACAAAAACAGCTTGGTTGTACAAAAGGGTGCATCCACAAAAGTAAACGTACTTGGCAACTAAAAGAGCTGATATTTGGTGTGGCCAAGAATGAATGGTAATGCAAAAATCTAATATTGATCATTTTATTATAGACTTGTGCAGTCCTGCTGCATTCTTAATTAATCAAGACACACTATCGTGTAGCTAAGTATAGTTGGTGTGGGCACACGACAGACAAGTGTGTATTTACAGGAAACAAAACAATGCCGTTTTCCTTCATCTGTAGCTCTATAGTTTTGGGAACAGGTTCAAAATTGGTTTGTAGTTAGATTAACCATTGTATGAGTGTCTTTTGGTGAAGAATAGATATAAAGACCAGTAATAACAAAAAATGCCAACCATGCAGGTGTACTATATTAGACACATGAGCATAGTGTAGTACTGCTGCTGCTGTTGCTGATAGTAGAGCCCCACATCTGTATTACTATAGCTTGAACTGTGTGGTAGCTTAGAATAAATGCTGGTGCTTTGCTATGCAGGTATGGCTTTGCTGTACAGCACTGCAGTGATGCTCTGCAAGGAAAGATCAGAACAAACACACAAACCGCAGACACGCACAGAGAAAATTTGCTGAGCAATCCAGGGACACACTGACGCACGTGCTGTGCTTCTAATTAGAGCCTAGCCATACCTTTTTGGTGCCCAACATAGCTAGCATGCTATAGCCTGTAATTCCCTACTCACAATGCTCTAGCAGTTAGCTCCAACATTAATTTGATCATTTAAACCCCATTATAAGAACTTTACATGTAAGATTTTTCTGTAATTCTGAACCTTATTTGTGCAACACTCTTTTCTGAATGTGTGCCCTCTCAGTGTAAATACTTTGACATCAACTTATAATACTTTTATATTGAAATAAGGATAATTTGGTAAGGGAATATGCACATGAGACTATACTGTATCTATGTATAGAGTAGACACTGTTTAGAGTGATTATCCTTACCATTGTCAGTCATTTGTCCTGCACGTATAGGGCAGGCTTAATACTGCTGGAGTGTAGGTGTGCTTGCAGTAAATTAACTTTGTATGGGTGGGTGTAACAATTTTACTTGAAAGTGTAACATACTTAACAGAGAAACTCCTGTACTGTAAGGCAGGTACCATGGGTAATTTTAAGCTTAATGTGTTACGTAACATATGCATGTAATAAGGTAAGTCCTTCACAGGTACCAATTTCTTTTTGATGTCAGTGAGTTAAAGTTGTCGAATGATGCTACGGGTATTGCCTGCATATTAGGACAGGTACATGTACACACCTGTTGGTAAACATATAATTTATGCATACACATAACTATAGTTGTCTTAGATACGCACAGTACTGCTATGGTCACAACATTTTATATTACTTTCAGACTTAAAAAAAAGTGATATCACCAAGCATACTATGTGAATACATGGTGCAGTGACATTAATTCTTATGACTTTTAGCTAGTGTGGACATGGTCCTGCACGTAGGGCAAGTACCAATGCTAGTATCACAAGATAAGTGAAACCAAATCACAACCAAAACCAAAACATAACTACTGAATTATCCGATAAGGTCTCAGTCTCAATTGGCAATACAAAAACTAATAAAAACTTTCTATACAAAAACAACACTAACCAAGATTACATAAACACACATTGTTTGTAGCTAAGTTTGGCACATTGTTGGACCTGATTATTTTTCTATATTATCAGGTGGCGGCACTACAATGATGTTGATGATAATAAATTTTATTAATGCACAAAAATTTATTATCATCTACACCATTTCAGATGTTTCATGGCTGCCACCTTTGATTTCACAACTTTTTTCACCCAGGCTTTTTGAAGGCCACCCTCTTTTATACAGCTTGGCTATTTTTGAGTGGATTTTAACTATAAATACTCCCATGAGCTCCCAACCTCTCAAAGGAACAGTTCTCAAGCTCACTCTCACTCTTCAGAGGTCCATACATTACTTTAGCACTGAAAAAGATTTCTTTTTATTTCTTTTTATTTATTTATTAATGCTTTGTGCTGAGGGTCTGTAGGGCACCTGGTCCTACAGCCTGCTCAAAGACTTTAGCTACAGAAGGTGTGTTTGAAAAGTTGGAGAAAGGAGAAAAAATCCATGACTGGACCTAGATAGCCTCGAACCTGCAGTATGGTGACTATGGTGCTTTAAGCATTGAAAATTCAGGAACTTTCGATAATTTAACTGTTACTGTTTCTGATAGCAATTTTTATGGTAATGGATATTTCAGTCAAGATGGACAAAGTTTTGATGGAAGCAGTATTTATGTTGATGTTGGTGGTCATTCACTTGCTGTTTTGATCGCAAATAGCAATTTTTCTTTTAACAGAGGAAATGCACTGTTTCAATTTGATGTATTTATATTGAAGGGTATCCAACTAGTTGGAGTCAATGTGGTTAATAATAGTTATAGCTCTCATGGAGGAGGCTTTGCTTTTTTTCCTACTTTCAATAAAAGTGAGTCATTTTTAGTGGTGGAGTCTTCAGTGTTTAGTGGAAATCCTGGTAGTTGTATTTGGGGTTACATTATTGGAGATAATGTTGTGATTTATATAAATAATTCAAGCTTCACTGACAGTAAACCATCAAAGTTTGATATAACTGTGGACACTATTGCCATTTTGTCTGATGCCAATTCATCAACAATCACATTCATCAATGTAAACATTGCTAACAACATTGTTGCAGCAACAGAATTAGGAGATGGTAGTGCTGCAGCTGTCTCTTTGTTTTCATCGACTGGAGACTTTGAAGTAAACATGATTAGGGTAAATTTTACATCAAATGAATATTTAGGACGTAATGGAGGTGCACTATTTGTTGGCCCTTTTGATGGGACTAATGTCAATTTCTTATTACATATAACAGAGTGTGTGTTTATTGATAATAAGTCTTCTGGGCATGGTGCAGCACTGTATGTTTTTACAGAACTATCTGCTCCACAAAAATCTGAATGCGTCATCCAAATTTGTAGCACTTTATTTGACAGGAATGTTGCTGGTTATAGTGTACTGTACTTTCCACAAATACCATCATCAGAGATTGAAATTCAAATAAATAATTCTATTTTTACTAACAATATTGGTAGTTCTATGTACATGTCATCAAGTACACTTCATTTAATAGATAATGTATTGTTTGAGAACAACACAGCTGAAAATGGTGCTGCAGTGTATCTTGACCAGGGTGGTGTTGTTGAGATCAATGATAATGCAACTATTCAGTTTGTAAACAATTTTGCTTCACACATTGGAGGGGCAATTTACATAGACATGATATCAACTTGCCAAAATGCTTTTACATATTCTATCACACCATCAGATCTTTCCAATGTTACATTTACAAACAATACAGCTGGATTTGCTGGTAATTCATTATATGTGACCTGATCTTGGAAAACCTACCTTTTTGGCGCATGGGTAAATTTTCTGTTTTATAGCTTAAATGAGGTACTAGGTGCTCATCTATCTTGTGTTAAAATTTCAGCTCAATATCTTTAAGCATTCCTGAGATATGGCCGATTTTCTTTCCTGTACATTACAAACTAACTTTTATGGTAATGTACTGAGTTCTGTGGGTGATTAAGGGTGACAAATGGTGACAAATCACTTTGTTTACTAATAATTCCATTCTTACCGCCTAAAATACTTTGAAAGACATTTCTGATAGTTTAATGAAGTATTCTTGGTACTTTTCTGCAATTAAATGCCATGTATCATTGTCTAAGACTAAGTTTTAGCCATTCCAGTACCTGAACAAATCACCCAATTTGTAAGTTACTTGTTGTCCCACGCATGTGAAATTACTACATGGTCTGATATAATCATCCATATCTCCTAGGAAAAAGAAGCTATGGGTATGAAACTTCACAGCAAGAAGGTTTAATAGTTGCTTTATCCAAATGTGCAAAAAACTTAATTTAAAAAATATTGTTGAAATCTTCATTTGAATTTTCCCAAAAAGTTAGCTTGTGCCCAAAAGGTAGGTTTTCCAAGATCCGGTCACATATTTCGATATTGCCAAGTTTTGTGAAGTAGTAGTGAATATTAGTGATTCTAATTCTTTGATGTATATGCCATGCCACTTCAGCTATTATCAAATAATTAACAACAATGATGTATTTGTTCCATGCAATGTAAACTACACTTCACTCAATGGTACAGGATCTCCTATAGTCACTTCACCACATGAACTGAGATTATATTTCCAAAACAATGATGGTGTTAACATATCATTTGACTCAGATCACAACATTTACTACGTAAAGAACAATATTCTTGGCCATGAGGTGACATTTGCAGGCTCTACTTTTGACTATTTTGATAAACCGTCAGTACCATCACAATTCAGTGTGGAATGTGTAAATTGCTCTACCGTCTCTTTGCTTGGTGATAGTCACCTGTTGGTTGACAATATTGCGAATATAAGTGTTCTGTTTAAAGGAGGTGAAATTGAAGAAAATAGCACAAATGTCACTCTAAACTTTAATTCAACTTCATACTCAATGCAGAGGATAAGCACTACACTTATAGTAGAACTAATACCTTGTGATAAACATCCTGGAAATGTGTACAACAAAGTGACTCAGACTTGTGTCTGTTACCATCATGATGTGGTGGAGTGTCATGACACTTACAATGAGATTAAAAGAGGTTACTGGTTTGGTAGTGTGAAAGTTAGAAAAACTCTTCATACAACTACATCATTGTGTCCTAACCATTATTGTAAGTTTCATAACGAGGCCAGACAAGGATACGTTGAATTACCAGACACACTTGATGCTCAGTGTAAAAAACACAGGTCAGGGACTGCTTGTGGAAAGTGTAGTTCAAACTACACTCTAGCATATGACTCTACTGACTGTATCAGTGTAGACCATTGTAGTACTGGAATGACAGTGTTAGTGGTAGTGTTGACCTGTTTGTATTGGATTGTAGTGGTAGTTGGTGTGTTTAGTTTAATGTACTTCAACTTTCAGATATCATCAGAATATGTGTATGGGATAATATATTACTACAGTATGGTGGGTATCTTGTTGGATAACAATCCATACATTTCAGATGGTGCATTTCAGTTTGTCTCTATCCTATCAAGTTTTGCCAAACTATCTCCGCAATTTCTTGGACAACTTTGCTTTGTAAAAGGATTAAGTGGAGTAGACCAGTTGTTTATCCACTACTCTCATGCTGTTGCTGTTTCAATACTGACATCGGTGATTGTACTGGCAGCTAGATGTTCAATAAGAGTGACAGTGTATATCAGTCGTTGTATCATTCGTGTTATCTGTCTTCTCCTATTACTATCTTACACGTCATTAGCATCCACTTCACTACAGTTACTAAGACCACTCAAGTTTACTGATGTTAATGAGGTATACACATATGCATCTCCACACATTGGATATTTCCATGGTCGTCATGCCATATATGGTATTGTGGCAGCGATCTGTGAACTGGTTGTAGGGATTGGTTTACCACTGTTGTTATTACTGGAGCCATTGTTAAGTAGGAAAATTAACTTCATCAAGATCAAACCATTACTGGATCAGTTTCAAGGATGCTACAAGGACAAGTATCGCTGGTTTGCTGCTTATTATCTGATATGTCGTCAAGTGATCATGTTAATTGTGTTTGTAGGTAACAGTAACTATTACAACATGTTGTTTTACCTACAGACAACTTTAGTTGTTATTGCAATGATCCACATGTGGGTTCAACCATATCGAGATGAGCTATTGAATGCATTGGATGGACTGATATTACTGGTGATGGTACTGGTTGTTAATATTAACACTTTTCCGTTTTTACAAAATGTGACAACAGAGCTATCAATATTTTTGGTAATGCTTCCCATAATTCTGTTTTGTTCCATTGCTGTCCAAAAATTTGTCCTTTCTTGTGTAAAGAAAAAGCGTTACCCTCACTATGGTCAATTAGATAACATTTGTAATGATAATAATGACAGAGTAGCTGAGGAAAATGTAGCATTAAGGTAAATTTTATTGTGTATTTAACTACCCCACACATGTACACACATATATGCACATGCTAATATTACTATTGTATTCTTGGATTTTAACAGGAATGTCCAACTTGATAATGCTGAAGATGCAGACAACCAAGGCTACAACACTTTTCAGGAATCCCTGTTAGAGTATTCATTAAACGACAACTGAATTCACATTATGTTTTTTTGCTGATATTATACACACACTTCATACTATACCCATGCACTCATACACTTTTTACTGGTGCACAACCCTCAAATATGTATTGTTGAATCATTACAGTATACACATGTGATGTGTATATAGACATTATTAAAGTCACTCATTGTTTATTCACACATACATGAATGTGTGGGCACATAGCTACAATATTGTGCATGCCACCAGCGAGACTAAATGAATGCACATGTTTACATTTAATAAAAGTAATTAAGAGATGATGTGCGTCTGGAATTTTATTCTGTGTGCACTTAACCTTCATTGCATGGGACAGATCCTAGTATTTATTTGCATCCAGATACATTTACATGGATGTACATTTTAATACAATTTTCATAAGCACATGCCCTAGCTAGGTCAGAGGGCCTTGTAATCTGCCTCCCCCATGCCACATATAATTATATTATGCATGACCTTCATAAATGTCTCGTGCATAATGTGGATAACACTAAAGCCACTAATCTGCCATTGATGAATGTAGCTGTACTTAATGAGGGCAATTGCAATTCACTGATGACAATTTCTTCAACTAAATGAACTAATTTACCATACAGCGAGGATGCAATTACATAATTATTCTTGCATTGTGTACCAGCACTTGCAAGTAGTGGCATGTATACCTGTGTCTATATAACCATGCATGTATACAGTGCAGCTCAATCTGCATACCAGTGCATGTTTTTGTTTTTTAATTTCCTGGGGTCACCAGCTCCCTTTGCCACTACCTCCAGCACTATCAGTGCTACACTATGTAAGCATGTATACTTGGATAGATACATCAGAGTACTCAAGGGCACTTAGTCCTACGTGTATTTCATTTACTTCACATTTCTTTCTATATCATTATTATATTTTATTACTGTGCAAGACCTCAAAATAGAGTATAAGAGCACACTATAGTTATAAATTAAGTAAAGATTTTAAATGTTTTACACTTGATGAATTAATTACAGATTCTGGAAGATTGTTCTATTGTTGAATCATTGGGGATTTGATCACTGAAATTTTTACCTTAATGCATCTTCTTGGTACAAGATTCTGAAATTATCTCAGCATGCACATATCAAATGAACCATGCCAGTTGGTGATCCTAAGACTTGTCAACCAAAAGGTATAACCTTACAGCTTGACACTATAATGATGGGCATATCACCTAGGGAGTGAAATGTGTGTCTGTAATTTTCAAAGATATGTTATTTATGAATTATCAAAACTATTTCCACCTTTAACAGTTTTTATGCCGGTCATATTGCTTCTGCAGTCAGAAGCAATATGACAGTTATCATTGTTATCACGGTTATCATTAATATTTTATGCTGGTTATCATTGTTATCACGTAAAGTGCTTGCAATTGGTGACATCTTATAATGGAGCATCATTGAAGAAACCAGCTCTGTAGAACTAGTCAACTTTCTTATTACTGGCCCAGGGGTAATTAATGCTTATATAGTTGCAGAGATACCTAATGATTGCATTATTGCAATAAGTGCATTGTCATCGAATACATGCAACAAAGCTTATAATTAGTCAATTGATTGTCATCACTCAACATGCTGATGGTAGCTACAAGAGATATGGCTCTGCTGTGTCAAGCAATGCCGAACAACAAGTAAAACTCTCAGGAAATGTGCTGTTAGCCATCAGAGGAAATTGTGATGACAATTTTATTAATGCTGTTGGGTTTACATTTACATATGCTCATCCTATCCTATTGGCCAGCAACCAGTTTGGTGGTGAGGGAGGTAGTCCATTTGATGAACATACATTAACACATATCCCTAGAGTGGTAGGTATCAAGAGCATAAATGTTACATACAAATCAAATCATGTCACCACAATCCAGTTAACATATCTCACACAAGATGGTAAGATATGGGAAGCTCCCATGCATGGGGGCAAAAAGCACTTCAATGCTGATCTGCAGTTTGAAGATGGAGAGGCTGTGATTCAAGTCAGTGGGAATACATACTTTGATCAACAATTGCAGAAACCTAGTAACATTGTCAAGCAACTGTCATTTAAAACACAGAAGAAGGATGGTAGCACCAACATTTATGGACCATATCCTGGACGTGTAGGAGGATCTGATAATCACAGTTTTGTGATAAATGGTGTACTGTTGGGACTTTATGGTTGTAGCGGATGGTTTCTCGACTCCTTGGGATTCTATTACACTTTACAACACACTGAGTTGCTTGGAGGAAGTGATGGTAGTGAATTTGATGTTGAAAATATAACAAATATTGCAGGCATTAAAATTTTGAAAGTGCAGTCCTCGTCATCAAGATTTGAGTCAATTGAAGTAACCTACTTTGATGTTTTGAGAAGGCCACTGAAGGCTGTGAAACACGGTCGCTGCACTAATGAAGCGAATGTCAATTCATTGGAATTTGAAGAAGGATTGAAACTAAGCTCAGTACATACAAAGACACAACATTGCAGACACCAAATTATATTATTAGAAGCTTACAGTTTATAACGCAAAAGGAAGATGGAAGCAAAAAGAAGTATGGGCCATATGGAGGAAGTGCAACTGAAGAACACACATTTAATGGAAGAGTTGTCGCCTTTTTGGTTGGTCTGGTTGGTTCTTGGATGCCCTTGGATTGTACTACATACCCTTCTAAGAATGCACCATTTTATTGTTGTACAGAAACAGCAACACATAATCATGTAGAATTTTAATTTTATATCATTGTTATAGTACGTAGATGTACATTACTGAACTTATAGAACCATTTTGCATCATAGGCCTTTTAGCTACTTTTGTATTGTAGTGGCTTAGTTGTTTTGCTGTATACCAGCTGTGTATGACATATCACAAATTAGTGATTACATTTACATTAACAGTTAACCACACTGGTGTTTACTATAATACACAAGTGAGCATTCAATCTGGTGATTGGTCTTTAAATACAATACAGTACAGTTAATATGCTACTATATGAGCAAATACATACCACAATACGTTATGGCATGCTTTCCTACACAAACCACCCTTCCACTGCACCAAGCTCTATGAACATTGCCACAAGTGAGATACACCAAGACACCACATTTTGTACCAGGGGTACAAATGTACAGGTACATCCACAAACTTTGACACAAAAACAATAAACAATTCTTTGGGGGAGTTAGGACAACTGAGGTGGGATGCAGAGTTATGCCAGATAGGTGGGGTGTGTTATCATTGCAATACATAAGTTGCAACAAATATTGATCACAACAAACATGACATTCATGCGTAACACACGATGATCACTGCATACAATGGCTGCAACAAACACAACATTCAAATGCAACAGTACTACATAACAACTATTTATACACAACAAACATTGACCGTAATGGACAACAGTCACAACAAGCACTACATTCATAAGCAACAAATATTGGTCACAACAAGTATCGGTTGCAACAAACACAACATTCATATACCACAAACATTGATCACAATGAAACCTCAACCACAGACAAGTACAACATCCATACTTCATAAATATCGGCCACAACAAATACCACATTCTTACACAACAAATAACATTCGCAACAGACATGCTCGTAACACGGACATCACAAAATTTGAACAAGAAACCACAAAAATGCCTACAGACATTCACTGACAAACAAATAAAACATCAATGATAACACACCCAGCTTTGGACTACTAATAACACTTAATGGCATAGCAAGCAATTTTGCATCCAATTTTCCCCCAATGTATATAGCTGTATTGTAATACTGTGGGATTGTTAGTATGTACCATTACAGTATGATATAATAAAATTGATCATGAAAGTATGAGATACTGAGTCAGTACAATGATTATGTAAGTGATACATTATAGCATCATGCATGATACACACCACACTATGACTAGTGTGATAAATGAATAAATTTTAGCATAATATAATCTTGATAGTACATATGACATTCTGAATTGCAATAAAAAGATGTGGTACCATGTAATAGTACATATACAAGACAGGATCACTATTTTGACAGAGCGTATATATAGTGTGCATCATACTTAATTGCTGTTATGTATCACTCATTGTGTTGAATAAATATTTTATTGTCATGTAGCGTCTTGATTTATCACATAATATTGAAAATGCAGCAATGCCATAAAACATGCTATATTAAAGGCCAAACCAAGAAAATTATTACAATAAATATGTCCACATGTTAATTTATATTGAGTGCAAACTAACAGCAAACAATAAAAATAAGATATAATGTACCTAATAAGATGAATTATGACATACTGTACTATATGATACAATATGAGATACTGATTCAATGCAATGATTATGTAAGTGTTACATGACAGCACCATGCATGGCCCATACCACACTATTGATTGACATATGACATGATATGATCCTGATAGCACGACAAACTATGGCATATTATATAATGAGACACGCAGAGAATGATTACAGTAAATAAGTGCACGTATTCCACTGGATTGCATGCAAACTAATCAAACACAACAAGTAAAAGTGTTAAAGTCTACTGTTGGGATTAAAATGAAAATAAAGCACTGTTATATGGCTAATGAAAGAGTGACTACACTTAATGCTGGTGCATATGTTTCAACGTGGCATGGTGCATCAAATAATAATTGCATACAAATTGTTAGTATTCATCGGGTGGGGTACTCATCACTGATGACTAATCTAGCAAGAATGGATGGTGCTTGCCTTAGCATGGCCGCTGCAGCTTGGACATAACTCGTGTAAGCATCACTGCTCCAGGGTCTTGATCAGTCATGGTGGGAAGCCTGCTGCAGCAGCGGTGGTAGCTGCACCAATCCTAAAACTATAAGTGCAATAAAGGTGTGAATTGTAGCCAATTTGTTGTAATAGGCGATGTAAGCAGTGGATAGTTGGGCCCTTGTCAAGGGGGAAAATTGCCTGGCTGCAAACAGTGGGCCCTCCCTGGGAATCATTGCCACATATTGCTTAACTGGACAAGTTGATGTACTAGCTAGTAGATGCGATATACAAGGAGTGTCTGTCAACTCCACTTGCTAGGAGGAAGCCATAAAAGCCAGGGTAAATGCTGACCAAAGGAGGTGTTGTTCAAGAGTGAGAAGTTGGCAAATCTTGGAGTGCCTATTGTGATGGGTAGCTGGGGATGAGGAGATTCACCTTGTAGCCTTCTTACGCCTCTAATCAACAAATGGAGGGGTTCATTGGAGGTAGGATCAGGGTGACCCAGCTCTAGGTGGGTGGTTTTTGTAGGATACACATTGAGGCAGGGGTATGAGGTGATATTGTATGCAGTGCAGAAATCCAAAAATGCTGTTGGCTTCCGATCGGTAGGTACATCTTGTGGAGGGGGCTACCTCAGGTAAACAAGCTGTTGAAAGGTTGAATGAAGGATGGGGTCGGCCATGCAGGGATGTGATCTGGTGTTGGCTGAACTCCCGGTGCTAGGTCTAGCCAATACTTGAACTCTTTGAGCCTGGAAACGAGAAAAAGAATCAGCTATACTGTTGTTGGTACCAGCAATATGCGTGATTATAATATTGATGTGGTGATATGCTGCACCAGTGAAAGTAGAGCATGTGCCAATGACATGCCACATGGTCTCCATATCATGTGTAGAGCCCTTTTTCCAGGTGTCAACCACTGATGCATTGTCACAGTGAAATAAGATTTTTTGTTTTGTCCACAGGTGTCCCAATGTGTGGACAGCACCATGCACTTACTTATACCTATAGTTGCCTATTCTGAGTCACTGCAAAATGACCAAACACATGACTGACTAACTTGGAGCATTGACACTGATCTGATGTTCAGTATCAGCAAATGTATACACTTAAGCTTCAACAACAAGATGGCTACCAACCTCTTACTCAGTTGGTGGAAATTCACTTCCACAACTGCACTCCCATCATGACTTGGGTCTACTATTATCTGATGATCTATCTTGAAGAATCATTATGAACATATAACTTCTAAAGCTTACAAATACCTAGGAATACTGAGATGTGCATTCAGTAGCTGTCATTCTATAAGAGCCAAAAAAATTCCTTTACATCACTCTAGTCAGATCCCAGCTAACATTGTTCCCAACTGTGGAATCCCTATTTGATCAAAGACACAGTTATTCTAGAAAGGATCCATAGACAAGCTACTAAATTTATTTTAGAGATTATGATAGTGGTTACAAAATTCATTTGATTTACTACCTTTAATGCATATATTGGATTTCTACAACATACAATTTTTCATCAAAGCACTAAAATGACCAGCAAACCATTTCAACATACATTAATATGTGTCCTTCAGCACCTCTCAATACCAGATCAACCTCAACCAACAAACTTATTCACATCCACTCCAACAACAACTATACTAGAAACTTTTACTTTAACAGGCTTCTCTACCATTCATTGATCTTAACCAGTCATTACCAACCATTAAATCTACCATCTATAAATACCTGCAACAACATTATTTTCAAGAACAATTTTGCTTCTGACATCCCATGTACCTACCACTTTTGTTGTAGATGTTCTAATTGTTATAACTTAAGAATATCTAGTAACTTCTCAGTAATGTAAGTATAGTCAACTCTTAGTTGTAATTTATAGTTTTTGTAATTAAGTAATTTTTCTGGCTGCCAGCACAGGTTTTTTGGTAGACCAGTATTGTAAAGCATTAATAATAAAACGCAATAGTCCACTTGCCTATATACATGTTAGACAGTTCCAGCAACTTCTGTCATAGCAACACCGGACTGTTACAAAGGATTTGCATTAATGATGCTGGTCCATGTTTTATATAAATGTAGTGTAACTAAAAAATTCAAAGTACATTACCAATGTTCAACCCATGCACCCAAACACTATAATCATATAGGACTATCATTTTACACTATTGTGCATCACTCACACACACACACACACACACACACACACACACACACACACACACAAACACACACACACACACACACACACACGCACGCACACACACATTACATACAACACAATTACACAGCTCCAATATTATAGCCATGAGCTATAATACTATGTATATATGCTTCCTAATCAGGCAGTAGGACTGAGATAATCATTTATTTTTAAGTCTAAATGTTTTGACATCAAACCAATGACCATTTAAAAGCTTGTAAAAGTACCTAGTCACAAAAAACATAAAACAGTCCAATAAATAACAAGCTAATGCAAAAGTGGTGATTAATATCAAAGATTTATATGTTATAGCAGTTGGTTAAATTCACCACTTAAGTACTATAACAGAGCCAAGAAAAATGAATGTTCAAAGTATAGTGGTTTACATACAAATAGAAAGGAATAATCAAATGAACATTCAAACATTAAATTTGTACCAGCCCTATGGAGTACTACACCCTTCAAAATTGTACCCATTAAGTACCAAAAACCACAAAAGTACAGTCACATGTTACTGGATGGATGGAAGCATTGATAATCCCTGGCCTGGGTATACAATGGTTAGGCCCTACAAGTGTACAATGTTATGCAACTGTCTGTGCCACATCCCAACTGTATTATTCATTAGGAATATTGTTTTACAATCTGAAAACGTTTGTATGGATTCTATTTTGGGTGTTTGCCCATAGGAACTTGGTCATGGTGCTACACAGAATACATATCTCTCACCATATCATCTCCTGTACTTTAAGTGCCGTAACTATAAATCTACCGCTTTATTGTATACCTATGTGAGTATATATCTAGTTATAATTTTCACTGTGTACTACATAATAATACTCGATAAATGTCTTTACTGTAGGATTTAGGTAGAGTAAAGATTGAAACACATACACACACATACACACACATATATATCATGACAGAATTGTACATATTTCACATAGTACAATACTGCAAGTGTATTGTTGGCCAATATTGTATACACAAGGTCAGGAATAATGTCATGCATGATTGCAAGAATGATGCCTTTTACACTGCAGGAGCTGAGCTATAGCAGATTTAAATATGAATTCTACAGTGTCATGGATGTCATGATTAATTCAATGCTAAACGGCTAGACCCGCAACCAATAACAGTCATAGAATTGTAGCCATTGCTGCCAGCAGCAGAATAATTGAATATCAGCATGCAAACGGTTCTGTTTTTCATTGTAATGTAATTACAATTAGCTCTGAAGTGGGTCACTGTATGGATCGATGTTTTTCATTTGTTGTCCAGTCAAAGCCACCAAATTATTTTAGAAGCTGAAAATGTGTAACTCAAGGATTAATGTGTTCTGCATGATAGGGATAACAATGGTATATCACTGCTCTAGTGAACAAATGAATACTACGTTGTCCCAAGAATTAGTTATGCATGGTCTCTGTATACACTGCTATATGCATAAAGATGTTTAAAACAACATGCAGTGTTCCATTCTTTATCACCAATCTGTACCCAGTTATACATAGATAACATACGTGTGGTGCAGTTGGGGCATAACAAACTAGTGTAGTTGGGCACAGGCATGGTAGATGAACCTAAATCCTGATAAGTGCGACATTTTGCACTATACAAGATCACATTCACTATACCACCACTCCTGCATAATAAGTATTACTTTTGGAATCAGTGCATGGATCAACAATTAACAGAGATATCAACTACTACAAAACTCTTTGTCATGGTATAGCTAGTCAACTGTGGGCAAAGCAAAAAACAAAATTCATTTTCTTAAATGTATAACCTATCTAAATGTTGTGTTGATGTCAAAGCTATACTTATAGCTATCAGGGACGGATCTAGGATTTATAAAGGGGGGGGGGGGGGGGGCTAACTCAAGGTACTAGTCTCTTGGGTGGGGGTGTGTGAAGTACACCTCTCTGCGAAGCATGCTGGAACTAGGGGGTCTGGAGGCATGCCCCCCAGGAAATTTTTGAAAAATAGATGCTAAAATACTGCAATTTGGAGACATTTCCACATAAAATGCATATTTCTGCCTGTACAAATATTTTATATACCGCCTTTAGATTATAGGTATGGCTCTCTGCAGCATTTGCTAATGGAAAAGTTTGGGTAGGTTCAGACAACCAAACACATGATGCACCCTCTCACAATTGCACAACAATAGGTGCATGTTAGAATAATAATGTTGAAAGTGGAAATTTTTGAAATTTGAATGATACGAGATTGAATCTGAGAACATTTTCAAAGGAAATTGTGTAAGCATTGCCATTAATAATAACTACACAAGTAGATGAATCAAGCCTTTTAAACAGACCAATTATTATTATTATTGTATAATTGTAAACCTCATATGCATGAGTATAATACAATATGTGACCAGATTTGCGAAAAGGGTTTTTCCACACATATCCAATTCTATACATTTGGAAGACCATAACTTTGTGTTCAAGAACCATAAAAGCCTGAAATTTTCTCCACTTATTAAGTTATGTTGGTGCTCACTACTGACCCAATTTGAAGCCAATAGCATTTTCTAATCTGAAGTTATGAATCATCAAAGTTGGTAAATTGGTTGTATGTGGAAGACCCCTTTTCACAAATCTGGTCACATATGTTGGGGTTGTGAGTAACACTTTAAAAAGTCAAGAGATTGTGCTGATACTATATAATCAGGTAAATTATTCCATAACTGTATGACATTAGGATAGAAACTAAATTTGTATGCATCAATGGTAACTGGTTGAATGAACTTTAAGTGATTGCCCCTTGTGGCTTGTGTATGTAACTTGGAAGTGATAAATTTACACATTCATAGATGATTTTATAGAAGGTATGCAAACATAGTTCTTTAATATTCGAGTTTTGACACTGTTCCAATTCAGTGAGTTGAGCATATCAGTGACACTACTTGTCCGAGAATAATTTGACAATACAAATCATGCAGCATGTCTCTGTGCACTCTCTAGCTTATTAATTGTACATCTGAAATGAGGAGTCCATACTGACACAGCATATTCAAGAATTGGTTTAACATTATGTTAAATAAAGATCAACTTTTTTTTTCTCTGACAAGATCTGAAGTTTCTGCAGAGAAATACCAGTGCTGAGTTTGCTTTCTTACAGGTGGAATCGACATGTGCATTGAAAGACAACTTGGAATCAATTGTAACTCCGAGATACTTGGATGAGTTAACTGAAATGAGACTTTGGTTATGTAAAGTGTACTGTGTTGTTATTGGGTTACTTTTAAGTGTTACTGTTAAAACCATGCATTTATCAATGTTCAGCTTCATCTTCCATATTCTCTCCCATTCTTCAATGGTGTATAAGCCATTTTGTAAAGTTCTAGAGTCAGTTTGCAACTCAATTTGTCTGTACAATATACAATCATCTGCATGCAAACGACATGATGGTGTTATTTGACTAGAAATATCGTTAATATAAATTAAGGGCCCCAGTACCGTACCCTGTGGAACACCACTCAATACTTCAGCAGGGCTTGAATAGCATCCACCACATACAACTTGTTGAATATGGGAAGATAAAAATGCTGATATCCAACTTAAATTTGAATTTCTAATACCGTAGTGGTCAAGTTTTAATAGTAAATGATGATGAGATACATGGTCGAATGCCTTACTAGTCACATTGGCTTCTATCATTTAAGCTGACAGCTATAGATCATGAACTGTTTGTAAGAGTTGAAGCTCAGCTGAGTGCTCTTTTCGGAAACCAAGCTGATCAGGTGATAGAATATTGTAAGTGTCAAGGTGAGACATATGTTACTATAAATTTCATGTTCTATACATTTGCTACAAAAAGAAGTCAAGGACACAGGTCTGTAGTTAGAAGGATTCTTTCTGTCACCTTTCTTGAATATTGGACACACAATTGCTTTCTTCCAATCTGCTGGTACAATACCTAGGTGTAAAGAAGCAGAGAACAGGAGTTGAAGGCAAGGTGAAACTTCCATCAGCTAATAATTTCAATAATTTTGGTGGGAGTTTATCAGGACCTGAAGATTTTGAAGGATCTAACTCATTCAAAAGTTTGACAATGCCAGAAGTATTGATTTCAATTGTAGAGATGTCTGGGTAAGAACTTGTTCCCAAGTCAGGTAGAGCAGAGCCATCATCTCTGGTGAATATACAGGAAAACTGTGAATTTAAGATTTCTGGTTATCAGTGTATAGCAAGTGTTGTTTTTCATCAATGTACTTATTCCACATGCAGTGATCCAATTTTTTTTTTACACACTGCACATTATTTTTTTTTGGGTATATATAACAGTGATCCAATCATAATGGCTTGATATAATGGTACAGTTTGTTTTTCTTTTTCCCACTCAAATAGGGATCTTGAATGGAATTGAACATATATAAAGTTCTTCTACATTCCCTCTGCATCTTTCGCTTTATTTCTTTAAAAGCTTGCCAATGAACAGGTAAATTAGCTGTGACAGCACAATTATAGTTTCTTTGATCATATAATTATGCTAAGACAAAATTTCATTATAATTCTCAGCATATTGATCAACTAAAGAGTAAAAGTGAAGGGGGGGCTTCAGCCCCCAAATCCCCCCTCTCCCCGCCCCTGGCTACTACCTATCCTAGAGAACACTGCAATAATCATCAGGGATCCCCATCAACAATTTCTCATTGACAGAATACATATAGATAAATGTATAGCTATAGAGTAGCAAGATGGACTAGCTAAAGCTGATTATCAAGACACACGGTAGTGTGTCGTGCGGCCCAAGAAGCCGGCGCGCAACACCCGTGAGTATATTGACAGGAAAAAAGAAAACGCAATTTTCGCACCTCCGTAGCTCTGTGCTGCCTTGATGAAACAAGACGATTTTTGCAGTGGACACTCCCTCTACCTTCAGTACTCCACATTCCAAATTAGAGCGAAATCGCTTCAAGCGTTCCCGAGATATGCGACTTCAAAAATTGGCTTAGTTTCTTCGGTTTTTTTTCTTAGTTTTCTTCCTCTTTTCACACACTTACAAAAACTGCTATAAAACGCGAACGCCATATCCGATTGCCTTGAAATTTGGCACACAGAAGGGGGGTATAAAGGCGAATCTCTGTACCACCTTTCGCTAGGATACGATAAACTGGCAAAGAGTTATGATCGATTATTCAGGAAAAATAACACCAATATGTTGTCACGCCTACAGGGTAAACCGCGTATGGGAAGAAGCTGAAAATCGGTGGGTGATTCGGTTAACTATTGAACCTCAAACCTTTTGTAGTTTGAAAGAAATCGAGCTAAAAACCAGGAAGATACAACGAAAAAACTAACAGCATGTAACAATTATGCAATCGAGATTAGCTAAAATAAAAAACGACTACTTTCCACGCCTACCAGATAAACTGCTTGGGGTATTGCTTTGAAAATAGCTGTATAGATGGAATGATCATCTTAGAAAGGCTCTTCAATGGTATAGAAGAATCAGACTTAAAGCCATGCACGAAATCCAAATTAGTGCAGCAAGTGCGAGATCGAGATACTCTAATAGAGCAGTCATCCTAATAGAGCAGTCATCCTAATAGAGCAGTCACCCTGAAGAGAATTCAAGAGATCAGCTAGAAACAAGTAACCTGTATAGAGATCAGTTAGAAACCAGTCACCCTGTAGAGAGATCAGCTACAAACAAATCGCCCTGTAGAGAGATCAATAGAAGAAGTTACCTTGTAGAGAGTTCAGCTACAAAGAAACTACCATGTAGAGAGTTCAACTACAAACAAATCGCCCTGTAGAGATATCAATAGAAGAAGTTACCTTGTAGAGAGTTCAGCTACAAAGAAACCATCATGTAGAGAGTACAGCTACAAACAAATCTTCCTGTAGAGAGATCAGACAGGAGAAGTATCCTTGTAGAGAGTTCAGCTACAAACAAATCACCCTGTAGAGAGATCAACTAGAAGAAGTCACCTTGCAGAGAGTTCAGTTACAAAGAAACCATCATGTAGAAAGTTCAGCTACAAACTAGTGACCTTGTAGAGACATCAGCTAAAAGAAATTACCTTATAGAGAGTTCAGCTACAGAGAAACCATCATATAGAGAGTTCAGCTGCAAACAAATCACATATAGAGAGTTCAGCTACAAGCAAATCTCCCTGTAGAGAAATCAGCTAGAAGAAGTTTCCTTGTAGAGAGTTCAGCTACAAACAAATCACCCTGTAGAAAGATCAGCTAGAAGAAATTACCTTGTAGAGAGTTCGGCTACAAAGAAACCATCATGTAGCAGAGGCGTAGCCAAGGGGGGACAAGGGGAGGCATTTGCCCCCCCCCCCCCCATCACCGTAGTGGTTTTTTTTAAAAACCTCCATCCAGAGGTGTAGCCAAGGGGGGGCAAGGGGAGGCATTTGCCCCATCACCGTAGTGGTTTTTTTTTTAAAACCTCCGTCACAAGCTTACCAATACTAAACTGTCACGCAAATGACTATAAATTATGTGCGCTACTACGCGGTACCACTAGAGGTTGCTAGTGAACGTGCACGCACAACATTCAACTCGCTCGTGAATCCACCGAACGAAAATATTAGAGACACACTTCTATATTTAGCCTAGATTACTCACGTGATAGAGCATTTTCGAATCTAAAGAGTGACCCGCTCAAAGGACCTCGCTGCAGCAGAAGTCACAACTTACAAGTGACAAAGGAGACCAGATGACGCTAAGAACCTACTGCCTATGAGGTCATAAAGTGTTAAATGTACCAAGTTTATTTTCTCGAGTCGATCACACTAGATCTTTGTACGGCAGTGCTGCCAGTCGGCCTATTCCAAGAGGGCGGTTCTTCAGAACCCCCTGGCTACGGGCTTGGATCAGTCGCAAACTTACAAGTTCTGCTAGCAAGAAAGACCGGTGGGATTTCATGCAATACGTGGCATTTGAATTTCGCCGAGTGAAGTGAGTGAACACGTCATCCTGTCAGCAGTGTGCTAGGACTGCAACACAAGCTGTGGCTAACGTAAAGTAACTTCTATTAGCACTAAAATATTAACAATATAGCTCTACCGGACTGTGGATGAATTTGTTGGAGTACAGTTGTGGCACGTGCGATCACGATGATGCTCGACGAATATACTTCCATTGAATCATTGATAAAAGATAAGCAATCAGTACTGAAGTAGTTACATAGCTAGTTGTGTGAGCTGTAATAATACAACACCGTATGTTGGCTAGCCCACCATTGGGTCATTAGCCCTTTTTGCAATCATGAATGATTTTGAGTGTTTCGTGGGGGCATGCTTGCCCCTCCATCACCTTCTGGCTAGCTACGCCCCTGTCATGTAGAGAGTTCAGCTGCAAACAAAACACCTGCATGCTGTAGAGAGTTCAGCTACAAACAAATCTCCCTGTAGAGAGATCAGCTTCCTTGTAGAGAGTTCAGCTACAAACAAATCACCCTGTAGAAAGATTAGCTAGAAGGAGTCACCTTGTAGAGAGTTCAGTTACAAAGAAACCATCATGTAGAGAATTCAGCTACAAACTAGTGACGTTGTAGGGACATCAGATAAAAGAAATTACCTTGTAGAGAGTTCAGCTACAAAGAAACCACCATGTAGAGAGTTCAGCTGCAAACAAATCACCGCTTTTTTTTTGCTCTATACACTGAATGTTAAAAAAGGCGGCCAAATTACCAGCCAATTAGTTAAAAGAAATCAATTTATGATGCAGCAAGGGTGAATGTAGAACACAACTGAAAGATAAAAGTTTGATGTTAAACTTTTTGTTAATTCCAATCAGTTGCATATCAGCATTCATTCTTGGCCACTTCAAATATCAGCTATTTCAATTGCCAGTTACTTTCATGGGCGCACTTTTTTTACAGCCAATGCAAGGTGTTCTTTCATGGATTAAAAAAAGTATGAGAAGATTGATTCTTGGCTGCTCCAGATATCAGCTCTTTAAGTTACCAGTTATTTTTACTTTTATGAAGTCTTTCCCTACAACTGAGCTGTTTTTAATTACATTGGATTGCAAGTACTTGTAGTTTCTTGGACGCGCCTTTTTTTACAGCGAAGGTGTTTTTGAGGTGGATATACTATACTGAAGAAAAGATAAGGACAGTTTTTGGTTGATATGTTTTAATGGACAACATGAACCTTGGTGATCCTTACTATAATGTAGTACCATATTTAATGATATGAACTATGTATTTCAACAGAAATATGTCACTCAGTGTGTAAGGATACCTACAACACATTTCGAGAGCCACTACTGAACTTCTCACCAGACAACAACTAGATGTGTATCCTGCTAATTATGGGCTTTTGTGTGCTATTTGTGATGGTTTGTTTAGATGGTATTCATAAATATAATTAGAGCTATATGCCATGTGGTATGTGTCTGTATACTTATACATGTATGTACTTATACATGTATGTAATTTTAGTGCATCATAATTATTATTGTGTGTACGAAGTTAACATCAATGTATGGTACTATGGACTAGGTACATGCATGACACTGCACGCAAATATTCTGTATCACAAAGTGTTAGCATGTAGCGCTAGCGGATGGCTCAAAAGTTTAAACAACACAAAATAATTCAAGTAACTGCACTAAATTTTACAAGCACACATCTGTTTATATAGTACTACAGGGAGAAAGTTCTAGACCTACTAAAAATAGCTAAAAAAAACTAAAACTCTAAATAAGTACAACCTATGAATAAAATTACACACCAAAGATATCATAGTTTAAGTTAATTGTCTGTCCAGAGTGCATATTTCTCAACACAAAGAGATCCAACAAGGAAAGCTTGTAAGTGTGTAACTAGCAGTTCAGTGTATAAATTTAGAAGCCAAAACTATATAAGGCCAGGCCAAGTTGATTGACAGTTTATCGTCCGGGATATTTGAAAAAGATAGGCGGGAGGTCATTTTTCATATTTCATAATTTTTTTAACATGGAAAAACATTTAAAAAGTAGCTTCACACAGTTGCTAGCTACTTTAACAATGATTGCAAGCTTATTTGATAGCGTCACTGTTAATACTTAGCTGTTCGTTTATGCAATCTCTCTTTAGAAATCCGTTTATTGAAGATTCTAACGAGTCCAGGCTGGGGACAATCGTCACGTTTGTTGCACACACCATGTTTTAATATCAGCGTTGAAACCGAGTCGGGTCAACCGGGTCACATTTTCTCCGGGTCATCCGGGTCCGACCCGGTTTACAAATTATCCGGGTCTGACCCGGATTGGATCACGTGAGAAACGAAATTGTTGGTTTGACGACGTGGAACTTATAAACGCTATCGCGTAGCTCTTTCGTGAGCCACGCCCACTTATCGCGTTACCAAAATACGCTCAGCTACGCCCATTTATTAGTAAGTGCAGTATTTAGCACGAAACTGAGGGTATCTATGGTGAGGGGTAGCTATTCTCAGTAGCCTGAGTAGGTGATGACCTTTTTTTTTTTTTTTTTTTTTTGTCTTCAACCTACAGCTAGGCTGAAGTTGCAATATTTACTCAACACGAATCGAACGCTCAAAACGTAGTCTCGTTCGCTCGCTCGAGACTAGCCGAAACATAGCTCTTATCGCACGCCTCGGCTTTAATTAATCCGGGTCAGTGGGTCATCCGGGTCAGCAGTAGTGACCCGGTTTCAACGCTGTTTAATATACAAAAATGAGTTCGGAAGCGTAAGCAATGATTATCAAGTGAGAAATAATGGATTATGAAATTATTGCTCAATTCCTAAAAACCCATGAGGGTGGTGACGATAAACTGTAAATTAATTTGGCCTGGCCTAATATCACGTAATACATGGTGAAATCTGTGTAACTAAGTCACTATGGCCAACTTTGTAGACAGTCTAAGTAAACTTTTGTAGATTTCTTACCTAAAAGTATAGTCATTTGTTGATGATAATCCTATACTAGCACCAAATTGTGTTAGAAGTCAATGCATTTCACAAACCTTGTGATGACTGTGGCCTCTTGTTCTATTTAGCCTGCAATGGTAGATCCAGGATGGGGCATTTGGGGCAAATGCCTCCCCCTTTGCCCTTTCCTTTGAGGAAGAATTATAGCTATTACTCAGTTCAGTGTGATATGCCAGTTTGAGCAGTAAATCACGAAATAAATGCTTTTAAGCTTATACTTACCTCTTGCTGAACTCAAACTCAAACTGTCACTCAACACATAGATGCTCTGGCAGCACCTTTGTGCATGCCTCTAGAAATAATTATTGTATGGCAGGTCTTTAAGCCATTCATAGCTTTGTAAGACAACAGATTGTAGCTAGCTATATATACCAGCTACTCAAAATGGCCTCCCCTTTTTAATGGTGTGGATCTGAGCTTTGTGCCCCTCCCCTTTCCAGCTCCTGGATCCACCCCTGGCCTGTGTGGTGTGGGAGAATGCATAACCACAACTTTTAATACACTTTACATATACATTGTTGTTATATCATTGTGCTAGTGGATTGGAAAGCAAATTCACATTTAATTAAAAGCTTAGGATAGAGAGCAAACTGCTCAATAGCTATGGGTGGCTGGCCATGAATTCTAGATTATGTATATAGCTACAAAGTATATATATTGATATAGCTATATGATTTCTAAAGCATGTATATATGTATGAATGTATGTGTTTTTGAAACCATCAAATGAGATGAAGTGTTAAATAATACATACGATTCTTCAGTTACATGCGACCACAAAGACCAAAGTCAAAGTAGGATGGATACAAAACAAAGCAGACATACACAATATAGTCAATTATATCCAAGTTGGGTTGCTGCCAGCAAAGAATATTTCTGGGATGCGGAGTATTTTATTTATTATTTGCTTTACAGCATACATACAACAAGATATGTACAGTATAATCACTAGTAGACGTTAAATCTAGTGTGTGCTGAAGGTCCAGTGGCCAGGAGTAAGTTATAAGATTAGTTACAGTTACTTGGGTTACAGGTGATCAAAGTTGGGAGGTTTGGGGGACTTATTACAGTTACTACAGGGACAGACAAAAGAAAAAGTGCATGCATTGTCAGGATCAAAATTCTGTTCAAGATGATTCCAAAGAAAGTTTGTACTTGATAGTAGGTAGGTTAAGATCGTAATTTATTATCGGGTAAAGCATTCCATATACAAGGGAGTCTGCTGAAATAAAAGTTGCTGCTGTAAACATTAGTATTTCTTACGTGTTGCAGTTTATAGCTAGATCCTGATCATGTGTTTCCTAGCTGAAGTGAATTTAACATAGTCAGTCATATTAAATGCATTGGTAGGGGCTTTTAAACTTTTGATAAAATTATGGCACAGATGTCCAAAACGTATATTAAAGGCAAATTTTGAGCTCAAGTAATCGAGATTTATAGTTGCTGGTATAGTCATTTAATATGTACTTCATTGTGCGACGCTGAATCTGTTCTAGTTGTCTGATATCTTTTAATAGGTATGGTTTCCATAGTGTTGAGCAAGACATTAATTGGGATCTAACAAGTGATATAATAGATGTTTCTTGGATATAGCAGTTATGTTTGTTGAAAAGGAACGTCGTAATAAGCCTAACATATGATAAGCCTTTGATATTATGTGTTGGTGGTGGGGTTCTCAGTCTAAATCTGAATAATGATACCCAGATCTCTATGAGTAGAAACTTTGGATATAACATTGTTGCCAAAAGAGTAGGATGTTTGCAGGTGGGATTTAAAGGACATGAATAAAATTTTAGAAAGATTGAATAATAGATCAGAGTTGATACTCCATCCATCTAGATTATCATGTCTACATGATCTAGACTCATTTATATCAGTACATAGTCTTGAAGCACTTTGTGTCATCTGTACAATAGTAGTAATATTGAAGTCAATATATGGTCTGGTAGATCGTTAATGTAAACAAGAAACAGCAGACAGCCCAAAATGCTGCCCTGGGGATTTCCTGATAAGACCGGTAGGAAATCAGAAAATTGATTATTTATCTTTACGCACTGTTGACGGTGTAGGAGGTAGAATTTAAGCCATTGCTGGATACACCAAGTTGATTTAGTTTGAGCAATAGTTGATTGCTATATTTTATAGCTATCATAATTGAAAAATCAATTTATTTAATTACGGCACTGAAAAATACTGTTTGCTGTATACTTATTCAAAGAATACTATTTGTGTACATAAGCTAGGGACTCAGATTGCTTCAAATTGCAAGGTTTGGATAATGTTAAACATTTTGGCAAGTAGCTATACATATATGGAAGCAATAGCCTGCCTTCCTGCAATAGCCTGCCTGCCTGCAATAGCCAGCTGCTTGCCTGTACATGTGGTAAGATATATCAGCTTGGTTAAATGTCCAGTGGGACTAGTCAGTCTTCTAGCAGAAAATTTTGCAAGTTGAATAATCAAACTTCGCAAAAAAATTGGACCTCGCAAATATTAACCCTGCACGGTAACCACGTGATTTCAGCATTGGTGGATGTTGCAGTACTGGCTACTTAGGTTTACACTTCAGATTTTCACGAGGTACGTGACATTTTTATGGTCTTACACACATTTGACTGTTTGTATGGGAAACGTGAGGGGAAACGATACCGGCACGAGGGTGTGTCACTAGTTTTCTTTTAACGAAGGATATTAGACCTGAATTTCTAATTGGACCAAAGCCACAGAGGTACTTTTTATGAATTGGTCTTGTGTTGATTGTGCTAGTATTGCTGAGCGCATTAACAAAATGATAGTAGGCCGGTATTTCAACCCTTTAAGGGGGCATCTCCAAACTGATTTTGGTACGCTTAACGTCATAATGACACTAACTTCAGACCCCCCTCTCCTTAACGTCACACTATGAAAACAATGCATTGGCAATAGAAGCACAAAACATTATATTCTTTACCTGAAAACATAGTCTACAAGCAGTATAGCTGCTTAATCATGTCAATTCCTCTATTCCTAGCTGTTTACACTATAACTGCTTTAATGAAAATTTATAACGTCATGGCCTGAACCCCCTCCCCCCTTAATGTCATTATGACTACCAAAATCAGTTTGGAAATGCCCCCTAATGAGGTTAGGATATGCACACCAGGGGCGGATCCAAGATTTTTCAGGAGGGGGTCTCTGAGCTGGGTAGAGGACAACCCCCCCCTCCCACACACACACAAATTTCACACAACTATTTAACTTAGTACATCTGGCCTACGGCTGTACGTAGCATTCATACATAAAATATGCCCTTAGGCAAACTTTAACAAGCACGATGTGTGTATCTAGTTATAACTAACCTACACTGCTGTTTGTGCAGCTTATTGCTATACTATGCTATTGTAAACTTATAGCTTACTACATATATAACTTCCTGGCACACAGTATAGTCATGACGAATAATGGATCACTTGTTCATTGCACCAGATTTTCGATCACACTTCTTGCTTTCTGTCCGGCACCCTCGCAGAAGTGGCACCAAATGTGCAAGTGTGAGTGAAGTTGGTCTTCCTGAACAAGTTGAAGAACTACTGAAGTAGCTAACTCCTGTGTCACTTTGTAATTCATACTGTCGAGTGTGGAGACCGGCATTCTGTGTCTTCTAGGTGAGGTATCAAGAACAGCCGAGTGATATCACGTGCCCATATTGACCAAAGACGGAGTCAGGTGTATTACCACAAAAGAAAAGTACCGGCAGTAAAACACTCTTTATATATAAATCAGACGTACCTTTACATCAGTGATTACAAATGCCATTGCTCCCTTGCAGTTGCCAACTCTTCTACACACAGTAAGCGTGTGTCTTCCACCATTTGCTGTACTTTAAACAATCCATACCGCGTGAGCTATCATCACGTGATGCTTTATCAGTTAGTGACTGCTCTATTACGGTACATCGATCTTTCGCAATCTGTTGCTTACCTCCATTCACTTTCTGTCTTAGATTTCCTGTTCAACCTGAAGGGGGAGTCTCAAGACTCCCCCTGCACACTATATTATTCCAAAGAAAAATGTGGTGTAGTCACAGTTTTCAAAAAGTTGACGGTGAACGACTATTGAAGATTTGTGAAAGTCCCATATTTAGGTATGGGTAGCAAATGTGGCTCAGACTATAACTCACCAGCAGGGGCGTAGCTAGCCAGAAGGTGATGGAGGGGCAAGCATGCCCCCACGAAACACTCAAAATCATTCATGATTGCAAAAAGGGCTAATGACCCAATGGTGGGCTAGCCAACATACGGTGTTGTATTATTACAGCTCACACAACTAGCTATGTAACTACTTCAGTACTGATTGCTTATCTTTTATCAATGATTCAATGGAAGTATATTCGTCGAGCATCATCGTGATCGCACGTGCCACAACTGTACTCCAACAAATTCATCCACAGTCCGGTAGAGCTATATTGTTAATATTTTAGTGCTAATAGAAGTTACTTTACGTTAGCCACAGCTTGTGTTGCAGTCCTAGCACACTGCTGACAGGATGACGTGTTCACTCACTTCACTCGGCAAAATTCAAATGCCACGTATTGCATGAAATCCCACCGGTCTTTCTTGCTAGCAGAACTTGTAAGTTTGTGACTGATCCAAGCCCGTAGCCAGGGGGTTCTGAAGAACCGCCCTCTTGGAATAGGCCGACTGGCAGCACTGCCGTACAAAGATCTAGTGTGATCGACTCGAGAAAATAAACTTGGTACATTTAACACTTTATGACCTCATAGGCAGTAGGTTCTTAGCGTCATCTGGTCTCCTTTGTCACTTGTAAGTTGTGACTCCTGCTGCAGCGAGGTCCTTTGAGCGGGTCACTCTTTAGATTCGAAAATGCTCTATCACGTGAGTAATCTAGGCTAAATATAGAAGTGTGTCTCTAATATTTTCGTTCGGTGGATTCACGAGCGAGTTGAATGTTGTGCGTGCGCGTTCACTAGCAACCTCTAGTGGTACCGCGTAGTAGCGCACATAATTTATAGTCATTTGCGTGACAGTTTAGTATTGGTAAGCTTGTGACAGAGGTTTTAAAAAAAAAAACCACTACGGTGATGGGGCAAATGCCTCCCCTTGCCCCCCCTTGGCTACACCTCTGGATGGAGGTTTTTTAAAAAAACCACTACAGTGATGGGGAGGCAAATGCCTCCCCTTGCCCCCCTTGGCTACGCCTCTGCTCACCAGTAATGCTACGGGCAGGCCTTTGTTTGCCAAATACACTACCTCCTAGGCAGAACAAACAACCGCTCTGTAAGAACCGCTAATAACTGCACTCAGACTATAATTCACCACTAATGCTATGGGCAGGCTTTCGCTCGCCAGTTTTACTACCTCCTAGGTAGAAGAATCACTGCTCTGTAAGAAGCACTGATAAATGGTCTGCTGTCCACGTTATGAATCGATTCCCAAATATGTTCATCGTCATGACGTGTTAAGAAATCCCATGCATATTAGAATGTTTTCAGTATGCATATCCACTGTTTTAAATTTTGGAAAAATGGACTCAATAAATAGTGTATTGATTGCCATTCTCAGAAATATATAGTTTGTTGGGTTGGAATTGTCCACTTTGGCATGTACAGCGCTGACTTTAAACTGAAAAATGCAACATTTTTAAAACCAGGTGCACGCCCACAGCTGGCCAAAAACTGGCTGTGGGCGTGTGCCTGGTTTACTGAAATTGTTTCCATAAAAGTGTGTGTGTGTGTGTGTGTGTGTGTGTGTGTGTGTGTGTGTGTGTGTGTGTGTGTGTGTGTGTGTGTGTGTGTGTGTGTGTGTGTGTGTGTGTGTGTGTGTGTGTGTGTGTGTGTGTGTGTGTGTGTGTGTGAGTGCCTACCTACCTACCTATCTATCTATCTATCTATCTATCTATCTATCTATCTATCTATCTATCTAACTACTATGTTTGTCTGTACGCACCCACATGAGCAAAATCGTTAAATAATGGTAAAAGCGAAATGAAGTCTGTATTCACAGGTAAACTTTGCTCTGAGGTGATTTCTTTTTGGCGGTCTGAAATACGACTTTGTGAATTACCTTCCCTTCAGGGTTTTACAGGTGCTTAACAACTGAAAACAATGGTGCAGGCCTCGTAGACTACTAGGAATAGCCTATCCCTTTGAGTTAAAAGGAGGTGTATCCCTTACGTACGTGAACAAAAATGAAGAGCAGCTGTGCTACTCTTCATGCGGCTTTGTCGAGAGAATTTGTGAGAAAAACATGATAATCAAACTACAAAACAGTTTAGAAGATACTTCTGTGCATAATATGTTGGTAAAAGTGGTTTGTTTAACAAGCACTTCTGTAGCAGTGCATAGCAATGTAATTAAAAGAATTATGGAAGTTTCATGAATTATGAAATACAAGAATTACACATTAATAATAATGTATTATTGCACAACCAAAAATCCTATTGGTTATAACAATAAAAATAGTAATACATAGTATGTTAATTCCAGATGAGTTAGCTAGCTGCATGGCGCCTGGTTTTTAGAAGTAGCGCAGCATCAACTTGTTAAACCAGGTGCGCGCCCACAGTTGGCCAAAGGCTGGCTGTGGGTGTGTGCCTGGTTTACGGAAATTATTTTCATAAAAGTGTGCGTGCGTGCGTGCGTGCGTGCGTGCGTTCGTGCGTGCGTGCGTGCGTGCGTGCGTGCGTGCGTGCGTGTACCTATCTATCTACTATCTACCTATCTATGTTTGTCTGTATGCACTCACGTGAGCAAAATTGTTAAATGGTAAACAGCAGCCCGGATGTAAGAATTGAAAGCTAATTAACTTAAGTTTATTAAAATTCCACACACATAAACTTTGCTTTGCGGTGGTTTCTTCTTGGCGGTCTGAAATACAGGTATGGTGAGTCTTCATGAATGGTCTTCCCTTTCGGATGTTTAACAACTTAAAACAACGTTGAAGGCCTCCGTATACTTCGAGTTGAAAGGGGGGCGTTACCTGTACTTACACGAATGAAAATGAAGGGTAGTCTCAAGGGTTTCTCTAAATAATTTGCTTGAGAAAACACGATAGACACACTATAAAACAGTTGAGAAGATACTTCTGTGCGTAATTTATGGTTTGAAATAGTTTCGCTTCATTAGCAGCACATAGCAACGTAATTACAGAATTACAAATCCAATTATGTAGTTGAATTAATAATAGCAATAGTATGAATAAAATATACATGGTGGATTAATTGCCTATTTAGTTAGAATTGGAAAGTATTAACTGCATGGCTGCCTGGCCTTTAGAAGTAGCATAACATCAACTTGTTCTCTGGGGTTTTCCATACATTTTAAAGAAAAATGGAATTAGGAAGCCATCTAGCAACCTGGATAGTCTTGAAACTGCAGTTGCTTCTAGCTGCAAGTTTGTGCATGTGATGAGAGTAATGTATAATCACGCGATAACTGGATGATTCAAACCCACAATCACACATACAGATTACATAAGACAACATGTGTTGCTACTACTAAATACTAATTAGATTACAATCATTGTGCGTGCATTAAGGTTCAGTTCCTACATCTCCCCCTCCCCCCACCAAGTATTTGTGGGAGGGGTGTCAGAAATACTATAGTCATGACCAGCTTGGGTCTTCAATTAATCTTTGTGGTGGGTTGCGTGTACGTGAAGAACGTCTTGGGGGTGGGTTCTGCTGGGGGGTAGAGGTATCTTGGTTAGTGTCCATCGATGGGTTGACTATGGGATTCATGGTAGAACAAGGAGGTGGTACTCGACGACGCAGGAAGCGACGATTTCTAACTAGGACACGGCCACTATGTGTCTTGATGTAGTATCTCCTGTGAGGACCGATTTCTGTGACAGTGCCATAGATATCCCACAATTTTGTTTGTGGGTTCTGAATGGCTACATTGGAGCCAATGTGAATATCTGGTAAGGGATGAGCATGAGTATTGTAATATTTAGTGGAGTCTTCTAGCGTATTAGCTAACTGCTTCTCGGCTTCAGCGGTTTTGCGCTGCCATTCTGGGGAAAATGAGCGCTGGTGTGCTGGGAGTGAATCTTGTACGGGATGTCCAAATAGCTTCTGTGCTGGAGAGGCACCGTCCTTCCGAGAAGGTGTATTGCGGTATTGTAGTAAAGCCTTGCATAGTTTGTCTTCATCTAGAGTACGGCCAGTCCATGACGCACGAATCAGTTTTTTCATCGACTTTACAGTGGCTTCGATTTTCCCATTATTTTGTGGGTATCTTGGTGTTGAGGTTTGATGCTGAAATCCCCATCTGCGTACAAAATTCTGGAAGGTCTTCGAAGTAAATTGAGGTCCCCCATCGGACCAAAAGATGTCGGGAATTCCAGTACGGCCAAAGGATTGTCTGACGGTAGCAACGAGGCGTGGTGCTGTTGTGTTGAGTCCCATAGGAACGATGGTAGGCCAGTCTGTACAACAGTCTACCAGGATTAGGTAATACTGTCCGCCATGTGAGCAAAAGTCTGCTGCTACCTCTTGAAATGGTCTGACAGGGGTTGGCTTACGAAGAATTGGCTCTTTGTGGTTAGATGGGAGGTGGTCTTGGCATTGTTTACAGCTGAAGACGATGTTCTCAATGTCATTATCTATACCAGGCTAGTAAACGGTTAGGTGGGCACGCTGTTTGGTGCGCACAGCACCTTGGTGTGAGTCATGTAATTCAGACAAGACTTGTTTACGCATGCTGTTTGGGATAAGGAGGCGGCATCCATGGACGATCAGGTTGTCATCTACTGATAGATGTTCACGAATGTGCCAATAACGTCTTAATGGATCTGGCAGCTGGCCGCGATGATCAGGGAATCCACTGAGGATTGTGCTGAGTAGTTGCTGGTACTCTTCATCGTTTTCAGCGCCCCTGCGAAGATCTTGGAGGTGGGGGCTATCATGGCCATCATTAGTGATGACTCTGATCTCCCTGATAGACATTTCTGGTTGATTGCAGATGTCGTGCTCAGCAAGCATGTCCTGTGGTTGGGGGTCTGACACGGGGTTGCGTGACAGAGCGTCAGGTGCATCGTTTTGGCTACCCTTTCGCCATTCTGCAGTGAAATTGTATGCCATCAATCTGGTCTTTAATCATTGGAGGCGAGGGTTTTCGACCTCGTCGAGGCGATGGCTGTTTAGGATTGGGATGATCGAGGGGGTTATGATCAGTGAGAACAGTAAAATGCTGTAATCCAGTGAGGAACAACCTGCATTTAGACACGGCCCACGATATAGCGAGCAGCTCTAGCTCAATAACGGCATAGTGGGACTCGGTTTCTGTCAAGAATCGAGATCCAGCCTGGATAAGGGACCACTGTCCGTCTACTGACTTCTGCTGAAGTATGAATCCCAATCCGTTCCTGCTAGCATCTGTACACAGACGAGTGAGTTTCACTAGGTCAAAGAAGGAAACAATTGGTGCTACAGTAAGGGTATCTTTAGCAGCAGCAAAGGCCTTATCATGTACTGGTGACCATAAAAAGTCGTTCTTTGTACTCAGGAGCGGTCTCAGTGGGGCCAACGATGTGGCAATTGAGTTGGTGCACGCAGACAGTTGATTAGCCAAGCCAAAGAATGAACGCAAGTCGGTGCGGTTAGTTGGGGTTGGGAATAACGAGATGGCGTCTGTGATCGTGTGGTCAACCTGGTAGCCATCTGCAGACAAGATGAATCCTGCAAAGGTGACCTTTGTCTGATGAAATTTACATTTAGCTAAATTAAGTGCAATGTTTTTGTCTGCACAATGTTTCAAAAATGCACAAACATGTTCTATATGGGTTGCAGCATCACTATCATAGATAACTATGTCGTCAACGATGCGACGGAAACCATTGAGCCCTGTAAACGCTTCAGCCATGCGGCGGTCGTAATGCTCGGAGATAGATGAGATCCCATATAGTGCACGGAGGTATTTGAACCGCCCAAAGGGAGTTATGAAGGTCGTCAGCAACTGGCTCTCACTGTCGAGTGCACATTGGTGGTATCCTTTCAAAGCATCAAGCACTGTAAAATATTTTGCATCACTTGAGGCAATGTCTGCTACTGCTTAGGCTGGGGTTATAGACTGGTAGCGCTCGCGTTGGACGTACCTGTTCAAACGTGATAGATCGCCGGACACACATCCGAATAGACTCGCTATTCTTCTTAGGTGTGACGACAATAGGTGCACACCACTCCGTCACCTCAGTTACAGGAGCTATGATGTTCTGTTCCTGCAAGAGATCTAATTCAGCTTTAAGCTTGTCACGAAACGCAAATGGGATTGATCTTGGTGTGTGAACACAAAAGGGTTTGACATTTTTGGTCAACGAGATGTGGAACTCTTCACCATCCATGTTGCAGATTATGCCATCAAATACTGTTGGAAACTCCTTGCTGAAGTCAACGACTGATGAGGGCTGACTCGTACTGGTAACCTTGATGGTGGGACATGATGAAGTATCCACGGTAGGTGCAGGATGGGGGTAATGCTCTGGGAGGATACCTAGGTCCTTAGAGGCTCTCCATGATATTAAGGCTCCTGACACCCCAGGGTAGATGTGGATGTCATCCTGGTATTGTTTGTCGCCAAGGCGAAGGGTGACTGGCAGTTTGCCAAGTGGTTGCATTGTTGAACAATTCACTGTTTGTGGTGTAATTCCAGATGGTGGAAGGTTGTCTACGTGCTCACCCAACCGTGTCAGTATCTCTCTACCTGCTGCTGATATATCGGCACCAGAGTCGGGTAGCATCTCAATGTCACTCAATCCATTCAAGGAAGAGACATGAATTAGAATGGTCGGTGCAGCATCATTAGTGGTTACATGCTTGATATGGGGCAATGATAACTGATCCTCTGTATCAGCACAAGTGATGGTCTTGATGCGTTTGGGGGTGGTCGCTACAGACTGATATGGTAGCTGAGTGTACTCTGATGGGGGCAGTTGTGGAACATGTCTACGGAGTGGCTTACTACGGCATACTTTTGCGAGGTGGCCAACCTTTTGACAATTGAAGCAAGTCAAGTTGTATGCAGGGCACTGTGTACGACCTGCTGGGTGGAGTTTGCCACCACATCCTGAACAAGGATTTGTGCTAGTGGGTTGTCTGCTGGTGTTAGGTTGGTAAAGGGCTGATATGGACTGGGATCTGTCAGAGATCTCTGCACGCTGCTGTTTTGCAGCCTCCTTTGCTCTACACTTGCTGATGGTTGTGGTAAGGGAGAGATCGCTTTGTTGTAATAGGTCTTCGACTATTTCACCATCGACTAACCCTTCTATAATCTGATCTCGTATGTTTTTTTGAGCACACGTCTCTGAGCAGAAATTGCATGTTTTCACAAGCTCACGTAGTGACACAAGATAGTCATCGAATGACTCGCCAGGCTGTTGAAAACGCCTGCGGAAATTCCTACGTTCGACGGTCTCATTAACGTGACCATCAACATAGCGTTTCAATGCAGCAATAGTGAGACTCACCTTCTTTCTATCGTCCTCTGACAGTCCGAGGTTCTGGACGATTGTGAGGGTCTCACGGGAGAAACAGAGGGTCAGCGCCTGTACTTGCTTTTCATCCGATTGATCAGTAAGTCCGGACAGGCTGGAGTAGCAGTCCCATTGGGCCTTCCATGCGGCGAAATCTGTGCCTCGATCCACTTGAAGATCGAGCTTTGGTAAGTCACCTTGTCGGAAGGTAAAAGTAGCCATTGTTCTTCCTGTGTGGCGGGAAATGGCAAGAACGAAAAACTCTATACGGAGAAAAGGGAGCGAGAAAAGACGTACAAGTATGTAACTGTCACCTTAATGGGTGCCTCTAACCGGCACCAGGGAATCGGTAGTTGGGTTACGAAGGGCGAGGGATGCGAACTGTTTGCAGCGCCAAGTATGATCACGCGATAACTGGATGATTCAAACCCACAATCACACATACAGATTACATAAGACAACATGTGTTGCTACTACTAAATACTAATTAGATTACAATCATTGTGCGTGCATTAAGGTTCAGTTCCTACAAGTAACTTCAGGATTTATTGGATCTCGGTGATCATCGTATGCTATGTGGTAAATTATGTGTACACTTGTCAATACAATGGTGTATAAAAAGTTATAAAGGTAAACAAATAAAAGTGGAGGTGTCACAATGATACAACAACACCTAAGGTGGAGTTGTGGTTTCAATTATGGCATTGTTATGGCGACTTTGAAGTGGCTTATACTTTTGAGTTGGTGACACAATCATCTGAAAATTGCTAACCCGAGCAAAGTAACTAAAGTAAGCACCAATGAATACCTTCCATCTGGCAGTACTTTTTCTAAAGTTTCAATGTGCTCTGCATACATTACAAGGTTTTAAGATTACAAAACGACAAAACTTACTTAGATGTATAGAACGTGCATGATAAAATTAAGATTTCCATGATGATCAACATGTAAACCCCATATAATAATTTTCATCCCTATTGGAGATGATGGAGCAATGTCAAGTTAAATGCGCATCATGTGCCAGGGTTCTATTGGAGGATATATGGGGAATTTTTTGAAATAAAAATCTCAGATACCGGAATGCCTAAGGATAGTCTCTCTAGTATTTTTTGAAACCATCAATGTGATGTAGTAAAAAAGGTGACAATGATAAGTCCTTGGTCACATGCGACAACATAAGAGGCTTGGCAAGGAAAAATACAAAAACACAGCATCTGATTTCATGACCCATTGATTGACTGATTGATCGATCAATCACAAGGTTGTGGAATCACAACACTCTGCAAAGGCTAAACTGTGCTCACTTAACCGTCAGCAGTGGCTTGACCATCTACTGAACTAATTTTAAGAATCTGTACCTTCAGCCTTGAGCTGCTCAATTGATATCGTCCGTGTGCCTGGTGCCTCCACTCAGTTGTATGCTTTACCTCTGAAAGATCATGATCTACATATAGAGTGATTTTCACAATGTCCTCTGTGTGCGATATTCTAGATGCCTGCTTTACTTCCAGCTTCCTGTGTGTGTGCCTGTGGTGTCTCCTTTACTGTTGAGTTGTCCTTGGAGAGGATTCTTATTTGTCCACCATAATGAAAATATCGCTCGCTACTAAAGGAGATTTTTCATGTTTGTGTTGAGCCTGGCCTTCAGCCGTTGTCTGGGGAGGACCTGTCTTATTGTAGTGCTGTTGCAGGTGATGGTGCTCAATTGCTTGTGGTTTTTGGGGCATTTCACTTCAACGTGCTTTCTTTGATGTATGTGTGTTCAATCCCTATATGCCCCATCTTATCAATCAGTACCAGTGTCAACTTGTTATCACCATAATGAGCAATAGTAGAGGAGGGCTTATGACCAGCGTGTGTGTGATGTGGAGATGGGATGTTTCTCACTACTTATCTTTTCTGCTGTTTGTGGCTGTGGACCAACTGCTGATGTTGTCCATAAGAGGTTGGCTCTAGTGCTTGGCTCCATGCATTGCCACCCGCCAAGGAAAGCCCACAGTTACACGCTTTGTTGGTTTTGATTGGATTTTCCTTAATGTACTCAGCTGTTGTGTTTGCCACTCTTCCCCTGGACACCTGCCTGACCCCTCAATGATCAACCTGGCTGTGCATGAAGGACATTCTCCATCCTTAGTTTGGACATTTTATAGTCATTTATGTCTTTGTTTGTAATAGCAATAATCAATATGCAAAATAAATAAATAAATAAATAAATCGATTGATTGATTGATTGATTGTTTTAACCCTTCAGCAGTTAGCAATTAAAGCTGTTCTTTCTTGTTGAAGTTACAAAGAGAAGAAAAATCATGTACAACACACACTCGTACAGTTACAAATACCACTAAGTGGGACTACACAAAGCAATTACAAACAAAAAAAAACAACAAGAAAAACATATATCAGTTACTGATTGGTTATTACAAATGTTATAGAAATCATTGTATGTGCTTAGCTCTGTTGGTAGAGAATTCCACATTTGGAAAGCTTTTGTATGCGTTGAACAAAACCACCTAACAGAAGAGTTGTGTGTATTTACGCTGCATTTGGCTGTCCATAATTTATTAGCTTCAGTTGGTAGTTCACTGTTGCAGCAATTGGTCAGAAGTAGGGCCTGAGCAAATGAGGGTGGTAGTGGTAAAATCAACGTATTGCAATAAGATTCCCTTAGTGATGGTATAATTATAGAAGGTAGTGTGGTCCCTCACTCATATTGACAGGTATCCACTTTTTGGACATGACAGGGTATGTATGATCAACAAAAAAGCTGGTACCACATGTACAGTTCAAGAGGACAACTATATCCATATCATGCATTGAGATATGGAGGATATCTATATCCGTATCTCAAATCAAGAATATCTCAAGACAGTCTTGTGCAGGAAAAAGTTCTCGTACTGGTAGTGCAGTAAACTAACTAGAAGAACCTTTATCCAGTAATGTATAAACCTTTGAAGAGTGAGAGTGAGCTTGAGAACTGTTCCTTTGAGAGGGTGGAAGTTCATGTGAGTACTGACAACAGTATATATAGTTAAAATCCATACAAAACAGCCAAGCTGTATAAAAAGGGTGCGACCTTCAAAAAGCGTAGGTGAAAAAGTTGTGAAATCAAAGGTGGCTGCCATGAAATAGCTGAAATGATGTAGATGATGATAAAGGCCTTTGTGCATTAATAAAATTTACTGTCATCGACATCATTACAGCCATTTCATGGCTGCCACCTGATAATAAAGAAAAAGAATCAGGTCCAACAATTTGCAAGGTAAATGGAAGTAACTTCGTGAATGTTTTGCCACTGTTCATAACTTACTAACTGATTTATGGCCAAACTTAGCTACAGACAATGTGTGTTTATGTAATCTTGGTTAGTGTGTTGTTTTTGAATAGAAAGTTTTTATTAGTTTTTGTGTTGCCAGGTGAGACTGAGACAGTATTGGATCATTTAGTTTACTATACATAAGTAGCTATGTTTTGGTTTTGGTTGTGATTTGGTTTCACGTATCTTGTAATACTAACCTGCCCTACGTGTAGGACCATGTCTACACTATAGCTAAAATTCATAAGCATTAATATCACTGCACCAAGCATGCATGGTGATATCACTTTTAAGCCTGAAAGCAATATGAAATGTTGTGACCATAGCAGTACTGCATGTATCTAAGCTAAGCCATAGATAATAGAGTAAAAGGGATAGGAAACACAAGCGATTTCCGGTTTGATTTCCGTTACGTGTGACTTGAAAGGACAAGACAGTTTTATGTTCAAGCATGGGAATTAGTGTTCTAAGCAGCGTAAATAGTAATCCAACAGACTACAGCAAGTACTTAGGCCTTTGTGAGAGATTTTGGCGAGAGAATTCAGACCGTAGATTTTGTAACAAAGCGTATCGCATTAACCGTGATTGTTACACGCTGTCGTACTTTCGCTCATAGTACCTTCATGCCTTGTCCATGCCGCTTCTTTTATAGCCGGTTCCACTTTCGAATCTTGTGGTAAGCTAGGCGTGTCACCAACACAGTCTTTTACCGTTGCGTTGTACTGCAAGGTGGTTTAAACTTTTGGTAAAAAATGGAAGATACTTAGTCGTTTCTTCAAGCAACAGTTCCTATTTTGTTCTGATATTTCCTCTGGTTCCCTCTGTTAAATGGTAAGGAATAGGTTTATCACAGTTAAAAGGATAGAATATATTTACGAAGAAAGTAAAGTGGTTTAAAGTAATTTTTGGGCTGTTTTTTTCACTTTCAATCTCCTTTAATTTTGCGCACAACTTCCTTGATGGTTGGTACCATCCTAGTTCCCTCGATTACTTACTTGAATTCATTGTAGCGAAGTTTTCATAGTTGTTGGTTGCAAAATCCTGTTATTACAACAATTTGTTTCTCTTTGATACAAGCGCAGCAAGCGTAACGAGTATGTCCGTGACGTAATACATGGAATTCCAATAGAAATGTACGTATTTTGTGACGTCACGTTATTGCGTTTTCTATATAGCCCTTTAAGTACTCTATTATCTATGGCTAAGCTAAGACAAATATAGTAATGTGTCTACATAAATTATATGTTTACCACACAGGTGTGTACATGTACCTGTCCTATTCAGGATCGTGGCCAGGATTTTCTGGAAGGGGGCTCGAATTTGAAGTGCATGGAACGTCTTTGGGTGAAGGCCTGGGCACTTCCCCTGAAACACGTTTGAATGAAACAATGTGTACACAAAATGTGGCCTTGGGCAGTAACATTAAAAGGTGCTGTTTGTGCATCTAACTAGCTAAAACCTACACACCACTGTTTATACAGCTTATAGAAATTATAAACCTACTGCAATACTGACTAATGTTCACTTCCAAACAACATACTGACAGCCAACTTCTACTTCATAGCATATGGGAGCTCTCCACATTTGAGTCCTTAGTTGGCAATGCTTTCTTCCGGGTATACATTATTCCTCCTGTTGATGGTCGGTATACTTTCCTTGTACTCCAATATATTTCAGACATCACTTGCCCACAATATTTGACAAACAAACAAAACATTCATTGTGTAAATATACATCAACTATTCACGGATTGTGCTAACCTAACACCCGTATAATGCAACCACTCAAGTTTATCGTAGCTGCTTCCTTGTAATATATCTGAACCGACAATCCTTCACCATTTCCACCATGCATCACGTGCACTATTAATCACATGATGCAGTACTTGACTCACCAATGATTTAGCATTATAATGCAATGTGACTCTCAAAAGTATCACAGACCTGCACCAGTGTGCAAATAGCTACCAGAGAGCTCCAGGGCTGTAAGAGTTGGTGTGATTAAAATATTTTGCCTCTGAAAGGGGAGTTTGTCTGAACCACCTGAACCCCCCTGGCTATTCCCTTGCTAATATGCAGGCAATACCTGTAACATCATTTGACAACTTTAATTCACTGACATAAAAAAGAAATGACCATAGCGTTGGTACCTGCCCTACAGTGTAGGACTTACCATATTGCGCATGTTATACATTAAGCTTAAAATTACCCATGGTACCTACTTTACAGTGCAGGAGTTTCTCTGTTAAGTATGTTACACTTTCAAGTAAAATTGTGACACCCACCCATACAAAGTTAATTACTGCAAGCACACCTACACTCCAGCAGTATTAAGCCTGCCCTATACATGCAGGACAAATGACTGACAATGGTAAGGATGCTCACTCTAAACAGTGTCTACTCTATAGATACAGTATAGTCTCATGTACATATTTCCCTTACCCTTATTTCAATATAAAAGCATTATAAGTTAATGTCAAAAGTATTTACACTGAGAGGGCACACATTCAGAAAAGAATGTTGCACAATAAAGTTCAGAATCGCAGAGAAAAATGTTACATGCATGTAAAGTTCTTATAATGGTGTTTAAATGATCATTTAAATGAATTAATTTTGGAGCTAACTACCAGGACATAGTGGATAGGGAAGTACAGGCTATAGCATGCTAGCTATGTTGGGCACCAAAAAAGTATGGCTAAGCTCTAATTAAAAACACAGCGTGTGCATCAGTGTCCCTGGATTCAACCGCGTGCTCAGCAAAATTTTATCTGTTTGTGGTTTGTGTGTTTGTCTGTGGTTTGTGTGTTTGTTCTGTTCTTTCCTTGCGGAGTGTCACTACTGCAGTACTATACAGCACAGCCATACCTGCATAGCAAAGCACCAGCATTTATTCTAAGTTACCATACAGTTCAAGCTATATATGGGGCTCTACTATCAGCAACAGCAGCAGCAGTGCTACATTATGCACATGTATCTAATATAATACACATGGTTGGCATTTTTTGATCTTTATAATATCTATTCTTCACCAAAAGGCCCACATGCAGTGGTTAATCTAACTACAAACCAATTTTCAACCTGTTCCCAGAACTATAGAGCTACAGATGAAGGAAAATGGCGTTGTCTTGTTCCCTGTAAATACACACTTGTCTGTCATGTGCTGCACCAACTGTACTTTGCCACGCAAATGTGTGTCTTGATTAAATAGGAATGCAGCAGGACTGCACAAATCAACAATAAAGGATTAATATTAGATTTTTGCATTACCATTCAGCCGCACCAAATATCAGCTATTTTAGTTACTTTTGTGGATGCACCCTTTTGTACAACCAAGCTGTTTTTGCTTGGGTGATTTTTGTGAGTATCAGATACGTAGTAGCTAAGAGGTAAAATAACCTTTATATATTTTATTTAAAGTATTAATTTAAAAATGAAGTAGGGATCCAAGCAATAAAAAGTAGTAAAACAAGACATGAATACAGCATACTTCTGTGAGAAAATCCCTACATTGGCATTTAACAATTATGCCAAAGTGGAGATTTCCCACTGAGCTATGCTGTAATACCATTATTCATCTTGTTTCACTACTTTTCATCGCTTGGATCCCTAATTCATGTTTAAACTAATAAATTTTAAATATACTAGCATACAGCTATACACATGACTGTTCTATTATAGGGTGATTGTTGTATATAGAAAATTGGAAATTAACCTCTCACTACCAAGGGGCATGGTCACTATTCCTTACTTTCACTGTGCTCTTATTATAAATACAACTAAACCAATAAGGTTGACTCTTCAAGTGAATAAATTGTTAATAACTATGGTCTATGCACTTGATTGCTATTAATTGTTAATGGGCATGATCTTGAACCTGTTACCGTACGGAGGGAAACTTTGGAGGGGGGAAAATTTGGCGAATCAAGCAAAATATCACTGTTGGCGAAATAAAATTTGGCGAATTGTTAGCAAAGCGCACGCCGTATTGAATTAATTAGATCACTAATCGCTGTGCCTGAAGCGAGAACTAGAGTGTCACGCCTCTCAGCGATTCGCCGCCTGGAGTCAGCTACCAACTAAAAGGTAATACTATATAGACAGTAGATCTACACAATCTGGAATAGCGAATATCGTACTTAACATGGTAGGACTCGCTATACTTGTCATTCCCGTTCGAGGTGACGGTTCGAGGATAGCTACCACGTGTACAGTAACTAGCTACCTAGTGAGGTAGTCGAGGCAGGCTTGGCTCTAGCGTAATGCCTGGCCTACCATCCCTTGGTTGAGTAGAAAATTGATTAGTTCGAGGCTTGGTTTGCTATTTTCTTCGCCACCAAAATATTTGGATGGGGAAAATTTGGCGAATTCATGGTCAATCGCCAAATTCGCCAAATTTTAATGGCGCCAAAGTTTCCCTCCATACGGTAGTACCTTTTACAGTAGTGTAAGCATTTTAAATAATTTTGTGGCATCTAAATATGCTGCTCAAGGAAAGTGTTATTATGGACAATTAACACTTGGATGTGGTTTCTTAGACAACAACCAGCTTAATTGTTGAAGATAAAAGGAGAGACAAGGTGCAGAGGGCACACACTCGTCAAAACTCCAAAAGGCACATCCCACTGGTGAGTTTGTTATTTTGGTGTAAAGTGGTGGCTGTACACTGCTTCTTTGGCCTTCAGTCAAGTTTTGGAAGTTTTTTCCAAATTTTATATCTGGCTGCCTGTAAGCATTTTCTTGTTTTTAATGCTGTATATGGACTAACATTATTCTTAAAGGTAATTTTTGTCATGTAAGACGTTTCTAGGAAGGCTTCATTTTAGGCAGCACATGTCATTGTAGGGATGATCCCTACTTAAAACAGCACTGCTGTACTGTTTGATAGTGATTTTGGAAACAAAGTACAAGTCAGACTTCTTTACTTGTGTTATGATACTTCAATTAATTGTGTATTGAAGTAATGAATTTACTTGGATAGGCTACTCTAATTGGTAAGGCAAAATACCTGCATTGGCTTCCATATTTCAGAATTATATAATTATTGTGATGCATGATGCAGAGTGTCATAAATCAGCTTTTACTAGCAGAAAATATGTAAGGTGGATCAATACTGTGTAATAGAACTGTCAATAAAATATTAAAATACTCCACAATTGAGCAGTCGCTTTATTGTTGCAACAGAATTTCATGGACAAGAAACAAAATTACCAGTTGGAGTGGCCATAAATAGGGTTCATAGACTTTTAAATATTTTTGTTAGAGTATATAAACTACTTCATGCACTTGTAGGAGATATTGATATCATTGTTTGGACAATCAACACTGTACCTTATACCACTGCTATAGGAGGCAGGTGCTCCATAAGTTATTCCACAGTCTATTAGCAAGCAACATCACGGAAATGTAATGAACTCTTAACCACTATGATGAAATGGACTTCAATTAAGTTTTGTTACTTGCATGTAGCTTATGATTACTTGAAGTAGCTTGCACCTCTTAATGATTGTGTTAAAGTAGTAAATGTACTGGCTTTTGCTTTGTATTGTACATTACATTAATAATTATTTATTATTTTATTTATTAACGCTTTACAGCTCAAGTGCTGAAGGTCTGCATTGATCTCCCTTTGACAAGAGCAAACCAGTAAATGCATCACACTGTACTTCATCACTGGCAGATGATTTGGTTATGCTAGATTCCATAGGCCAGGCACTAATCTTCTCCTATAGCTATCCTAGTTTACTTGGTATATGTAAATAAGTGGTAAATCCCACTCTCTTCTGCTGCTTTGGTCAAGTTTCAATACGTAATTGGTACCAGTAGAACCATGGATTTTATAAGTGCATTTTAAATATTGCACTAGAGCCCATAGATCTAATTGACTTTGCGGTTAGAAATATATCTCCTTTCACAAAAATCTTATTTTCTTTAAGTTCTCACACCATGTTTATATGACGATGACAATTGTGTCCAGGCAGTGTCTTGCGAAGTTATAAGAAATTCCAGTTGGCTTCTTCACAACAGCATTGAACCAACCAAGTTTCTCCACACCAATTTGTTTCATATTAGGTGGTATGGATACAGAGATTGTTTGTCTCAAGTTGAAAGGGTGTCATAGGTTCATGAGCTGAGGTGTCAAAAATGGTACAGATTATGTGAATTATGGCAAGGATTCCAAAACAGTTGCTTTATGTTAATAATTCACAGTGGTGGTTGCCTTGTTTATTGGGGCGTGTACTTTTTACTTTGGCTTACTACAGTGAGTCTTGATGTCATTTAATACTGCATAGTGGGTTTTTACTGTGTCTATAATTTATCACAAATCTTTAGAGCGTGACACAAATTTCTGCAAACTCAGCTTTCCACTAAAATAAAATCCGCTGAAATTTTTATTTCAGTTACTAGAAATGCATTGAAAGAGAAGAGAAGCAGCATTGTTAAGCAGCTGAATACATTTTCAAAGACATTTTGGACTCCTGTCACTAGTGAGGAACTTACTTGCATTATAGAAAAGATGTGTGCTGCGTGATGACCAAACGGTAGTGGGGCACTTACTGCGTACCCTCTCAAGGATATGCAGCTTGTTTTCGTTTCATGCATAGTGGCACAATAATACATAGAATTACAGGGCAAGAAGACACAAAAGCACGTGAGATAAAATAAGTGCTAATTAAATTACCGCTGCTAGCCACTGTTTGCAAAAATATATTAGTCATTGTGGTAAAATATCTGCTATACGGTACAGTATGGTATACAATAATCGCAGTAATTTTAAGTCGCAATAATTGTCTATGTAATTCTACTAGTAATCCCTCTTGTTTGTTCTTTATTGCTTTTTGGCATTAAAATAATTCCTATGTTCTCCTTCCATTTTTATTTAATAAGTAGTTATCACTCAGTATACAGAAAACTGGCATTTGAGCTATACAATTTAGTGGTTAATACCATATCTGTTTCACTGTCCATACAAAAGTCTCAATAGTAGCAGTGAAATTTATCCCGTATTTCACTGGTAGCAGTGAAATTTATCCCGTATTTCACTGGTAGCAGTGAAAAAGTTGTAATTGCAATTTCATTGGCTAGAATTTATGTTAACAATGTAGCGCCAATTAGTGTTGACGCGTGTTTAGTACATAGTGACAAATTGCGTACATAGCAATGCTAATGCACAGCATGCGTATATGCAGCAAATATGGTATTAACTGGGAATAGCATGGGTAGCAGTGAAATTTTGGATAAATACCACGAGTGTTGTATTGGAAATGGGGATAAATTTCACGAGGCGAAGCCGAGTGAAATTTACCATTTCCAATACAACACTAGTGGTATTTATCCCAAATTTCACTGCTACCCATGCTATTACTAGTACAAATAACACTGCAATTTTGTAGGATGACAATCTTAACCTCCGTCATTGCTTGGATTAGTTTGATCACCTTGATCACCAGTCAACATGTCAATAGTAAAGTGATCACCATCAACACTACTGGTGATAGTGACAATACTACGTGTTGTGTTGATGGAGAGTGTGTGTGTACTTCACTATCCAATGCTTTACTCAATATGACCAGTAACACTGTAATCAACATTACATCAGAATCAGTTACACTAGAAGGTAATATAAAAATGGGATCAGGTGATCTAAACAACATCACAGTAACTGGTGGTGGTGCTACCATCATGTGTAACAATAGTGGGGGTGTGTACTGTGAGTCATGTGATAATGTGGTCATTGAGGGGATCACGTGGGACAGGTGTGGTGATCCTAATGGAACAAATATCGCAGGAGTGACTTTTAATATCACTAGTAATATTTCACTGCTTAACTGTACCTTTCAATGCTCTCAAATACAAGCTGTTTCATTTTTGCAAGTGTCTGGAATTGTTATGGTTGAAAACTGTGATCTACTTTCTAATAAAATGCATAATTCCAATTTGACAGCTGATTCGTATGGTGCATTGAGTATTAAGAGATTAGGAGGATTTAATAATTTGAATATTACCATTTCTAATTGTATTTTTAATGATACTGGCTATTATAACAGTAACAATCATAGTGATGTTGTCAGCAGTGCACTGGAGATCTATGTCAATGTCACAGATTCATTGGATGCAACGCTTACAATTGCCATGGCTATGACTACGTTTTCGTTTAACAATGTAACAGCAGCTTATTTTTCAATCGAAGTGCCAAATTTACATGGAATTGTACTATCACAGATCAGTGTGTTTAACAATATTGCCTCAGGGAAATCTTTTGGAAGTGGTATTGTATTTATACCATGTTTCTCTTTAATTAGCAATCTGACAATAGAAATATTGTCATCAAATTTTAATGACAACCATGGCAGTGATGTGTGGTGTTTAATCATTGGGAATAATGTAAAAGTTGTAGTAAATAATTCTAATTTCATTGACAGTAAACCAGTAAACTCATCTGGTGCTAGTTGGGCTGCTGTCAGTACTGTAGGAATTTTTCCTGCAACTAGAAAAAAATCAGCATCACAGATTGTTTTTCACAATGTGCAAATCATAAACAGTGTTACAGCGACTAATGGAGACAGTAGTAATGCTGGGGCTGTCTATATGCTACATTGAAAGGAAGTATTGACATATACATGACCAAGGTCAAGTTAATTTCAAATCATTGTTTAGGAGACAATGGAGGTGCAGTATATATTGAACCACTGGAAGATGTTTATGATGCATATAATTTCTATTTATATGTAGCTGATTGTGAATTTAGAAGCAATGTCTCTCCTGGACATGGTGCAGCTTTGTATGTGTATGGGAGCATTTCTAATTCTAGTGTCCACATTGTGAATACAATATTTGATAACAATATTGCTGGTAGCAGCATAGTTTATATAGCAGAAGTACGTTCATTTACCAGTGTACAACTTGTGGCTTCAAGCTTTACTAACAATGTAGCTACCTCTATGTACATACCTGCATGTAATGTACACTTGCTGGGAAATGTGATATTTAGGAACAACAGAGGTGATAATGGGGCAGCATTGTACCTTAGCCAAGGAACAACTGTTAACATTACTAGGGAAGCAAGTGTTCAGTTTATTGCTAATTCGGCTACGCAAAATGGAGGGGCTATCTACATAGACTTAATTTTCAATAACCAGGACAACACCTTTTTAATAGATAATTCCTACATTAATGTTTCATTTACAAACAACTCAGCTGGAATTGCTGGTAATTCGTTATATTTTAACATACCTAAATCTTATGAATTGAATGAAAATACCATGGATAAACACATTATGTATGCACCATGTCTTTTCAATTATTTTCAACTAGTTAATGGAACACTGATACACATTCCATGTAATTTTAGCTATATTTTACTTAATGGTACCGGATCTCCCATAGTTACTTCGCCACATGAACTGAGATTATATTTCCCAAACAATGATGGTGTTAACATATCATCTAACTCTGATCACAACATTTACTACATAAAGAACAATATTCTTGGTCATGAAGTGAAGTTTAATGGTGCTACTTTTGATTATTTTGGGAAGCCTTCTGTACCATCACAATTCAGTGTGGAATGTGTAAATTGCTCTACTGTCTCTCTGTTTGGTGATAATCACCTGTTGGTTGATAATATTACGAATCTAAGTGTCCGATTTAAGGGTGGAAACATTGAAGGAAACAACACTAGTGTCACTTTAAACTTAATTTCAACTTTGTATTCACTGCAGCAGATAAGCACTACACTTGTAGTGGAGTTATTGCCTTGTACCAATCATCCTGGGAATAAGTATAACAATCTGACTCAGACTTGTGTTTGTTACCATCATGATGTGGTGGAGTGTCATGACACTTACAATGAGATCAAAAGAGGTTACTGGTTTGGTAGTGTGAAAGTTGGAGAAACACTTCGTGCAACTACCTCATTGTGTCCTAACCATTATTGTAACTTTGTTGATCGTAATGAGACCAGAGAAGGTTATTTTAAGTTACCAAGAACAATCAATGGTCAATGTAAAAAGAACAGGTCCGGAAGTGCTTGTGGAATGTGCAATTCAAACTACACTCTGGCTTATGATTCTACTGACTGTGTCAGTGTAGACCATTGTAATACTGGAATGACAGTGTTAGTGGTAGTGTTGACCTGTTTGTATTGGATTGTAGTGGTAGTTGGTGTGTTTAGTTTAATGTACTTCAACTTTCAGATATCATCAGGATATGTGTATGGGATAATCTATTACTACAGTATGGTGGGTATCTTGTTGGATAATAATCCATACATTTCAGATGGTGTTTTTCAATTTTTTTCTGTGCTGTCAAGTTTTGCACAACTATCTCCGCAATTTCTTGGACAACTTTGCTTTGTGACAGGACTAAGTGGAATAGACCAGTTGTTTATCCACTACTCTCATGCTGTTGCCGTTTCAATACTGACATTGGTAATTGTACTGGCAGCTAGATGTTCAGTGAGAGTAACAGTACTTGTCAGTCGATGTGTCATTCGTGTTATCTGTCTTCTCCTATTACTATCTTACATGTCATTAGCATCCACTTCACTACAATTACTGAGACCACTCAAGTTTACTGATGTTAATGAGGTATACACATATGCATCTCCACACATTGGATATTTCCATGGTCATCATGCCATATATGGTATTGTGGCAGTGATCTGTGAACTGGTTGTAGGAATTGGTTTACCATTGTTGTTATTGCTGGAGCCATTGTTAAGTAGGAAAATTAACTTCATCAAGATCAAACCATTACTGGATCAGTTTCAAGGATGTTACAAGGACAAGTATCGCTGGTTTGTTGCTTATTATCTGATATGTCGTCAAGTGATCATGTTAATTGTATTTGTAGGTAACAGTAACTATTACAACATGTTGTTTTACCTACAGACAACTTTAGTTGTTATTGCAATGATCCACATGTGGGCTCAACCATATCAAGATGAGTCACTGAATGCATTAGATGGACTGATATTACTGGTAATGGTACTGGTTGTCAATATTAACACCTTTCTGTTTTTACAAAATGTGACAACAGAGCTATCAATATTTTTGGTAGTGCTTCCCATCTTTCTGTTTTGTTCCATTGCTGTCCAAAAACTTGTTCGATCTTGTGTAAAGAAAAAGCGTTACCCTCTCTATGGTCAATTAGATAACATCTGTAATGATAATAATGACAAAATAGCTGAAGAAAATGCATTGAGGTAAATTTGTGTATTTAACTACCCATGCATGCACGTACACATTTACGCACACTAATGTTACTACTATTTTCTTGCAGGAATATCCAACTTGATAATGCTGAAGAAGCAGACAGCCAAGGCTACAACACTTTTCAGGAATCCTTGCTAGAGTATTCATTAAATGACAACTGAAATTTATGTTATGTTTTTTTGGATATTATACACACACTTTATACTATATCCATGTACTCACACACTTTTTACTGGTGCACAACCCTCAAATTGTGTATTGTTGAATCAATACAGTATGTACACTAGACCAACACATTATTAATTAAAGGGACTAATTGCTCATCCACACATTCATGAATGTGTGAACACATACAATATTATGCATGCCACCAGTGACACTAAATGAATGCACATGTTTTAATTTGATGAAAATAATTAAGGGATGATGTGCATCAGTGCACCAGGAGTTTTACTCCATGTGCACATAACCTATTGTCCTTCATTGTATAGAACAGATCCCATATTTATTTGCATCCAGATGCATTTACATGCATGGGTGTACATTTTAATACAATTTTCATAAGCACATGCACTAGCTGGTTAGATTAGAGTGCTTTGTAATTTGCCTCCCCCATGCCACATATAATTATATTATATTATGTATGGCCTTCAAAAACGTTTCATACATAATGTGGATAGCCCTAAAGCCACTACTCTGCTGTTGATGAATGCAGAATGAGGGCAATTCATGATCATTGATGTAGTGGCATCTATACCTGCAGATATATATATACTTGTGTATACCTGTGTCTATATACCAGTGTATGGCCACGTATACAGCAATGTATACAGTGCAGCTCATGATCAGTCTGCATACCAGTGCATGTTATTTTGGGGTCACCAGCACCCTTTGCCACTACCCCCCAGCACTATCAGTGCATGTGCTACTATGTGTGTATACTTGTATACCCTGGTCCCTGGATACATCAAAGTACTCAAGGGAATTCGGTCCTATATCTCATTTACTTCACATTTGTTCATTTCTATATATCATTGCAGATTAGATTGCTGGAAGTTTTACCTTGATGCATCTTTCACTTCCTTGATACAAGATTATAAAGTTATCTCAGCTCATATCAAACTAAAATTACTTGTGACATCATTACACAATAGCAGGAGTGAACTTTGCAGTTAGTGATGTATACTGTCAACCAAAAGGTATAACCTTCCAGCTTGACACTATAATGATGATGTAACCTTAACATATCACCTGCATGGGGAGTGAAACGTATGTCCGTAATTTTCAAACAGATGTTTTATTTAGGAGTTACCAAAACTATTTCATTTTTGATGCTGGTCATATTGCTTCTGCAGTCAGAGACATCTGGTTATCATAGTTATTGCATAAAATGTTTGCAATTGGTGACAACTTATAATGAAGCATCAACGAGGAAGCCAGCTCTGTAGAATTTGTCAAGGGTCTTACTAACCCAGTGGTAATCAGTGCTAATATAGTTGTAGAAATGCCTAAGTAACGATTGTCTTCTACTTGATGTTGGCTGGAAAGGTCCTTTAGTTTGCATGGGTTTATGCTTCCAAGTCAGCTGGAATCTGTAGACTCCATGTAAATGCAACAATTGGAGGTGTCAATTTGCAACTAAAAGCATTTGCTCCAGATATTGGCATGCTTTTAGCATTTGAGGTTTCACTCACAAAACCTCTTTCTTTGAATGATATCGATGTAACTAATCTTCTTCAGGTTAGCAGTGGAATGCCTGACCTTGGCGAGTGATGTTGGAAGCATGCCAATATCTGGAGAATATCAAAAGTGGGTCAGCGAATTGCTGACTAGACTTGCATCAAATATGCCAGCATAATAAAAAGCATAATAGACTGGAGTGCTATTCCAGCATGACGCTAACAAATTAGGTGGATATTTCAAACTATGGAGCTTAATTTCATGAAAATTATCCTAGTTAGCAGCAAGGAAATTGCCAGTTGCATAGATTCAACAATGAGTTTTTGAGGTATGTCACAGTAATCCAATTACCAATGATATAACACATTGTTCACCCTTTTGTTTTGGTGTTCATGGTTGGAATAAGCTGCTTTAGCTCAATGTTTGCTAAAACTGAACTCAAAATTGGAATTCAATGTGCTGCTTGCAAAGCATCTGACAATCTAAAGACCTGAAGAAAATCATTTAATGAAATATACTCCTTCAGTTGTGCCAATGACATTAGATTTAGATACAGTATCAGTACAGTATGTGTTCAGTTTTAGCAAATATTAAGCTAAAGCATGCAGCTTGTTCCAGCCATGAAAACCAAATTAAAAGGGTGAATGATTTGTTCTACCATTGATAATTTTCAATTGGATCACTGTATCATGAAGAATCATCTGTTATTATGAGTTACATATCCAAATTTGATATGAATGATGCACTATAACGTTTAACAATCACTGAATTACTACTCTGTTAATGCCCATTTTGAGCTATGTGACTCTATTTGGCCATTAAAGTTTTTCTTTGCTAACCCTAACAGTGATTTTGCAATAGCTAAATTTTCTATGTATTTGGATTAGGTGATTTAAATAGCCTACCAGTTGTTGGACAATTATTAAACAGACAGAAAATCCAAAAATACATCTCTGTTGTGAAGATGAATTAATCTAGTAGCATTTACTTAAATGATTTGAACAAAAGCACAAATTTAGTTGCTTTGGTAAAAATTGATACTGTTCCCTCAGTATTCTTCCTTCACCATCATAGTTATTCATTTCTTAATCTCAAAGGATGCTCCCTTGATGGCCAAGAGGTTACATATAAATGAGTCATTTATGTAACATCTTGATGGAGTAAGTAAATCTGATGCAGAATACAACTATTATATGCTACAACATGTTTCAAGAGGCATTGCTAAACTTATTTAATAACAATTAAACTATTCAATATTACACACGCACATGCACACACTTGCACTGACACCATTTAACATTTACTTCCTTAAGGAGCTCAAGAAAATGGCAACATAACAAAATACCAGGGGCAGCTGCAGGGTAGTTTCTGAGGTTTCCAGAAACTGGTCAAGTAAATTCAGACAAATGTTATTTTACATTGGCACAAAGCTTTAGATCAAGATACTCCAATAGAGCAATCAACCACCCTAATAGAACAGTCACTTTTATATCTTAAAAACAGTGAGTAGTTACCTAGGGAATGCCCCCAGAATGGCATCCATGTTTGTTGTATGTTTCAAACTCCACATATCTCCATGCACCCGTTTGCTCTTTGGCCTGCTCCACTGCCCCTAATACTATGCTAGCAGAAGCAATCACAAGCAGCCTATAATTATGTCAATAAGTTATAAACATAATAAATTTTTTGGGCAAAATTACTATATACCAGATTCAGTGAAACCAGTCACCAGGATTCCTGGATCTGCCCATAAAACAGTGACATCAATTCTACTTTGCAGTATATCATCTACAACAAACAAATAATTAATGTTGTTCCAACAAATATATACAAAACAAGCTTTTTGTCAGCTGCTGCTTGTTTTGCTGTTTGCATGCTACTTGCTGTTGCCAGTGGCATGGGCTGCAGCAAGCAACAAACAGCTGCGATAGCAACAGTTTTTCTGTTGGATATCTGAAATTGTCTGTATTATGTAATGAGAAATGATGACATATACATGTATACAGAGTTGGGATAGTTACTTCAGAAAAGTAACTAGTTACTAGTTACGCGTTACTTTTATCCCATGTAACTTAGTTACAGTTACTTCTTAAAAGGTAACTAAATACTCTAGTTACTAGTTACTTTCGTAGTATAAATTATGACTTGTTTTTAGCTTTTGTAACATAAATTTTGCTCAGATATGCATCATTAAGGGATGCAATACATACGTGCACTTAAAATAACAATTCTGTGGCTATTTCAGGTCAGTTTTAATTATTGCTACGTCTGTTACTCAAGCTGAATCATAGAGAACAGTACACAGAATCTGTCTACTTAATGTGGCTGTAGCATATATGGCACAAATATTGAAGTGCTCTTGTTTTAAAGCATAGTTACAATGTAACTATTGTAATTAGTTACTATTGTAACTTAGCTACTTTTCAGACAATTACTCCTAGTTACAAGTTACTAGTTACAAAACAAATAACTAGTTATATTACTAGTTACTTTAAAAGTAATCAGTTACGTAACTTAGTTACAAAAGTAACTAGTTACACCCCCAACTCTGCCAGTTCGTTTACTGTATGTGTATATATACACTTTTAAATACAATTTCAGAAGCATACTAGATCTGCAGCCTCCCATGTTTCCCTTGCACCACATTACCAGCCTGCCAAATTCAAACAGTAATTTGATGTTTCCATAAATATCTATGTATTGTATGCTTTAAATCGTACCTCTCACCAAGTCATCTCCTGTACTTTAATTGCCATACATGAAAGTCACAGTGAAAAATGCTTAGTGTATATACTTCAACATTTGTAGCTATAAATCTACTTCTTTACTGTATACATACTGAGTAGTGAGTATCTAGTTATAGTTTTCACTGTGTACTACGTTATATTTATACTACGTTATATTTATATGCGTCTTTACTGTAGGATTTAATAATAGGTAGAGTAAAGGTTGAAACACACACACATGTACATCATGACAGAATTGTACTGTGCATTTCACATAGTACAATACTGTGTATTGTTGGCCAGTATTGTATATACATGCATGGGCAGGAAAAATGGAGACAGTTGAAGGCAATAGCTATTAATCTTATTTTCTTATAGTACATAGTATACATGTGTATTACACAATCGCAAGAATGATGTCTTTTACACTGCAAGGGATGAGTATATGGCAAATTTCAATACGGATTCTACAGTTTCATGATTAACAATTATTGATTATAATGACTAGGCCTGCAACCAATGACAGACATAGAATTACAGCCATTGCAGAATAATCAGTTATTTTAATATCAACATGCAAATGGTTCTGTTTCTTTCATTGTAATGCTCTGAAATGGGTCACTGTATGATTTTTCCATTTGTTGTCCAGTCTAAGCCACTAAGTTATTTTAGAAGCTGAAAATGTGTAACTCAAGCATTAGTGTAATCTACATGATAGGGATAACAATGGTATATCACTGCTAGTGAACAAATAAATACTACATTGTCCCAAGAATTAGCTATGCATGGTCTCTGTATACACTGCATGCTATATGTATAAAGATACTAATAACAACATGCAGTGTTCCATTCTTTATCACCCCAGTTATAGATAACATACGTATTTTACTATTGGCATAGAAAACCTATAACTTGATTTGTGACCTTAAACCAGACAAAGGTGTGTGACCTGATGGCATCACATCCTGGATCCTGAAGTTATGCTCTGTTCACATGTACAAATTGCACCTGTTTTACACACCGCATTCATTTATCAAGGAGTCATACTGCTATGATTGGCTATCAGCCAATGTCATCCCACTATTCAATTCAAGCACTTTGCAGGAAACTATACAGACCAATATTACTCACATCAGTGTGCTGTAAATCATGAAACATTATTTTTCATGCCATCCTTCAGCAACTAAACCCATGCCAGCACAGTTTCCAGCCAGGTCTGTCATGCCAACTTATGGTATGATATATCACTAATGAATATTAAGGACACCTATCACCAAGTAGAGTAGATCATATACTTTTAGACTTCTTGAAAGCTTTCGATACTGTTTGTCATAATAAATATTTAAACAAACTTATGTGGAATCCAAAACTCTATGCATAGTTACATGGCTAGCTATCTACTTGGCTCACCACCAGGACTCGGAAAGTCATTGTCAACAGTGGAAGGTCATAGTCTTATCAGGAATGTCTCAGGGCATAGTCCTAGGTCCCTTAACAATTTACATCAATGTAAATGCCTCAGTTCACTGGAATCAGTGCATGTCCCTTAAACTCATGCCTCAGTTCATGCTACCACTATATGTGTAAACTAGACAAGCATATGGTCCATAGCATGACAACATCAAGCATGTAATTTTGCTCTTAAGTACATTTATTTGCTGATGACTGCATGCATAGCTACTAATAAGTTGCATATCTCAAGATGATTGTCATGGTATACAATCATCTTGAGATACGATATAACTATGAAGATATGTATATAACTGCTTTCAGTATGATATCTAGACAAACTGGTGCAATTGGGCACAAGCATGGTAGATGAACCTAAATCCTGATAAGTGCAATATTTTGCACTATACAATTCACATTTACATACCACCACTCCTACATCATATAATAAGTATTACTCTGGAATCAGTGCATGTACCAACAGAGGTATCAGCTCCTACAAAACTCTTTGTCATGGAGTAGCTAGTCAACATTTAAGCATGTTAAATGCTTCTAAAAATAATTATCATTTTAATGAGTACACTGTGCTCTTTTGCAATTGTCTCAAGACTTTCTGCGAAGGCCTGGATTTGTAAGATTCAAGTATGAGACAATACTGTAGGGTGATTTTTCTGATTCATTGCTAGCTAGTTTAAGCTATAGATCTAAGTAGCTATAGGCCACTGAGCTATCAAGACTGAGTTAACATTCACCCCGGTCAACTTCCTGAACCTCACATCCCCTCCAAAAATTCCTGAAGAAGCAGACAGCCAAGGAGTTAAGCAATGCCTCTTGAAATGTGTTGTAGCCTTGGCTGTCTGCTTCTTCAGCATTATTAGGTTTACACTGGGAATGTACAGCCTAATAATGCTGAAGAAGCAGACAGCCAAGCAAAGCTACAACACATTCCAAGAGGCATTACTTAACTCCTCATTTCATGACAATTGAACTATACTATATAGAATGTCATACACACACTCTCACTCACACCCTTTAATGTTTACCATCATGCACTATACTTTTATGCAATATCATGCACCAATACATTGCTCAACATGATTGATTTTTTGTTTAAACACTATGCAATCAGCTAGAGCCATTCTTCCTTGCAGGAGTGACAACATACAACAATACTAACTATACACATCACAAAAAAAAGAAAAAACTTAGCTAAGCATAACAGATCAACTGGACACATAATTATGTAACAGAACCAAAAACAATTACAGAACAGACGAAAATTACAACGTACCTGTTTCACTACCCATACAAAAGTCCCTATACCAGCAGTGAAATTAATCCCTAATTTCACAATAGTATTATAAGTCTATAGTATCTATAATAATTATTTTACTAATATCAGTGAAAAGTTGTAATTGCAATTTCACTGAGTAGAATTTTTGTTCAGTGTGACATTAATTTTGTTGTTGGTTACTACTATCTAGTTGCTATGACCTAGAAGGGCCAGAACGCTTATTACATTAGAAACTGTCTCCATGGCAACAATTGCCAGGAAAATAATTTTGGGAGATTTGCTATTTGCATCTTAGCAACCACTCCTTGACAACCATTGCTAGCAGCAACACTCTAAAAATTGTTGCTTGACAATGAAAAAATGAGTATAGTATTAACATGGAATAGCATGGGTAGCAATGAAATTTGGGATAAATACCACTCTTGTTGCATTGAAAGTGGAAATTACACTCAGCTTCACCTTGTGAAAATTTTACCAATTTTCAATGCAACACGCATGGAATTTATCCCAAATTCCACTGCTATAGCTACCCATGTTATTGTACATATTTACTAATCATTAAGCATAGATGTGGAATATTCATCCCAGACCATATATGTTACTACATGCCACTGTGGGTCATAATACTAAAACTGGCAATTACAAATACTCATTTTGTGTTATGGCATATCATGCATACTGTACTTGCATGTACATGCACTTTTGCTGCCCACATTTTAGTCTGGGTAATTTAGTTTGGCAGCTATTTGATGTTTCTTTCATAATACCGCAATGGCCCATCAATGAGCATCTGAGCCATTTACTTATCATTTAATTAATGTATGAAGAGAAGGCTTTAAGCCCTATAATACAAATAAGATCACATTTTTATTACATAAAGCTTTGACTGCCAATTGCTATTAATAATAACAATAGCACTACTGGATAATGACAATAACCCACCCACTGCTCACAGTGTTGTAGAAAATCTAGAACATCAACCAATGTTGTCCTTATGATGTATTTAGCTAATTTTAAATTAAAAATATAGGTATACATGTATATACTATGAAGCATTGAAACAAGAGACAAGGTGTGAAACCTCTTTGGCTACATTATACAAATCAGTACCAATAATTAAACCAACAGAAACTTAATAAAGTCTACAGCATCAGGAAGCTAAACTGTTACAAGCCATACACATTGATGAATATTACGTTTAGAAATATGGTTAGTTATTCTTTCTTTGCTACCCTTCCACAAACTACAAACTCAAATAAGAAAACAAATATATATTCTGAGGCCCTCCAGCCCACTTGCTATCATAGTCATCATGCTTTCATCTATATGAGTGGAGCAGTCTTTCCAACAGTATTTGTGTTGAAATTCAATTCTGCTGCAAAACATCAATTGACAATTACTGGAGACACTATGTTTTTTGCTAGCCTCTGAACTGCTGCTACCGTTGCTGCTTACTTTTCTGTTTGCTTCAATTTCCATTGCTGCTTGTTTACTGCTTGCTGCTACTCTCTAAATTGCTGTTGCTTGCTGCTACTCTGTTAATTTCTGTTGCTTGCTTGCCAATACTGCTGCTGCACTATATCTTGCTGCTACTTAGATGCTGCTTCCTTACTTGCATACTGCATACTGTGTTGCTACTGCCTGTATGCTGCTGCAATGTTTCTTCTACTGCTGCTGCTTTCTTACTGCTGTTTGCTTGCATTACAAGCTGCTTAATTGCTGCTACTTCTTTTTTCCTGTTACTGCTATATACTGCTTGGTTGCTTGCTGTTGTTTGGTTTATTTCTCAATTTTTCTTTTTTCTTTGTGTTAAACCCATGCACTCTTCCTTAAGGAGAAAATGGCAACATAGCAGAATACCAGGGGCAGCTCCAGGATGGTTTCTGAGGTTTCCAGAAACTGGTCTGGTAAATTCAGGCAATTGGATTATACTTATTTTGCATTGGTACAAAGCTTTAGATATTCCAATGGAGCAATCAACCACCCTAATAGAACAGTCACATTGCTAATGATCATGACTGACTGCTACCCTTCTATACTTTTACATAATTCAGATATCCAACGTAACAGAAAAACTGTTGCCTATTTGTTGCTTGCTGCAACCACTGCTACAGGCAACAGCAAGCAGCATGCAAACAACAACAAACAGTCGCATACAACTACAAGCTTAATTGTTTTGTATTTGTTGGAAAAACATTATCTTGTTGTAGATGTTATACTACAAAGTAGGATTGCTGTCACTGTTTTGTGGGCAGATCCAGGAATCCTGGTGACCAGTTTCATTGAATCTGATAATAATTTCACCCAAAAAATATTTATAACTTATCAACATAATTGTGATTGCTTCTGCTGGCATAGTACAAGGGGCAGTGGAACAGGCCAAAGAGCAAAGGGGTGGAGAAATGTGGAGTTGGATCGGAAGTATACAACAAACATGGATGCCATTTTGGGGGCATTCCCTAGGTAGCTACTTACTGTATTTAAAATATATAGACCACATATATAACAGTAGTAACTAGACACAACCCCCCTTCTGAAATCCTAGATCCACCCCTGTTCTCTATCCATATTTTCATTGCCCATGCATACGTAAGATGCAGGGTCGTAGCTAGCTAGGTGATGGAGGGGCAGGCATGCCCCCACGAAACGCTCAAAATCATTCATGATTGCAAAAAGGGCTAATGACCCAATGGTGGGTTAGCCAACTTACGGTGTTGTATTATTACAGCTCACACAACTAGCTACGTAACTACTTCAGTACTGATTGCTTATCTTTTATCAATGATTCAATGGAGGTATATTCGTCGAGCATCATCGCACGTGCCACAACTGTACTCCAACAAATTCATCCACAGTCCGGTAGAGCTATATTGTTAATATTTTAGTGCTAATACAAGTTACTTTACGTTAGCCACAGCTTGTGTTGCAGTCCTAGCACACTGCTGACAGGATGACATGTTCACTCACTTCACTCGGCGAAATTCAAATGCCACGTATTGCATGAAATCCCACCGGTCTTTCTTGCTAGCAGAACTTGTAAGCTTGTGACTGATCCAGGCCCGTAGCCAGGGGGTTCTGAAGAACCGCCCTCTTGGAATAGGCCGACTACACTGGCAGCACTGCATGCCGTACAAAGATCTAGTGTGATCGACTCGAGAAAATAAACTTGGTACATTTAGCTAACACTTTATGACCTCATAGGCATTAGGTTCTTAGCGTCATCTGGCCTCCTTTGTCACTTGTGAGTTGTGACTCCTGCCGCGGCAAGGTCCTTTGAGCGGGTCACTCTTTAGATTCGAAAATGCTCTATCACGTGAGCTTAATCTAGGCTAAATATAGAAGTGTGTCTCTAATACCAGAATGGAATGGACTACCACAAGACATCATCAACCAACAAACTATTGACAGCTTCAAACAATTATTAGCTATACAATTACTTTTAATTTAATGTACATTAGCACTTATGCCCAGGCGGGCTCTGTTAATTAAACAATATAATAGCTAATAATAATAATATTTTCGTTCGGTGGATTCACGAGCGAGTTGAATGTTGTGTGTGCGCGTTCACTAGCAACCCCTGGTGGTACCGCGTAGTAGCGCATATAATTTATAGTCATTTTCGTGTCAGGTAAGCTTGTGACGGAGGTTTTTTTATTAAAAAAAACACTACGGTGATGGGGGGGGGGGGGGGGGGGGGGGCAAATGCCTCCCCCTGCCCCCCCTTGGCTACGCCTCTGGTAAGATGCAATTGGACCTATACTGCAACTTCTAGAAACTTCCTAGCTTGCACATGATAAAATTTTGGAGGGGGGTGCTTCAGCACCCCAAGCACCCCCCCAAACCAGCCCTTGCGATATTAGGGAGTTACTCTACCCCACAAACCGTTTGGCACGTGAGACTAAAAATAAAAGGCCGCAGCAATGCAAGTCTTGCATTCGATCGTGGTGTACTGACTTCAAGAGTAGCTACAGACCTAGCTACTCTCGGAGTAACTACCTACCGCCACAGATAGTATAGAGACGCGTACCCACCAGGGGATCTAGACATCTCGCCAGTCGAGACATCTAGCTAAACATGGCTAAAAAACTCAACGGTTTTCTGTACAACACGGGAGAATTGGATTTACCTGGCGTGAAATTCAAGGTTATTGTAATCCACGCTGGATTTGGAGATGCTACTTTGATTGAAGCAACAGACAATAAAAGTGAGCATGTTATTAAGTGCAATGTAGCTATTACCATTACTCTATGTGTGACCGACCCACTGCGGAGTAAAAAGCTCAATATTATTATTATTATTATTATTATTTGTTTTTACTGTGCAGAAATCATAAATGATTATAACGCACAGATATAATTACTTAATTTATTACAAAAATTATCCAGGGAAGGGGAATTAACCATGTAGGGGGAGGGGGTTCCAAAATTTAATCACAGAGGGGGAAAAGGAAAATTTATATGAGTCAATGTTTGTCATCAGTTGCTTGTATCCTTTTCTTAATCGCTAATCATTAGGGGTAAAGTAATCTTTGGGGATATCAACAAGATCATTAATAATTTTATACATCATTATAAGTTTAGCTCTCTCTCTTCTTTGTTGTAAAGGAGGTAAGTTGAGTGTGCTTAGCATGTTAGTAACACTAGAGTGACTTAAAAAATCCTTAAGGCAAAATCTGGCCGCTCTTCTCTGCACTGCTTCAATTTTATTAATACCATTTAAGGTATGGGGGTCCCATACAGGTGATGCATATTCAAGCACTGGCGACTGGTACTTCTGTAGCAGTTACATTTCACAGTGCTTGAACAGTGGCGCAGGTTTCTGTAAATAAAGGCATTGATTTGGTTAGCTTTATTGGTGATTGTTTGGATATGGTCATTGAAGGTAAGCTTGTTGTCTATGGTGACCCCTAGATATTTGGCAGATGTAACTTCCTTAATAGGAGAACTTTCAATATAATACGCGTGCAAGATAGGATTGTGTTGGATTGTTACTCCCAAGAGCTCACATTTCAGGATATTGTATGTCATCTTTCATCTGTTGGCCCATTGAAAAAGTAGGTCTAAGTCTTGTTGTAAACTTAAGCAGTCAGCAATTGATGTTATTTGAGAATACAACAATACGTCATCTGCATACAGTTTGATCTTAATTGTGGATGGAAAGAGGTAGGTCGTTAATATAAATCAAAGACAGTAGAGGGGCAAGAACCGTGCCTTGAGGTACACCAGAAAGGACCTGGATGGTATCACTTTTGTGGTTATCCAGAATAACATATTGTGATCTGTGACTCAGGAAAGATTTTAGCCAAGATAGTAGTGACCCACAATAGCACAGGTCTGAGTAGCAATATATACTAACACAATTAGCTGTAAGCATATTAAATGTACTACAGTCGATTGCAGAATTGTTGAAATTTTTCTTCCCATGCTGTAAACATTCCGTGGGCTGGAAAACTATTTGTAGTGACACCGGATTAGCCGGACTGAGGAAAAAGAATAGTGTGGTTCAAGTGCTGTTGAATCTGTGGCAAGGACAATAAAATTTACTTACAAGGAGCCTTATGAAAGCACTCACGGTACAGCATACTTTTTTCAAGAATTTTGCAATCGACTGTATGTGACCCAGTACCGTATAGCCTAATATGACCAGGTAGAAAAACTCACCTAATATCAGATGGGCTCCAAGGCTGTGGGACTCTGGGGATTCAGGCCACTGGCTATAGTTAGCCAGTAGCCTGAATTACAATGCAATATTTGCACAAATTCCGTTTCCATGATTTCAAACTGCATGGTCAATCTCACTACCACTGATTGAAACCCACTGAAATGGTTCAAGGCAAGGCTTTCAACAATTTCTGGGCAGCATCAATCACTGTACTTGTTAGCCAAGCTGTCTCATTGTCCAGCTGTGGATCAGACTTTGGTGACTGATTTGACAGTTGCTGATGTGATTGGCTCAAGTTGTTTTCTAAATTTATCACGTCATGACTAGCTTGCTGTTCCACATGCAGCTGCCTTACTTTAAACATTGCTTATTGTGCAGCTTTGTTTATTTCACACTAGTTCCTTTTACAGGTGACAATTCACTCTTTCCTGTTGTTGTAGCATTAGTTCTAGTAGCATTGACTTCAGCCAGGTGAGGTTCCTTTGAATGGTAACCTGTGATAAAAATCACTTTGACTCACACATCTACAAATGCAATGCAAGCTATACACATTACTGCATTAACAATCAAAATTTATTACAAGTTCACCAATAATTGGATTAGCAATAAGAAAAGAAATACCTTTTTGTTCAAGGATGCCCATACACTGGACAGTGCTACAACCAGAATGGAACTGTAACAGTAGCAAATGGGGGAGAGCACCAAAATTGACTTGTATATCTCTCAGTAGTTAAATTTATGCTTGTCTTCACATACAGTCAAGTTGGAAACTGTCTATATGAAGTTTAATACTTGTAGCATGCATTTATTATTATTTATTACAAGTCTATAACCCAACAACAAGTGATCTAAGTGTGTCCACCACATGTTGCTAAACATTACCAATGACATTGAAGAGTAGCCATTGCTCAACACCAGCCCCACAATTTAGATATAAAATTGTGAGACTAAAATACCATAGATTTTACCATACCTAAGAAGTAATATAATTCTGTAGCACAGTATGCTAGATCGATTCATGAATGCCCATACCACTCAGTGAGTATTAGTTAGAAAAATTCAGAGACAAGACACAACTCCAGACAGCATAAAGTTTCAACTACTCTGTAATGGTTAAGAGCACAAAATTAGCTGACTTAATACTATTGGTAGGCATTCCAGCCTGAATTTTAAATTTTGGAAAAATGGACTTTTTATATGTTAAATAGATAGAGTATTGATTGCCGATCTCAGAAATATATATTTGTTGGGTTGGAATTAGCTACTTTGGCATGCACAGTGCTTAAAAACTGAAAAAAGGTACATTTTTTCTCAGGGGCTCTCCATACATTTTACAGGGAAAAATGGCACAATTGCCATCTAGCAACCTGGACTGTCTTAAAACTGCAGTTGCTTCTAGCTGCAAGTTTGTACATGATGTAATGAGAATAACTTCAGGTCTTATCAGATCTCAGTCATCTTTGTATACTTTGTGGTGAGCAAATAGTGTTTCACCTACTGCACACTTCTCAATACAATGGCGTATACCCATAAGCAAGAGGATATGTCAACTAAGCAAAAACATCAAGTTAACAACTTATAAAAGTAAAGAACTAAAGTGGAGGTATATACCACAATGATGCAACAATACCTAAGGTGGAGTTGTGGTTTCAATTACGGCATTGTTATGCCAACTTTGAAGTGGTTTATACTTTTGAGTTGATGACACAGCCATCAGAAAATTGCTGTGGAGCTGAAAGTTGCTAACCCAAGCGAAGTAACTACACCCTTTAAAGTAAGCACCAGTTACTACCTTACTCCCAACAGTACATTTTTTAAAGTTGTAAAGTATTCTACATACATTACAAGGCTTGAGAAGATTACAAAACAACACAAAACTTACTTATATGTAATCAAACCTCATGGTGATTTTCATCCTCGTTGGAGCTTGGATGACAGAATAATCTTAAGTTAAACATGAGTTGTTATTTTGTGCCAGGATTCTATTGAAGAATATATGGAGAATTTTTTTTATTAAAAAGTCTCGGATATTGGAATGCCTACTATTGGAGTGCTTGACAATCTCTGCCTGTGCCCAGTCACATAATTCATTGATCCTTGATGGAGGAAAATTTGTTACCAAATCACAATTGAACTGGATATCCAATATGATTTGAATTCCCTTTGCTTTCATAAACTTCGGAGGCAGGGGACAGCTTGGGATGGGATATTCCAGGTAATGCAAGCTTTTTTCCAGTTTACAAAATTCTAACATTTATCTCCTAAACTTACAGCCAGTGCAGTGCTCTGCAGCTAATTTAAGTGATGGTTGATAGAGGTTTTCTGGGTAGAAGAGCTTTCATCATCACAGTCACCGCCTAGAGTGATATGTAGATTATATGCAAGATGAAAACTAACAATATACTAACTAGCCATATAGACTTCGACTGCTTTACAGCATCAGGAGCAGGAATAACATCACAATCATCTGGACGTGGACACTTTCTGCCAGATGTTTTGCTCTTCTTAGGTTGCGTTAGTTTCTACGAAGCTGTGTTAGATTCAACGTCACCCATTTAAGATCTTCCTGAACACCAATAACCATCTTGGCTGCCATAATGTGGTAGCACTCAGAGGTAGAAGGACAAGAACACCTTTCCTTAGGGTGAAGAGTGACAACATGGGGACAACTTGATCCCATTATGGTAAAGGTGTGTAGCTTGGAGTCAAAGCTGCCATGGGTCTGTTCATTCAAGACACATCAAGCTAATTTCAACAAATTCTAATATTTCCCACACATCATGATCATAATATGGACAATCCCAAAACGTTAAATTCATCTGTAGAATGCATACAATCTCAAAACAATATATGCATATTTACATTACTACACACGAGACTCATGCCATGCTAGTTTTAGAATGCATTGAAGGGGTGAAATTATATTATGCAGAAAATCTATAAATTATTTTGCAATAAAAGAAGGTGCTATTAGCAAAAACTGTGGTAGCATTGTGCTCCCTAAAGCAAAAAGAGTTCAAAAATCTTTGTTTCGTGTCAGTGCTCCCAAGAAGATGGAAGATATAAACATTAATTAGTCTGCCTTGTATTGGACAAGTGGTTCACTATCATTTTTTCTCAAGCTTTTGCCTTGTAGGAAAGATCTGAAAGAACTTACCCGCCAATGGATTCTCCTGTTCATGGAGAACATGATGGGGTAAGTTGCATCTCCGTATATAGAGGATTTTATTTGTAAGTTATGACTATAATTAATTAAGTACCTGTAGTTTATTTTCCATGTTGTCACTGTACAAATTGATCTTTCTGTTGTTACCACTTTGTGTAGCACTGTAGCTTCGAAAGTTCTCAGCTTCTAAAGCTGAAACTTCAGCTTACCATTCCTATATGGCTTTGTAAATGAAGGATATGTAATAAAATTGTGAACATTAGGGTTCTCAGCAGATCTGGTCAGTGATCAGTGATCTGTAATGCTGGCGGCAGCTTTTGATCCACCCACACATCATACTACAACATATATTATATAATATTGTAACAAAGACTGATAACAACAAAGCTCAAGAAATCATTGTAAACCAATCTATTAGGACAGGAGTTGCAATAAGAATTGTATATAATGAGTCACTGTGCAAATGAGCTCCAGAAATTGCTGGCATTGTGGTATGCCGCCACACTACCACTGGAAACTGCCACTGAAAACTACCAAATATTATGTGGGAAAGCCCAGTCCCAGTATAACTTGCCTGAGACTCAACACAATTACACACTATATAATGAAATCTTAGAATCCCGCCATACCAATACTAGACTGTCAATGCTCTATAAAATGATAAATCAACAAATCATAATACCATATAATTCTTATCTCCAATATTCTAATGTCAGTTTTACTAGAGGAACTAACTGTTACAAATTTATTCCATTTCATTGCCACAAAAACACATTTCAGAGTTCCTTTTTTCCCCCGCACTGTACCCAAATAGAACAAATTACCAGACCACATTGTAAATTCATCATCTATTGATCAATTCAAGTTATATTTATTAAATAATATTTTTTGATTGCAATGTAATTTATTGATTTTTTGATATTGCTTTTTGATCTGTACATATCCTTAAAATTGAAATTGTACAGTAAAAATATTAATAATAAAAATAATGAAGTACCTTACAAGTGAGTTTTACCTATCTATATATTATTATATTATTTATGGAATTTACTCTTCACAGGAAATGTTTTGCTATTATCATTGCCGTTGTAGTTGCACTAGCCTTATGAGATTATTTTTTCCTGCAAATTACTAAGACCTATTGTGAACTGTAACCTTCTCAATAGAAAACAGGTTGGTTCATTTTATCTGGCTAAGTCTTATGATAGATTGCACACTCAAGACACACATCAGCAAAAGCTACAATTCTAGGTGCAAGGAGAAGCCATAATAATTATACACTTTATGGCTAACTTTTCCTTATTTCAGATTAACTTATATGGCTAGCTTTTCCTTGTTTCGGATTAGCTTTTTATTCATTTTGAATTAGCTTATATGGCTAGCTTTTCCTTACTTCAGATTAGCTTATATGGCTAGCTTTTCCTTACTTCAGATTAGCTTGTATGGCTAGCTTTTCCTTATTTTGGATTAGCCTTTCCTTTCCCTTATTTTGTAATGTAGCCATGCTAATTAGCTGCACAGGGCACTACATAGGTGCATATGTCCCCTGGTGGATCATCATAGTGCCAACTCCAGGGGACTAGTGAACCCCGAGACCAAGGAGTATCCATCCTTAATGGGTCAACCGGACACCTAAGATAGAGTGGTACATTGTCTACAGCACAAATGACAACACATTAAAATAGTTACTGATGTGGTAGCTTGCTAGGCTTCCATTACCAATACATGTATCTAAATCACTTTCACTGTACACATTAAATACTAACGCAGTGTTTCTATCTAACAGCTGTGTCACAATACGATATCAAGTTTTCTGTATGAGATTCTTAAGTACATAAGTAGTCTTTAGTCAATTTATTTTGTTGTTGTTGTGTTTGCCAGCTAGCATAGTTATCTACCAAGCTTCAAGAATTTAGGAGGTGGAAGTTAAATGAGCCAGCACAACTGAATGTACACTACATCAAATATAGTATATACTTAGTGAGGTCAAAACCCCAAAAAAATTAAGGAATTTTTCTCCTGAAATTGTGTTAAAAAGTGGCACAATGGCTATGTGTTCTGTAGATGGCTTAGGCGGTAGATTTATGGGTTTTGTTAACCTGGTAAAATGTTGCTCTTTTTTGTGATCACAGCAAAAAGGCATATGCTTCATCTCCAATGTAAGTTCTTTCCATAGAAAATGTATGGAAAACGAGTTTCATAGTTTGCCACATAGAGAAGTATTTCAGATCATAGATAGAATGGTCTTTGGTCATTGTGAGATGCAACTTAACCAGTTATAATAGTTGATCGGTGATGCTATGCAAATGACAATACAAAGTGATGTAATTACGCATACGTCACTTGTTTTTGTTTTGTGCCATAGTTACCAATGAAGCACAAGAGTCTTACAGAGATTCTGGGAACTGCCCATTTGTTTACTTAACCATTATTAACTATTACAAAAGCAATTGTGGCCAACCTATTTATCAAATTGCCACATTTTTTGAGCTCTACAAGATTCCATAGCTAAAATTTGAGTTTTTCTATTTTCAAAAAAACATTGACCTCACTAATATACTTATTGTCTGTAACATAGCTATTTTGAATTAGAGAGAGTCTGGACTACTATTGGTACCAGCACTTCCTTGTTTCATTTGCCAACCTGAGTGAGAAACAATTAGCACCAATGTTAGTGTGACTGCTCTGTTAGTGTACTTTATGCAATATTAACTTTGCTTGTCCCACGTCCAGCACTTGGTACCTAAGCAAATTGATGATGCGGTGTCCCTACATTGTAGCCATGCCCCACTAATTGATGGCACGCTTCTTGTGTCCTTACATTGTGACCACACTCTCACCCAAATTTGGCAAAACCCTTACACATAGATGCATTTGATTGTGGTGATTATTTTTGAAATTTAATGCCTAATACATGTACAGAAAGCCATGCTGGATACCACCACCCTTGATAATACTAGACAGATGCTATCAGCATCGTGGGGCGAGCCTGAGTATTGCATTAATTTGGTATAGATCAAGACTCACAGTAGTGAGTCACATGGCCAGTAAAGCAGAAACGCGTGCCGCAGACAATAAATGACGCAACCACTACACGTGAGGATTTTATAGAAACAAACGTCAAATTCGGCCTACCTGTAACTCACCCGTCATTTATGCTATCCCTCTGAAACTCTATAGTTGAACTCATCGTGTCACTAGTAACTACCACACAAACAGTGAAGCAAATCCATGTCGACTGTTTCGAGATCAAGATTGCCGACATCAAAGGGGAGGTTTCGTTTTTGTTGTTTTTTGCATGCAGTTAGACGCAACCACAGGTGCATGCCTTGCGGTTCCTTTGTACATTCCAAACATTCATTGCTCTGCTATCGCTTCAATACTTGCTCAACAGTGTTGCCATGTTGTGAATAAAGTTCATAGATTTATGAACTTTTTGTCTTGTTTGTGAATCTGAAATAATCTATGAATTTTTTATGAACTTTTGAAACTTTTTGTCTTGTTTGTGAACCTGAAATAATCTACAAACTTTTAATGAACTTTTGGCAATCTCAGGCTGAGACCTTTTTTTTTTTTTTTGCTTTTTAGTGCCTTACTAACCAAGAGATCCACCTATTTATAATATGTGGGCTTGGTACATGCTGTTTTCAGAGGGTGACCATTGGATTATGAACTTTTTATGAATAAATTTATTTTTCACATGAAAATTTGGAGCAATCATCTGGCAACACTGTTACTCAATCACTTCAAGATTCACATCATAGATTTCGTCATACATTATTACCCTATAGTCCTAATTTCAGCACCAAACAAAGTTTCAGTAGTCCTCAGTCAACCTAGACTGAGGCCAAACACAAAACCCATATTACAATACTCACTTGGCATTTAGGGCATTGTATCTATAAACTACTCTAAAAGTATTGTTGAGATTGTTACATATGTTTTCGAGAATGGCTAGTTACATAATAGTTTTCGAAACATGCAACAAATGAGCAAACACAAAAAGCTAAATTAACTCTACTACTACTACAATTACACTACCACTATTACTACTACTACTACTAACTATAGCTAAGGGGAAAGGAGATTGTCATCATCAGACCCCTGCAGAGCCCAATAGCTGAGGATTATTGTACTATTGTTAGTCCATAAGGCAACCGACAGTTGCTGGAGATTTTTTCTTTCTAACCTGGGAGGAACACCACTATGGGGGGTGGTTTGGTCAGCAATGATGTTTAAAGTTCGCAAAGCAAATGGACTAGTCTGAAATTAGATGCCCCCACGTAATTTGTTCTATAAGGGTGCAGCTTAAAGAATGACACAGAGCACCAGTTGTTGAGCACCAGCTGTGGTTACCAGTTGTTGAAACAGGCTGCAAATATTTAATTCGTGCATGTAGCTAGCCTAAAAGGAAGTTTGCAAAACCGCCAACTATATTTAGACTTGTCACTATGCATTTTATAACACCCCCACACAAAATTATATGTGGGTACACATGTAGTTACAACATACACAGGACACATGAATACCCAACAGTTTTCATGTAAGAATTGTACAATATAATGACTGTGATATAACTGCTATGAAAAATAATGTCTCCAATTCTCCAGTGGCCCAGCAGATTCTACCATGGTAGCAGGTCTCACACGATGGCATATTCATCCAAACACAGATAAGCAATGGTCAATAGCTGGGAGTAAGTGCACTGACAACAAGTTGGTATGACTCCATTTGTAGAATCCAGATGAGTGGGTGTGACTCCAGTATGTCTAGACAGTTAACACACATTCTTGTTATAAATATGTACTAGAGTTGCAACAGTATAGTATTTAAGTACGATACATAGTCTCTATTGCATCACTATCAAACGACACTGAGTGGAGAATATTGTTGCATCTCTGGTATGTACACTCCATCAGTACAATCAAGGTTGTTGCAGTGAAACCTGTCTTAATGGCCACCAGTATAAAAAGGCTACCTCTCTCGAAAGGCCAATTCCAAAGTGAGAATTTGTACACTGCTACCTGTTTATTGAGTGAAGGTGGCTATAAACAAGTTTCACTGTAATTTATACACGTGATCTGATCCCGTACATTCTGCCAGTGGATGAAATCCACTTGGCCAGGACAAAATGTGACCTAAATGTCCTGGATGATCCATATTCAACCCACTTACAACCCAATGGAACTGAGTATTTATAGAGGAGAATATAATTATATTTATTTCTAATATGTGCGGACACATTACAACATATTACAACATGTGCATACAAGAAATGCTATGTACCATTTCAGTATTCCAAATCACCACATTATTCACGGACCAGTCAACAAAACTGCATAGTGCCCATCAGTAAACCTGAAGAGGAAAAGTTATGAAAAGTAAAAATGCATATAACTGAGTACATACAGTTAACAATTGTGAACAATATTAATGATTAACAATATACACTGAAACCTTACTCAGGTCATTTTATGGCCAACCTTGTGGCAGATTGATCTGTACACAAAATGACTCATTCAGGAATTGTATTTAGATGGATGATAAAGTAACGCATTGTGACGTAAATACTCATGATAAGTGTCACTGCTATATAGGCAGTATGCTGATATGGCTGCTGACTATAACACTGTCAGAGCAAACTGTGGTGAGATTTCATGCTACCAAAAGCCCTGGAATGCCTTCAACACATGAAATGCCAAATATCTAATGCCTGGCTTTCATCTCTTACACAGTGGACCTGCCTTGGTGGCCACTTGTACAGAAGGCTGCCTCTCTAAGAAGGCCAACTTTTAAATTCTCCTGTGAGACATCTATATGGTTAAATCAGTGCCCTGCTAAAGCAGCTACCTGCTTATTAAGCCAAGAAGTTTTGGCCCAAAAGTAACCATCTTAGACAGGTTCCACTGCACCTACTTAGCTGATTTACTCAGGTATATATGGTACTAAACCACTGGAATGCTGGAAGTGAATGGTGTTATTTTTGTCTTATGCTTGGCTACTATATAGTAGAACTGAAACAGATATTCTAAAAAATATATCCTATGGATAATGAGTTCATCACTTTCTTCATCAGGAGCTTATAAGTACCAAAAGTGAAAATTCTTACACCTTTGGCTGACAGCCAACTTAGAAATGACCTACCTGTGGTCCTATAACCTACATCAAGAGCTTATAAGTGCCTTTGGCGCTCAAACAGATTGGTTAGCAACACTTGCCCCCTTGCTGCCAGCACTCACACATGCTGTCGCACACTAAATCCATCACTAAACCCATCTCTATAGCCAGCTGCATTGCAGATACTTCTTACCAATTGCTCAAGGCTGCAAAATGCAGCCACCTCCTTATTAAGCTAGGTCAGAAAATCTTGTCCCTACAATAATGACCAGTTTTCACCGTGTGTACTATTAGTGAAGGAGATTATCAAGATACTTGGATTGTATACGCTACAATGTCATCTCTGGACAACCTCCAAAGTAAAATTTTCACCCTGGTCCAATGTCCAATAATTGTATACTATCATGATAGAGACTCACTGTACAAAATACATGTTATCATAGTACATGCTAATGGACAAATTTCATAATAATGAAAAAATCAATCGTTGCCCCTAGCAACCTAAATTTTACATAATTTGTAGGTGTCAATGTCTTAAGTCACCTCTCTAAGTTTTAAAAGGATAGCATATATATGTCATGAGATATGACATTTTGAAGTTGCAATTTTCCCATACATTGTCAATGAGAGGGGCAACAGTTGCTCCTTCTCAGTAATCACACAAATCATGGGATTTAAAGAATGTCATATCTTATGACCTATATACTCTATCCATTTATAACTTGGAGAGATTATTGTTGACATTCACACCTACAAATTATGTAACTCAAATTGAGATACGTGTATTTTTGAATTTTTGGTCTTTGCATACATTGAAATACCTCATTTTTGTGATTACCCAGAAGGGGCAACTGTAGCCCTCTCACATAGAAATGTATGGGAAAACCACAAATTTCAAAATGTCATATCTTATCACATATACATGCCATCCTTTCAAAATTTGGAGAAGTTACTTTAGATGTTATCACCTAAAAATATTAGGAAATCCAGGTTGCTAGGGGCAACAGTTATTTCTATATGCTATAAAGCCTTATTATGGAATTTGTCTATTACACCTTTTACAATTAATTTTTACAACACAAACACATGTATGGTTATACCATAAACTCACCAATTGTGTCTCAGTGGCACTAGCTAAATCTCTTCAACATGAAAAGACAATCTTCGAGCGATGGGACAGCAGCCCTAAGATTCTTGCAAAGATCACAGTATATTCTAGTGCGCTTATTTATAAATTTTAAAGGCGTTTATTTACAATGGGACATAATTACACGCCCCTCTATTGTCTACTGACATACTCACCATTTCTCTACTCTCGTTTCCAAAGCGCTCGTACTGATATGGGAAGGGGCATGGCTTCTCCGCTTGAATTAGTCAATGCTTGAAGTAGATCGAGATAGCTACTTTAATTGAGCCGTCAATCACTCTAATAGAACAGTCACGTTTCTACAAGTGCAGTATTTTTATATTGTAAAGTCTGTAAGTAGCTAGTAATTTAACTACACAATGCAATTATATTCTAGGTAGAAGTTGTAACTATGCTGTAACTTTGACTGCTGTATTAGAGCTGTTTTATGACTGCTCTATTAGAGTATCTTGATCGTTTTAATGATGAAAGGTAAAGTGTTACTAAGAGTTTAATAGTTAAAATGAATGTTAGTTGACTGCAGTTGCATGCCACTAAAATTACAGCTGTATTTTAACATTCTGTCACTGTAATCTAAATTTAAAAGGGGTTTCTGTCAAAACTATGGAAACCCACTTACTGTTTTCAACAGTGAGAGTATATATGCTTATGCTAACAAAAAGGTTTGAGCCTCTTCATGGATACCACTCAAATTTGATTCTCAATAAAGCAAAGTGTATAGATTCTCTGTTAGCAATAAATAGTTTGAGTTTGGCCACCTTTCCTGTATACGGCAATGCTACAAACAAAGGAAAGGTGGCCAAACTCAAACTATTTATTTGCTATCAGGGAATCTATACACTTTGTTTTTTTGATGGGATTTATGAATGATTAGCACAGTTTTACAACACTGGTAAAGATAGCTAATAGACAGCAACAGTTCAGGCTTAGCAAAAGCCAGAGAGCTGAAGTGTTCGTCTTTAAATCTTGGCTGTTCCTAACAAAGCTGTCTTCTGCAGCAGTGGAATTATGCAATTTGGTAAATTAAGTTGACTATTATGATGTTCAAAACGTGTAGACACAACTCCTAAAGCACCAACCACAACTGGGATCACAATCGTTCTCATATTCCATAGCTGCTGTATCTCCAAACACATATCCTGATATTTATCAATCTTTTATATTTCTTTACCCTTCACATGATGATCAGCTGGAACAGAGCAACATCAATCACCCAGGAAACTTTCACATTCTTGTGTCAATGTATACTATATAAAGCTTTTTCGCTGAGATATGGCGATCTGTGTAGATATTAAAATCCCACAAAACTTCAGTGACACCATCCTCAACAATAGGAAATGGAACATGGTCCTGTTAGCAGATTTGCAAATTAACCTGACAATTGACTACAAAATAGCTTTTAATCAGCAACTCAATAAACAGTGTCACACAGTGTACAGCTACTCAATTCTACTCTAAAGTATTAAAAGTTACAACTGCTTTTATACCTACAAAACCACAGAAAAGTTCTGTACAGGTCCAGAAACTTCTAGAAGCATGTAAATACAATTACAAAACTAATTCAAAACCTTAACTACATTATGTGGTAATTTACAGAGACAACCTGTCTGATTACATAGCTACACAGTAATACACACATGTATTATGTCATATTACAACACTCCCACTTAATCGACAGGTTACATACTTAAAAGTTCACAGTTAGTCCCATAGCATCACGTAACATTGTAAAACGTCCTCTTGGTAATGGTTTTGTTAACAGATCTGCTATCATGTTCTCAGATGGACAAAAGCACAAGTTAATAGTTCCATTTTGTACAGCTTCACGGATATAGTGATAACGAATATCAATGTGCTTAGTTCGAGCATGTGCGACAGGATTCTTGGCAATTGAGATGGCACCTTGATTGTCTTCCATCAAAACGGTTGGTTTTTGTGAAGTAGACTTGAGATCAGTAATCAATAATTTCCTCAGCCATACAATTTCCTGGGTGGCAAAACTAAGAGCAACATATTCAGCTTCGGATGTAGATAAGGCTACAATTGCTTGTTTTTTGCTCAACCAACTAACTGGACCTCCTCCCATCATGAAAATATTACCAGTTGTAGAATGACGATCGTCCAAGTCACCTGCCCAATCTGCATCTGTATAACCAATCAATTCTTCATCTTCTAATTTTTGATATCTAATTGCTAAATTCAAAGTTCCTTTAAGGTATCGCAATATTCTCTTGGCAGCTGTTAAGTGGGCTTGATTTGGTGAGGAGCTAAACTTTGCCACTACTCCCACTGCTTGAGCTATGTCTGGGCGAGTTGCTATCGCAGCATACAGCAAACTTCCAATGATTGATTGGTAGGTAACTGAATCAACTTTGTTGCTGACACCATCATCTTTCTTAAGTTGAACACTAACATCTGCAGGAGTAGAGACAACCTTTGCATTGGAGAGTGAATACTTCTCCAGCATATTCAGAATGTACTGCTTTTGGTGTAACCACAAACATTTCCTTTCTTCATCCTGCTCAATACTTATTCCCAGACAATAATGTAATTTACCCAAATCTTTCATCTGAAAACGTGACTTCAGATCTGCTGCATTTCTTCTAATGTACTGGCCATTACAATCAGATCATCCACATAAACAGCAAGAATGGCAATTGCATCAGTCATCTTGACATAGATACAAGGATCTGCTATACTTTGTTTGAACTGAATTACTTTCATATATTCTTGAAATGCTGTGTTCCAGCACCTAGGCAATTGCTTGAGCCCATACAAGGACTTTTGCAGCTTACACACGAGATTTTCCTTTCCAGGCTGAATGCAACCATCAGGTTGCTCCATGTATATTTCTTCTTCAAAGTTTCCATTCAAAAATGCTGTAACTACATCCATTTGATGGATCAGCAGGTCATTCTGTACTGCATAGGCTAACAATGCTCTGATTGAGGAAAATCTGACAACAGGAGAAAATGTCTCATTATAGTCAATATCATACTTCTGAGCATAGTCTTTTGCTACCAGACGTGCCTTGAAACGTTCAATTTTGCCATCACTACAGTATTTGACCTTGAATACCCATTTACAACCAATTGGTTTACGGTCACTTGGTAGTTCCACAAGTTTCCATGTCTCATTCTTCATTAGTGATTCAAACTCAGAATCTGCAGCAGCTCTCCACTGGTTGGCATGTTCTGTAGCTAAAGCCTCCTCTAATGATTTTGGCTCTTGAACCTGGTTGACATTGTATGCAACATGATGAACAAACTCATGCATCACTGTGTCTGCATATTCGTCTTGACCATACCTAACAGGAGGTCTTCTCTGTCGCTGTGGACGCTGCTGTTGTTCCACTTCAGGTGTGTTAGCTTCTCCTTGGCTAACATCTACATCAAACTTGTCAGTAAGCTTCTCTTCAGCTTGACCAAAATCTGTCTCGTTAAATACCACATCTCGTCTTACAATCACCTTCTGATTTTCATCAAGGAGTCTGTATCCCTTAGACTGTATGCTATACCCAACAAACCGCAGCTTCTCTGATTTCTTGTCAAGTTTCTTTCTATCTGGCTTTCTTCCATACCACTTTTCATAAGGTGTTTTATCTTCTCTGATTGCTGCTGTTGGCATGTGGTTTCTGATGTATGCGGCTGTGGCTATTGCTTCTGCCCAGAAACTCTTGGGAAACCCTGCATGTGACAGCATACTACGAGCAGACTCTACTAGGGTGCGATTCATTCTTTCCGCTACCCCATTTTGTTCAGGTGAATGAGGAACAGTAAACTCATGAAAAATTTCTCTTGATTTCAAATAATTCTCAAACTCTTTTGAAACGTATTCACCACCATTGTCAGTTTGTAGCCTTCTGATTCTCTGACCACTGCTAGTAGTGGTAGCTGTTTCAAACTCTTTGAACTTTTCAAACACTTCATACTTGTGTTTTATGAAATACACAGAACAACAACATGAGTAATCATCAGTAAAGGTGACAAAATACTTTCTTCCCCCAATGGAATCTGTGGACATGGGACCACACACATCACTGTGTACCAATTGCAATTTCTCAGTTGATCTAATTTCTCCCACTGGCTGAAAAGACTGACGGTGTATTTTTCCTTCGACACACCCTTCACAAAAAGATAACTCTTCCATTTTTGAAACATTAATACCACTCACAAGTTGCTTGTTCACAGTCAGTGAAAGATGTTGTTTTCCAGGGTGTCCTAATCTCTGATGCCATAAATCAATCACACGACTTTTCTCAAATGCCACTGACACACTCTCTGAAGGAACCAGTTTGCAATCAAGATGATACAATTTGTCTACCAGCGAGCCCATGCCACAAACATCCCCAGCTCAATTGTAAATCCAGCATTTGTCATCAATAAACTTCACTGACTTGCTCTTTGATGATGCTGCTCTCACTGAAAAGAGGTTGCATGCAAGATTTGGAACATATAACACTTTGTGTATCACAAACTCTTTGGATTCACCTTTTGCTAGCTACATTCTAATATAGACATTTCCCACTCCAATTGCATCAACTGTGTGGCCATCTCCTAGGCCAACCTTTTCAGGTTTCTTAAATTCACGAAGGTTAGCCAGTGTCTTCTTATTTGATGTCATGTGACTAGAGGCACCTGAATCTACCAGCCACTTGTCTACCTGAGGTAATCCCTTTGAACCAGCTGATGTACATGTAGCGAACGCACTTTCGTGTGGATGGTCATCAAGTTTGACTTCAGGAGGTTCCCCAACTACAGTTTTTGCTTTATGTTCCGAGTTGTTTCTCTGCTTTCTTTTGGGACAGTCTCGACGAAAGTGTCCTGCTTGTCCACAGTGGTAGCACCTCAAATTCTGTGGCTTGACTGTCTTCTTGAATTTACCGATTAATGCAGAATCACCCTGCTCTTCACTGTTGTTCTGCCCTTTCATCTTCAGCTCTTCGTGTATTAATGCCTGCTGGACGAAATCGAACTTGATGTCGTCTACTCGAGCTTCAAGGGCTGTTACGAGAGTAGAATAGCTCTGGGGCAAACTACCTAACAAGGTAACTACCTGATCTTCCTCAGTAATGGGAGCACCAATTGCTGCCAGTTTGTCAGTAAGCTCTTTCATATGCTTCAGGTGGGATTCCATCGAGGCACCCTCTTTCATTTCAGTTCAAAAGTATCGCTTCTTCAAAAACAGTTTATTTGCTAGGGTATCTCGCTCGAAATGCTTTTTCAAAACATCCCACGCATCTTTAGGTTGCTCACATGATGTGATCAGGTACAGCTGTGACATACTGACAGCTAAAACTATTGTGGAAAATGCTCTCTGAGATTTTTTACGAAATTCAGCCCGTGCCTGAACATTTGCATCCTCAGCTAGTAGTACCTCAGTACCATCCACATGCCCCCAGAGCCCCTTCGCGAGTAGCAAGTGACGCATTTGAAATTTCCATGTAGTCCAGTTTGAGCTGTCAAGTTTCTCAATTGACCACTTTTCATCTATCGCTGATCCTGCCATTTCCAGCTTATTTAACAGCTGATACAGCACTCGATACAATGAAATTAAACCAGTTACGTATGCCAGTAACTCCTGTCGATTACTTAAAGCTCAAACACTTAGCTACAATACTCAGTTGCTATAAAAGTTTAACCACTTCGCTCTTCCAATGTCAGATCAGTTAACAACTCCAGGTGTCTGGGCCCATAACCTGTTAGCAGATTCGCAAATTAACCTGACAAATGACTACAAAATAACTTTTAATCAGCAACTCAATAAACAGTGTCACACAGTGTACAGCTACTCAATTCTACTCTAAAGTATTAAAAGTTACAACTGCTTTTATACCTACAAAACCACAGAAAAGTTCTGTACAGGTCCAGAAACTTCTAGAAGCATGTAAATACAATTACAAAACTAATTCAAAACCTTAACTACATTATGTGGTAATTTACAGAGACAACCTGTCTGATTACATAGCTACACAGTAATACACACATGTATTATGTCATATTACAACAGGTCCCACCATTTCACAGAGTACGGTAATGAGCTGGCTTGGCACAACCACCAATGTACAATCTTTGCTACTGAATCATGTCTGGACTTGTATTGAGTAGCAGCAAGAAACTTACACCCACAAATGATATGCTCAGTAGTTCAGTTTGCTCACCACAAAGTCTACATACTGAAGGGAACTGTTCATCATACAAATGTTGAATGGACCTTGTAGGCAAAGCTTGATCCTGAGCAGCTAATAGCATGCTCTCAGTTTCAACATGAAGATCACCATACTTTAACCAATGAAATGAAAAATCTTTGTCCATAATTGGACTGCACACATTAAAAAAGTAGCCATGCATGGTTTCGATACATATAGTTCAAGCCTCTCTGCAACTCTCCTGGAAGAGAACTGCTCCACACTCTCATCACCAAATAATTGTCCACTACCAGCCACAGCACACAACATTGAGTTTCTAACATATCCATATAAAGAGCAGCATTACTTTCTTACAAAATCCTCAACACTGATCAGTCCTCTCCCACCGGAAGGGCTTGGCAGATATAATCTGTCTACATCAGCACGAGGGTGCAAAGCACAATGTTGTTTGAGTAACTGCCTTACCCTCCTGTCAATAGCCTGCAATTCCATTACTGTCCAATTTAAAATTCCTCCAGAGTAACATAAAACAGGTGCAGCATATTCATTAATAGCTATAGTAGCCTAACACATGACAATAGTTAGGTAGTTGATTATTATTATAATTGCAGCACTCTATAAAAAGAGTATGCATGCAATATACTAAGTGCAGTAGGTATAATTAAGTTTAGTTTAGTAAAAATTAAGTAGCTAAGTATAAATAATTATTAAGTAATTTAGATACTGATCACATAACCCTTATCAGAGTTTTGAAATCTTCCAATGGTTTTGAATTTAACAATTTAGTCAGGCAGGCTGTTCCATAATCTAGTGGTGGCCTGAAAGAAGCTAAATTTATGAACATGCATCCTTGAAAACAGTGTCTGATATCTCCTGTCATTATCAAGAACTACTGGGATGAGCCAAGTTTCACAACCGATAATTATATCAGGGGTATAAGTGTCTAACATCACCCAAAATTCTTCCTTTCACACTTTGTAGGTTCACCAGAAGACTTAACAATGGGTATAGTTACTATTAGAATCTGCAGCTGAATCAGAGACATCACAATCATTATATTTGATAGATAGTTCACTTTCTGAATCAGGATTAGTAAGATCTTTATCACTGACAGTTAATTCAGTTACTGAGTGAGGAACATTGGAACCACTATCAACAATAAATGTTTCACTAAGATCACTAAACTGGGTTTCATTATCACTAAAATAAGTACATACGTATATCTGAGTTGATAGAGCTGGAATCATCAGCAATTAAACCATATTCATTGCCTATATATTATCAGGAACAATTTGAGGCCAGTGTAAGAGTATTTAAGTCAGACTCCTTACTTACCACATGAGAATATCTAACAATGATGTTACCATTTCGGATCATTAAGTTTTTTTCACGTTTTGCTCTTCTGGATTGCATTTCTTGGACTAGTGCCTTGTGTTTGATGCACTCAGATCATGGGAAATGAATACCCTCCTATAACAATCATGAAACCTAAGGCAGGGAGGGAGCTTGAGAGAAAGTAGCTTGTTTATCACTTTCTGAGTTCATTCTAATAAGCAATGGCCTATGCTTGCCTTCAAGCCTCTTACCGAGGCGAAGGACTTTATCAACTTCTACATTGAGGTCAAAAACTGATAAGCAAAGGGAAATGAATGATTCTTTATTGGCTGAAAAATCAACTCCTTCAGGATAGTTGTACATTATTAAGTTGTTCTTGCAATAATTATGATTAGAGATCTCATTAATGACACTCAATGCAGCTGAAGTAGATTGGGTAGCAGGTACAGAACTTTAAGTAAAAGAGGAAGCTGTTGACTTTATCCCTTTTTGTAAGTTTTCATTCATAGAACTTAAAGCATTGACTTTCTTAGACAAATCTGATATTTGTTTTCTAATTTCACTGTGCTCTGATGTTAGTGACTCAGTTTCAAGAATTGTCATGTGGGAAAAGGGCTTTGTGGATAGAAATGATCATAAGCTGCCTTGAATAGGTTTCACATTTGTTGAACTTGCAATAATATTATCAATGCTAGATGTCAATTGATTAAGAAGCTTATATTGTTCTTTATTTAAACTTTCACACAATGCATGCAACCCCACCTTTACTGCTGTGTGTCACAGACAAGCACCTAGGCCCTACAAGCACCCCAGACAGAGTATACACTCAGTGTTGGGCGTAACACGTTACATAATATTATTACTCAATGCAGTAACGAAGTAATATAATTGCGCTACATTTCTTATGCTAGTAATATGTAATGGATTGTTATTTTACATAAGTAATGCGTTACTAAAGTAGCACATTACTACTTGTTACTGTAATATTATTACCTAACGAAGCACTAACACGTTACTTAACTAGAGCATTGCTGTATTATCATTGCCTAACAAAGTACTAACGCATTACTTAACTAGCACATTACTATAATATTATTACCTAACAAAGCACCTTTATACATTGTGTAATATAACATATTACTAGTTACTTTTATACTGAAGTAATGTGTAACTGTAGCACGTTTCATTGCAGTGGCAGTAACGAGTAATAAGTAATATATTACTTTTCAAAAGTACCGGCCCAACACTGTACACTCCCAATGAAGAGTACAAAGTATCTGTTTGGTGATAACCTGTGTATGCAAGGTATATATGGTCAACAATTCACATACTGTACAATGCTGAACACTGCTGCGTACAGTTATTGAGTATCATAGAGTCACCACTGTATCAGGACACCAATCTCCCTTCTGTAGTTAGCTGCCTAAAGTATCACATACATAAATTGTACCTCTAAATAATACTGTGCATTGGGAAGTATACCTCTTGCAATATTATCAATAGTCAATATACAACAGTGCTAGTATACTTCCCTAATTGGAATACAAGTACACACAACATATATAGGGATTGAACTATACCTGTCTCTGTTTGAGAATATCAATGCTCTTTTAACTGGTGACAGAAGAACACAGAACATAATTATATAGAATCAACTGCCCACTGGCCTCTTATTTGAGATCTTTGATGCTCTGCTAACTGGTGCTCTGTTAAGGTAATTCCATTAACAGTTAACATAACTAGGTAAAGCTATTGATACAAAAAAGTTGTGCTTACAAGCTCAGTCTGTTTGGTGGATGTCTGTTCCTATGCTAAAGAATGTCTAGGAATTGGATTGTCATTATAAATTGCTTCTGTAAGAGGTACATCAATGATTTCATGATCTTCACATTCTGCTATAGTGTTTTCACAATCTAAACCAAAACAAGCAAGCTGTAAAAAAGAGTGCGGCCCCAAAAAAGGCCAAGGTGATAAAAGATGTGAAATCCAAGGTGGCGGCCAAGAAATGGCTGTGATGGTAGGTTAATGGCAAAAATTTTAACTACGACAATTCAGGTGAATTTGCACTACCTCCTCCACTAGGATTTGGCACCAAATTCACCTGAATTGTCGTAATTAAAATTTTTGTCATTAAAATACCATCACAGTCATTTCTTGGCCGCCACCTTGGATTTCACATCTTTTTTCACCTTGGCCTTTTTGGGGGCCGCACTCTTTTTTACAGCTTGGCTGTTTTGGTTTAGATATCACTTCTTTTTGTATTGCAAACCACAAAGCTGGCCATAAGCTGATCTCTCTATAGTGCAACTTGATTGTAGCTGAACTCTCTACAGGATGGTTTCTTTGTAGCTGATCTCTCTACAGGGTGACTTGTTTCTAGCTGATCTCTCTACAGGGTGACTTGTTTCTAGCTGATCCCTCTACACGGTGACTTGTTTCTAGCTGAACTCTCTATAGGGTTATCTGTTTGTAATTGAACTCTCTACAGGATGGTTTCTTTGTAGCTGATCTCTCTACAGGGTGACTTGTTTCTAGCTGATCTCTCTACAGGGTGACTTGTTTCTAGCTGATCTCTCTACAGGATGACTTTTTCTAGCTGAACTCTCTACAGGGGATTTGTTTGCAGCTGAACTCTCTACATGGTGGTTTCTTTGTAACTGAACTCTCTATAAGATGATGTTTTGTAGCTGATCTCTCTACTGGATGACTTGTTTCTAGCTGATCTCTCTATAGAGTTATAACTTTCTCTATAGAGTCATAACATGTTTGTATAGCTGAACTCTTTACAGAGTAGTTTTTTTGATTGGTTGCCGAACTCTCCAGCTACACAGTGACTTGTTTGTACTACAGAGTGACTTTTTTGTAGCTGAACTCTCTACAGAGTGACTTACTTGTAGCTGAACATTGTATAAAGTAACTTGTTTGTAGCTGATCTAGATGAACTCTCTACTGGGTAGCTTTTTTGTAGCTGAACTCTCTACGCAGTGACTTGTTTGTAGCTGAATTCTATACAGAGTGACTTGTTGTAGCTGAACTCTCTATAGGGTGACTTCTTTATAGCTGAATTCTCTTCAGTGTGACTTATAATGTTCTGAATCTCTACAGTGACATATTTGTAGCTGAACTCTCTACAGGGTGACTTGCTTGTAGCTGAATTGTCTATAAGATTAACTGTTTGTAGCTGAACTCCCTACAGAATAACTTGAAATGTAATTAATTCTATAATGGAGTAAGTTATAAACGTAGCTGAATGCTCTATTAGGGTGACTGTTCTATTAGAATATCTCGATCTCGCATATGCTACACGTAGTTGGCTTTGGAATCATAACTCAGTGGTTTGTAATCCGATTCTTCTGTACTACTGCAAGGACTTTGTATGATAATTATTCCAGCTACACACCGATTTTCAGCTCATTGCTTTAAGCGGTTTGCCTGGTAGGCGTGAAAAGTAATAGTTTTTATTGGCAGGTTATATAGAGCCGGTACCGGTTGCACTGTTTCGCCGGCTATTTTGCAGGCAGTAGAGGGTATAATACTGAGAATGTTACATGCATTTTAAAAAAAACTTGTACAAAATACCTAAGAAGCGAAAAAAAAAGTTGCCTCAGCTGGGGCTGGAACCCTAGCATCCGTGCTCATGGCAGTGGCTAAAAAAAGGGGCTAATTGTGGCCAAAAAGCTAGTCTTTTGGCTAGAAAAGAATAAAGTCAAAAATTACATACATGTGCTATGCATGTTTACAGGGATTTGACTAAAAGTACTTCAAGATCCAGTCTTGAGATTGCCAATTTCAAAAATTTTCCACTTGTGGTCCACTAATATTGTAACTTATAGCTAGTTATGGTCATTTTCCCAGTCCACTATTGATGTAAAATAATTGCCTTAAAATCTTATAAAACAATAGTTTGATCTAAAGAATTGGCTTGTACGTCACTGTAAGTTTGTTTGCTATTTCCTAGTTCCAGGTCTCAGTCAGGGCCACCCAGAGAAATTAAGGGGCCCAAGGCAAAGAGTTAAAGTGCGGCCCCAGGGGCAAGGAGGCTTCCATTCTGAATAACAACTTTACCCAAGCTGTAGCTTGAAGACCAAAACAAGAAGTCATTACATGCTAAAATTGACAATAGCTGCCCCTCACCAACCATATCTCCTTATTTATAAGCTTGCTACACTGCTCCTCTGAAGAATACTGTGACTGCTCTATTAGAGTATCTAGATCTGATTGCTCTATTAGAGTATATCGACCTTTTAAACAGATATTCAAGGGGGCCTCCTAGGGCCCGGGGCAAAATGCCCCAATCCCCCCCCCGTTTTTTTTGTTTTTTTAAATATTTTATCTCCGGCCCTAATGGCACTCCCTTCCTCCCACACATCTCTATAGAATGCTAACAAAATATGGACAGCCCTGGTCTCAGTCACTTATCACAGGTTCAATCATGGCACAATTATGTTTCAACTAGGTAAATATGCTCCCACACTCCCCTGAAATCCCTTCAATCATTCCCTTCACTGACATTTTGCTACACAACAATTGCGACAATATAGAAGACAAAATACAAGAATTTTATGTAATCCAAACACAGAAATTTTTGTTATTTTGTTTATATGTACTACAGTAGGATCTCGATTATCCGAACAGTAGCGATGACTGTTCTATTAGGGTATTTTGTCAACAGGTGTATGTTCTATTAGAGTATTTTGTTACAGGTGTATGTTCTATTAGAGTAGTTCAACAGAGCTCTGTATAGAAAACAATGGGCTTCATTTATCCGAACAAATTCACTTATCTGAACACTTTTGTAATTCAGCTGGCACACAAGTGTTCAGATAATGGAGGTCCTGCTGTACTACCCCCCCCCCCCCCGTATCAGGTTTGGGCTAGTTGTAAAAAATAGTTTTTTTAGCCACTGGCTCATGGTCCATACTCGTAACCACTGTACCACTGGTGCCGCAACTACTGACTTGCTTAGTTTCTACCTTGTAAATGTCCAACTGAAGTGAAGAAGAAATGAAAGCTGAACCCGACCCTAACCCTAACGCTAATACTACTTGTGTGCCCTAAAGTACAAGACTCGAGGCAAACTACTGGTCGCGTACCCTAAAGTCGAATACTCGGGGCATACTACTATGCCGGCACAATAGCCGTTCGTGCTTGTTAACTGGTACCGGCCATCTATGGCTCAATATCCACTATGATTTTTATTCATAAAAATTGATCGCGTAATTGTGACACAGGTTGGGTTTTGTGTCATATCTTGATGGCCTTTAACTTGATTCCTTTCAAACCACAAAAAGGCACTCCTACGATAGTTACTCCATCAATTTTCAGCTCATTCCTTCAAGTGGTTTGCCCTGTGGGCGTGACAGACCTTCAACCTTATTTTACGCAAATAATCGGTCATAAATCCGTGAATGTTCATCAGATTCCTACCAAACTTGGTACTGAGATTCGCCTTAATGAGCCCTTTAAGTGTGCCAAATTTCATTAGTGATAGAAGCTGATACACCAATATACTGGTTGAATAAAGTGGTTAGATTTTGGATGTCTTTTTTCTGGCATGTGCTTCTGTTAAGTTTGATTCGGGAACATTATGTACAATCAGATTTTGTCTCCTTTTCCTTTTCTTTTTCTTCCAATATGATGTCAGCAGTCATCGAAGCAATAGATTTGACAGATAAGGGATGTTTACTGGAGAGTCGAGTAGAGAGCTCTTGTTTGGGTGGCTGACTACTTACTGTAAAGACATTATCCAAATCTTCTACATCATGGCAGTTTAATTGGTAGGACAGGTCATTTATTGTCTCAGCTAAACTATCAAACCTGTTGGACAAAGTATCCTGTACTGATTTTATTTTGTCTTCAATAGTAGTACAAGCTTCTTTAGTTTTGTCATAGGTGATAAGAGCAGTAGGAAGTTTATTGATACACTCACAACAAAAAAATACGATGTTTTTGGGAAGGTCGCAAAGGTCAACACTTATCCTTGCACAACTTCGGTGCTGATGCCTTTCACACCACACACACTCTAGATGGTCATTGATAATTGGTGTATCACAAGTAATACAAGTATCACAATCGTTGATTAGTGTGGTTTCAGGTGAAGTCAAGTAGTGCTCGCGGTCGCGCCTGATTCCTCTAATTACTGGCATGGCAACAGCAAAAAAAAAACTGATCACTTCCTCGTCTCTGGAGTTGAATCGAGTTAAACCATAGGTTAATCGGTCAAAGAAGAGAGCGAATCAGTTACCAATCACTCCTGTGATCACGTGATCAGACTAAGGAAGCGTTTGTTAAACAAACCGCTTTTACCAACATATTACGCACAAAACTATCTTCTAAACTGTTTTATGGTGTGACTAACGTGTTTTTTCCCACAAATTCTCTCGACAAAGCCTCAAAGCTGCTCTTCATTTTCGTTCGCGTACGTAAGGGATACGCCCCCTTTCAACTCGAAGCGATAGGTTATTCCTGGTAGTGTACGAGGCCTGCACCGTTGTTTTTCAGCCTGAAAACCTCAAGGGGAAGGTAGTCTGAGGAAAGTTACCACACCCGTATTTCAGTCCGCCGAAAAGAAACCACCTCAGAGCAAAGTTCACCTGTGCAGAAGTTTAATACAGACTTCATTTCACTTTTACTTCTTACGTAAAAGCTGCTTTTACCGTTATTAAACGATTTTGCTCACGTGGGTGCGTACGGACAAACATAGATAGGTATATAGGTACACACACACACAAACTTTTACGAAAACAATTTCAGTAAACCAGGCGCACGCCCACAGCCGGCCAAAGGCCGGCCGTGGGCGTGCGCCTGGTTTAATAAAGTAACTATAATAATATTACTTATTATATTACTTTGTGTCCACAGCCTTAAGCTGTCACGTGTGAAGCTGTCACGTGTGAAGCTACCACTTTATCACGTGACATGATTTCGTTGTTGGGCAATGTGCAAATCTTGGTTATAAGCAAGAAGCTGGTGAATAAGCTTCATTCAGTAGGCTTCATTACTTCGTAGTGCTAGGCGTTACTCAGTGGATTACTAACGAGATTAGTAACTTCGTTACTTGTAGTAATAATATTACGTAATATTAGACTCGTTACAGTAACTATATTACTTAGGTAACGCGTTACATTTGTAAGTAAACTAACTTGAGTTATATTACCTGTTTTTATAGCATATTTCGTTATATTACTTAGGTACCACAAAAGTAATAACTTTATGTAACGCGTTACATAAGTAACGCGTTACTCCCAACACTGTGTACAGTAATAGAAAATAAAATAGCAATAATTATGCCATATACATTATATGTAACTGTTCTGTTTAAGTAACATGAATTCTTGATTAGAGTAACTCCTCATTTGACTAGCTATTCAAAAAATTAAAAGTTTCAAAAGGAAGTAGGGGTTGATATAATATACACGCTACAAAAAGTAAGGAAACAAGCTCAAAAATGTTGCAGCTGAAATGAGAAATGATCCAGCAGTAAAAAGTAAGGAAACAAGATTAGACGATTGCTTGCTAAAATGAGACACACTTTAATGCCTACTTTTGGCTAGCATCTTCCATCAAATTAGCCAAAAGTAGGCATTGAAGTGTGTCTCATTTTAGCAAGTAGTCATCTAATCTTGTTTCCTTACTTTTTACTGCTGGATCATTTCTCATTTCAGCTGCAACGTTTTTAAGCTTGTTTCCTTACTCTTTGTAGCGTGTATATTATATCAGCCCTAACTTCCTATTGAAATTTTTAATTTTTTAAATAGTTACTTTTTTGTCTAGCTAGCTAGAGTCAACTATCGATTAACGAACAATACGATGTTCAGACAACTGCCACTCACTTCCTAAAAATCTTGCAGCTTAGGTTATTGTACCAAAAGGTTGGCTACACTAACCAGTAATTATCCTCCAATAATGAGTTATGCATGATTAATTGCTTGAGAGTTGCAGGCAATAGTTTGCTCAGTCCGATAAATTCTACGTCCGGACAAAACTATCAGTTTTTGGACTTTGATTTTTACTACCAGTAAACAATGTCCAATTTATTTCAAACTTATATACAATATACCTTTATTCATTAGCTAGTAATGGCCAAAAATTGGTTTCGCATAGAGGGAATAGCAGCCTCACAATTTTTAGCGGTAAATTCGGATGCATTTTGTTTTTAATTTAGCCATGCCCACCAGTAAAGTTAATGCTTTTGCATCAATTGCACCAGTGCTAAAGCACAGAAGCAGGTAAATAAACCACCCACAAATGTTGGTCTTGGTGCCCAATCATAAAAACCGTCTTGGCAATTGAAAGGCGTTTCTTTCTCTACCTTATATGGGTGCATAACAGGGGCGGATCCAGAGTCTGGAAAGAGGGGGGCACCTTGCTGGAAAAAGTTGAAGAGCAAAAAAAAAAAAAAAAAAGGTCACAACAATAATAGCTAGTTATCCTTTACCAAATATATTATATCACGTATGTTATGTAAAATAAAATCCTATATTTATAGCTTCCTAAGTAAGCTACACTTCCCCATGAACACTGTGACTGCTTTATTAGAGTGATTGGTGATTGACTGCTCTATTAGAGTATCTCGATCTTATATACATTTTTTTAAGGGAGGGGGGGCACGTGCCCCCTGTGCCCCCCCCTGGATCCGCCACTGCATAAAGTGGCATTCACCTGCAGTTTGGGCATCCATATAAGGTAGAGAAACAAACGCTTTTCAATTTCCAGGACGGTATGTGCAATAGGACACCAAGACTAACATAGCTATGTGGGTGGTCAGGAGGTAATTTCTCGTAACTTCAGTTTTCCACCTTGCATGCATCTCCTTCATTTAGGAGCCAAAATGTAGTGTGCCAACCGAAATATCTTGAATATAAACTTTAAAAGCATACTTCTACACTTGAAAGATATTTATGTACATGCTTCTGTGCTTTAGCACTGGTGTGATTGATGTAAAAGAATTAACTTTACTGGTGGGCATGGCTAAATTAAAAATAAAATGCATCCGAGTTTACCACTAAAAATTGTGAGGCTGCTACTCCCTATGCTAAAGATAATGAAACCATTTTTTGGCCATTAATAGCTAATGAAGACAGTTATATTGTATACAAATTTGAAAGAGGCTGTCTGAAATTTCTGGAGCCATACAACTAGCGCTACTGGGTCTTACAGCAGGCAGGCTGGCAGACGAAATGTAGGTGAATTTTGAATTTTTAAAACTCACTGTACATTGAAGCATTCGACTTTTCGCTTTGTTTACCCAAGGTACAGCATCAATATAACAGTACTAATGCATTCCAGGTGGTTTTTTCGGGTCAAACTTATTGCAAGGCCATTTTTAAGGTGCAAAAATCCACAAAACCATATACCAACCCCTACTATACAGTACTATCGTACTGCATGATTTTGTTGCTATAACATTGGTTATAAGACCCTGCTGGTTCTTTATTTAATCTAAAAATAAACGGACTGCAATTGCACTTTAACAGTTATTTTCTTTACCCAAGCTGTGTATAAATTGTTTTGTTGTAATTAATTTATATGTGTATGTGTTCTTTCTTGGTTTTTGTAGCTGTGTTTTCATATTTGTCCCCTCCATTTTTAGTTTTGTATCTTCTAGGGAAACACCCTTGTACAGGCTCTGCCTTTTGGTGTCACCCTGTCTCTTTTGACAAATCAGATAAATAATAATAATAATACCCTCCAAATTTAAATAGAGCAAGCAGATTCAACTCAATTTTTTTAATATGAGGTGCCTTATCAATTACATAGCAGAAATAGCTACATGTTTGAATGTTACTGAGTTATGGATGAATGAAAATGGCATTTCTTGATTCCTGTAAAAAACACACACTTATTTTCATGCACTCACACTGGCTTCCTTGGCTACATGATTCACTATTGTATGTCTTGAAAGTTGATAATATGACTTTGTTTTATGACTTACAGAGAACAAAAGACATTACCTTGTTGATGGAGGCCCTACTACTTTTCCAGGCAATCGTGGTGCTGTTGGCTTCTTTCAGAATTTACTTGAAACATTTCTGAAGTATGCATTCCAGGAAGATGGCAGTGATACATTCAAAACTGATGGTATTATGGTTACACACCCTGATGCTGACCATATCCAAGGTATTTTGAAACTGTTTGAAAGGTTTCCTCCAAATCAAGATCCAGTACATGGAAATGCAAAATTTAAATTTAAAGGTCCACTGCTTCTTACAAAATTTTTTGAATCTAATAGCTTTCATCGGATAATGAGTGTGATAAAAGATGCCAAGTTTCAGAAGCAAAACATTGACTCTGGTGATCGGATTGATGGTTTTGAAAAGAATTTCACTTTTGTTTACCCAGTAGATGACTATCCAGGAACACTATACACATACCAACCACCTCCTTCCTTTTTTTCTGTTTCTTTTGCGATGCTGGCATCAGCCAGGTATAGTCCCAGTACAAGTAATCCCAACTTGTCCAGTACAATTCTGGTTGTAAATGATCCAAATTCTACTAATCCACTGGTATCACTAAATGGTGATGCCATTGGTCACTCAATTATTCAGTCACTGAATGGAAAACACCCTAAAGTTTTTAAAGTTTCACACCATGGCAGTATCCATAACAGCATTGAATTAAAAGAGTACGTTCCGAATGGATTAGAATCAACACAAAAATTGCTAGCAACTTTAATGCTTCTTCAGTTTGCATTAAAAAAATATGATTACACATTTTTTAATGAACAAATTACATCAAGATCTCTTGCAACATTTTTTAAAAAGTTTACAGAGCGACCATCACATACAATGCAATTAAGACGCAAAAGATTTAGGCCAAACCCAATATATTTTAATGATGAGCTTGCAAATTTAGCTAAAAAATTTAATAATGCATTGAAAAACCAAGGCATAAATTCTGAAGGGCATTTGCAAAAGCTTATAAGATTAACTAATGCAATTGACAAAAATTCAAAGAACCCCAATGTAAACAGTGTTGATCTGTACACCCACAATATACCTGATAAAAATGAACTGGATGACTTTGTAAAAAAACATTATGATAACATCAAAAATGAAACTTTGAGTGCCACTACACCTACAGAAAGAGAGGCTCTTAAAGAAATATACAGCATGTTGGAGACAGATAGGGCATTTAGTGGTAAAGTAGCATTTACATTAAGCAGGGCTTTCTACTTAAAAATCAATGCTCAAACCTATTTCATTTCTTCAGGAAGTTTCCATGACCATCCAAATTGGGAGGTAATCAATGGGATCATAGCTGCTGCTCATGATAAGCACCAAAAAGATACCAAATACAAATGCCGTCTGTTATTGACCTCTGGCAATAACATTAAAGCAGACAAGCTTGGTGAACTGGCATTAACTGATGATTGGAAACAATACGTTTCACTTCAGTATTTTGCATCAAATACTGCTTCTGTGGAAATTGATCCTGATGAAACCAATCCACTAACTGTCCTTCCTGGAACTGTTGAATGGCAAGGGGCATTGTCTGAACAAAAACAAAATGAATTATTGGATGGTTACAATAAAGCCAAAGGTGCTCAAGAGCTAAAAGTTGCAAGATCTGCCTCATCAGGTCAATATGAAATTAATCCTTTTACAGATAAAAATTCTTGGCTTGCCTGGCAATCTTCCTCAAAGGGATATGAACTTGCATTATCTTCACAAAGGGCAGTTATTGCTGTGGAGAGTGTAAGCATCATATTTCCTGCCAAATCGATACAAAATATTGTTACAGAGTTTGCATTCAGGTATCCCCCTTTTAGTGTTAATGTGTATGGTTTGTTAGGTGTTCACACACCATCTAGTCAATTAATAACTTACTTATTATACACACTTTCCAATGACAACAAAGAGATGTATTTTACAATAAAGAATGGTGCTCTTTCCACATCAGATAAGAAGGAGGATGCTACACATTTTCAGTTCACTTCTGTGCCAGTATCAACTGTCACTTTTTCACACATGCTTTTGAGTGTAAGAGCACCAAGAGTTATGAAAAAGGTTAATGTCGATAGCACCAATCTGCCACTGATGAATGCAGCTGTACTTGATGAGGGTAATGAGTTCATGACATTAGAGCAATTTCTTCAACTAGTTCAGTACAGCGGGGACACAATTGCTTGCAAAGAACTTCTGCATATTCTTGTGTCCCAGCAGTTTACTTCACAATTGCTTACTGAGCATTCCAGTTCTATTATTGGGGATTTCATAGCTGGAATTTTCACCTTCATAGTCGATGCATCTTCCACTTTCTTGGTACAAGATTCTGAAGTTATCTCAGCAGATGTAAAACTAAAATTGTTTACAACACCTTTAATGTTACACAATTACCCAATAACGGGAGTGAACTTTGCAGTTAGTTCTCCTAAGACTGTTAATCAAATGGTAACCTTACAGCTTGACACTACTGATAATGAAATTCCTGTAACCTTGACATATCACCTGAAGAGTGAAACATATGTCCGCAATTTTCAAAAATATCTTATTAGTTTAGGAATTACTAAAACTGTTTCCACCTTCAAGATATTTGATGCTGTCATATTGCTCCTGCAGTCAGAGACATCTGGTTTTGTCTACTTATCTTCTTTATCACGTAAGATGCTTGGTGACATTTTAGAATGGAGCATCAATGAAGAAGCCAGTTCTGTAGAATTTGTCAAGTTTCCTACTGGCCCAGTGGTAATCAGTGCTTGTATAGTTGCAGAGATACCTGATGATTGTCCACCACTTGATCTTGGCTGGAAAGGCCCTTTAAAAATAAACAAGATTGGGTTTATGCTTCCAAATCAGGTAGAATTTGTAGATTCCATGTATTTATTTGCAAATGCAACAATTGGAGGTGTCGATTTGCAGCTAAAAGCTTTTACTCCAAATGTTGGCATGCTTCCAACTTTTGAGGTATCACTCACAAAACCACTGTCTTTGAGTGATCTAACTAATCTCCTTCAGGTTAGCAGTGGAATATCTGATTTTTCTATTCCACTTACTTCTAATATTCTAAAAAATGTACAAATCATCAACACCTCTGTTACGTATCAGCAAGGCATACAAGGTACCCAGCAAGTGTACCTCAGTAAGTTAGCCTTAGGGATTAAATTTGAAAATTTAGCCAAATACTTGCCATCATCATTCTCAAGTTTGCAGAGTGTTAGTGCATCAGTTGCAATTTATCAGCCTAACATATCACCTGTTCAAGTTGCAATGGAGATTAACTTCGAATTTCATGTCACTGTTTCTGTGGGCAAGAACATTCTGCTGAATGCGTCATTTGCAACAGAGCCTGTCTTAGCTGGCAGTAAAGCAGTTGCCAGTTATAATTTTACAATATCAGTACAGGCGAAGTCTGATGTCATTGGTACAACTGAAGGAGGCATTTCATTAAATGACTTTCTTCAGGTCTTTGAATTGTCAGCTGCCTTGCAAGCAGCACATAGAATTCCAATTTTGAGTTCAATTTTAGCAAATATTGAACTAAAGCAGCTTGTTCTAGCTATGAACACCAACAGTAAAGAGATGAATGAATTTGTTCTAGAACTAATAATTTTCAACTGGATTATCATACCTGAAAAAGTCATCATTGAAGAAGCATCCATTATAATGAGCTACATTGACAGTAGTTGGGCATCCAAATTTGATACCACTGTAACGTTTAATAATCAGTACTCTGTTAATGCCCATTTTGAGCTAAGTGATTCATCAAAATTTTCCTTTGGTAACCCTAACAGTGATTTTACAATAGCAAAATTTCTTGATGTTTTTGGATTGGGTAATTTAAATAGCCTACCAGTTGTTGGACAGTTGTTAAATGTCACTGTCAAGGAAGCATCCCTTGAGATGATGAAAGGAAATGTTGGTGAAGTGAAAATTACTGGGGGAAGAGTATCAATATATACTGAAGTAATTGAAATTGGGTCTTTGTTCAAATTATCACAAGTGAATGCTACAATTGGATTCATATTTGACCCATCAAAACAAGGATATGTCTTTGGATTTTCCATCAGAGGTTTCATAAATGAGAAAGTATATCTTGATGTAGAATATGACTATTATACCTCTATCTTATCTGGACAAGTAGCAATCAGCACTTCTAGTACAGAAAATTTTTCTGAAGTGCTTACAGCATTGAACAAGAATGGCATAGATATTGTGGACAAGAATGTTGTATTTCAAAATATTTCAGAATCTTCCACACTTGGTATAACAATTGCGATGAAATTTGTTTCAGGTAATTTTATGTTGACTGATTTGGTGATTTCTTTAAATAAGGAAATACTAATTGGTCCCATTGCCCTACAAAGACTGCAGTTTGAGTATCATCACAAAAGCGATGGAGATGCTCAGTCACAAGATGTGTATAAATTAGTAGGACGGTTGGTTAATAATGAAAAACAATACCTAGGAGGTATACTGGAATTTGATCTTTCTAGAGATACAACAGGAGAGAGCTCTGTTACTGCATCACTATCACCCATTCAAGGCAGTTCACTGTCTCTGAAGTCTTTCCTTGCTGTACTTGGCATTGCCTCTCCCCCATTACCTGAAATTGAAGGACAAACATTGCCAAAATTTTTTGATATTGCATTGACAAAGGGCACTATTTCTGTGTCAGTTCCATCTTTCCAAATTCTTGCATTTTCTTTAGAGGTTTCAACTGTCAATGAAGTTGTTATTTTGGACTCACCTCTACTAAAACTCGAAAAACTTTCCCTTCAAGTTGATTATGATGTAAACCCTAAACCATTTACAAAAGCATTTCTTCTTGGTGAATTTACCATTGGAAATGTTCAATTTAAACTTTCAGGCAGTAGAGAAGAGGAGGGAACCATCTTTAGTTTAGATGCAGATTGGAGTCATAATTCTATAGATGTTCAACAAGCATTTAATAAACTAACTCCAGATGGGTCTGATACTCCAGTGATTCCTACTGATATTGGTATTCCTGAGAATTTTAAAGTGCTAGCAGTAAGGTTAGACATTAAACTATTATACGCTAGCAAGATGAAGTCCCTGGACTTCAGAGGAGAATCTAGTAATACTTGGCCTATTGACATAGGATTCCAGCAATTTACAGTTGAAGAACTTGGAGGTATGGTGTCCTACCTAAAGTCAACTGATAAAGACACCTCAGAGTTTAAGGTCAATGTTATAGGAAAATTTCAGTTCTCAAACAGCATATTGATGGCATGTGAACTGTCCTTCGGTACTAAAGGTGACACAGTTTTATCAGCACTAACTGCAGAGATCGGTAATGTGAATGTGTCATCAGTTGCAGATGATGTGCTTGGATTCAATCATTCTAAGGAACCAAACAGTGATGGGATTAAATTTCTGAGTTTGTTACCCAACAGTGTTCAACCTATCAACTATTCAAAGTTCTTTGTTAACATGAACTTTACACAATCAATATTTCTTTGCTTTGGAGAGCTTGTCACCATTGGTCATGGTCTACTGATTGCTGGAAATTTTTCGACTGACAGTAAGCAGTATGGATATGTGTTTGGAATATCTCTTCCACTAGGATTTAAGTTTTCCAATTTGATACCTGCATTGTCAATAATTGATGAAATTTTGACACTTAACAAAGTGAACTGTATGATAGTATCTGTTCAGAATATCAAGGCTGAAGATGTGTTAGTTAAGCTTAAAGCTGCAGAAGAGTCAGCTATCTTTTCAACTGACTACAAAAGTACTTTTCCATTCAAAGACTTAAGCCTTGATGCTTTCACTACTAGTCAAGTACTTGGTCCTGGTCTGAGTATTTATGGAGAGTTAATTTTCCAAACCACTAAGCTAGGATCATTGTTTAATAGTATAATTCAAATAACAGATGCTAAAAGTGTGCCTAATATAATAGTGAGTTCATTTATTAGCACCGATCCCAGTAAGAGTGAGTTTAAAGCATATATTGCTAAACTAATACTTCTTGGAACTATTCAGTTTTCAGCTATCACATTTTCTTATAAGCCAGCAAATAAAGCTATGTTTAAGCTAATGGGTACCATATCGGTAATGCTTGGAGAACAAAACTACAACTTTGTAGGGAAATTTAGCTGTAACAATGCTTGCTCTGAGTTTACAGTTAGCACTGATCATGCTTTAAAGATTGCTGAACCACTGGGAATGTTTGGTATTACTTTAAATGATGCACATTTGCAAATGATATACAATTATCCACAAGAAGAACCTCATACTTCAAGTCAAACTATTTTAGCAAATGTAAGTTTTTATTCAAAAGACAAGTCATCATCAAGTGAAGAACCGCCAACACCATCAATTGTGCTGGAATGCTCAATATTATTTGACAATTACTGTCCTATTGTAGTGAAGATCACTCTGCAGCCAACAGCTCCTCTCACAATTGCTGATTTTGTACAGACTGTGTTTGGATGGGATTTTGATGTTCACAAGTATCTGAATATTGGATTTGTGAATGGGCAGGTGTACTTTGCTAAAGTTAAAGAAGGTACTAAATCAATTACAATAGATGGAGCTACATACAAAACTGGATACCACATTTCTGCTGATATAGAAGTATTTAACGAATTGTTTACTATTAATGCAGACATATCATCCAGTGAGGTTAGAATAAGTGGGTATGCTAATACTCCATTAGATTTAGGATTTGCCAAGTTTACAGGTGTGGATGATAGTGATCCCAGTAAGCCAGATATATCCAAAAGTCCTGAACTTCTTTTTATTACTAATTCAAGTAGTACTTCCATTTCAATGGATATTGGCTTTGTGTTGTTTGATGTCCCACTAGGAGCTGCACAGCTTGGTTATAAGCTTAAATCAAATGACAGAAAAGTTTTCTTTGGACAAATAGCTTATAATGGAAGCATAGGCTTTATAAAAAATCCTTCCATGGAATTTGAATGGAGCAAGGAGTATGGTTTTAAAGTAACAAATTGGCCAGTAGTAGGATCATTCAAGGATGCATTCGACTTCTTTGCTGTTTTAAGAAACTACAAAGATGATTGTGGAGCCCTAGTTGATTTGTCCTTCAAAGAAGGTGTACAAACTCAGTTCAACATTAACGTAAATCTTTCAAAATCAGAGCAGCCAGAGAAGTTCTTAGCTGATATTGACATTACGGGCACATATGATGTGTTGCTGCTGAAAGAGGTGAAAATTGCTTCAGTTCCAATTCCTAATATCAGTGTGGGAATACCAAAAGAAGACAACTTTATGCTAGGTAAATTACCGAAATTTATTTTAGATTTGTTTGCAAAGAATTCAGATCGTATCATTCAGCAAATAACTAACTATCCTGACAGGCTGGCCAAAATTTTAGCAATTTCTCTACTTAAGAAGGTCACAAAAGAGGTTATTGGAACCCTAGTTTGTAGGAATGTTGATGCACAAGATCTAGACCCATCAGATGGTGGAGATGATGTTACTGATGATGATTTCAGTGAAGCTGATAATGCTGAAAGTGAATTTAATGAGGCAGTAGATACATTTGAATCTGCACTTGAAGATGGAAGCTTATCAGCTGCTGGTACGGCAGCAGCAGGGGCTTCAGCAGAAGGTATTACAGCAGTTGGTCTATTTGCAGGTATTATTACTGCTATTGGGTCAATCCTGGGATTCTTTGGCATTGGCAGTTACAAGGAAAAGAAAAAGAAAGCTGAAGAACGTAAAAAGCAAATCGAGAATAGATTGAACGAAATTAATGAGAAAATGAGAAATGCACTGGATATCAGACAAAATCCTTTAGCTACTTTCACTCCACCAGACAAGCTTACAGCATCTTGGAATGCAATCAAAGACGATGGAGTAAAGTATCATGTGCATTTGGAGGGCACTCTACTCACATCTGAAATGCAGAATAATCTCGGTCAAGTTAACACTAGTCCCATAACACTTTATGATAAGATTGTGTCTGATGTTCACCTGAATCATCAGAATGAGAACCTTTATAATGTTGTTGGACTAAGGTTGTCAGTCAATGGTACACTGATAGTAAATAAGGACCACACCTATAATGGTGATGTATATACAGTTGATGTTCCAAATGTTCATCCAACTCTACACCCACCATCTAATATACGTGCAATCTATCATCATTCATCTCTTCAAATTGGTGTTGTTGCAGAGCCTGTGCAGCATGCTGAAAAGTATTATTTTGAATTGATTGATAGCAAAAATTTATCACTTGCCCAGTGCATGGTCACTTCATCTTCTATTTCTAATGAAATACAGTGTAGTTTTTCACATTCTGTCATTAATTTGTCATCAAGTAGTGTTTTCAAAGTTCGTGGGCAGTCAGTCGCTAAGTCAGGATCTAACATAGCATCAAGTGCTTATTCTTTCTCCAACGAGTTACTAACAGTGGAACCAGTAATAAATCTACGCCTTATTATACCTCACTTCAGCAACAGAAGTGCAAAGTTAGAGTTAAATTGGGAGTTGCCTGATTCTGTTGATAAAACTGTTGCATTTTTATGTCAGGTTGTTTTAAGAAAATCTGGCAAAGTTTTGGTAAGTAAGGAGGTTCACCCTTCAACTGCCACAGCTCCACTTCCAACAAAATGTAGTATTGAAATTGTTGACGTAATTACTGCGATAGCTAAAGTTCCTTTGCTAAATGATCCTATCAATTTAGTATTGCAAGTTAGTGCATCAAGTAATTCTGAAACAATAATGGATAGCAAATTTATTGGTCAACTGGTGACCTCATTACCATCACCTCAAAATGTGACATGCAATTTTTCAGATGTTAAGAATACTTTAGGCATATCTTGGATCTATATGCAAGCAACACAGAAGTATGGCATAAAAATAAAGGGCCTTAACTCTGCAATCGTCTTTTCTAAACTTGTAGAAGTAAGAAGGGATCCTGATATTGAGCCTGGGAAAGTTGGTGTTAATATTCCACATGCTGAGTTACAAACTATCGATGATCCCAGTGTACAATACAATGTTGAGGTAACATCAGTGGCAGATGGTAATGACACAATGGATTCTCTTGTTCCTGGTAAAGCAGAGAAAGTGTTACAAGTATTGCATGCTCCAGCAGCAAATACCTTAGAGTATACACCTAGTGATGATCATGAGTCTGTGGTCATGACATTTGAAGTAGTAGACAACACTTCTACGTACTTGACAAATCTTTTTTCAATAGAAAATTCTGTAGCAAGTGATACAGTTACATCAGGTGAGCAGCCAACAGCTACTTCCGCTATATTTGTAGATAAATTCATAGATAAAGTTTCTAGTGGAGATAAAGTTACTGGTTCTGTACAGTCTTTGGGTAAAGGATACTTTTTAAGTAGTAAGTCTACAAAATTTACTCAACATTTAGAAGTTCTGTCACAGCCAAGCACTGTTGAGTACTCCTATTCACCAGAGCAGGATACTATCACCCTTACATGTTCTCCAATAGATGAAGATGGATATTCCTATAAGCTGGGATTTGTTGGTTATTCAAAGGATGGAGCTGAGTCAAGCATAGCTAAATTAGCGGTCAAAAATCCTGAAGGAAAACTGGCTTCAATTTTTGTAGTTAAAAATCTAAGTTCATCTGGGATTGATTTATGGAAGGGTTTTGCACAAACAACTTTGACTAATCAAAGCACTACTGAGCTACCAAGCCCTCGTCTGTTTTTGAAGGACAATGTGCATATTTTATCTACAACCACTATCAAATCAGTGCAGCTCAATTCTTCCTTTACTGTTTTGACAATCATCTTTCCATCTGTACAAAATGCAAATAGCTATAAAATACAATGTGATGTCAAATCCAATGATACTATTTTGAAACACATTTCAAAAGAATTTCCATCAACTAACAATGAAGCTTTATCAGCAGAAATCATTTTATCACAGGAAATACCAGAATGGAACTTGATATTTCTAAAGGTGACAACTATCAGTGTCACTGTAACTGCTGTGGGATCCGGCTATTATATTACCAGTGATCCTTCTGAACCTAAGCAAATTAAAAAGCAGCAGTCCCCAACAAATTTGACATATTCTTACTCTAACACAGATGATGTGATTACCATTACTTGCCAGAATTCACAAGGTGGCAACACTGAGGTTACTTTGGGACTATTGGATGCTGAATCAAGTGCTAACAGAATTTCAGCAACCACCAGTACAGTAGATGATGACAAATACCAAATAAAACTTGCAGGACAGAAAGTGAGAGATGTTAACAAACCAAATCAACATTGGCTTGTGTTTGCAGAATCACTGGGGAATAATGTGAGTCTGCCAAGTGGTGTAGTGACATTACCTGACCATGTAAAAGTTTTACCGATACCCAAAATCACATCTGCTACTTATGATGAAAGTGCTACAAGCTTCTCTGTCAATTGGTCTAATGAGCCTGAAGCCACAGCTTACAAAGTGAGCATTTCTTATGAAACAAAAGATCAGATTAATGGTGTAGTTACCAAAGAAACCCAAAGCACAAGCTTAATAATAGATATGAAAAAACAAGTTTCACACTGGGAAAGCATATTTAACTCAGTCAAATCCATCATTGTCACAGTAAGGTCACTTGGAACTAGTATGTACATTAATAGTCCCGGTAATGATTTGAAAATTGTTCGCACTACACCACCATCAGGAATTTCATTTAGTTCAACTGATACAGGGATGACAGTTTCTTGGAATACTGGTGGTCCTGATGTAACATACAATATCTCTGTTGATGGAGATTATGGTCAAGTAAAAAGATCCGTGGAGAATGTAACCAGCTGTACTCTTCAGAAAAGATCTATCCTTTATCCCTCTACTTCACCATATGCTAAAACAATAGAAGTAAACATGACATCAGTGAAGAAAGATCAGTTGCCAAGCACTGTAATAAGCAAACAAACAAGCATTAAAACACAACTTATTGCTGAGAGCAAACTGTTTGGTACACCTAGTGGCAAATATTTTGATGATAGTGCTGGCCAGCCTGCCATAGTTGGAATGAAGAGCCTGGTAATCCATCATGAGTCTTCAATCCACAGTTTACAAGCATCATATTACTTAGCTAATGGATCAGTATATACAGGACCAATTCATGGTGGTCAAACAGGGAACCAAAGTGTGTTGACCTTTAACAAACAGGAATCCATTATTGCAATAAGTGCATTGTCATCGAATACAACAAAGCTTAGTCAATTGATTGTCATCATTCAACATGCTGATGGTAGCTACAAGAGATATGGCCCTTATGGTTCTGCTGTGTCAAGCAATCCCGAACAACAAGTAAAATTCTCAGGAAATGTGTTAGCCATCAGAGGAAATTGTGATGACAATTTTATTAATGCTGTTGGGTTTACATTTACATATGCTCATCCTATCCTATTGGCCAGCAATCAGTTTGGTGGTGAGGGAGGTAGTCCATTTGATGAACATACATTAACACATATCCCTAGAGTGGTAGGTATCAAGAGCATAAATGTTACATACAAATCAAATCATGTCACTACAATCCAGTTAACATATCTCACGCAAGATGGTAAGATATGGGAAGCTCCCATGCATGGGGGCAAAAAGCACTTCAATGCTGATCTGCAGTTTGAAGATGGAGAGGCTGTGATTCAAGTCAGTGGGAATACATACTTTGATCAACAATTGCAGAAACCTAGTAACATTGTCAAGCAACTGTCATTTAAAACACAGAAGAAGGATGGTAGCACCAACATTTATGGACCATATCCTGGACGTGTAGGAGGATCTGATAATCACAGTTTTGTGATAAATGGTGCACTGTTGGGACTTTATGGTCGTAGCGGATGGTTTCTCGACTCCTTGGGATTCTATTACACTTTACAACGCACTGAGTTGCTTGGAGGAAGTGGTGGTAGTGAATTTGATGTTGAAAATATAACAAATATTGCAGGCATTAAAATTTTGAAAGTGCAGTCCTCGTCATCAAGAATTGAGTCAATTGAAGTAACCTACTTTGATGCTATGAGAAGGCCACTGAAGGCTGTGAAACACGGTCGCTGCACTAATGAAGCGAATGTCAATTCATTGGAATTTGAAGAAGGCGAAGAGGTGATTGAAACTAAGCTCAGTACATACAAAGACACAACATTGCAGACACCAAATTATATTATTAGAAGCTTACAGTTTATAACACAAAAGGAAGATGGAAGCAAAAAGAAGTACGGGCCATATGGAGGAAGTGCAACTGAAGAACACACATTTAATGGAAGAGTTGTCGCCTTTTTTGGTCGGTCTGGTTGGTTCTTGGATGCCCTTGGATTGTACTACATACCCTTCTAAGAATGCACCATTTTAGTGTTTGACAGAAACAGCAACACACAATCATGTAGAATTTTATATCATTGTTATAGTACGTAGATGTACATTACTGAACTTATAGAACCATTTTGCATTATAGGCCTTTTAGCTACTTTTGTATTGTAGTGGCTTAGTTGTTTTGCTGTATACCAGCTGTGTATGACATATCACAAATTAGTGATTACATTTACATTAACAGTTAACCACACTGGTGTTTACTATAATATACAAGTGAGCATTCAATCTGGTGATTGGTCTTTAAATACAATACAGTACAGTTAATATGCTACTATATGAGCAAATACATACCACAATACGTTATGGCATGCTTTCCTACACAAACCACTCTTCCACTGAACCAAGCTCTATGAACATTGCCACAAGTGAGATACACCAAGACACCACATTTTGTACCAGGAGTACAAATGTACAGGTACATCCACAAACTTTGACACAAAAACAATAAACAATTCTTTGGGGGAGTTAGGACAACTGAGGTGGGATGCAGAGTTATGCCAGATAGGTGAGGTGTGTTATCATTGCAATACATAAGTTGCAACAAATATTGATCACAACAAACACGATATTCATGCGTAACACATGATGATCACTGCATACAATGGCTGCAACTAACACAACATTCATATGCAACAAATGCAACAGTAATACATAACAACTATTTATACACAACAAACATTGATCACAATGGACATCAGTCGCAACAAGCACTACATTCATAAGCAACAAATATTGGTCACAACAAGTATCGGTTGCAACAAACACAACATTCGTATACCACAAACATTGATCACAATGAAACCTCAACCACAGGCAAGTACAACATCCATACATCATAAATATCGGCCACAACAAATACCACATTCTTACACAACAAATAACATTCGCAACAGACATGCTCGTAACACGGACATCACAAAATTTGAACAAGAAACCACAAAAATGCCTACAGACATTCACTGATAAACAAATAAAACATCAATGATAACACACCCAGCTTTGGACTACTAATAACACTTAATGGCATGGCAAGCAATTTTGCACCCAATTTTCCCCCAATGTATATAGCTGTATTGTAATACTGTGGGATTGTTAGTATGTACCATTACAGTATGATATAATAAAATTAATCATGAAAGTATGAGATACTGAGTCAGTACAATGATTATGTAAGTGATACATTATAGCATCATGCACAATACACACCACACATAACTAGTGTGGTAAATGATAAATTTTAGCATAATATAATCTTGATAGTACATATGACATTCTGAATTGCAATAAAAATATGTGGTACCATGTAATAGTACATATACAAGACAGAATCACTATTTTGACAGAGCATATAATAGTGTGTGCATCATACTTAATTGCTGTTATGTATCACTCATTGTGTTGAATAAATATTTTATTGTCATGTAGCGTCTTGATTTATCACATAATATTGAAAATGCAGCAATGCCATAAAACATGCTATATTAAAGGCCAAACCAAGAAAATTATTACAATCAATATGTCCACATGTTAATTTATATTGAGTGCAAACTAACAGCAAACAATGAAAATAAGATATAATGTACCTAATAAGATGAATTATGACATACTGTACTATATGATACAATATGAGATACTGATTCAATGCAATGATTATGTAAGTGTTACATGACAGCACCATGCATGGCCCATACCACACTATTGATTGACATATGACATGATATGATCCTGATAGTACGACAAACTATGGCATATTATATAATGAGACACGCAGAGAATGATTACAGTAAATAGGTGCACGTATTCCACTGGATTGCATGCAAACTAATCAAACACAACAAGTAAAAGTGTTAAAGTCTACTGTTGGGATTAAAATGAAAAGAAAGCACTGTTATATGGCTAATGAAAGAGTGATTACACTTAATGCTGGTGCATATGTTCCAACATGGCGTGGTGCATCCAATAATAACTGCATACAAATTGTTAGTATTCATCGGGTGGGGTACTCATCACTGATGACTAATCTAGCAAGAATGGATAGTGCTTGCCTTAGCATGGCCGCTGCAGCTTGGACATAACTCATGTAAGCATCACTGCTCCAGGGTCTTGATCAGTCATGGTGGGAAGCCTGCTGCAGCAGCGGTGGTAGCTGCACCAATCCTAAAACTATAAGTGCAATAAAGGTGTGAATTGTAGCCAATTTGTTATAATAGGCGATGTAAGCAGTGGATAGTTGGGCCCTTGTCAAGGGGGAAAATTGCCTGGCTGCAAACAGTGGGCCCTCCCTGGGAATCATTGCCACATATTGCTTAACTGGACAAGTTGATGTACTAGCTAGTAGATGCGATATACAAGGAGTGCCTGTCAACTCCACTTGCTAGGAGGAAGCCATAAAAGCCAGGGTAAATGGTGACCAAAGGAGGTGTTGTTCACAGAGTGAGAAGTTAGCAAATCTTGGAGTGCCTATTGTGATGGGTAGCTGGGGATGAGGAGATTCACCTTGTAGCCTTCTTACGCCTCTAATCAACAAATGGAGGGGTTCATTGGAGGTAGGATCAGGGTGACCCAGCTCTAGGTGGGTGGTTTTTGTAGGATACACATTGAGGCAGGGGTATGAGGTGATATTGTATGCAGTGCAGAAATCCAAATATGCTGTTGGCTTCCGATCGGTAGGTACATCTTGTGGAGGGGGCTACCTCAGGTAAACAAGCTGTTGAAAGGTTGAATGAAGGATGGGGTCGGCCATGCAGGGATGTGATCTGGTGTTGGCTGAGCTCCCGGTGCTAGGTCTAGCTAATACTTGAACTCTTTGAGCTTGGAAACGAGAAAAAGAATCAGCTATACTGTTGTTGGTACCAGCAATATGCGTGATTATAATATTGATGTGGTGATGTGCTGCACCAGTGAAAGTAGAGCATGTGCCAATGACATGCCACATGGTCTCTATATCATGTGTAGAGCCACTGATGCATTGTCACAGTGAAATAAGATTTTTTGTTTTGTCCACAGGTGTCCCAATGTGTGGACAGCACCATGCACTTACTTATACCTATAGTTGCCTATTCTGAGTCACTGCAAAATGACCAAACACATGACTGACTAACTTGGAGCATTGACACTGATCTGATGTTCAGTATCAGCAAATGTATACACTTAAGCTTCAACAACAAGATGGCTACCAACCTCTTACTCAGTTGGTGGAAATTCACTTCCACAACTGTACTCCCATCGTGACTTGGGTCTACTATTATCTGATGGTCTATCTTGGAAGAATCATTATGAACATATAACTTCTAAAGCTTACAAATACCTAGGAATACTGAGATGTGCATTCAGTAGCTGTCATTCTATAAGAGCCAAAAAAATTCCTTTACACCACTCTAGTCAGATCCCAGCTAACATTGTTCCCAACTGTGGAATCCCTATTTGATCAAAGACACAGTTATTCTAGAAAGGATCCAGAGACAAGCTACTAAATTTATTTTGAGAGATTATGATAGTGGTTACAAAATTCATTTGATTTACTACCCTTAATGCATATATTGGATTTCTATGACATACAATTTTTCATCAAAGCACTAAAATGACCAGCAAACCATTAACATACATTAATATGTGTCCTTCAGCACCTCTCAATACCAGATCGACCAGCAAACCATTAACACACATTAATATGTGTCCTTCAGCACCTCTCAATACCAGATCAACCTCAACCAACAAACTTATTCACATCCGCTCCAACAACAACTATACTAGAAACTTTTACTTTAACAGGCTTCTCTACCATTCATTGATCTTAACCAGTCATTACCAACCATTAAATCTACCATCTATAAATACCTGCAACAACATTATTTTCAAGAACAATTTTGCTTCTGACATCCCATGTACCTACCACTTTTGTTGTAGATGTTCTAATTGTTATAACTTAAGAATATCTAGTAACTTCTCAGTAATGTAAGTATAGTCAACTCTTAGTTGTAATTTATAGTTTTTGCAATTAAGTAATTTTTCTGGCTGCCAGCACAGGTTTTTTGGCAGACCAGTATTGTAAAGCATTAATAATAAAACGCAATAGTCCACTTGCCTATATACATGTTAGACAGTTCCAACAACTTCTGTCATAGCAACACCGGACTGTTACAAAAGATTTGCATTAATGATGCTGGTCCATGTTTTATATAAATGTAGTGTAACTAAAAAAATCAAAGTACATTACCAATGTTCATCCCATGCACCCAAACACTATAATTATATAGGACTATCATTTTACACTATTGTGCATCACTCACACACACACACACACACACACACACACACACACACACACACACACACACACACACACGCACACACACACGCACACACACATTACATACAACACAATTACATAGCTCCAATATTATAGCCATGAGCTATAATACTATGTATATATGCTTCCTAATCAGGCAGTAGGACTGAGATAATCATTTATTTTTAAGTCTAAATGTTTTGACATCAAACCAATGACCATTTTAAAAGCTTGTAAAAGTACCTAGTCACAAAAAACATAAAACAGTCCAATAAATAACGAGCTAATGCAAAAGTGGTGATTAATATCAAAGATTTATATGTTATAGCAGTTGGTTAAATTCACCACTTAAGTACTATAACAGAGCCAAGAAAAATGAATGTTCAAAGTATAGTGGTTTACATACAAATAGAAAGGAATTAATCAAATGAACATTCAAACATTAAATTTGTTCCAGCCCTATGGAGTACTATGCCCTTCAGAATTGTACCCATTAAGTACCAAAAACCACAAAAGTACAGTCACATGTTACTGGATGGATGGAGCATTGATAATCCCTGGCCTGGGTATACAATGGTTAGGCCCTACAAGTGTACAATGTTATGCAACTGTCTGTGCCACATCCCAACTGTATTATATTAGGAATATTGTTTTACAATCTGAAAATGTTTGTATGGATTCTATTTTGGGTGTTTGCCCATAGGAACTTGGTCATGGTGCTACACAGAATACATATCTCTCACCAGATCATCTCCTGTACTTTAAGTGCCGTAACTATAAATCTACCGCTTTATTGTATACCTATGTGAGTATATATCTAGTTATAATTTTCACTGTGTACTACATAATAATACTCGATAAATGTCTTTACTGTAGGATTTAGGTAGAGTAAAGATTGAAACACATACACACACATACACACACATATATATCATGACAGAATTGTACATATTTCACATAGTACAATACTGCAAGTGTATTGTTGGCCAATATTGTATACACAAGGCCAGGAATAATGGAGACAGTTGCAGGCAACCATGCAGCTATAGCATACATATGTATTACATGCATGATTGCAAGAATGATGCCTTTTACACTGCAAGAGCTGAGCTATAGCAGATTTAAATATGAATTCTACAGTGTCATGGATGTCATGATTAATTCAATGCTAAACGGCTAGACCCGCAACCAATAACAGTCATAGAATTGTAGCCATTGCTGCCAGCAGCAGAATAATTGAATATCAGCATGCAAATGGTTCTGTTTTTCATTGTAATGTAATTACAATTAGCTCTGAAGTGGGTCACTGTATGGATCGATGTTTTTCATTTGTTGTCCAGTCAAAGCCACCAAATTATTTTAGAAGCTGAAAATGTGTAACTCAAGGATTAATGTGTTCTGCATGATAGGGACAACAATGGTATATCACTGCTCTAGTGAACAAATGAATACTACGTTGTCCCAAGAATTAGTTATGCATGGTCTCTGTATACACTGCTATATGCATAAAGATGCTAAAAACAACATGCAGTGTTCCATTCTTTATCACCAATCTGTACCCAGTTATACATAGATAACATATGTGTGGTGCAGTCGGGGCATAACAAACTAGTGTAGCTGGGCACAGGCATGGTAGATGAACCTAAATCCTGATAAGTGCGACATTTTGCACTATACAAGATCACATTCACTATACCACCACTCCTGCATAATAAGTACTACATTGGAATCAGTGCATGGATCAACAATTAATAGAGATATCAACTACTACAAAACTCTTTGTCATGGTATAGCTAGTCAACTGTGGGCAAAGCAAAAAACAAAATTCATTTTCTTAAATGTATAACCTATCTAAATGTTGTGTTGATGTCAAAGCTATACTTATAGCTATCAGGGATGGATCTAGGATTTATAAAGGGGGGGCTAACTCAAGGTACTAGTCTCTTGGGTGGAGGTGTGTGAAGTACACCTCTCTGCGAAGCATGCTGGAACTAGGGGGTCTGGAGGCATGCCCCCCAGGAAATTTTTGAAAAATAGATGCTAAAATACTGAGACATTTCCACATAAAATGCATATTTCTGCCTGTACAAATATTTTATATACCGCCTTTAGATTATAGGTATGGCTCTCTGCAGCATTTGCTAATGGAAAAGTTTGGGTAGGTTCAGACAACCAAACACATGATGCACCCTCTCACAATTGCACAACAATAGGTGCATGTTAGAATAATAATGTTGAAAGTGGGAAATTTTTGAAATTTGAATGATACGAGATTGAATCTGAGAACATTTTCAAAGGAAATTGTGTAAGCATTGCCATTAATAATAACTACACAAGTAGAGAATTGCTGCCAGATGGGTAAAATCTAACTACAACTGGGAAAACAGTGTGACCAGCAGGGCCGCCCACAGGGGGGGGGGGGGGGGAGGGGGGCAACTGGGGCATTTTGCCCCGGGCCCCAGGAGGCCCCATGAAGGGCCCCCTGAATACCTGTTTAAAAGATCGATATACTCTAATAGAGCAGTCAGATCTAAATACTCTAATAGAGTAGTCACAGTATTCTTCAGAGGAGCAGTGTAGCAAGCTTATAGATAAGGAGATATGGTTGGTGATGGGTAGTTATTGTCATTGCCAGCAGGTTGTGACCTTTTTTTTTTTTTGGTCTTCACCTTACAACTTGGGTGAAGGGCCCCACTTTAACTCTTTGCCCTGGGCCTCTTAATTTCTCTGGGCGGCCCTGGTGACCAGCATGCTTTCAGAGTTGCAATGGCCCGCATTGAACATTAGAAGACAAATTTCAAGGCTCTCTATCTTATACCAAGGACTATACACAATTCAGTTTCACTAGAAATACCTACCTATATTACAGCCACTACCACCACACCCTTCACTAGATTTCAACATTATTTTCACTTCAATATACCTACTGCTAGAAGTAATTATTATCATAATAGTTACTTTCTAAAATCCTTTCGTGATTGGAACTTACTACCCATTTCTGCTATAGAAGCTGCTACTCTAGATAATTTTACTAATCAACTACGTAAGTTATTAATTGTATAATCAAGTTATATTATCGTAACTTTTTTTTTTCTTTTTTATTGTAATATATGCACTATAACTCACTGATTGATTATAACTAGCAATTATATGTATGTACTGTATGCTGTAACTTATTATTTATGAATAGTAATTGTAATCAACACATACACTGTTTATTATTAGTAACTGTAACATACACAATGTAGCATACATACTTTAACTTATTGATTGTAACGTGTTCTGTGATTTACATCCTAGGCAAACCAGCTGTGCTGCCTGCCTAGTAATTAATAATAAAGAATAATAAAGAATAAAGATGAATCAAGCCTTTTAAACAGACCAATTATTATTATTATTATTGTATAATTGTAAACCTCATATGCATGAGTATAATACAATACGTGACCAGATTTGCGAAAAGGGTTCTTCCACACATATCCAATTCTATACATTTGGAAGACCATAACTTTGTGTTCAAGAAACATAAAATCCTGAAATTTTCTCCACTTATTAAGTTATGTTGGTGCTCACTACTGACCCAATTTGAAGCCAATAGTATTTTCTAATCTGAAGTTATGAATCATCAAAGTTGGTAAATTGGTTGTATGTGGAAGACCCCTTTTCACAAATCAGGTCACATATGTCGTAATAAAATTTGTGAGTAACACTTTAAAAAGTCAAGAGATTGTGCTGATACTATATAATCGGGTAAATTATTCCATAACTGTATGACATTAGGATAGAAACTAAACTTGTATGCATCAATGGTAACTGGTTGAATGAACTTTAAGTGATTGCCCCTTGTGGCTTGTGTATGTAACTTGGAAGTGATAAATTTACACATTCATAGATGATTTTATAGAAGGTATGCAAACATAGTTCTTTAATATTCGAGTTTTGACACTGTTCCAATTCAGTGAGTTGAGCATATCAGTGACACTACTTGTCCGAGAATAATTTGACAATACAAATCATGCAGCATGTCTCTGTGCACTCTCTAGCTTATTAATTGTATACATCTGATATGAGGAGCCCATACTGACACAGCATATTCAAGAATTGGTTTAACATTATGTTAAATAAAGATCAACTTTTTTTTTCTCTGACAAGATCTGAAGTTTCTGCAGAGAAATACCAGTGCTGAGTTTGCTTTCTTACAGGTGGAATCGACATGTGCATTGAAAGACAACTTGGAATCAATTGTAATTCCGAGATACTTGGATGAGTTAACTGAAATGAGACTTTGATTATGTAAAGTGTACTGTGTTGTTATTGGGTTACTTTTAAGTGTTACTGCTAAAACCATGCATTTATCAATGTTCAGCTTCATCTTCCATATTCTCTCCCATTCTTCAATGGTGTATAAGTCATTTTGTAAAGTTCTAGAGTCAGCTTGCAACTCAATTTGTCTGTACAATATACAATCATCTGCATGCAAACGACATGATGGTGTTATTTGACTAGAAATACCGTTAATATAAATTAAGGGCCCCAGTACTGTACCCTGTGGAACACCACTCAATACTTCAGCAGGGCTTGAATAGCATCCACCACATACAACGTGTTGAATATGGGAAGATAAAAATACTGATATCCAACTTAAATTTGAATTTCTAATACCGTAGTGGTCAAGTTTTAATAGTAAATGATGATGAGATACATGGTCGAATGCCTTACTATATAATCTAGTAAAATTATGTCACATTGGCTTCTATCATTTAAGCTAACAGCTATAGATCATGAACTGTTTGTAAGAGTTGAAGCTCAGCTGAGTGCTCTTTTCGGAAACCAAGCTGATCAGGTGATAGAATATTGTAAGTGTCAAGGTGAGACATATGTTACTATAAATTTCATGTTCAATACATTTGCTACAAAAAGAAGTCAAGGACACAGGTCTGTAGTTAGAAGGATTCTTTCTGTCACCTTTCTTGAATATTGGACACACAATTGCTTTCTTCCAATCTGCTGGTACAATACCTTGGTGTAAAGAAGCAGAGAACAGGAGTTGAAGGCAAGGTGAAACTTCCATCAGCTAATAATTTCAATAATTTTGGTGGGATTTTATCAGGACCTGAAGATTTTGAAGGATCTAACTCATTCAAAAGTTTGACAATGCCAGAAGTATTGATTTCAATTGTAGAGATGTCTGGGTAAGGACTTGTTCCCAAGTCAGGTAGAGCAGAGCCATCATCTCTGGTGAATATAGAGGAAAACTGTGAATTTAAGATTTCTGGTTATCAGTGTATAGCAAGTGTTGTTTTTCATCAATGTACTTATTCCACATGTAGTGATCCGACTTTTTTTACACACTGCACATTATTTTTTTTGGGTATATATAACAGTGATCCAATCATAATGGCTTGATATAATGGTACAGTTTTTTTTCTTTTTCCCACTCAAATAGGGATCTTGAATGGAATTGAACATATATAAAGCTCTTCTACATTCCCTCTGCATCTTTCGCTTTATTTCTTTAAAAGCATGCCAATGAACAGGTAAATTAGCTGTGACAGCACAATTATAGCTTCTTTGATCATATAATTATGCTAAGACAAAATTTCATTATAATTCTCAGCATATTGATCAACTAAAGAGTAAAAGTGAAGGGAGGGGGGGGGCCTCAGCCCCCAAATCCCCCCTCCCCCCGCCCCTGGCTACTACCTATCCTAGAGAACACTGCAATAATCATCAGGGATCCCCATCAACAATTTCTCATTAACAGAATACATATAGATAAATGTATAGCTATAGAGTAGCAAGATGGATTAGCTAAAGCTGATTATCAAGACACACGGTAGTGTGTCGTGCGGCCCAAGAAGCCGGCGCCCAACACCCGTGAGTATATTGACAGGAAGAAAGAAAACGCAATTTTCGCACCTCCGTAGCTCTGTGCTGCCTTGATGAAACAAGACGAATTTTGCTGTGAACACTCCCTCCACTTTCAGCACTCCACATTCCAAATTAGAGCGAAATCGCTTCAAGCGTTCCCGAGATATTCGACTTCAAAAATTGGCTTAGTTTCTTCGTTTTTTTTCTTCTTACTTTTCTTCCTCTTTTCGCACACTTACAAAAACTGCTATAAAACGCGAACGCCATATCCGATTGCCTTGAAATTTGGCACACAGAAGGGGGGTATAAAGGCGAATCTCTGTACCACCTTTCGCTAGGATACGATAAACCGGCAAAGAGTTATGATCGATTATTCACGACAAATAACACCAATATGTTGTCACGCCTACAGGGTAAACCGCGTATGGGAAGAAGCTGAAAATCGGTGGGTGATTCGGTTAACTATTGAACCTCAAACCTTTTGTGGTTTGAAAGAAATCGAGCTAAAAACCAGGAAGATACAACGAAAAAACCAACAGCGTGTAACAATTATGCAATCGAGATTAGCTAAAATAAAAAAACGACTACTTGCCACGCCTACCAGATAAACCGCTTGGGGTATTGCTTTGAATATAGCTGTATAGATGGAATAATCATCTTAGAAAGGTTCTTCAATGGTGTAGAAGAATCAGACTTAAAGCCACGCACGAAATCCAACTTAGTGCTGCAAGTGCGAGATCGAAATACTCTAATAGAGCAGTCATCCTAATAGAGCAGTCACCCTGAAGAGAATTCAAGAGATCAGCTAGAAACAAGTAACCTGTATAGAGATCAGCTAGAAACCAGTCACCCTGTAGAGAGATCAGCTACAAACAATTCACCCTGTAGAGAGATCAGCTAGAAGAAGTTACCTTGTAGGGAGTTCATGCAACTATGCATGGAAAGGGATAGTTCAGCTAGAAGAAACCACCTTGTAGGGTTCAGCTACAAAGAAACTACCATGTAGAGAGTTCAACTACAAACAAATCGCCCTGTAGAGAGATCAATAGAAGAAGTTACCTTGTAGAGAGTTCAGCTACAAAGAAACCATCATGTAGAGAGTTCAGCTGCAAATAAATCACCTGTAGAGAGTTCAGCTACAAACAAATCTCCCTGTATAGAGATCAGCTAGAAGAAGTTTCCTTGTAGAGAATTCAGCTACAAACAAATCACCCTCTAGAAAGATCAGCTAGAAGAAGTCACCTTGTAGAGAGTTCAGTTACAAAGAAACCATCATGTAGAGAGTTCAGCTGCAAACAAATCTCCTTGTAGAAAGATTAGCTAGAAGAAGTCACCTTGTAGAGAGTTCAGCTACAAAGAACCATCATGTAGAGAGTTCAGCTGCAAACAAATCACCTGTAGAGAGTTCAGCTGCAAACAAATCACCTGTAGAGAGTTCAGCTACAAACAAATCTCCCTGTAGAAAGATCAGCTAGAAGAAGTTACCTTGTAGAGAGTTCAGCTACAAAGAACATCATGTAGAGAATTCAGCTGCAAACAAATCACCTGTAGAGAGTTAAGCTACAAACAAATCTCCCTGTAGAGAGATCAGCTAGAAGAAGTTTCCTTGTAGAGAGTTCAGCTACAAACAAATCACCCTGTAGAAAGATCAGCTAGAAGAAGTTACCTTGTGGAGAGTTCAGCTACAAAGAAACCATCATGTAGAGAGTTCGGCTGCAAACAAATCACCTGTAGAGAGTTCAGCTACAAACAAATCTCCCTGTAGAGAGATCAGCTAGAAGAAATTACCTTGTAGAGAGTTCAGTTAAAAAGAAACCACCATGTACAGAGTTCAGCTTCAAAGAAATCACCCTGTAGAAAATCCAGCCACAAACAAATTGCCCTGTAGAAAGATCAGTTAGAAGAAGTTACCTGGTAGAGAGTTCAGCTACAAAGAAACCATTCTGTAAAGAGCTCAGCTACAAACAAATCACCTGCACAGAATTCAGCTACAAACAAATCACCCTGTAGAGAGATCAGCTAGAAGAAGTTACCTTGTAGATAGTTCAGCTACAAACAAGTCACCCTGTAGAGAGATCAGCTAGAAGAAGTTACCTTGTAGATTGTTCAGCTACAAACAATTCACCCTGTAGAGAGGGCAGCAAGAAGAAGTCACCTTGTAGAGTGTTCAGTTACAAAGAAACCACCATGGAGAGTTCTGTAATAAATATATGTATTATATATATAATTTGTACATTTACTGAAATATTTAAAGTACATCTGCTTCATCTTTTCTTCTTCCTGTGGTAAAGAAAAAAAAGACAGGTTAGAAAAGTCCCAAAGCCGGTCATAGGCCGGCTTTGTGGTATACAAATACAAAAAGAAATGAAATCTAATCCAAAACAGCCAAGCTGTAAAAAAAAAAACAGATCAAAAAGGCTATGGTGAAAAAAGATGTGAAATCCAAGGTGGCGGCCAAAAAATAGCTGTGATGGTAGGTTAATGGTAAAAATTTAAAAAACGGCAATTTAGGTGAATTTTTTGCCAAGACCAAGCGGCACAAAAATTCACCTGAATTGTCGTTATTAAAATTTTTACCATTAACCTACCATCACAGCCATTTCTTGGCCGCCACCTTGGATTTCACATCTTTTTTCACCATAGCCTTTTTGAGGGCCGCACTGTTTTTTTACAGCTTGGCTGTTTTGGATTAGATACTATTATTAGGGAGTTAGCTAAGCATGATCAGTCTGCATGCTGTCATGCATGGGACATATATTGCTGCAGAGTGGGCCAATTCAATTCAGTTAATATTGAGATTACACTGCTAGTCATTCTGTAATCAGCTTTAGCTGGTCCATCTTGTTAATCTATATGATTGTATTCTGTCAATGAGAAATTGTTGATGGGGATCCCTGATGATTATTGCAGTGTGCATACTCTAGTATAGGTAGTAGGCTTAGCAAATTATATAGTGTAGCTGATCATCTAGCGTATATGCCACATCCCTGTGATGCATAAGCATAGCAACCCCGGGGGGGGGGGCCCTTGCGATTTTCTGATTGTAAATTCGAAAAAGATCGAGGTACTCTAATAGAGCAGTCAGTTACTCTAATAAAGCAATCACAGTATTCAGAATAGTGTAGCAAACTATGAAGTTGTGAATAAGGATTTTTATGTATATATTTAGTGTAGGACGCCATTCTTAGCAGGTGATGACCTTTTCTTTTCTTATCTTTTTTTTTATTTTTATTATTATTATTATTATTGTTACTGAGCAGACAGCACAGCTGATATGCTCAGGAAAAGAAAAGCAATCATAAAATGAATTTAGCTACGTAGTTACAAAGATTACAGTTATTGAGTTCTATACAATGTTTGCAGTTCCGCTGAAAAAGAGTTTATGCTCTTCAAGACCAAAGTATGTCTTGCTACGCGTATATGCTGTGATGCCCAGTATCACTTTGCTTACTTACACAGTAATTGATCAATCATCACTTGGCAAACCGGGCGAACGGAAGCTGGTTGTATATGTCGGCGAGCGCCTCTCAGTGCGGAACAGATATAAGCCAGGGAGGTATGTATACGCCGGTTAGTCCATCGGGAACTGTCCATGCATGCAGTTAAACTTTGTCCAGTCGTGCAGCTGAATGTAGTGGACAATTTTGGCAACTGATACTTCAGCCTAGATTCAGCATTCTCTTCGGATTTTCAAGGTACACATTTCAGCTAGTGCATGTCATGTGTAGCTACTCGTAAGGATCCCTCGGGATCCCTCAGCAAAGCTAACTCAAGCACGGCCTGCCCTGTTGCCTTATTTTGTAGTAGTACTATCACGGACTGATGTCAAGTGATTGCATGTTTGACTTAACCAGGCGAGCGTGCGGCAGAAACAATCCTATGATGAAACCATGCTGCCTTTGCCTTGAGCACCAAGAGAGGTTTCCTGTGTTCAAGAACAATGGTCTGCCCACATTATGCACACATGAGCATCGAGGCGATGGGGGTGAAAAGTGATGTAGGACTTTTCTTTTGTGAGAGGATGAGAAACAATTAATTAAGCCTCAAAACTGATTAGGATAAACTTAATATATAGCTATAGACGGTTTCTCATGCATCCTTGACTGAAATAGCATGTAGTGCGGGTTTGTTCTAGCTATTTGACAAGATAGCTGAATGAGTTAGCTCATGCATAGCCTCACATAACTCAGAAGGCAATTTCTTATAGTTAAAATTTTGCTCAATAGCTGAATTCAGCTATATATAGCTAGCACATGGCACAAAATCATTGATGTGGTGTAAAATAAATGGTGATGTAGGTGAGGATGAGAAACCATAGGCTACAAGGAGCCATCAGTGTTGGGAGTAACGCGTTACTTATGTAACGCGTTACGTAATATTATTACTTTTGTGGTAACAAAGTAATATAACGAAATACGCTATGAAAACAGGTAATATAACGCAAGATACTTTACTTACAAACGTAATGCGTTACCTAAGTAATATAATTACTGTAACGAGTCTAATATTATTACTTAAAGTAACGAAGTTACTGATCTCGTTAGTAATCCTCTGAGTAACGCCTAACCACAACGAAGTAACGAGGCCTACTGAATGAAGCTTATTCACTAGCTTCTTACTTATAACCAAGATTTGCACATTGTCAAACAACGCAATCATGTCACGTGATAAGGTAGTAGTTTCACACGTGACAGCTTACGGCTGTGGACACAAAGTAATATAATATGTAATATTATTACAGTTACTTTATTTTATGGGTAATATGTAACTGTAACTAAATAGTTCAGTTGCAAGTAATATGTAATATGTAACTAGTTACTTTTACAAAGTAACTTGCCCAACACTGGAGCCATGCAGGTATATCGCATTGTCAGTTATCAGCCTTCACCAGCTGATCACAGAGTATGATTTATTATAACTATATATAGTTTGTAGAATCACCAGCTGTTGATATATACTGCATTCACACTTGTAGAACACTAACATGCATACATTGCACATAATCCACTTTTTACTTTTTTAGCAGTACACAATTATGTTTAGAAGTTGCATGATTTATACAAGAATAAAATAGCTACTGGTTTTCACACAATTTTATCATCTAGCTACATAATTATACTGGCTGTTATGCAAGGGTAATTATTCCCTATACTAAATGAGAATGTGAAAGCAACTTTAAAAGTGGCCTAGCAGGAAACACATTGTATTTGCAATCCATTTTCAATATAGACTACTAAAAATTGATTTTAAACAATGTATGGCTTTTGAAACACACAGCAAAGTCTACACAGGATGTGCCCTTTAGCAACTTCCACTTCCTGTAGTGAAGCCTTTCACTATATACTCTTGACACTACGTTACACATATAGGTGTACTTCTCCATTACAAATCAAAATGTATACATTGTCATAGTCAAATTAACGATATAGTATGATATTGTATAATTTTCTGCAGTGCCATACTATAAAAATCTATACTGCAATAAAAAAGATTGTCAGTGACTCTAATGGAGCAGTAGTGTAGCTTTTGACACAACTCTCATTTGTTTAAATATCACTAAGAATAGTCAACTGTTTTAGCTATTAGTTAGAAGTCTCATTAATAAAAGAGATATAAAATCATATAAGCATTGACAGATGAGGCAATAATTTTCCCAATGCTTTTACTTTCAAAATTTATTACAATATAGCAATTTAGGCAGTGCAAATGACATGGGAACTAAGGAATAAATATATTGAACATATAATTATGAGTGTAATAGGTTGAAATTTTGGGCACTGTAGCATAGCATAATAGGTAAAATTAATAGTAAAATTAATAGCATAATAGGCTGTTTCCTAACTCTAGATGAAAATTTTGTAGTAAGTATGTAAGCACAAGACAAGCATTGTATAGCCCTTCTTCTTGATATAAGCACATGAAAAGACAGCCTGCATGGTGGGCAAAAACTTCATCAATATACACACAAATTGCAGTAGTTTACATCAATAAGCTAAAGTGATATTGTGGTTTTATGAAGTATGCGCATTAACATTATTTAGCTTGAATACATCATCATCATGATCTTGATCCTAGTGTGGATTAGTTTGATCACCTTGATCACCAGTCAACATGTTCATGCCACCACGGTCATCACCATTAGCACTACCAGTGGTAGAAGCAATACTGAATGTTGCACAGGTGGAAAAAACTGTTCTTGTTCTTCATTATCCACTGCTTTACTCTATATGACCAGTAACACTGTAATCAACATTACATCAGAATCAGTTACACTAGAAGATAACATCAAAATGGGATCAGGTGATCTAAACAACATCACAATAACTGGTAATGGTGCTACCATCATGTGTAACAATAGTGGGGGTGTGTACTGTGAGTCATGTGATAATGTGGTCATTGAGGGGATCACATGGGACAGGTGTGGTGATCCTAATGGAACAAATATCGCAGGAGTGACATTTAATATCACTAGTAATATTTCACTGCTTAACAGTACTTTTCAACATTCTCAAATACGAGCTGTTTCATTATTGGAAGTACATGAAAATGTTTCAATTAAGCGCTGCAATTTTATTTCAAATGTTATGCCTCAACCAGTGGCAAAAGATTTTGGTGGCTTGTTTCTTGGAAGTTTAAGACTAGATACATTTAACAATTTACATCTAATCATTGTCAACTGCAATTTTATTAACAATGGATACACTGGCTCTGCTAACAACCTTGACTATCCCACAGCAGGTGGCCTAGTGATGGACATCACCACAGTTGTTAAGTATACTATTGCAATTGTTGATACTGCCTTCATTGATAACAATGTAGCAGCATTTATTACATCTGGTACATCTGGATCAATCAGTTTGTTACAAGTGAATGTACACAACAACAGCATTGGTGTATTTCCTTTTGGAGGGGGTATTACTTTCTCAAATTATGAGCCTTCAACCAACACGAATTTCTCCATTGGTTCTTCAGTATTTAGTGGTAATGTTGGTAGTAGCTTGTGGTTTAACATGAATGGGAATGTTACACGAGTTGTAATATACAATACAAAATTTACTGATAATGGACTAGCAGATACATGGCGTGGCAACATGGCTACCATTGGATTTATTTCTCAACTTAATACTGCACCAAAACATATTATGTTATACGATGTACTGATCAGCAATAACGTTATTGCAGCTGAAAGTGTGGACCACAAAACTGGAGCTATTTCTCTAGTAACAATAGGTGGAGATGTTAAGATGGAGATGAACAAAGTAATTCTGTCATCTAATCAGTATTTAGGACACGATGGTGGTGCTGTCTTCATACAATCCAGAGACAACTATCATAAAAAACAATTTTTTCTCCAAATAACAAGCTGCAAGTTTATTGACAATGCCTCTCCTGGTCATGGTTCAGCCTTGTATATTAACTCAAACCTGTTCAACTCTAATATAACAATAGCAGATACCATATTTGATCATAATTTTGGAGTTGGCAGCACAGTTTACATTACAAGTACTGGTTCTAGTGCAGCTGAAATACAACTAAGCAATTCAAACTTTACTAACAACATCGGTAGTTCGTTGTACATACCTTTTTGTCACCTGACCCTCCTGAATAAAGTAATATTTAAGAACAACAAAGCTGATAATGGAGCGGTGGTGTACCTACACCAAGGAAGTACAATTCACATTGATGGCACACATGCAGCAAACATATTATTTCTCAATAATACATCCACACAGTATGGAGGAGCCATATATGTGGATCTGCTATGTAATACTGAAGTGTACACTTTTACTTTCACTCGTTCCCCTACCGTCTTGTTTTCAAACAATTCGGCTGGTATTGCAGGTAATTCAATATATTTCAATGTCCCAAAATCTTGTGCTATAAATACAGATGTCAACAATTACACTTCTATTATGTTTGTACCATGCTCATTCAGCTATTTTCAACCAGCCAATGGTGAAGTGACCCACATCCCATGTGATTATGACTACACATTACTTAATGGTACTGGACCTCCCATAGTCACTTCACCACATGAAGTGAGATTATATTTCCCAAACAATGATGGCGTTAACATATCATCTAACTCTGATCACAACATTTACTACATAAAGAACAATATTCTTGGTCATGAGGTGGTCTTTAAAGGCGCTGTTTTTGACTATTTTGGCAAACCTGTGGAGCCGATACAGATAAGTGTGGAATGTATTGACTGCTTTTCAATACATTTGGTGGATGATAGTCACTTGTTAGTTGACAATACAACACAACTTAGTGTAAGTTTTATGGGACATAAAATTGATGGAAATGGTATAAACATGACTCTAAGCTTAAGGTCAGTGTTTTATTCGTTGCTTGAAATGAGCACAAGACATAGAGTAGGTGTCAAATTGATAGTAGAATTGTTGCCTTGCTCCCATCATCCTGGAAATATGTACAATGAAGAGAATGGTATGTGTGTCTGCTATCATCGTAACTTGGTCTTTTGTTATGACACTTACAATGAGATCAGAAGAGGTTACTGGTTTGGTAGTGTTGGAGGAACGCCAACTACCTCATTGTGTCCTAACCATTATTGTAACTTTGTTGATCGTAAGGAGACCAGACAAGGATATTTTGAATTACCAAGAACAATTAATGGTCAGTGTGATGATCACAGGTCAGGGACTGCTTGTGGAGAATGTGGTCCAGGACACACTCTAGCATATGACTCTACTGACTGTATCAGTGTAGACCATTGTAGTACTGGAATGACAGTGTTAGTGGTAGTGTTGACCTGTTTGTATTGGATTGTACTGGTAGTTGGTGTGTTTAGTTTAATGTACTTCAACTTTCAGATATCATCAGGATATGTGTATGGGATAATCTATTACTACAGTATGGTGGGTATCTTGTTGGATAATAATCCATACATTTCAGATGGTGCTTTTCAATTTGTTTCTATCCTATCAAGTTTTGCACAACTATCTCCACAATTTCTTGGACAACTTTGCTTTGTAAAAGGATTAAGTGGAATAGACCAATTATTTATCCACTACTCTCATGCTGTTGCTGTTTCAATACTGACATTGGTAATTGTACTGGCAGCTAGATGTTCAATAAGAGTGACGGTGTATATCAGTAGATGTATCATTCATGTTATCTGTCTTCTCCTATTACTATCTTACACGTCATTAACATCCACTTCACTACAACTACTACAGCCGCTCAAATTTACAGACATCAATAGAATGTTTACATACGCATCTCCAAACATCGAGTATTTCTATGGTCGTCATGCCATATATGGTATTGTGGCAGTGATCTGTGAACTAGTTGTAGGGATTGGTTTACCATTGTTGTTATTGTTGGAGCCATTGTTAAGTAGGAAAATTAACTTCATCAAGATCAAACCATTACTGGATCAGTTTCAAGGATGCTACAAGGACAAGTATCGCTGGTTTGCTGCTTATTATCTGATATGTCGTCAAGTGATCATGTTAATTGTGTTTGTAGGTAACAGTAACTATTACAGCATGTTGTACTATTTGCAAACAGCTTGTATGTTCATTGCCATGATCCATATTTGGATCCAACCTTATCAAGACGAGTCATTAAATGCACTAGATGGACTAAGTTTATTGATCATGGTGCTCATTGTAAATGTTAACATTTTTTCATTTTTACAAAACTCAGCAACTGAGATATCATTAGTCTTAGTAATACTTCCTCTGTTTCTATTCTGCATCACTAAAATTAGGAAAATAATTTGGTCTTTTATCAAGAAAGAGAGACTCTGTGAGTATGGTCAAATGGAAAATCCTGATGAAAGGCTGCACCTAATAGGACAGTAAGTTTGTAGGCTCATAAAGCAATAATTATACTGGTAACTGGATATATCTGTTTTACAGGAATGCGATATTGTACGCCTATGACAGAGTTGATGACCACAACTGAACACCTCAATTAACAGTGACATTCATTTGTTGCACGCACTATAGCTAATTGTATAATCAACTTATGTTGTAATAATCAGAGTTGTTTCCCATGCAGACATGTACATAATATTATACACACCATGGATGAATGTAGCAAGTATTCAGTTATGTTATGTTGAGCTAAAAGGATATAACTTATGATAACTAATTATCACACAGTAAGGTAGTTGGTAGCACTGTACAATAGTATAGAATTGTGCAGTTTGTCTCAAAAAAAAAAAAAAAAAAAATTGCTCGAAAACCATGCAACGTCAACTTTCCTTTGTGACAACTTTGTAGTACTGGTTAGGTATAACCAAGACCAAATGAGTTTTCAGAGTGACCCAAAAGTCCTGACAAGAACTTCATTTTTAATAGATAACCAGTTTATCTACTAATCATTCAGTCAAGCGTAACTCACAATTGATTATGGTAAACAATGTTTCACCTACTACAACAGCTAAAGGATGTATCATATATTTGTCCTCATTTGTGCTCCATTTCTTTCTCCAGCTAGTTCATGGGTAGCCATGTCATCAATGACTTCTTGTGCTAGCTATTACAAGAATAGTCTGTAATTTCTCTAGTGAGTGAATTGATTGCAGATCTAGAGATGCGTTCCTTTATAATTTCTTTTTTTTTACATTCCACAGAATAGGTTTCAAGGTTCTGGCTCCCTGCTTTTATTCTTCTAGCAGGTCCCTTGTAGGATAGCATTTACAAACAGACTGTGTAGGGGTGGGGGGGACATACAGTTTCAATTTTAACACTTGCATATTGAGTGAACCATGTGACAAGCTTAAGGTGTATCACATTACCTTTACAACACACAGTGTTCAAACAGAAGCTGAATTACTTAGCAGTAATTGATAGCCTCTTTATAATGTAATTATGACTGGTGAACCAGTACATACTGCATCAGAGAAAGAATAGTGTCATAAAATTAATTGTGAGTATATACGGTTTAAAATTAAGTAGGGGTCATAGGAATGAAACAAAGGAGGTCTTGTACACCTACATTGACTAATTGTCATTAGCAAGCCATCCATATGTTTAATTCCTACCTCAGTCATAGTTGGTCAAGCCATGATTGAGTCTCCACTAGTATAGCTGCAAGAGCTCAAAATAACAGCATGTCATTTTCCAACCAAAAAGCCACAATTACCAACCAAATTTAAAATGGGCTGGCATTTAAAATAAGCTTATAAAAACGTTGAATATAAGCTGTTTACTATTGTGTACCAATGGCCGACTATGTTGCATGTTGGCCTGTCATTTTGACAGATCATGTAAGAGACATTATGTTGAGCACTGAACTACCAAATATTTACACTGACAAATGACCAACTTCCTGTTTGCCAACAACTTTCATCCCATAGTCAATCGATCAGACAACATCAACCCTGTTGATATGGATAAGATAATGTTGCATTTTTAGCATACATCAAAAATACATTCAGATATCAATACAATTACACAGTCCAGTGTACATTAGCAACACTCTGAGATAAGTCACTTCTCATAACAATGACGACCCTTTCAACTGCTTGCCCAAGTATTCCCTGTAGAGATGAGAAAAATGAAAGATACATAAAGAGCAACATTGGTAAACAAAAATACATTACAAGAAGTCTTGAAAACCGTAAACAGCAATGAATCGAAGGGAAAATGTAGTAAGGCATTTGCCCTGCATTTTAAACAGATCACACACTACTTTACAGCATCACTGGACTGCCACAAAAGATTTGCTCAAAAACTTAACAATGTCAGTCAGTCCACATAGTGTAGAGGAAAACACTCAAGTGCAAAGACCACAGAAGTCCTCACTAATGTACTGGGACTATTAGTGTATTGTGGTACATGATACAGACACTACATAGAGATGTGCCCACAGTGGTCGGGACCAGCCACCACTCAAATAAAATAGCCACCACTATCACTCACCAACCACTACAAATTCACTTCTAACTTATGCAAATTAAGGCCCCACATGTTCTATCCTAATCTGTTGGACTTTGTCCTCTTTCTTGCAGCCACCACTACTATAAACTTAGGCACATCCCTGACTACATAAAGTTACATGTTATTGTAACAATTCAGGTTCTAATGTTATGCTACATTGCTATACAACAGATCCACACAAGCTTTGTGCTTCCTTATCAGGGATTACTACACCCTTCAGAATTGTACCTGTTAATACTAACTAACTAGTACAGTCACATGTCATATAGTCCCTAGGGCAGCCACAATGGCTAGGCCATACAAGTGCGGGATGTTAAGTAACTGTCTGTACCACATCCTAAACTTCAGAGACAACAGAATTATTAAAAGGTAACTATCTGAACATTTTTGCATGAGTATACTTATAGCAAGAGTTAATAATAGTGGTATTACCTCTTGTTTATAGTAAGTACAAGAGTTAAGTATGTCTAGGACATTGAAGTACACTATGGCTTTTTAAGTGACTTTCCAAGTGGGTTCCCCACTTTGGGTACTTGCCCAAGTCAAGGTGCCATATAGAATCAAGCATACCACAGGAACTTGGTTAAATTAATACCTTGGTATGAAAATTTGATGTTGCTACTATTCAAGGATGACCACTATTTGAGGGTGGTGTTTATTGCATAAGGCCGTTTTAAAAGTGTGGCAACTATTCAGTATATTGTTGTTGTTTATGTACTGACCATACCACGCACACGCACACGCACACCACACACTAGTACACACTAACACACACACACACACACACACACACACCCTAACACACACCCTAACACACACACACACACACCCTAACACACACACACCATAACACACACACACACACCCTAACACACACACACACACCCTAACACACACACACACACACACCCTAACACACACACACACACACACCCTAACACACACACACACTAGTGGTGTGCGATATCAGGATTTTTATTTCGATATGTTATCGATACGATATTGGGGTAAATATCGAAATTTCGATACGATTTTGGATAATTTTTAATTGTGTGGGTGGTGTAATTGCGTGGGCATCCGATATTTATAAATATGCTTGAAATACACTTTACACACAAACTATTGCATAAAACTAATAATAAGCCTAGGAAACTGGTAGACAAGTTTTTAAAGTGGCTAGATAGTACAGAACCAACCTTCATTTCTGCGCAATCACATACTAAATGCTGTAGATTTATCGAAATATTCTTCGATATTTCGATAATTATCGCAAAATATTACTTTTTCGATAAATATCGAAATCTGCTAAAGCAGTATCGAAAATCGATACGATAACGATATCGACAAAATTATCGCGAAATCAATATTTTTTCGATATATCGCACATCACTAACACACACACCCTAACACACACCCTAACACACACACACACCCTAACACACACACACACGCACACGCACACACACACCCTAACACACCCTAACACACCCTAACACACACACACACACACACACACACACACACACACACACACACACACACACACACACACACACACACACACACACACACACACACACACACACACACACACACACACACACACACACACATACACACACAAAAATAAACATGCACACTACACATATACTTTACCAGTTTTGGACCATCATCTTCTGCACTGCTAGTAGAGCCTGCATACGTACCTCGGAGTTACTGTGCACCACAAGTTTCATCACCACCTCCTTTCCTTTCAGCTGTTCTATTACTCTAAAACAAATACATAACAAGGAAATAGTCAAGACAATCTAATGTACTTAACTACCACTTTTAACTTAGGAAATTCTTGATACCCAAAATTGAGAAATTGAAAATGTTTAGAGAGTATTTCAAATGAAGTTGTATGTTCTATTACAGTATACGAATAGTGCTGTAAAAAATGGTTATTTGAAATTGTTTGAGAACACTGGGGTTCGGACTACTGCATCATATAACACTCTATTACAAAGCATACAGGACATGATATGCATGCAAATTATGTATATATCCACAAAAGTTTAGCTATGTGTGGCAGCTGCAGGGTCATGTGCACATTATATCGCGAGCGTGATGTACAGTCTATAATGTTTATTACGCATCACATGGGCATGAGTGTGTGTGTGTGTGTGTGTGTGTGTGTGTGTGTGTGTGTGTGTGTGTGTGTGTGTGTGTGTGTGTGTGTGTTGTGTGTCTGTGGGGGCATGCTCCCAGACCCCACTAGAAAGTGTATGCTCCACATACTAAGTGAGCTTTACACATTGTACAAATTGTATCAACCAGTCACCACCCTGCTTAACCCCCTACTTTAAACTTTGTAGCCATGTCTCACTGTGTGTGCACACATGCGGGTTTGAAAATCCCTTTTAGAAATTCTTAGAATTGCCCCTGCCAAGAAGTTTTCTCAAAGTATGAGTTTACAGTCAAAAGCTGAATACTCTTACAGCCCCCTGACAATCTAGGGTTGATAGTCAACACAGATGACATAAATGTAGTGCATACAATAGACGGACTTGGATAAGTGTGGTTATCACAATGCACACAATGTCACTAACTTCTTCCCTCTGGGGTAGTACCTGACGTACTCTCCAATATCAAAGCATGCCACAGATACTGCCACCGGAGATGGAGACTCCTCTAAGATTGACACTAACAATCTATAACAATCAATAATCATCCTATGATAGTTACCATACACAACACACGTATATACATACATTCATTCGCAACTATGCATAGTCCCTAATGTATACACACAGAACAATATAACAATACGTACACAATCTACACGTACACATATGCGCACACATGAGCACTTAGGCACACACAGACACATAGATTAATTCATACACATTCTATTGCACCTTAAGATTTCATAATTATCATCATTAAATCTTGAGACATTTTCTCGCTATAGGGCATTAGATAGAAACACGTAAATACACAATCGAAACAACACACCCTGCTATACAGTTTCTTTGTCTTCATAACACAAGTAAGTTACACAAATGAGTTTACTATTTTGTTATGGACAGTGACATACACAAGTACATTTTTACAAAGCTCTCTACTTTCCAGATGTATCTCACATGTAATGATATAGAGCAACAGCTTTATTTGTACAAGCAAGAATTAAAACACAGGCATACCCAGTGTGCTTACGGGAGGGTTGAAGGAGCCTTTCAAGATTCACACTGACTTGTAATATTAAGAAATGACTTACCCAAAATTTCTCTGATTTGTGCACCGGACTCCATTCCAGTCTGCCAGATCGTACTTCATGGACATACTCATCAAAAGAACTACAAGCATGTGTACCACATGTGTTTACTGAACACACAATAGCATACCTTACAGCTACAGGACATACAACAAAGTTTTATTACTAAATCCATAAAACAAAATATTATTCTTCATAGTTGTAGTAGGCCTTTGGTATTTTATATAAGTACTTCTTCGCACACCTTAAAAATATAAAATTGAAGATCCCCAACCTTAAAACATTTGTTGTGCCAAAGTTTTCTAACCATATACTGCAGCTTTCCCCAACCAAATAAAGTAAAGCAGTAAAACTATTCATTTGCTACCAACACAAAGTCATTTTGTTAATTAATCACATTCCTTGTCATTTGCTTTAGTAATGACAAATTTACAAATGTGTTGTGTGTACGTATACTTCACAGCAAAGTAGGGTGCTGCACTGCTGACCTTGTATCAATCTTATTGTATCACAACAATATGTATACATGGCAATGCACATTTATACTGACTGTATACAATACAGTGGAACTTGTCTTATCCCTTAATTCCAGCAGCATAAAATCCTGATAAAATGCATATACCATAACTGCATAAGCCACTGAAGTGGCTACTGTGTTCAGTGATTGATAACTTGTATACAGGTCACATGGACTTGCAATTTGGAAAGCCGACATCATACACAACAAAATGGACACCAAGTTTAATTGATTGTGACGTTTCTTCCCCAAGCTATGGTGATTTAAATACAGGAGTGTAATTCGCATACTGTTTTAAAGAAGACGACATCCTTAAGGTTTAATAGAAAATTAAAGAGTGTCATGTGGAAAGATTATGTGTCAATATACAAGTTGATAAGGTCCACCGTGGCACACTGCTCAAGATGTGTTGTTTTCAGCAAATCACCCACGATTGGTCACCTCGTGGACAGCCTTCGAGTAAGTTAATAGAAATTCTTGTCAATCCAGGACAAATGTTCATTGGAACTCAGGTGAAGTGATGAAGATCATGAAACAAGCAAGGAGACTGAGAGCACTACCTACAGGTACTTTACTTATTAATGTCTGCGAATGTACAAGTACGCATTTTCCAAGCATACTTTTACAAAAGTTGCTTATATGTCTTTAAGGATTAAAGGACATAATATCAATAGTTCATTCTTAATATACACCCACACAATACACTATTACCAGTAATCTTACCTCAAGTCTTGTTCACTGGCAGTCAAGTATTCGTATAAGAAGGTTATATCCTCCTAGAACAGTAATAAAAGTATAAGAGATTGGCTAAAGCAATGTGTATACATACAATACGTATGAATGCAGTAATACTTTTCACCAGTTAAACACCACAAGGCCACATTTATTTTGAAGCAGCATCACAGCCACAAACAGTGCACTTAAATAATATCCCAGAGTACATGTGTGAAGTAGGAAGAGCAGAATTTTACTAAATAGAAAATTAAAGAGTGGTACTGTTGAGAGCAGTTGGAAAAAAGCCACTCAAAACAAAACAAAAATACTACGTCAGGTGCACAGCAACGCGATTAACCTTGGATAGTGACTGGCTGTTTTTTTTTTCATGTTGAAAGATATAGTAACCACAGCATTTAACTGATGGTATATTATGTACATACATACATACATATATATATACACTGAGAAGTAAAATACGTACCTCTATCTCTGTATCTACCCATGTTTGTTTTACTAGAATGTTTAGTACCTGCAAAAATACATAATAACCACTGAGAAAAATATTGCTTCGAGCAATACAGTGTATATACATACAGCATACAATTGTTTTACAAAAAGAAATGGGATTCTGTAAATACAAAAATATTTACAACAGGACTTCTGTTGTTCAAAACACAATGTGTACTTCATCCTATCCATAGCAATTCATCCAATCTGTTACATTTTAATTAATAAAAATCATGTTGACTTCTTGTCAACACTATGCACAGCAAAAGGTACCTTGTTTGGTGCCATAGCCATTAAAGTACTTTCAATATACGTTGTACTGTAGTCTGTTCAGCTATAAACTAAGAAGATTGAACAACTACATTGATAGTCCGAACCTTTGAATACCTGAACAGTGAATTGACTGTTCTGTAGAGTATTTTATGTTGTTGTTATAACTGGTGTATGCACTATTAGAGTAATTGGCTCTGTATACATAGCCTGGTACCACATTACCTGAATTATAGCCAGTATTGTTTAAATGATAGAGCATTAATAAATGCCAGGTCTCAAATAAATGACTAGAACACATCAAGGAGAGCACAATCAGAGGGATAGTTGATTTCAAGGAATACGTGATTGTTGGTTTTGTATTTAAATGTCGGTTTTGTGCAGTCGACAGTGTTTAGACTATAGTACAGCTCATTTAGAGGTTTACTAAATCACTTAGTGCTCATAATGGAGTGTATCATCATCTGTGCAATTTCGTTCACTAGTTTTTATAGTAGCCTGCCTAACAACAGTTCATATCCAAACAATTCCAGCATACACACAGACCAGCCACAATTTTGAAGCGAATATTGCAGTTAAGGTGGTGCTAAGGGCAGCCGTAGTAAGTTATTCGGACAGCACATTTGTGGTAATGCACGAACAAACATGGAAATCCATAGACCACAACGAAGCATCTCAGTAGACTAACAGAACAAGCTGTGTCAGTCTGCCCAGCTACTGTTGATACAACTAATGCTATTCACGCTTTAAAACTATTAGCTTGTCACAACTCACTGGCGAACAGCAACAGCTGCCATCGCGTGATTACTGTTGTACAGAGCGTACCCTGACTAGGTGCATGGGTTGAAACATTGATTTGTGCTGCTGGACTTAATCAGTTCAGTCATAAGAAACTGAATATGACTGTTCAATTAGAGTGTTTTGATATAACATTGTTAGAGCAGTTGAACACGTACAGTATGTAAATGAATAACAGATATGTTATCTGAGAACACTGGGACCCTACACTGTCTGCCCCACAAGAGGCAGTTTCATCCACTCACTCTTAGTGCCTTGAAATGGATCATCTGTGAAGCATAGAGGTCAGCAGCAGCTTTCTCTGGTTTCTCCAGCATGTTCTAGGAAAGAAAAATACCATCACATGTACATTGCTGCAGTAGTGACTCAGTTACTTCCCATAATAACTTATCATTTACTTCACGATAGCAACACTGTAATGTTGGCAACACGTGGGCATTAAATTAAAACCAGTACTTGTTAGAGGGAAGTGTAATGGCTATTTTCACTGCCTTCTTGTATTCACAAGCAAGCAAATTGCTACAATCAGACAATTTTAAAAATGTTACCAAAAAAGTTTACTACATTTAAACTTGTTGTTAGACGCTAAACACCTTTAAACAGTGATAAAATTGGTGAACACATGTATTAAGTTATAAGTGAGTACATCAGGCAGAATGTGTCCAGTCACACACGCAAGCACAGACTGACAGATTAGTACATGTATACGACAAAGCAAACAGTTAGACAGCAGGAAGTTGGTACATACTCTGAGAGTAGCTAAAATTATCCTCTTCACTTTTTCCTTTTCAGTTCCACGTAGTACATCAGATAACACCATCACTATCGGCTGACTGTGAGAGGTCATGTGGGAACATAATACAGAATGAGCTTGTACATGGCTCGCAGAAATATTCTGCATTCCCATAGGCGTGCAGCACATTAGTATTTTGACTTACTCTTTGATCCGGTTCACAATTTTTTCATTAAAAGTTAACATCCACAAGCAAAAAATGAGTTGGTATTGCTGCTGGAAGTCAATCCTTCCATCAAGTATTTGTAGTATACTATAAGTAACAACGACATAACACAGTATACGGAGCAGGGTGACAGTCACATACAGTTTCACTCCATTGGCCTCATAAAATGGTATACGGTAGCAGTCCCTTCTGAGTAAGTACTGAAGTGATCTGGACAAGTTGACAAAATAATCAGTTTGCTGCAAGAAAAAAAATGTTGTAAAATTATGCATGGTGCTTTTGGCAGCAATACCAGCAATGACTCTTGATAGGGCTGCAACGAATGTCAAATTTAGTATATGGATATTAGGATGTCTTAGCAAACAAATATCGAATTATTTAGTAACATTTTGAGTAATGCAAAAGTGCTACATAATGGTCATTTTCTCTCTGAAATATATGTAAAATTAATGGTGGTCGTCTTTATATTCAATTTTACGTGGCAGAACAGTCCATTTTGACAAATATAGCTGGTAACCAATACCATTTCCACTGTAAACACTTGTAATTTACTAGTAAATGAATATCCGAATGGTATCTGGATAAAACCTTAGCCCTTAAACTCTCATAGGCCAGAAAACTGGCCCAAATATGTGTGCTTTGCACAAAGTGCTATGACTTTCAAAGCATCCATCCTATGGCTTCGCAATTTATGCCATTCTACTTGTAATGTAACAGGGATTTAAATGATACCAAGGGTTTTCCCTAGCACTAAATAGCGAGGCTAAAACTAGCCATGAAAATAACTTTTTGGCAAGGAAACATGCAAACCATTTACATACCTTTATAAAATCATCCATAACTCAATGGTTGTTGATCCTATCAACTTGCAACAAGTTCCGTTCGTTTCACCACAATTTTTTCTATCAGGCCATATATGACTCACGTGAGTAAACCCACAATCAAAATAAAGACATGGCAAGAATTTTGAAACACAGAGATGCGTGTTCACAAGTAAGCTACTGTAGTTACAGTGTCCATTTTACCTTCCTCCAAGTAGCCCTGTGAACAGACTTTAGAACACTGTGTTATTTTAGGCTATAAGAATTAATTTACCCGACCTAATGTCGCCATGTGTGCCCATATTGTGTAAACACACATTCCGCAAAGTTCTCTGCGGGTTTATGGGTTAACGAACAAATATCCAAACAAATTGAATATTTGTTGCAGCCTATATTATAGAATTACACATACTCCAAAATCCCTACACATACATGCAGTATCACACTCACACATGGAGCACACACTCAATTACACACGTGTGTGTGTGTGTGTGTGTGTGTGTGTGTGTGTGTGTGTGTGTGTGTGTGTGTGTGTGTGTGTGTGTGTGTGTGTGTGTACATGCATGGATACACACACATGTACAGTGGAACACCAGTAGCAAAACAGAGGGAGAGGTTTATGATACTAACAGGTCTGTAGTATAAAATTCTAAGACCAATCTCAATACACCAAAACTGGCGGTCTTTTCATTATACATAAAGACATTTCTTGGTACATACGTAGTGCTAATAAACCAGAGAAGGCTGGTCACTTAACATCTTGTGGTCTCAAAAGTGTTCAATATTGACATCTCTGAGTGACAACTACGCACTATTCCCACTATCAATACAGTGTGTGTGTGTGTGTGTGTGTGTGTGTGTGTGTGTGTGTGTGTGTGTGTGTGTGTGTGTGTGTGTGTGTGTGTGTGTGTGTGTGTGTGTGTGTGTGTGTGTGTGTGTGTGTGTGTGTGTGTGTGTGTGTGTGTGTGTGTGTGTGTGTGAGTACTGCTTACTGTAGTACCTGTCCTGATAGCTGAGAAGCACACCACTCCAAGTACTGCATCAAGTTCTCCTCATCAATCTGCTCTTGACTGCAGAAGGCCAGCTTGGCAATTATCATACTGGACTGCAACAAGTAAATTGATTATTCTACCAACACTCAAAGTAACATTGTGAGCAGGCAGGCAGATTTTGCTGAATTACATAGCTCACATCACTCAGAATGCAACTACTTTTTTACATCTGCTCTAGCTTGCCACTAGCTTTAACAGTTGTGTACCGTACGATGAGTTTATTTCAAAGGTAAAGAATAGCCAACAGTTTTATTTTCAAATGTGAAGGGTCTAAGTAATGTGTACATATTTACAGCATAGCATCATAATGCACATTAAAAGAGACCTACGTATGGCAACCACGTAAACCGATACAATTGAAATGGAGACAGTGATAAGAAGTATCATGTCTACATAGAAATGTGGACCGCTACACACTAGGGGGGAATATTCTTTTGCAGACGAGTACCAGAAAATCTTCATGATTGATTTGCCAATGTAATTATAAAAGGCAGTGAAATCATTTGCCATGCACAGAGGGAGATCTCGTCTAGTTGTAATGTCATGATGCACCCAAATGTTTCTACACACTCAGCTTCAGACAGTCACATAAAAGTTTGAGATCAATTGTGCATGGTATCTACATTGCGTATTTGCTTTATATTCGAAGAGTTAAATCTTCATAGATGTGCTCTTTGATTAATTTAAAAATTAAGAAATAACCCATTGTATGGTAATAGCTGCATTCAGTCACTACATATCATTGGTGTGGAAAGGAAAATAGCGATACTGGTGGGTATGAGAAACTAATTGATGTAGTCTAACAGTGATAATTTTAAAAATACCCTTGTAGAAATGCTAGACTATATACAGGATTGGATGAAACTAGCAATACTACAAATGACTGCTTACTTATCTACACCACTCAGGCCTTCCAAGAAACTAAAATGATTGGTGGTACCAAGTCAATGGTTCTTAAATACTCTAACAGAGCAGTCAATTAAAAGAGACAACATGAAAAATGAGCCAACATTTTTGCAACTTTCTATTTTATAATTTATTGAAACAAGCTGTGTAAAAATATGTGTGCCACATAAAAGTTTTATGTATATTTTAATTGTTTCTCTACACAGCGAAACAAAACTCAAATCAATAAAACCTAAAACCTAGATTCTACTGTTCACAAAGGGTAAGGAAACCTTTGCTTCGTATTCATAGAGTAAGACACATGAGTTTGGGGGCTGATTTACGATGTGGTAGAAATAAAGTTTCCATTGTCATTTGTTGTAATGGCCTTTTTCTTTGTGCACACAAAGGAATAGAGGCAAAGCCCTATGCATTGACAGATTTGTCAGTTCATGGTGAAAAGATTGAGCCAAGTGATGTTTTTTGTAGCTTACTTCAGTTGTGAGCTGTAGCTTATTACGATACTAATTCAATGCTTGTACAAATCAAATTTAATGTTGTCCCAACTGTCTGGCGCTATATTATAACTCCAAGACTATTCTACATGTAAGAATAAAATTTCATGGCTGTCCACTCCTTTGTTGCTAGACAACAGAGAAGTAATAAATTGGAATTCAAAAAAATGTATAAGAGTGAATGTAAAGGGCATGTACTGTCACATACATAATCACTATGCATATACTACAAGCATTTTATATACACTAATATGTACTGTACACACTGGCCATACAAAGAACCAACCTGATGTTTAGCATAGAGATCATTACGGAACAGAATACTTACAAGGAGCTGCGTAAACTGTGGTCTGTGTATAGTATACAAGTGTATACATGGGAGTGACAAATGTGGGACTTACAATGGAGTAAACTCGGCAACTTTTACCAACGTATCTTCATCCATTAGGAGGTCACTTAGCCATGTCAGGATGTAACGCAAGCTCTCGTCCTTTTGTATGTTCTTAATCATTGTTGTGAACATCTTGACACACTGTAGTATATAGAATACACAGTAAGTGTAGTTCACAGTTGACACATATATACTTACATTCACAATCATTCCCATGCACATTCAGACACACAAGTCAAAAATTTTTTGGTTGTTACATGATTATACCTACCCAGTAAAACACAGGGCAACTTTTTTAGGGATTCTCCTGGGATAGAATTAGTGCCCCTGTGCCATGTCTCATGGTGCAGGAGTGGGAACCTCTATCACATGAGACATGGCTAGAGTTCAAAATAAGAGATGAAAATTGAGTGGCAATTATTAAAATTGTCGTGTCATTTACTGAGCACCACTATTGTAATGTACAGTAAATGTGGCTGCTCCAAGTCAAGTTTGTATGGCAGTTTGCTTAAATTGCACGGAAAATGGCCAATGGCTACCCATTATTTTGAACTCTGGATGATGGCAGTGGAACGTTTGTTTCCCAGCTAACACCAGATCCCCCTTACAGATGGGTAAGCTGGAATAAAGTTTCTTACAACACAAACAACTGGGTACCAAACTTTGCAGTTACGGCAAATTCCCCAACCACTTGAACGTTTCTGCTTCAATCCATGTACACACAATACACCTACTAATGTCTACATGAACAATAAGTTCACATACCTCGCTAGTTTTCTTGTCTGCAAGAACTTTTCTACCATACATGTCTTGGGCCTGAAATTCTGCAGCAAAACGATACTCTGCGTCTCCAATGATCTTGTTGCTGTGTGTAATTATCAAAATCAAATTTTCGACAAGCATATCAAATTCTACCCATAGTATATGTACCTTGTAGTTAAGTTCATGATATACTAATGAGTTGTTAGTATATCATGAACTTAATTATGGAGTGCCATTTGCAACAAAAAGGCAGTTTAGAAATTAAAGCTTTCATATTGAGCAACATCAATTAGGTTGGTAGTTAGCCAAATATACAGTACACTAGCTACGTAACTCACTTGTAAAAGTCCTTGAAGTTCAAGGTGATGCTCCTCAGTCTCACTGCCTCCATTTCCAGCTTGTCTTGAGCAATCGGTGGCGGCACTGGAAGAACAATGAATCAGCATTAGACAATTATTCAGACATTGACATTGGCTTTAGCAATTAAACCATAAGCAAAAAAATAAAAATAATAAATAGGAGATACGATTTGTAAACTATGTACTGAGGTGTCTAGGGGTACAGGGTGTACCTCATCCCTGTATCACGTATACACTTCATTTAACAATCACAAAAACCACAAGTAAGTTCTCTCCACAATAACAGGATCTTCCCTAAAGAGCGGTTCAACACTACTCTACTTTTCATTTCAAATCACATATTTCACAAGGTATTACACCCTTTGGGTTAAGTTATAGCTACATAAGCTATCAGTGCAACCATTATTGTAGCTTGGCCACAACACACTAATCTAGCTACATGAGTTCAGTCACACACCACATGTACAGTACGTCACTTAGCAGACAATACAGCTGCTTACCTGGAGACTTCTTGTGGCCAGTGACGGCTTCAGGATCATCAACATCAAGTCTTCTGTAAACGGCACTTGTCATCTTAGCAGATTATTATGATAGTCCAGTGGGTGTACTGAAATGTGGCACATACACGTGTAAAACCCTGCGCCCTGTCGTGTTCACTGTGAAGCTTACTGATAATACTGTTAGCCGAGCGTACAGAGCCTTTCCTATTACACACTAGTGAACACAGGATGAAGGCTTACACTGTCGGTTTGTTGGATGGTCAAAGTAGACAAACTTAAAAGCAGAACTTCGAAAAGGACGGTTTTCTCAATAAACGCGCACTACAATCGGTCACGAGACCTTCATACGATCGTTACACTCTCCGCTACACGAATGAACTTGTCAGTAAGCCGTACAAGTGACAAAGCCATACTAATGCGGTACACAACTCACTTGTTCATTCTTAGAATCAAGAACTACAGTCAGTGCCAAGCTGTAGCCGTTGTTCAGGCGTTTTGTAACGTTTACGGAATATAGTTTTCCGTAAATTAGGGGCGGGATTATAGTATGTACAAGTTGAGCTGGATCCTGAAAAATAGCCAAAAATTAAAAGTGGATTTTTTCTCAAGAGAGTGAACATTTCAGCCAACCAGATGATTAATGGTGACAGCAAAGGTGTCAACAACAGACACGTGCAATTTGACTTCATTACAAGTTCGTTAAAGCACTAAGGGTAAGTATAAGCCAGCCTTGCATAAGCGGCTCTCCTACCAAAACCCATCAATCCAAGAGGGGTTTTTTTAATTTTTTTTTTTACACTAGTAGCTATATTATCAAATACATAATACACAAAGAAATATATACTCCACAGTTAAATCTTTCCTTCACTAACTACCAGGGAACTACATGATCACTGGCAGCAGGCTGTGGTCTACCACATGAGGAGGTTTGGTAGGTTTGGCAGCTGGGTGTAGTAGCGATTCTGAGAGAATTTTAAAATTAATGGAAATGGCTTTTATTTAGCATAGCCTTGTGCAGTACTCCCTGAGGATCTCATAAACACTTGGTTTTTAAAAATCCGTCATAGGATGGTGGAGTTATAAGCAATTTTATCCGCTTTAAAATAGGAAAAATTTTCTCCATATCTTTCCATTGAAAAATGGCACATTTGAACAAATGCTTATAACTGAGCTTTACAATAACATTTTGAACTTCTGTTTTCTGTTATTAATACTGTAACACATCAGAGACCACAGCGTAACCTTACTTGTAAAACCCTCTGAAGAAAGGTCACCTCCATAGAAGGCCACTACATACATTTAGCATTTTGCGGATGGTAAAACGGCATACACATGGTGAAGTGTAACCACTCTGTACCAGTCATATCCACTCAAAATTATAATGTGCATGCAAAGCAAGGAGTTGTACAGTTGATTTGTAGCTGTTTATATGATTATTTTTTCTCTGAATGTACAGCTCCTTGACAGCTACCTAAATGGTGCATCAGAGATGAGCTATTTGTGGTGCAAAGGTGCCGGCTGACTTTTAGCATAGTAATATTGAAAACTACATGGACAAAAATGTTCACCTTGGTGTAAATAACATGTGCTAGGTCGTTTCTTGCAAAGAGAACATAACATTGTGGTGGCTTTATTGCAAAATAATCTTATAATTGGCATAAAACTCCACACAAACATATTTGTAGCAGCAAACTAACTGCACCATCGTATTCCTTGCCCCCAGAAACCCTAGAAACAATCCAATTGTTTGACCAATCACTCGTATGGCAGCGAATTGATTGTGCCAACTCTCCAATGGAAGATTCTGGCACGGAGAAAGTTTTATGCAAAATTTATGAAATTCCAGAATCGCTAGGTGTAGCCCTTCGCAATAGGATTTTTCTATTGAGGCACCCCATTCTTGTCATGCTTGTTCCTTACCCCTTGCCTTGGGTAGAGGAGTGCATCTGGCTGTATTTTATACAAAATAGCATTCACAATCAGCTTGGGCGAGAATAAGTGATAAGGGCCCCTTCACTACACCCAAGGTGAGCTCCTGCCCTCTGTTTCTTGATCCCTGGGTAGGAGTGGATCTCACCCAAGCTGAAAGTCTCCAAAATTTCTTATAGTATATTGTATACCTATCCACACATCTCTCAGAGGCATGACCTTTAAAAGCAGTTCATGTCATTCTAAATAATTTGCAACTGAGTGTAATTGATGGCCATCTCAGTAACATGATACCTACTATAGCATTAATGTTAATAATCAACCACGATGTATCACCACTTTTCTACACGAGAGTCACGACCACTGATGACCTTGCAGTGATGACAACTAAATGTTCTAGTGGCTGGCCATAAGAAACTGGTGGTATAATTGCACCACACTAATTAAAGTCCAGGAGAATGACACCAAATAACCATCGCTGAGTCATCTTTGTTTAGCTTGTGGAAACCATTACTTGGATTGGCTGATTAATGTATGCATGTTTACCATAATTATTAGGCCTTAGTTCTGCTTACTAGCCATTACTAATTCTCAACTGGAATAACCGTCCCATTAGCTATTTAGTACAAGCTTTACATCATGAGTGTTGAGTGTCTTTAGGACACCCCCTGCTAAAGAAGTATATTTGAAAAACCAAACAAGGCAGAAAAAAAATCCTAGGCAGCCTCAATCCTGCACTCACCTGCAATTGTATATGCTACAATTTCAAATAACAAATAGCTATATTGCAGTGCTACACCAAGTGATATGTATTTACTGAGATATAATCATAAATTAATAGATTGAGTGATTGGTTACCTTTGTCCTGTGCTGACTGTTGAGACTAGTATAGTAGATTGAAAAGACCACTGCAAAATAGCCCAGCCTACATATTGTTATGTCCATAACAGTAGCACACCTTTTTGTTACATATGAACACCATGCCTGCTGTAGGTAGAGCTAACAATTCTATATCCCATACTAAATTGAATTGCTATATACCTTGCCATGCGGTCCCCACAATTTCATCTGTCCACACAATAGAATATTCTAGCAAGCACATTCCAATAAATGCCCTTTCCTGTAGCTGTGCACCCTCCATACTTATTAACCTTGTTTAAGTTAACCTTCATGGAAAGGACTGTAATGAACACTGCACTTTTATGGCCTCCTTATAGGAAATGTATGGTGAAAATTTTGATTGACTAAATATTATGTCAGACATTAGAATGAAAAGATTTTAAAATATTTTTAGCGGGTCAAGCAGTACTACAAATGATCCACATTTCAAGATCATGTGTAATTGCATCCATAAGATACTAAATGTTTTTGAGGATTCAGCTGAACGCATGCATACTATAGATACCTTGAAATTAATCAAGTGTCCTCCTTATCAAGGTGTCCTAGGCCAGTGTAGAGATAATTATGAAGTACCCAGATTAGGCAGGTGATTAACTGGTAACTAGCTAGGTGGAAAGGATGATGACACCATACTCAGGTGGTAGACTTGCTGCATTCAGCTTTAAATTACTATCACTTCGAGCAAATGATGAGTTACATATCAGTGTAGCAAATGACCATCTAAGAGTCATCTTCATTATTAAAAGAGCTGAGAACCAGGTAACAACTGAATGATGGTTACTGTAATAATTTGGGCTGTTCTGCAGCCAGCTACCTGCACACAATAGGCTACATAGTTGTTCCATTATCTATACTGGAATTATATAAATTTTCAACATTCCACTATAAACAAGGGTTTACGAACTGTTGATAAAAGTGTAATTGCAATTTCAACACACAATAAACTGGATTGGCAAAATCTGTTACATCACAACTAAATCACAAGTATAATAAAAACAGCAAAACATACAACTTAACACTGTATGCATACTATTCCTAACTGCTTAACATGTTGGTGTTAACAAAAGTGATAGTACACTTACTATCCCATCAGGATGAAGATGCTCATCAAAATAGCCACCATCACAACAAGCCAAACTTGAGGTCTTGTACAGCTGGGACCTGTAAGAGAAACCTCACTTAGCGATCACCTTTTCAATATGACCACCTCATTGGCCAAATCACTAGGATTTTTAGTCTGTTGTCCTATGCATGTGCGAGAAAAATGGTGGATTCAATCAAGATTCAGGTCACTGTGTGTCCTATCACAATAGATAATTGTATGATGAAACTATTACTTGTCGTGCTGTTGTGATGCCTTTATTAACCCTTCAGCCACCTGGTTTGTAAGCACATGTATAAGTAATAGGACAACTGACTGTAAATTCCTGGTAATTGGGTCCCATGGCCAAACATACGTAATGTGTACTTCATAACCTCACTATTGTTAGTCATAATTTGGTTCCATGAGATGGCCCCAGGGGCAGATCCAGGGAGGGGTTCAAAGGGTTCCACGGAACCCCCCTTTTTTGAAAAGCCTCAATAGCATCAATAATTCAAAATACTCTAATAGAGCAGTCAAGATCAAGATACTCTAATAGAGCAGTCACAGTCTTCTTCAGAAGAGCAGTAACAAGCTACGTAGATAGTTATAGTTGGTGGAAGGCAGCCATTGTCAACAGGTAGTTACCTTTTTTTTGTCTTCAACTTATGATGTAATCAGTTACTATATAGCTTAAACTGTTGTGGGAATTTTACTCCAGCTCTTCCAAGAGCAAATTAATTAAATGTGCTTTTACCACCAGTATGAATGGCTGGTATAAGACTGAGCAATTTCTCTCATAATAATCATTGCTTCATGTATAGTAAAAAATTGCAGGTTGATCAAACATCTCATCTCAAGGAGAAGTTCAAAAATTATTCAACCTTGAGAACAAACCCCAAGATGTGATCTGTATGCCATAATTGTACCAGAACCCTTATAAACTGTCTGTCAGTAGGGATCAGCTGATTATGCTTCAGGCTATTCTTTCTTTTTACTTCTACCTCTTGTTCCCAAAATTATTTCTGGTTATAAGGCAGCCAATCATGTACTTTAATAGCACTTTGAATTGCAGATAGAATATAAGATACTCTGATAATTTGGGTGAATGTATTATTAGGGTGAATATTTTTTTGATACCAGGCCATTTTTCATTGTGATGATCTCAACTAGCTCTTTACACTTACTTGTTAACACAATTCAACTACTACTTATAACACCATATCAAAGGAAGGAATGGCTTTAGATGAATGACACTATGATCATGACAAAAAGCATGCCTCTATTATTAATTAATAAGTAGCTGTTTTGCATATATACTTTTTAGTATACTTGTGCGACTACCACTATAGTGGTAGAGCAAAATCATACCGCAGTATCCAGTTTAAATAAGTACTTGTAATGTAAACTGTATAGTTTAACACAATAGCCACAGTGACCAAATTCCAAATAGTTGGAAAGCAGCTACTCTCCAAGCAAGATTCTGAGATACACCTGGCATAAAGAAATATACATCTCAATTGTTTGAACAGAAGCTGTAATTATCTTTCTGTGCTAAACCCTTTTACCACATACCTTGTCCACTTTCTCTAACAACAGCAGCCATTCCTTCTAGTTGGTGTATCTCAATGTGACAATGGAGCAGCCACCATCCTGGATTATCTGTTATAAATCTTATCACAGTATATCCTCCGTATGGTACTATGACTGTGTCCTTCAGTGGAAAACTTATGTCCCTGTTCAGGACTTCTTCTGGTGGCATATCACCCTTCCATCTGACAGTTTGTAGTCGTGTGAAACTTCCATCGGTCTCTGTTTCCACAGTTATGAATTGTTCACACGGATCACCAGATTTTTCTACAATACATTCTATATCTTTATTGGGAGACTTGTATGTCCCATTTGGGTAGTAATCTGGATACCCAACTTTGACCACATAGAAGCTGTGTCCATGTAGGTGAACTGGATGGGATGATTCTGGATTATCTGGAGGTTTGGTTCCAGGAGAGTTGGTAATAACCAAGTCAAGGGCATCACCCTGCTTCACCCTACTGATATCGATCACATGAGTACAGGTACAATGGTTAGTAGCATTATGATCACAACCTCTCCCTGGGCAAACGTCTGCTCTAAAAGCATTGGTGGAAGGCAAGTCAGAAGGGAAACGAAAGTTTATTCCATCAACTGAACTACCTCTGGTACTGTTTTCTCCATCAAATCCGAAGTCATAAAAAAATGTTGTAAGGTTTTTATCAAGTTTTGGATTACCAATAGATGTGTTAAACATATCTCTGAATTTTTCAACATTAGTGCAATTAATGTTTGGGTTAACTGGTACATAAGGACAATTGACATAATAACAAGTTTGAGATGAACAAGACCAAGTTCTGGACACATCTGGATTACTGAAATGTTGAGTGGCACCTTCATAATGTAGAATGGCCTCAGCTTTATGATTCATAATACTATTATAAAAGTTGGGATCCTCTAGGTTTGGATCTTCCAAAGTCTCCGCCAGTATCCAGTAATCTCTTATTTCCTGATCAGCATAAACTATTACATCATAACGTTCTCCTGTATTGACTATAACGTAATGTACATCTTCAATGAGTTCAATGTAATTTCCGTCTGTAGCTATCACTGTTAGTAAATGATTTTCAACGGAGAACTTGTATGCATACAATGCTTGAGCTCCAATCAGTCTGAAACGATAAATCATGTTTTCTGTAACATTGAATCTGTTAAGTTCAGCAAAATTGTGTTGACCTGATTTGTTGTAGTGTCTTCCCTTGTCATTGATAATACCTGACCAAAATGGGATGGGAGCAACTTGTGTGTTATCTAACGCTTTAGTATCATCAAAAGCTGTATATTCGTCATCATAAAATCCAAGGCTACTTCTAATCTGATAGAACAAGTCAATTGAAGGATCTTTTTGCCAGTCCATCAGTAGAAGTGTATGTTCCTCAGGACGATCTACAATCGAATAAATACTAAGCATGTCATCCTTCACTATCAATGCACCATACAGTCCATCAGTCCTGTGAGCACCACTGTGAGCATGGTACCAATGTGTGCCATTAGGAAATGCCTTGAACTTGTATGTGAAACTTTCATGTGTGGGAATAGGCTTCTGGGAAATAAACGCAACTCCATCCATCGCTGATGTACCTCTCTGATGCATTCCATGCCAGTGAATGGATATTCCTTCAACATTTGGTAACTCATTATAGACAGTGATGTGTAGCATTTGGTTTTCTCTGGCTATGATAGTGGGACCAGGCATTTGACCATTAACTGTGATCAAGGGTCTGAATTCACCATCAACAGTAATTGGTGGGTGCAATCGATCTTCATTACTTGGCCGGCGTGTAGTAGACACAAGAACAAGGCTACCATTTTCATCATAACGTGCTCTATACCCCACAAGCTTCCTGTCTCCATCAATGATGTCATAATATGTCATCGACATGAATGGTTCCACCACTAGTGCTATTTCACAAGGCTTGTCTCCAACTGTCTCCAGTGTACAATCCCACACAGTTTTGCTTGCATTAAATGTTGGAGCATTGTTAGAATTAGCTGCTACTAGACATGCCAGTGAGATGACTGCAACCAGCAACTAAAAAATAAAAGCAACTAGATAATAGCCAAATCAAAATAACAAGAAGTGGTGCAATAACAATCACACTACAACCACGTACACCACAAAACAATGGCCAATGAATTTAACATCCACAGCTTTAGCCTTATTGCATTCAGTGATAGGGAAATCTCCCAACAATCATAAAGGTCTGACTGATTCAGACTATAGCTAGTAACCTACAATAAGTTATTATAGCCAGAACTTTGTAAAAGCTCAGTTTCCAATATAAAAGGTAATTGACTCTTTAAGACAGAAACTAGTGTCCTAAACGCTGTATCCACTAATAATGTACATGACACTGAGCCCATACAAACCTATGATAATGCTGTACCCTTATCCATAAAAATCTGTTATAGCCAATTATACAATTTCTGTGATTTCTCACAAATTATTCTTAATACTTCCCTTAAAAGCTATCCATTCATGCTATGAAGCATACATATCTTTACCTTCAACATTTTGACACTGGCACAAACTCTACCAACAACTTCCAATAGACTCCAACAAACTGTGGTACCACACTACAATCAAAACACTATTATAATGGTAACCACCAACATAACAGTCTAATTAAATAATGCACTATCCCATAAGAATGTTGTCAAGTGCCACACTGGCTGGGACTGGTACAGATGGGTGTGAAGCAGTGAAACATGCTCACAGCTGGAAGCTAGTTGCAGCCTCACAGTAAACTGAAGAGAAAGAGTTGAACTATGTATATATTCCCATTAGGTATAATGTAATACTGAAAATTTAGGAACAAAACAGGATGTCTATGGTAAGTTACACCCTAAAAGGACAACTTTTTATGTGTCCATTTCATCAACTCTCCCTGTGCCATGTTAACTCTTAGCTTTGACATACCACTATCTGTAAACTTGTTCTTACTGCTAACCTGCATGAGTTCAAGTTTGCATCCTTTTTTTTACAATAAAGATCATTGTGTGTGTGTGTGGTGTAATTTTCTGTGCCCAACACATTACACATTGTGTGTGGCCAATGGTCAACATTCATAGTTCCTGGAACTCAGTACAAAGTCTGAAGAAGTCATAAGAATGCAATCATTTCTTGGAAATGGAGTGGATGAATTTAGTTATACAACAATAGCACTCCCATCTGTTCTGCAATAGCAAACACATTATCACTAAACAGCACATATATGCTATGTTAAGTATCATTTGATCTGTAGTGCAGCACAAATGATATCCAATGTCTGTTTGCTTTCACTTGCCAGCAGTCATCATGCAAACTGCATAGTAATTGTCTTTCTCTGCTATGCCCATACCATTCCCTTGACCATAGACACATTATAGCAATTTACACAAATCTTGCAAAAAAAAATTAGAGCCATATATTCATACAGTAGTGAATTGTAAAGTAGTGAATTGTAAAGTGTAAGAAATGACTTCTGTCATCATCCACCGACATCTGGTACCACTAAAGCACTTAAAGCTACTTTTGACATTTAAATTGACAAATTCCCCTTACATGTGCCATTTGATTAGCACAATCTTTTGCAAACTGCTGCAGATAGTAGATAGAATCTTGTTTTAATCTACTTATATGCTCTGATTACTAGCTACATTGCTATTAATTTATAGTAGAATCTATTGCTGGGAGTGACAAATCAATTCCTTAGGAGTGGAACATACACTCTCCTCAGTATGCTCATAGCTGTAAAAATTTACTATAATTTCATTGATAAGTCAATATTGACTTGTCCTGTAAATATTCTGTGCAAACTAATTGCAATTTCAGCACATGTTGCTACATATATACCCAGTGATTTTTTTTTTAAAGTTTCACTTCACATCTTTCTGCTGAGTTTGCATGGAAACTGTTTCAGTAGTGTATTGCACTAGTGAAATATTTGTTACATTGGTGATTGTTATATTCGAATAGCTTGAATGTGTTATCAGTAACTGAACAAGTACAATGTACAACACTATTAAAGCATACATACATTAAATGCATAATAGCCAAACCATCCCTAAATGCCTATCATGTTACAATTGGTCATGTAGTGGTGGAATACTGCTATCCCATCAGGATGATGATGCTTAACAAAGTGGCTGTCATCACAACAGGCCAAGCTTGAGGTCTTGTCCAGCTGAGACCTGTTAATAGAATACAATTAACTACAAAGAAAAAACAACACATCTATAGTTTGAACAAGCCAATGATGTGGTACTTCTAAAAACCAGGTGCCTAGATAATACCAGTTGTTCAGTATGAACTCTTGGTAATACTATAATAGTACTGAGATTCAACATTTTAAAATCATGGTGTCATTTACTACTGTTCTTGACTTTGTATTACTAGCTAAATACATGCAGCATTTTGTCACAGTTGTAATTTCATGTATTTTGTAATTCATTAATCAATCACCACTTTTTTGTTGCTAAGGAAGCATGTAATTCAGTTGAACATACCGTTATAAACCACAAACAATGCTCAGAACTCTATCTTCTTAACTGTTTTATAGTTTGTCTATGGCGTTTCCTTACAAAAAATTATCTAGACAAGCCTTAGTCTGCTTTTCATTTTTGTATGTGGAGAGACACACCCACAAAAGGATACACAATCTGGTAGTCTACAAGGCCTGCATTGTTATTTTTGGTCATTAAAACATGTTCACACTGTATTCAGAAACCTCCCAGTATTCGGAATTGGCACAAAAGTATAATTATCTCAAATATTATCTGCCTGTAAGTACAAAGCCTACAGAGCACTCACACTGGCTGGCATTAAAATAAACCTTCATTGCTGCACAAGTGTGAGTGTAAACAGACATAGAAACATACATACAACACACATTTTTTGGAGAACAATTTGAAGCAGGACATGTGCCTGGTTTAAAAGAGAAACCCCTCAATTAGCAACCACCTCTTCAATATCACCAACTCATTGGCCATATTAATAGGTCTCAAACGTAGGTAAGGTGAATGTCTTGACTAGTCTTGCAAAGCAGCCGGTTTTTCTTCTTTCTGTGTGTGGGCATGGAAAAAACTGTCTAGTAATAATGTTCACCACTGCCAAAATTCTGGCAGAGCCAATCAAAACACCATAGTTGGTGCATAAAATGATACAACACCACTTGGGATAAAACAACTTTTGCTAAGGATGCATGACATTTCTTCCAGGATAAAAATTACGTTGTGCCTGCCAACAAAATATTGGTGAATGGTCTCCATGCCCACACACTTTTAACATGTCCAACTCACGAGACTTCATGACCTCATTACAAAAGCCACATGTAATTTTGGTCCAGCCCTATTAACAAGGTTTCACTTTAAGTAGTTGTCAAGAATTTGCACAGATAAACATCATGTAGTATGTGGAATAACCAACAACACCGGTTACAGGTTATAATAAACAAGTATACAGAAACATATATAATCTGGAATTCTTACCTATTGAAGGACATTAGAACATTAGAAGCAGTGCAAAGACGTGCTACCAAGATGGTTCCAGATTTGTGTAGGTTGACTTACGAGGAAAGATTACAAGTTTTAAACTTCCCTTCCCTTTATTACAGGCGAAAACAAATGGACATGATAACTACCTATAAAATTATCAGGGGCTTAGTTGAGGTATATACCACATCAAGATCTTTCACCTTAAGTTATAACACCACAAGATCTAATAGTTTGAAGTTATATAAGGAAAGGGTCAACACCAACACTAGATTAAATTTTTTCACTAACAGAATAATCAATGACTGGAACACCCTTCCAACTGATATAGTAAATACTTCAGACACAATTTCTTTTAAGACATTACTAGACATTTATTGGAGAGACAGTAGATTTATGATTATATAATTCAATTTGTATGGTTATATAAGACTTCGGTCTTTTTCAGAACCATTAACCCATTAACGGCGGTAGCCACCATATGGCGTTAGAAATCCACATGATTTGGCAAAGCATGCTGGTTTAACCATAAAGCAGCTCCATAAGGGCCGACGCACGTGTGCTAAGATTTGTACGACCACACCCCTTTGGTTACTAGGATAAATGGTCCTTCCCGCAAAGCGATTCGCATTTTGCGCGTAAATGACATAATGGCATCCCGACTTTCCGTAACAGACCTTCTCGATACTCTTCTTGATGATGGATTCAGCAGTGATGAGAGCGACGATAATGAAGGAGAAGAGATATATGCCTACTTGGGCGAGCCTGTTCTCCGTCGAAGCGAATTGGAGGCTGAAGCTGTACTCGAACCAGTGGCAGACGCTTGGGATGCTGCTGGCGACCTGAATGAGGACAGAGATGATATTGAAGACAGGGACAATCCTTCTACTGAAGACATGAACGATCCTACTACTGAAGAGAGGGTTGATGAAGAACAGTTTGATGATGCTTCCAGCGAACAAAGTGAAGCCATCAGTAGGACAGGAAGTATTAGTGATCACAATGATAGAGATGAAAGTGTAAATGATTTCACATAGATATGAATAGGTGACAACTATTCATGATAAATGGTATAAATGGTTGATGATAAATATGCACTGGTGAAAAGAGATAGAATACATACAAGCATACCAATAGAAAACATACAGACAATAGATAAAAAAATACAAGTTGTGGCTAAGTAAAATTATTTATGAGTGACTACATAATGCAAATAAATGTTTGTATTCTTTTGCAGCAATCCAGTTCAGAACACCCAAGTTCTCCCAAGCAACGACGACTTGATCCTACTGATAGTGACACTTCCAATGATGACTCCATACCAACATCACCTGATCGACCAACCTGTGCCACTACAACAGCTCGAGGAGCAGCACGTGCACATCGACGAGGACGGGGTACAACAAGAGGTGGTGGTGGTGTAGGACCTACTGACAGTGCCAGGCGTGGACGTGGTGTACGTCGCAGTGACGGCAGAGGACGTGGTCGTGGCAGGGAGCGTAGTCGGAGTAGAACAAATAGTCTTGGTGGAGGACGTGGTCGTGGCAGAGGACGTGGTCGTGGTGCTGGTAGGGGACATGGGACCATACCTGGTGATGGAAGAGCAGCTGGAGTAACTTTTCTACCTGGAGAGTGGGAGAATATAGAGCCCACACACACTAAATTTAGCTACTCACCAACTCCTGGTCCAAATGTACGATTTCCACCAAACACAAGGCCAGTTGATTTATTTTATTTGTACTTTACTGATGATGTTTGGGACTTGCTGGTCACTGAAACCAATAGTTATGCTGCTTTGCAGTTTCCCTGTCGGCAATATGCAAGACCGTGGAAAGATGTCACCTGTGAAGAAATGAAGGCATTTATTGGAATGCTCATAATGATGGGGATCTTACACTTGCCACACCTTGACATGTACTGGCAGGTTGATGAGGAGGTCCTGAGTACTCCTGGTATCTCGGAAATAATGAGTAGAGACAAGTTTCTCCAGATCTACTGTTTCCTTCATCTTGCTGATAATAGACAGCAACATCCAGCAGGGCATCCACGACATGACAAACTTTTCAAAGTGAGAAACTTGCTGAACTTGGTCACTGCCCAATGTGCTTCCAATTAATTACACACCTCACCAGGCTGTGACTGTAGATGAGGCTATGATTCCTTTCAAGGGTCGTCTCAACTTCAAGCAATATATGAAGAACAAGCCTACAAAGTGGGGGATAAAAGTGTTTGTGTTGTGTGATGCAACAAATGGGTACATATACAGAATGCAAATATACACAGGCAAAAACATGGAGTCAAACCTTGATATTGGGCTTTGTTCAAGAGTTGTACTGGAACTTATGGATGGACTTGAAGGACATGAAGTTTACACCGACAATTATTATACCAGCCCTCGTCTGTACATGGCCCTGTATGAAGATCAGAACAACGCTTGTGGGACAGCTCGAACAAACAGAACAGGGTTTCCTAAGTCAATAATTAGAAGGACAACGGAAGATAGGGGATAATATAATTACCTATCAAATGGTCCACTCCTTGCAGCAGCATGGTATGATCGAAGATTTGTCTATTTTCTATCAACCTTTCATGAAGGAGCATCACATGGAGAGACAGTCCGACGTACTAATCCTGATGGGACATCAAGTGATGTTTCTTGTCCGCCACTGCTGCCTGATTATCAGCAGTACATGCGAGGGGTGGATCGCAGTGATCAGCATATAGGATACTATAATGTGGAAAGAAGATCCCGCAAGTGGTGGAAAAGAGTTTTTGCTCATCTGATAGAATGTGCTCTTTACAATGCTTACATCTTAGAGAGGTACTCCAATCCATCACTGTATGCTGGTTATCCAAGTCGACAAAAGCGAAGTTATCTTAGCTTCCGCATTGCAGTAGCCAATCAGCTAATCGGACCTTATCGTTTCCGGCAACGAGCTGGTCGTCAGCGGAGTAGGGAGCATAGTGAAACACGACTGAACTTGAATCTTGGTCACTGGCCTATACAACAAACAAAGAAACTTGAATGTGTAGTGTGCAACATGACAAGGAACAAGCAACATCTTTCTAGAAGTGAACTGAGGCATGAAACTCGATTTAAATGTTCTTACTGTAATGTACATTTATGTGTAAATGACGATAGGGAATGTTTCAAACTTTATCACACAAAGGTAGAATACTGGAACACTAGCTAGCCCAACTGTAGTAACTAGTACGCAGCACTTTATTGTTTTGCATATAATGTTTTGTAACAAATGCTAATTGCTTGTATACTAATCTATATTAGCCAGTAAACAATAACCAATACAAATACGTCCATTCACTCACGTAAACATCACGATACCGTTGATCTGCTTCGATAGACTCGTTTGTTTCATACTTCTCCCTAAGAAATCGCTTCGTCATTGATCGTTCCTTTGCTGCTATGACCTCTATCATCACTGAATTTGTGAAACGTGACGACGCCATTGTTATTGCATGAGTATTTATGCATGCGCGTACGGCAATCGTATCAAAAATCTATGGCTGAATACGCTTACCTGAAACATCGCCTTCCGCTCTCAGGGAAATGAAGCGCTTCACCCGTCGGCGTATACAATGCAGTTGTGATGAAGTAAGGTTTGTTGTTAGCTGTCTAAAGTTAGAATAACTGTGTCAAGTATGGTTTTACCGTTTGCATATAAAAATACGGAGTTATAAAATATTGTAATGTATATGTGGTTGCTGCTATGGCAACAAATTGCATATAGTTGTATTCCTTGGTCCATGGGGAACATAGTGATATATGGTTTCCAAGGGATTTAACCGTTTGTTTGCTTAGAAAAGAGGCTTGTCTTGAGTCATGCGTTTTTTTTAATTCCCTCCAGGAATTCAGCTGTTAATGGGTTAATAATAAATAAAGAAAATAGTGCTCTGCGATATATCCGTAATACTGTTTATCGTAATAAATTGTCATAACCGATTATCATACCGTGACAGCATTTAATAACCGATATATCGAAATACCAGTATATCGATGAATACCAGTATAGGATTGCTTTTAACCCAGCCTTTGGTGTTTAATTATCCAATTTTGTTGATGGTTTAGCAGACACACCCTAAACAAAAACTTGAGGTTGTCACACTATAACACATGCTTACTTGTACTGAACTATACGATGCAATACTTACAATAACAAGCTAACTGTATACCGATATACCGCGATATTTTCCTGTTACTAATACCGTGTATTCAAATTTCAATACCGCCAAACTCTAAAAGAAAAATTAGTTTTAAGTTCGATTAGGGATCACAGAAAAAGTAGGAGGTCGCCAGGTGTAGGCAACCTCCCTTGTTCCCTACTTTTTTTCTATGATCCATAATTGAACTTAAAATTCCTAATTTTTCCTTGTACTTGTTTGCTTACTTTTTTGTAACATTATTATGACTGGTGAACCTGCGCATACTGCATCAAAAGAAATAAGACTGCCAGAATTAATGTTTTTATCTGAACGCACGCCCCAGCTATCAATTACTGGCTCAAAAGTGAATGGCCACTACGCTTTACTTTCAGCTATGTTCAGCCTGTTACGCAGCACTACAAATGAAGAGCAATAGGAGAAGAGCCTCTGCAATCAATCCAGTCACCACGAAAAATACAGACAATTCACATGCCCCAACTATCAATTACTGACTCGTTAGTGGCCATTACGCTCTGCTTTAAGCTATGTTTAGCCCATTTCACACCATCACAAATGAAGAACAGTAGAAGTGCCTCTGTAGCTACCATGGAAAATACGGACAATTCCTGTAGGGAAGCCATTGTGCTAGCTACCGTGAATTTACACTTTGAGCTGTCAGCAAAAAGAAATGGGACATAAAGGAGGACAAAGGTAACTTAGGTAAGTCCATGATGCATGCATTGTACGTACTGCAATATGCCAAAAGGCCTATCTCTGGATGAAGCGATGTCGAACAGTGAAAGAATCAAGCCCATAGCTTTAGATGTTATTGAGTTATGCTTGTCTGAAGGCATCCGTCAGTCAGTCAGTCAGTAGAAAATTCCACTAAATACGTCATACTAACACTTTTGGGTTTGGTCATACCTAGCCAATACTGCCAAGGCACCATGAAGTTATTGTGAGGCTGGTTTTAAGGTGATATTTTTGGCCAAAAAAGCTCAAACCTTCATGATCCTACCGTATTGTATGATTAGTGCTCAATAGTGAACCTGATGCAAAAAAAAAACAACCAAACTGTAAAAAAGTGCATGGCAGCAATTATTAAAATAGATTGGAATGAACATGATTGCAGTCATTTCTTGGCTACCACATTTATTCATAACCTACTCTCTGAATGTCGATGATTGACTAACTACAACCCATATAATACTATTATTATTAGCATTGTATTAGGCCTAGGCATGTATTGTATAATTGTTTTGTGTTTTCGCTTGTGGGGTTGAGTTTTGGGTCACGTGAATAATAGAAGAGTCAACACGTGCTGGTGTAGTGTTAGTAGTCCGTCAACTCCTCCTGCTCCTGTACATCACATCAACGTGAAGCGTCATTCTCCCCTTCCCTACATGGTGCTGTGACGCTGGAGTCGTTTCGTCAAACGAGCTACTTCCGGACCTTGTAACCCCTCGCGAAAACGCTTGGTACCGTAGCATTTCTTAAACGGTACCCCGGAAGGCAAGCGCTTCACCTACAGTGTTCATTTGTTTTGTGTCGTTTTCCTTGTAGAAAACATTCACGGAGATGGAGGAGACTCAACGTACAAAGGGATCACGTGCGGCGTATCGCGCACATGTTACTCGTATATTTAAGAAAGTAGACGAGAATCTAGAGACGGAAACCCCATTGACGGACACTCAAGTCGCCAAACTCACCAGCAATTTAGAACAGTTAACCCAGAAGAAGGATACATTACAACAGCTGAACGGGCAGATCGCCTCATCAATACAGACATCAGAGGAATTAGAAACTGAGATTCTTGAAGCAGAAGAAATACAGGACACCATCATTGAGTATATGAGTCTGATTAAACACCGCCTTGAGAAAACTAGAGAACCTGCTCGCACTCTCAGTGTAACAGCTCCAGAGTTTGTACCCACGTTGCCACCACCAGTAACCAGAGAACCGGTAAGCCGATTACCTAAGTTAAGCTTACCCCACTTTTCGGGGGATACCTTGATGTGGCAAGTCTTCAAAGACTCGTTTGATGCAGCCGTACACAACTCTCCTTCCCTAAGCAAAGTGCAGAAGTTCAACTACTTGAGAGCGCAGTTGCAGGGTGATGCACTGAGGGCCATAGCTGGACTACAACTCACTGATGCTAACTATGACCATGCCATAGCCCTTCTTACACAGAGATATGGTCAGTCTCATAAGATCGAACAGGCACACATGCAAGCTCTGTCACAAACCAACTGTCCCACCTCGTCCTTGTCCAGTCTGCAGTTGTTCTACGACACAATAGAAGCCCACATAAGAGGATTGACTGCACTTGGCAAAACAGAAGACTCGTATGAATCAATGCTAGTGCCTATCATTCTGGGAAAGCTACCAAGTGATGTACATAAGAACCTTGTTCGAGAACACGGCGTTGGGGCATGGACCATCGCAGAGTTAAGAGATGCCATTTGGAAGGAAATCACTATTTTAGAATGTGGATCATTGTCCAACAAGTGCAAGACAATGGAACCCTACCAGTCTACAATGGCTACCACTCTACATACCGGTGCAAGTGGACGTCAATCCCAACCTGCTAATTCAGGTACTAGTAAGAACACCTGTGTATTTTGTAAGGGTCCACATTTTTGTGGTCGCTGTGATGTTGTTAAGGATCCCCAAAAACGCTTTGAATTAGTTAAGAAGGGGAAACACTGCTTTAATTGTTTGGGGCACCATAGGGCTTCACAGTGTCCTTCAAAGTTGAGATGCAAATTGTGCAGACAGAAGCACCATACTAGCTTATGCGGTGCATTTACCAAGCCATCTGAGTCTAATACCACTCCAGTCACTACACAGGCATCTATCACAACAGAGAGAGTGCAACCTCACACTTCTGTTCAACCCCAAACAACAGTACAACCTCAGTCAACAGTACAATCTCAGACAACAGAAACCACTACACCATCATCCACTGCAATGAATGCTGCCATTATTCCCCCAGAGCCCGCCACACGTACAAATTCTATGTGCTTATTGAAAACTGCAGTTGCTCAAGTTAGTGTGAATGGCATCCGAGTGGAAGCACACATTCTGTTCGATGAAGGGGCCCAGAGATCCTTCATGTCTAACCAACTAGCCAAGAAGCTAATGATATCTCCTCAACAAACTGAACACATCAATATCTCTACCTTTGGAGGAGAACCAACCCTGACCAAACAGTTGGACAATGCTACAGTCAACGTTGAGACACTGACAGGTGAATCTATTCCAATATCAGTTCTACTGGTCCCAGTCATTGCGGCACCCCTACAGAACAGGTATCATACTCACTTGATAAACATAGAACACTTACAGGGACTTCAGCTAGCCAACCCAGTGTCAACATCCAGTAACTTTTACATCTCATTATTGATTGGTGCTGATTATTACTGGCAGTTCGTGGGTGACCACATTGTGCGAGGTAATGGACCTACTGCAATGCAGTCCAAACTAGGTTACCTTCTGTCTGGACCACTTGTTGTTCCACCAGCTCCTACTACTAACGCCAGTATGTTTCATGTTTCCACACCAGCTACTGACTGTAACAATGCTCCGACCTTTTGGATGATGGAATCTGCTAATGTCACACAGCCTGAGACAGCAGAAGTAGAGAACGAATTTCTGGAGAGATACCAACAATCTTGCATCAGGCGAGAAGAGGATGGTGCATACCGTGTGAAGTTTCCTTGGAAACAAGAATATCCACCCCTCCCTTCAAACTATGCAGTTTGCAAAAACAAGACCCGCTCTTTAGCTCGCAAACTCAGCCACACTCCTGAACTGCTGCACCTATATGGGAAAATTATTATGGAACAAGAACAAAGAGGTTTCATCGAGAAGGTAACTGCACCAGACCTTACCAAGGATGTCCACTATATACCACATCACCCGGTTAGTAAAGCTTCCTCGACAACACCGATCAGAATCGTGTACAATTGTAGCTACCGTCAGGCTAGACACCCCAGTCTTAATGATTGCTTGCTAACTGGTCCATCCTTCACAACAGACATGTGCTCTATCCTCCTACGCTTCCGTTCCCATGCCATTGGAATTTCTACAGATTTAGAGAAGGCCTTTTTACATGTTAGGCTGGATGAGTCCGACCGTGACAACACCAGATTCTTCTGGTTATCATCACCATCTGATCCAGAAAGTGACCTTGAAATTTATCGATTTAAAACTGTCTTGTTTGGCTCTACCAGCTCCCCATTTATGCTTATGGCCACACTACATCATCATCTGAATTCTTGGGATAGCCCAGTAGCTCAGGACATGAAGCAGAATCTCTACGTGGATAACGTCATTAGTGGATGTAGTACCGAAGCAGAAGCTATTAAGTATTACAGAGAAGCCCGATTCATAATGACACAAGCCCAATTCAATTTGAGATCATGGGCATCTAACAGCTCACAACTGCAAGCTGTTACAGTGGCTGAGGGAACAGCTGATTGTGATGTTACTGTAAACCTATTAGGATTGTTGTGGAACACAGCTACTGACACCATTAGCTTCACCCCTAAACAGTTTCTATCCAACACAGAAGTACCACTACCTGTCACTAAACGTTTAGTACTCCAACTTTCATCAAAGGTATATGATCCTTTAGGAATTTTGTCACCGGTCACAATTCAAGCAAAGATTTTAATGCAGGATCTATGGAGATCAGGTATCGCTTGGGATGACCCATTGTTCCCAGAACACACAAACAGATGGTGGAAGATAGCTGAGGATCTACAAGATACCAGTAAGATTACAATACCTAGATTTTACTTTGGACCAACATACTCCCAGCCAGTAGAATTACATGTGTTTGCAGATGCCAGTATGAAGGCCTATGGTGCCATTGCATTTCTTAGAACTGGTGAGCACACCTGCTTTGTATTGGCCAGATCACGTGTGGTACCGCTCAAGCCACACACACTTCCGCGACTTGAATTGATGGCTGCTGTTGTCGCATCAAGACTGGCTCAATTTGTTGTTTCATCTCTTCCTCACCTACTTCAGAAATACGCAGTTAAGCTGTGGAGTGACAGCCAAATTGTGCTTCATTGGTTGTACAGTAAGAAACGCTTAAAACAGTTCATTTCAAACCGAGTTCAAGAGATTAATAAGACATTCCCAGATATTCCTTGGCTCTACTGCCCAACCAATGACAACCCGGCAGATTTACTAACAAGGGGATTGAGTGCTGCTCAGCTAAACTCATCGTGTTTGTGGCAACAAGGCCCACCGTGGCTCACAGATGAAACTCGTTGGCCTGCTTGGAATCATAGTGAGATCCTACACCTACAAGTGGATGACGATGTCATGGAGACAAATACCAGTGCTACTGACCTACCTAACACAGTAACCTCAGGTATTCACAACCTTATTGAACTTACAAAGTATAGTTCACTGATGAAAGTATTAAGAGTGTCAGCTCATGTTTACAGATTTGTCCATAATACTAGGAATCCCACCAAGCGACATATTGGTCCACTGTCCGTGGATGAAACTAACAAGGCACTTACTCTCTGGATCCACAGTTGTCAGCACACCACCTTCCACAAGGAAATTTTGAACATTAGGGCTAAACGTGGAAAGAGATTACCTCTCGTGAGACAACTACGTTTGTTCATGGACAGCTCTGATTATTTACGTTGTGGCGGGAGGATCCATAACGCGCATGTAGATTCTGACACCAAGTTTCCTATCCTACTACCTAAACATCATCCCTTGACAAAGCTGATAGTGTTGGCTGTTCATAAGGAGCAACTTCATGCAGGTGTAACTGGAACAGTTACGTCTATAAGACAAGGATACTGGATCCCCTCGGCTCGACAGTTAGTAAGGCAACTAATCAGAAAGTGTGTCTCCTGCCGTAAGGTATCAGGAAAACCCTACATGGTACCAGAACCACCGCCATTGCCACTTGATAGAGTTAAGGAGGGTAAGCCGTTTGATGTTACGGGTGTAGATTTCACCGGAGCCCTGCACGTGAAGAACAATGGAACTGAAGAGAAGGTATATATCTGTTTATTTACGTGCGGTCTGTCTAGGGCAGTCCATTTAGAAGTAGTTTGTGATCTGAGTGTTGAAACCTTTCTGAGAGCATTCCGCCGATTTGTGTCACGTAAGTCACTGCCCCAAGTGATGATATCCGATAATGCGTCTACATATGTGTCTGCGAGTAAGGAGTTGGAACAGATTTTTACCTCAGATAAGCTAGGAGAATCCCTGAATGCCAAGGGCGTGAGATGGAAGTTTATCCCCAAACGTGCCCCTTGGTACGGGGGGTTTTGGGAAAGGTTGATTGGTATTACGAAGACGGTATTGAGGAAAGTCTTGGGAAAGTCATTTATTACATTGGAGGTACTACAAACCTTAATAGTTGAAGTTGAAGCAGTACTAAATGATCGCCCCCTGACCTATCTATCAGCAGATGTGACTGACCCTGAGCCATTGACACCATCGCACCTGCTCTATGGACGACGCATGACTATGTTACCTTACCCAGCCGTAGAAGAGGAACAACATGACCCTACCTTTTTATCCAGTACATCACTGCGTGACAAGGTCAACAGACAAACACTATTGTTGAATCATTTTCAGAGGAGATGGCAGAGAGAATATTTAACTTCCCTCCGAGAGGCATACAAGGCTACAGGTACTTCTAAACAATCAGTGAAAGTGGGGGACGTCGTTCTGGTGCATGATGATATACCCAGACTACAATGGCGTTTGGCTGTGATCGAAGAATTGATGGAAGGCCTTGATGGATATGCTCGAGCAGCCAAAATAAGGACAAGCACAGGGAGAACAAACCGACCAATTGCCAAGTTGTACCCTCTTGAGTTGAGTTCCCCATGTGAGCCTACAACATGTGATGACAACAGAGATACTGATAGGGACAATGATCACGATGTTAGTTCTGAGCCTGTTCACCAGAGACCAACCAGAGATGCTGCTGCAAGGGCTCGCGTACGAATTAAGAGTTGGACTAATCAGTTAACCGTGGCCCCGGAGGATGTCGATGATTGACTAACTACAACCCATATAATACTATTATTATTAGCATTGTATTAGGCCTAGGCATGTATTGTATAATTGTTTTGTGTTTTCGCTTGTGGGGTTGAGTTTTGGGTCACGTGAATAATAGAAGAGTCAACACGTGCTGGTGTAGTGTTAGTAGTCCGTCAACTCCTCCTGCTCCTGTACATCACATCAACGTGAAGCGTCATTCTCCCCTTCCCTACACTGAAGGCTGCACACCTTTTTTTTTATAGCTTGGCTACTTTTATTTGCATGAATTTCACCGTTTTGTATATTACAGGTGTACATATCTCAAAGCTGGCCATAAGTTGGCTTTGGGGCTTGATTTTACCCACATTTCTTCTTATCTACAGACACAATGATGATTATGGAAGACAGAAGCTGCATTCACAGAATAATTGTATATGCATACTTTGACTTTATTGTACTTTGGGTGAAAAGATCAAAGTGAAAAGTGTACTTTTATTTCCATATTGTACACCTGGCTGCACACTTCAAAGCTGGCAGGGTGCTGTATTTATTTCAACTGTGCTGTATTTTCCCTTTGATCCCAATACAGCACTGTTGAAACAGTAAACAAGTTGACCAAAGCATGACCAATGCCAGACACATTATTGCATTCCTTTCATCAAACCACTGCAATGTTATGAAGCCATTCAATAATTATGACCCACAGAACAATGCCATGATGTAAATACAAGTGGGCGAATTAACCTGAAAGCCATTCTTAGCGAATGAAGAAACAGCGAATGAAGAAACAGCGTTAGTCAACACTACAAAGTGACTCCTGTCCACATTGTAAAGCCAGGTGGAACGCCAGTGCTTCCAGTTGCCTTCGTGGTATTGTCCCCATTGCCACACCATGGCTTCTATAAATGCACTCTCACCCGCTAAACATGATAACAAGCCTCTCTATAACATAGTCACAGACTTACTCATGGGCATTAAGCCAGGCCTCGACCAAGGAACAAGCTGGCAGTTGGCCATTTAATTTACTGTCGCTCTCGGCAGCTCAAATCAATTAAAGCTACGTATCTAGCTTCACGCTGGTGCAGTATGAACGAGTATGAATAATGCCTTGGATAGTTAATTAATCACTGCAATACACACAGTCTTGAACTTACGCAGATAGGCACTCACCTCCTGCTACTAGGCGTCAACTCCACACTTCGCAACCACTATTTTAGTACAAGAAGTTGCCTCGTGCTGTATTAGTCTCTCGCGCACGCCCTTGTGCTATTTTTTCCATATTGCACTCACGGTGGTGCTTTAACTAGTTTATATTTGTAATACTCTAATAGAGTGCACATATCTGGAGGATTTTTCTAATATAACACACAGAGGATTTTCTAGGTAGATCTATGAATTTAACATTTACTATTTTAGATTTAAACCAAAAGTTTCATTTATAGAGGATTACAACTTTCATTTATAAGATAAAAATTAAGCTGAACCCTAGGCAGCAGAAAGGAAGTGGGGGGGGGGGGGGGGGGGAGGGCTGAAGCCCTCCTTGGTCTACCAAGGCCCCCCTCAGAATATTTTGCCAAAATTACTGTTGTTGGAGTGGACTGAAAACTGAAAGACTGATATTTTTAGAGCGTTCAAATACCATAATAGAGCAGTCAAAGTGCTTCATAAAAATGTGTCCTAAAAGTAGTCTAAAATTTACTATCATGATACCAATATTAAAACTTCATATCATGATAACTGTACGCATGGCAGATTATATATATAATTTTAATGCAAAAATGGCTGGCACAAAGTTGGTCAACAGTAGTACCTCTTCTACAGGTACACTGGATGTCTCAAGGTACTTACCCACCCATGCAGCTAAGCACACATGACACCCACCCTTTCAGATGTATTACTGTAAATGTGTGATCAGCTTATACACACCAAGTGTGCATTCCATATAACTTACTAACTTGTAATTCAATTTCATGAAATAAACACATTATCTATCTGACACAATATCATGATATCTTTGTAAAGTGATAGGTGATAGTTGGTGTTGCTTGATGATTCACACTCCTAGTTGTGCTACTTTTAAAAACCAGATGCCATGCACCTAGCTAGTTATATAGCTAGCTGGAACAATGTAATGTTTTAACTAAGAGGTTTCTGTTTTGTAACAATGAAAGCATTATCCGAACAAAAACCACTTTAAACAACATATTATGCACAAAAGCAATTGTTTTGTAATTTGTTTTCCCGTAAATTCTTTCTACAAACCCTCAAGGCTGCCCTCAGGCTGGCCTTCATTTTCGTTCATGTATGTAGGGGACACGCCCCTTTCAAGTGGAAGAGATACAGGGGCAGTGGAGCAGGCCAATAAGTGAGGGGGCCAGACCAACTGTAAGATGAAGACCAACCAAAAAAAAAAAAAAAAGGTTACTGCTTGCTGACAATAGCTGCTCTCCACCAACTATATCTCCTTATTTATAACTACACATACGTAGCTAAGTAGCTTGCTACACTGCTTCTCTGGATACTGTGACTGCTCTATTAGAGTATCCATATCCTGACTGTTCTATTAGAGTATCTTGATCTTTTCTTGCAAACAGTGTTCCATAAAAGTGAGGGGGGGGGGGATGATACGCTTCTCCTAGTAGCCTAGGTGGCCTGCTATGGTGTTTTTCAGTAGTTAAAGACATGAAGAGCCCAATGGGAAGGTAGTTTACAAAGTTTGTAGAGAGTCACTACACCAGTATTTCAAACCAGCAAAAAGAAACCACCTTAGTGCAAAGTTTACCTAGCTATGCTAAAATTTAATTATTAAGCATTTAATTCTCATAGGCTGGCTGCTTTTACCATTAAAAGGATTTGCTCATGTGGATATGTATGGACTAGATAGACAGTTAGATAGATAGATAGGTACACAAACACATTTTTATGAAGACAATTTTCAGGAGTACACCCACAGCTGGCTGTGGGCACGTTCCCGATTTTATTTTATTTATTTTTGCCTATAACAGGAATTGAACCACTTTACCCCTGCAACAAGCATTTCCCAAGTGTCAGCTTACACTAGTGCCTTAATCCAGGGTTCTACAACCTTACAAGTCCTGAGGTGACTTCAGTCTAGTTTAGTTAAAGCACCTCAGCAGGTAGTTTAATTTAAATATAGTGTAAAAGGTGATAGCTGTTAATCCAGTTTAACTAGGACAGCTTAAACTGGTCCAACAACAAAGTAAAAGTGCTGACTATAATATGTAGTGATCATAAGATGCAAGTCCAACTTGATGGTAATTTAAAAGCTTAACTATTTGACAATATCATATTATATAACTGTAATTCCTTTTCAACTGCTGCGATAAGCAATATTACTCTACATCTTCTTGAGGCTTGCCTTCTACATATGTAGCAATAACTTAAGAATCAACCTCATGCTTAGTAGGCAGTGTGCTAACTCCATTGTTCAGCCACTTGGTAAAAACAGTTAAGTGCTATTGTAAAGTAATTAACACTTAAGAAACTCCAAAACTACTAGACCATAACAGCAGTGTAAACGCTGCACCAGTTTGGAGCTAATGTAAAAAGGCCTCAGGTGTTTTTTGTACTGGTATACTACTCTCTCACATTAATTACTTCCTCTACCATTGAACTGAACAGCTGACTACAGTGACTCAGTGGTAAAGGGTTTGGAAGTTGGTCCCTGATTTGTGAACACTGAACAACTTTTTTTGACAATTCTCTTGTACCATTTTTGCTACTTGGTGACTGTAAACATTCTATTAGATTTACACCAGCTTCTTTTTGTAACTCTATAGCTGTCACTGTGACTAATTTTAACACACAAAAAGGTTTGAGCTACGATGGCTAACCTTCAATTTTCAGGTCATTCCCATATACAGTGGGCATTACAAAAAATTGGTCTTTTTAAAAGCAATTAACTCCATGAATGTTTATCAGATTTGGAACATGTATTCATCTTAATATGTTCACACTACAAAAATCATTCTAATTTTGGAGAAGCTTTGCATACATGAAAAATTGTGCTTATTATCTTCCTGTCTTTATACGGTGTGGCAGCTTTCTTGGCTGCACCATAGATAATATATACAATGTACCCGGGATTGGAAACCAGGGTTATCAACATCTATCAACATGTATTGCTCTACAATAATTGGAAATCAATTACATTACTCTGGATTGTATTGTAAATATGGCGACATCGCTGCTTGCTTCTAACGATGCTTCAGGTGATTCGATATCTAAGTAGCATTTAGAACATTAAATACTCGTTATAATTATGTACTATTTAACGCATGCTTTAATTTGTGTAGGAACGACTCATGATCAGCAACCAGCTGTAAGAGGCACGCCACAGAGGAAGAAAACGTGCTGGTGAAATCTCTGCAAGACGTTCTGAAAGATAAGTCCTTTGAAATTAGGACATCAGTTACCATTCAAACGAGGCAGTCAGCTGTGCGTTTATTAGAATGGTGCTTAAGAGATGTTAATAAACGGATTGTGAAAGTCTTTGTTAAACAACTGACAGAGCAACTACACTAATGTTATTTCATCCTCTGTCAAAGTCTTTTTCATATAATAAAGAGAAGATGTGTATTTTCTGTCGGTTGAGGGTACTGAATTAGACAGAAAATAAGCTCCCGCACGAATACTATTGGTGGTCACGTGAGCCTTCTCACATGACAAGTGGTATTTATAAGGTTGGTATAAAGTGTGATAACTCATTCTACGCCACGTGTTTGGACAAGTGGGATACTGTTTTCTATATTCTGTCGCAGCGATGTCACTAGGAGACGACCAATTCACTCAACTGATGAACGCTATCACTTCCACGAAGGAGGGAATCGAAGCGAATTTCTCGGCAAGGCTGGACAAACTGCAACACGAGGTGGAGGCCAGCCAAGCGACTAGCTTGCAGGAAGTGATGACCAAGATCAACAAGAAGGCTTACCATTTCAAGCATAAAGGCAATGAGGCCCAGTTCACCTTCAATTCCACAGTTGAGGACCACTTGGACGCCGCGAAGAGAAGCTTGGCGAAGGTAACGCCTAGGGAATCGGAGAAAGATTTCCTCCACAGAGGAGCTGGATAAGGGTAAGGAGGCGATACGGATCAGACAAAAGCCGCTCGGATTGGGGGGTGGTCGCAGAATATGAGGCTGACGAACTGGCGGACGACTCGGCGGACGAGAAGAAGCTGTACAGAGCAAAGAAAGAGCGGTACAGCAAAAAGAGGAGGAATGCACAAGACAACGCTCCTCGGAAGCGTAGCAGACCCGAAAGCTCCAGCAGAGTGGCGGCTCCAGTAGTGGATGTGCAACCCAGAGGACCACCCCCCAAGACAAGGCTGCTGGGCCCCTGCTACAATTGTAATGAGTATGGTCATTTGGCAAGGGCCTGCACCAAAATTCAACGACCGTATCCTTTGAGTATAGATTCAATTGTGAAGGATTTGGGTAATGTACATGTGTGTGGGCCGGGTGATACAGAACTCAGAAGTGTGCCCAAGGTAGAAAAAGAGGTCAATCTAGTGTTCACTGCTTAATTGTGATGAACAGCTGACCTGTCAGCCACAAGGTGTCAATAATATGGTCACACAAGATGTATGTGTTGACAGTGCTTCAGAGTGTTCTGTTAGTCAAAGTGTTCAGGGTGTTGATAATGCAAGGGTATCAGGGTCCACTGGTGACCAAGAGGTCATGCCAATTGAGGTTCTGGTAGATGGAAGTAGTCAGAACAGAACCCTGTTGAGCCCAGCAAGCTTTACTATTGACCTGTGTGAAACAAATGAAGGGAAGCAGAGGAACAACAGGATGCCAACCAACAGGTTTTAGATGTTCAAGGACGGCTTAGGAAAAGTGTCAAATTTTGGGCAGAGGTCCTACATGCTCCAGCCCCAGTGCTGGAGTGGATACGAGATGGGTACAAGCTTCCATTGCTCTATGCACCGGCCCCATACGAACATAGTAATCACAGCTCGGCTTTAGATCACCATAACTTTGTCACAGAGAATATCAAGGAACTTTTAGCTAATAGGTGCGTGAGAGAAGTTAAAGAAAAACCCTTTGTCTGTAGCCCATTATCAGTTGTGACCAACCACGAAGGGAAATGTAGGCTAGTGCTTAACCTCAGAGTTTTAAATCAATACTTACGTAAGGATCATTTTAAATATGAAGACCTGAGAACCGCTATGCTGATGCTCAACAGGGGTGACTATCTGTTCAAATTTGACCTGAAGTCAGGATACCATCACCTGGATGTATTTGAGCCCCACCAATGCTATCTAGGGTTCGCATGGGACTTACATGGGGAACAATCCTATTTTGTTTTTACAGTTTTGCCGTTTGGGCTATCCTCTGCCTGTTACGCATTCACAAAGTTGCTAAGACCCTTAGTAGGATACTGGAGGGGTCAAGGCATGAGAGTGGTTTTATACCTAGATGATGGTATAGTGGCTGCAGAAGGGCTGGACAAGGCTAATCAAGCTAGCGGAAGAGTGAGGCAAGACCTAGCTAGTGCTGGTTTTATAGCTAATGAGCAAAAATCTCAGTGGAACCCTGTGCAGCAGCTAGTTTGGCTGGGCTTTGAATTAAACATGCAGGAGGAACAGCTCCTTATTCTAAAGACAAAATTAGCACGCCTTTGTGAGTTGTTGGAGTCCCTAAACCATAGACAGTTTATTCCCACCAAAGTTTTGGCCAGCCTAATAGGGAAAATAGTGTCAATGTCTCTTGCTCTAGGGCCAGTAACCCGCTTAATGACGCGCAGCTTGTATGCTACACTAAATTCCAGGGGATCATGGTGCCAACAGCTGGCCCTATCACAAGACGCAAAAGCAGAAATCCAGTTCTGGCGGAACAACATCAGCCAGTTTAATGGGCTAGACCTGTGGCCTAAGCCCTCAGCGGTCAGGGTGGTTTACTCTGATGCCAGTAATACTGGTTACGGCGGCTATACAGTGGAGCATGGGGGGGCAGATAGCAAATGGTCAATGGTCTAAAGAAGAGGCCATGCAGAATTCAACATGGAGAGAGTTGAGGGCAGTTAGACTGGTATTGGAGTCCTTTGAGCAAAAATTACAAAACGAAAGGGTCCGTTGGTTTACAGACAACCAAAATGTGGTGAGAATTGTGTTGCATGGGAGTAAGAAACCTGCCCTCCAACAAGAAGCCCTAGCAATTTTCGATACTTCGGTGAAGGGGAGGATTCGCCTGGAACCAGAGTGGATCCCCAGGGAGGGCAACCAAATTGCTGATTACATAAGTAGGATAGTGGATCACGATGACTGGATGCTTAACCCAATGGTGTTCAGCAAGTTGGATGCCTTGTGGGGGCCTCACACAGTAGATAGGTTTGCTGATGAGTACAACACTCAACTTCCCCGTTTCAACTCCCGCTATTGGTGCCTGGGCGCGGAAGCCATTGACACTTTCACGTGTGACTGGGGCAGTGAAAACAACTGGTGGTGCCCTCCTCTGTTCTTGGTTCCCCATTTACTGGGACACGCCAGGGCATGTATGGCTTCAGGTACCTTGATCATTCCCCAATGGCCCTCCGCCCCTTTCTGGCCCTTGTTGTTCCCCAGTGAAAACCACCCGGCAAGTTTTGTAGTAGAGATACGGGAGCTCCCCAGAATAAATCACCTATTCCTCCCAGGTCACTCGGGGTCCTTGTTATTTAAGGGTACCCCCAATACAAAGGTTTGGGCCTTGCGTTTAAGTTTCCGTACTTAAATTATGGAAAGGTGTACTTAGTCCAAACTTCCGATATGTTACCTAATGTGGTCGCAGTCTAGAGGACTGTTGAGTATGACCCAAGTGCGGTCGCAGTCTAGAGGACTGTTGAGTATGACCCAAGTGTGGTCGCAGTCTAGAGGACTGTTGAGTATGACCCAAGTGTGGTCGCAGTCTAGAGGACTGTTGAGTATGACCCAAGTGTGGTCGCAGTCTAGAGGACTGTTGAGTATGACCCAAGTGTGGTCACAGTCTAGAGGACTGTTGAGTACGTGTGGTCGCAGCCTAGAGGACTGTTGAGTATGACCCTAGTGTGGTCGCAGTCTAGAGGACTGTTGAGTATGACCCTAGTGCGGTCACAGTCTAAAGGACTGTTGAGTATGACCCAAGAGAGGTTGCAGCCAGTATGGGAGGACTGTTCAATAAGACCCAACCCGGTCAACGGGGATCTAAGGATGGCAGAAGTGCCAGCAGGGGTCCTAAGCACGGGGCAGCATAGGGAGATTAACAAGCCGGTAAGCGGAGCTACATAACTGTATGGTTTTGTTGGTTCTGTAGAGTTATTCTCACGAGGGGTTTGGTCGGCAGTGAAGGATATGGAGGACCCAGAGCTCCAGGAGCTGGCAGGGAAGCTCCCACAAACCGTGATGCACAGTAGAGCAGATTCCACAGTGAGGAAATACCTTGCGGCATACAAACGATGGAAGCAGTGGGCCCTAAAGTATGGCCTGCCAGTGATGCCAGCCAAGGAACACCATGTGGGCCTCTACCTGCAACATTTGGCTGACACAGTTGCCTCTAAGTCAGCAGTGGAGGAGGCATGTAACTCACTGGCATGGGTGCATTGCACAGCAGGCGTCAGTTCCCCTACATCTTCCCCTTTTGTCAGAGCCATTCTGGACAGTCTCCGGAGATTATTGGCAAAACCAGTCAGCAAGAAAGCCCCTATGAAAGTTGACATTTTGCAGAAGATGGTCAAAGTTGCTGAGCTGAGTGGCACTTTATCTGACCTAAGGCTTGTGACTGCGTGCTTATTGTTATTTGCAGGATTTTTACGATTTGACGAGCTAGTGAAGCTCCGACCTTGTGAAATTTCTGTCCAAGATGAGTACATGACCCTACGCTTGCCACGTAGTAAGACAGATCAGCTGAGGAAGGGCAACGAGGTCATCATTGCCAGATCCAGAGCGGATACTTGTCCAGTTGGAAAGCTGGAACAATATATGACGAGGACCCAGATGGGGTGGGAGGACCAAAGATTTCTATTTCATCCAATCTGTAAAGTCAAGTCAGGGGACAAGTTACGTGAATCAGGCAGCATTAGTTATACCTGTCTCAACGAGCTTTTCAAAAAGAAGCTGGCAGAGCTGGGCTACAATCCAAGTGACTTCGGATTGCATAGCATGAGAGCTGGGGGAGCTACCCAGGCTGCCAATGCAGGAGTTCCTGACAGGCTGTTTAAGAGGCATGGCAGGTGGAAATCTGAGAACGCTAAGGACGGCTATATCGAGGACTCATTAGAGCAGAGGCTGACTGTCACCAAGCAGCTTGGCTTATAATGTAAGGTGTAAATTGTACTACGCTATCTTTGTCACCCTAGAGTGTTAGTTGTGATAAACAGTAGCCCACGCTTGGTGGCGCACAACCCAAGGTGTTGTGGGTGGGTGGTAAGGGTAATAGTATGGAGAGGGAGGTGTATTTTCTGTCGGTTGAGGGTACTGAATTAGACAGAAAATAAGCTCCCGCACGAATACTATTGGTGGTCACGTGAGCCTTCTCACGTGACAAGTGGTATTTATAAGGTTGGTATAGTGTGATAACTCATTCTACGCCACGTGTTTGGACAAGTGGGGTACCCTCCCACCCCCTCTGTGTAATTGTTATATATATACCATGTATTTATGAACGTTGTTCTCTTGACTATCCCTGCAGATAGAGTCTCTGAAGGCAGGCATCGAAGAGTTTCCTTCCTTTTTTTTTTTTTGAACTGATGTGCATACATGATTACATGAGAGTGGAGCTAATTTGGGGTTTTTCCTGATGGGCAAAAAAAAAAAAAAAAAAAAAAAGTAAAAGCCCGTCAGGTTTTTTTCCTGGGGCTGTCTTGGGCAGGGCAGTTCCGAATTTATTATTTCTGTTATTATTATTAGTTGTGGCTAAGCCCCCACTCTCCTCTTGTACGTGCATAGGCAGTTGCTGTATGTGGTTGTAAGTGTTAGTTGTGATAAACAGTAGCCCACGCTTGGTGGCACACAACCCAAGGTGTTGTGGGTGGGTGGTAAGGGTAATAGTATGGTGAGGGAGGTAGGAGCAGTTTTACCTGCTAAGGACTTCTGTTGACTTTGTAAAACAATGGACAGACTTCCTTGCAGATAAGTGTTGACAAACCAGTTCAACCAGTTTTGTACCAGCACTTAACGGATAGAATTTTCAATGCACTGATAGATAACCACTTTCAGATACATTATTTACAACAGGACATCACAGGCACCCCAACAAGCAATGAGAGGAGGATATGTTGCAGGTTATGTTTGTCATCATTTACATCAACAACTAGAGAGGGAAAATCATGAAAGGAGTTAGTATTGTGCTTGATGGAGCTGACAAGGAGCAACGATGACCTTTGTGAAACAGATGAAGAATGGACAAGAAAGCAAGATAGAGGTGGGCTATGGTATGTAAAAGAAACTACATTTCAGCTTTTCTGTACAATTGAATATCAAGCGAGGCCAGCTTTAATTGCACTAAAAAAGCCTTCACCACCCTCAAAAGCAGACATCATCAAGAGTGTAATAAGTGATGACAATGTTCAGTTCTACTGGTTGATAGCCGGTATAAACAAAACAAAAAGAAAGGCACACAGCGAGTGAAGAGCTTGCACTGAGATTTATATGAGAAAACTTCTAGTAGTCAGTAGAATTATACATATGTACTGCAATTTTTGTTGAATAATGGATGCTTGAAATTTATATTTAATTTCAATCCAAAGCAATTTCTTATACAATAATTCTAAAGTTACTTGTTTCCTAATAAAAGGGATATCTGTCTGAGTAAAACAAAATGGTCATCTCTCAGCCAAACACCTTGCGTACATACATACATACATACAAACACTCCACAATCTGAGTTGTTAAACTGCTGTGGTAGATCAACGTGGAACACACTTGGCCACTCTGAGAAGGTATAATGAACACTTGACTTTATGCAGTAAATTTCTCATAGCACTTATTACTGCATAAATGAAGCTTCCTGTGACCTCTCCTCTAACTCATTGTACCTAAATCAAGATCCATATTATGTTAATGCTTGTTGCTTACTTATGTGACCATGATAATATAGCTACATACGTATGTACATATAATCATCTATGTGTGAAGTACCTCTCCAGTCTTAATGCACAGTAGAACTTTGATGTGACTATCTGCATTAGGATAGCAACCAACTACACAACTAAAAATAGGAAATATACAGGCTAACTCTAACAATTGTGTTGGCATCTTTCATAAATGGTCAGTTGATGGAATTACCCAAAAGTTCCTTTACAACACAGGATTTCTACTATTTTACAAGAAAACATCACCTGTTAATGGTTTCTCATGTGTTTTACTGGTATTAAATTACCTGTAAAAACCTAGAAATACAAGTATCTCCTCACAAGTATATGCTTATGAGTCCTTTTCTTCACTATAAAGAACGCGAGGTAACAACGTGGGAACTCGAATTTACTGAACAGACACTTTGTTTAGCTCTATAACTTATCATCCTTTATGCCACAGACCATAAGCTACACTGTGGTAAGTGTTATATGCAAGAATATTACCCCTAGATCGTTTAAAGAACCCAGCTGCTCTGCCATAGCGGAATAATAGCTCTTACCAAACAAAACTGTGTTCAACCAAACTCGCTGGACTTAGTTTTTGTTGGGAATGTAGTAACATTAATTGTATCCAGTCTACCAAACCTAACAGCATGATCATACATGCTTTCTTCTCAGCCTTTGACTAGTTTCATCTCCAGTTTCGTTCAAGTCAACATGCCGACACTTCAAAGGGCAAGGTGTTAACGATTCAATGCGGACGCCTCACACCGCATCAAAAGTACGCAAGCCGGTTTCCAATCCCTTCCAATGTAGTATATATTATCTATGGCTGCACAACACACTAGATAGCTGCCTGTAAACCACCCCAAAACAACATGTAGCTCAGCATTGCTTTCCTAGCTCAAAAACAAGCTTCAACACCACGCACCATGTTAGCTTACATCATGGCAACTATGATGCGTGAACAATCTTACCAAACCAGCCCTGATCTATATACTGTAAGTGTATCACAACTGGTTCAACAGCAAGCTGTTTTACCCTTTCATCACATACCTTGTCCACTTCTTGTTTCTCTAACAACAGCAGCCATTCCTTCTAGTTGGTGTATCTCAATGTGACAATGGAGCAGCCACCATCCTGGATTATCTGCTACAAATCTTATCACAGTATATCCTCCATATGGTACTATGACTGTGTCCTTCAGTGGAAAACTTGTGTCCCTGTTAAAGACTTCTGCTGGTGGTGTATTATTCCATCTGACAGTTTGTAGTCGTCTGAAACTTCCATTAACCATTTTTTCTACAGTAATGAATTGTTTACATTCTTCATCAGTTTCTTCCACAATACATTCAATATCTTGATTGGGAGATTGATATGTCCCATTTGGGTAATAAACTGGATAACCAACTTTGACCACATAGAAGCTGTGTCCATGTAGGTGAACTGGATGGGATGATTCTGGATTATCTGGAGGTTTGGTTCCAGGAGAGTTGGTAATAACCAAGTCAAGGGCATCACCCTGTTTCACCCTACTGATATCGATCACATGAGTACAGGCACAATGGTCAGTAGCGCTATGATCACAACCTCTCCCTGGGCAAACGCCTGCTCTGAATACATTAGTGGAAGGCAAGTCAGATGGAAAACGAAAGTTTATTCCATCAACTGAACTACCACTCGTACTGATTTCTCCATCAAATCCAAAGTCATAAAAAAATGTTGTAAGGTTTTTCTCAAGTTTTGGATTCTCAATAGACGTGTTAAATGCATCTCTGAATTCTTCAACATTAGTGCAATCAATGTTTGGGTTAACTGGTACATAAGGACAATTGACATAATAACAATGTCGAGACAAGCAAGACCAAGTACTGGACATATCTGGATTACTGAAATGTTGAGTGGCACCTTCATAATGTAGAATGGCCTCAGCTTTATGATTCATAATACGATTATTAAAGTTAGGATCTCCTAGTTCTGGATCTTCCAAAGTCTCCGCAAGTATCCAGTAATCTCTTATTTCTTGATCAGCACTGACAATTACATCATAACGTTCCCCTGTATTGACTATAACATAATGTACTTCTGTAATGGGATCAATGTAATTTCCATCTGTAGCTATCACTGATAGTACATGATCTTCAATGGAGAACTTGTATGCATACAATGCTTGAGCTCCGATTAGTCTGAAACGATATACTGTGTTTTGTGTAACATTGAACCTGTTAAGTTCAGCAAAATTGTGTTGACCTGATTTGTTGTAGTGTCTTCCCTTGTCATTGATAATACCTGACCAAAATGGGATGGGAGCAACTTGTGTGTTATCTAACGCTTTAGTATCATCAAAAGCTGTATATTCGTCATCATAAAATCCAAGGCTACTTCTAATCTGATAGAACAAGTCAATTGAAGGATCTTTTTGCCAGTCCATTAGTAGAAGTGTATGTTCCTCAGGACGATCTACAATCGGATAAATACTAAGTATGTCATCCTTCACTATCAATGCACCATATAGTCCATCAGTCCTGTGAGCACCACTGTGAGCATGGTACCAATGTGTGCCATTAGGAAATGCCTTGAACTTGTATATGAAGCTTTGATGTGTGGGAATAGGCTTCTGGGAAATAAACGCAACTCCATCCATCGCTGATGTACCCCTCTGATGTATTCCATGCCAGTGAATGGATATTCCTTCAACATTTGGTAACTCATTATAGACAGTGATGTGTAGCATTTGGTTTTCTCTGACTATTATAGTGGGACCAGGCATCTGACCATTAACTGTGATCAAGGGTCTGAATTCACCATCAACAGTAAGTGGTTGGTGTAATTTACTTCCATTACTCGGTCGCCGTGTGGTAGACACAAGAACAAGTTTACCCTCTTCATCATAACGTGCTCTATACCCCACAAGCTTCCTGTCTCCATCAATGATGTCATAATACGTCATTGACATGAATGGCTCCACCACTAGTGCTATTTCACAAGGCTTGTCTCCAGCTGTCTCCAGTGTACAATCCCATACAGTTTTACTTGCATTAAATGTTGGAGCATTGTTAGTATTAGCTGCTACCACACTTGCCAGTGAGATGACCACAACCAACAACTACATAAAAGCAACAAGAATCATATGTCTCCCCACAATGACCACACAACTACTTGCATAACCTTTTGCACTAAATTGCTAAAAACAATCAGCTATATATATTTCAGCACCTCAAAATCCAGTAATACACTTTTACCTCATACTACTAGCCAGAGCTTTGTGTGACTCTACTTCACTCTATAAAACTTTAATAGTACTAGCACTATAATATTCATACATAGTATAGTATGCTGGACCATACATGCCATATACTACACTTGTACTTGTAGCATGCAGATTCTCTTTAACTTCTAAGAACATTTTAGTATTAGACCTTGAACTGATGTCACCCACCTATAAATTAAGCTATCTATTCATTATATCTTTACCTTCAACATCTTTCCAATTGCTACTAACAACTGTATCGCAGGCACAAAAACACTACCAACAACTTCAGTAGACTCCTACAAACTGTGGACCACACTACAATCAAACACTATTATTATATTGAAACCACCAACAGCTGTCTAATCACATTAAGATGTGGTCAAATACAGTGCTACACAGGCTGGGAATGGTACTTGTTTACTAGTTGACACTAATTGAGATAGAGACAAGGGTGTGAGAACTACATGCATGTCAGCTTGTACAAACATGTTATTTCTCAGTACACTGAAACCTGTCTACAGATAAACTGATTTAGTATCACACTGTCCTGATTCCAGAGCATTAATATGTTTGAAGAAGCATGTCCTTATTTTTTTCAAGTGCCCACATGACAGTAGTGTACTATACACTGAAAGGATGTGTTTTACATTATCACTGACAGTAGTATTCACCTGAGCCCCTGCCAAATATAGTAATATCAAAGAGGTGAACACATGTTCACTCCCAATGGTTTGTACTGAAACAAGCATGTTTTCATGTTGTAAACATGCTTGTACACCTGAATCATCCATACTAAATGTATGGGATATTTTTAAAGCCTCATAACTCACTTGCTCTTGTCCGTGTATCAAAGTACTTTTTTTACTATTGGTTTGGGCGTTAAATGTTTGGGCAGCTGGTCCATGTAACAAGAGTTATTAACAAGAAATGAAGGCTCAGGTGAACACAACAGACTACAAAAGCAGGAGTTTAAACTTCATCTGAACTAGTTCAGTTTCTGACTCCCAGGCCTGCACAACAAGTGTATGTGCAGTGCAGATTTTCTACACATCAATTTCTAACACACATGAAACCTGTCTAATCAGGTCATTGCTAAAGGTCACCTGTCTAATCTGACCATCATATTAATTTCCAAGTCATTTGTCCATTTAGTTGTCTAGCTATCCTTGGCGTTGTCTCATTAGATAGCAGATAGAATCTTGTGACGAGGCTCATGGCTACATTAATAGAATGGAAACATGTAGCAAAGCCTGTCCCTGGGGGGTGACCTCAACAATCCCCCATGCCTGCAGTGGTATATATAGTTGCATCTATGATAATTTTTTTATATTGTTGACTAAAGCTATGTACAAAGTACCATATGATCAGATTATAAGTACGTACTTCTGTATGCAAGAATTGCAACATGCATTTATCATCACTTTATGGTGTGTTCATATAAGAAATCAAACATGGGTGAATTCTTGAAGCATCCCCGTGCCAGTTATCATGGCTTAGGTGAAGAGTCCGTAACTTTTGATAAGTTTCTGAACTACGTAGGAGCTCATAGGGAAGATACAAATAGTGGATTGGCCACAGGACAGAACTACTGGACTGGTGTATTTAGTTTCCTACATAATTTTAATACTTTTCTTGCCAGTGGCTAAAGTTGGTTGTTGTATTAGTTGGTGGGTCCCTGCATAAGCATGCTTTCTCTTCTTTGAAATGAGTAGAATCTTAATTAAACCAGACAATATTATTGTCATAATTATTCTTTAATTTATGTACAGGTGTAACATATGGGTGGATTGCAGATTCCGCAAAAGCCCTACACGAGAGGAAACTTTAGTGTGTTTGGAAAAGTTAGTGTTGAATTTGCTGAATCACTACTATTTAACACTTCACTTCCTTGGGCCTCTGTATCCAGACAAGTTGTGTTGACAGCAAAAATTTAAACAGTAAATTATGGCAAGATTCAAATCTGAAACATATGCACATCCGCTGCAAACTTCTTACTTCAGATTCACCTCAGTTCTTTGCGGTGATAGCAAATTGACACTATATGAATTGGCCACATACACAAAATGCTAATCACAGGTGAATAAAGTACGTCTCAAAAAGAATTGCAAGTCAAGAAGGAGCATTTTATTCTACCAATAGCATAGATACATAGTATGCCCAAAGATGTATGTAAGGCTAGCTACACTATTTTATTATACACAGCTGCTCTTTATAAATTCCCCACTTAACAAGTAATGTGTAACGCTTCTTGCAGTAAAAGAAAAGTAGTAGTAGTTATTTGTCCAGGCACACTTCTAGGTTTAGATGCATATAGAGTAAGTCACTAGGTTCCAGTTGGGCTGAACATTAGAGCAGTTACAAAACTTGATAATAGAAGGTGGTACATAATATAGGCAACAGGGGCACCCTTTCTGTCAAGTTTAAAAACCTTGATTTAAATTCATCACCAAAAGAAATCATAATTATTGCTGCATGCACTTGTTTGGGTGGTTCAAACAGATTCACTTTTTAAATTTCATACTTTACTTTTAAGGAATACGTGCACATGTGCACTGATAATATACAATTGAAACTGTCCTATGTTGTACATGCATTCATACAATGGTCCAAACCTGATATTTGGAGAATACTGACAAGGAGCTGAGTGAACTGTAATCTGTGTACAGTATACAAGTGTACAGTAATGTAGTGACCAGGGCAGAACTTACAATGGAGTGAACTTGAAAGTTTTGCTGACCATTATTAGAAGGTCACTTAGCCATGTCAGGATATAATGTAAGCTCTGTATGTTCTTAATCATCGTTGTGAACATCTTGACACACTGTACTGATTGGAAAGTGCAAAACAATAGTAAGTATAATAGTTCACACACACACGCACACACACAGAGGCATTGCTAAACCATGACACATTGGCTAAACCCCAAAATAATGATATACTCTTATAAAGCAGTCAGTTCTCAAGGATGACCTTGATTCCAAAGAAATGATTTTGAGCATAGTTTTTTAAGCACTGCTCGAAAAAGCACAATAAACTATTTCAAAGCATAATTGGCTCAAGCTTAGCCAAAAACCATAGTAAATTACAGCTACTTTTCATTGATCTGTCAAATTGGACAGAAGTAACATTGCAGATCACCCTTGGATCGCATAATCTGACAATGTGTGTGCAAGTACATGTGAACATATCAAGAAAAGATTGGAATTTAAGGATTCTGATATTGCAACTTTGACATGTAAAACTCTTATATACTACATCTAAGCCTTGACTTTGTGCCAAACAAGCACTGATGATTCTATATATAATATATATATGCAATTTCTGCTCATGCAAATCAACAGCACTGATTGGAAATCAGTTGCACACACATATTACTAGCTCATAGTGACACAAAATTAAACTAATCATGTTGAAATTTTTAATTAAAAATGGGATTTCAAAAGGTAACATGTTCCAAACTAAATAAGGAGCCAAAATTTTAAGTTGTGGCAAATTTTTCTCAAAACACAGTAAATAATTATGTGCTGTACCATAATTTATAGAAGCATGGTTCCCACACGTATAGTATAGGGCTATAATATTATTAAGAAATGTTTTAGGAACTATTCCCACACTGTTGAATTTTGTAAGAAAGATTCCTACATGCGACACAAAATGTAAGACATTTTTATGCTGTGTAAAAATAATTCCTACAAGTGTAGGAACTATTCCTAAATTTGTAGGAACAATTCTTACACTTGTAGGAATAATTCCTACATGTGTAGGAACTATTCCTAAATTTGTAGGAACAATTCTTACACTTGTAGGAATTATTCCTACATGTGTAGGAATTATTCCTACACTGCAAGAAGATGTCTTGCACTTTGCTCAATGTGTAGGAATCTTTCTTACAAAATTCAACAGTGTGGGAACATTTCCAACAAAAATTTTGCAAAAATTCTCAATAAAGCTCTACACATGTAGGAACCATGTTCCTACACAAGTATAAAATTCCCTCCGGCACCTTATCCCAAAATTGATTTCTTATTTAATTTGGAATATGTTATAGGTGTTGCAATTGTATTCCTTGAGTAAAGTTGCAGGCTATTAGTGCAACCAGTATGCTAACTTGTCCATAGCACATTATTCTAGTCTCATACACTACTTTCTTTTGTGTGTGGACTTTCCCAACCACACAAAGAAAAGTAGTGGTCTGGCTATGCAAGTGACTATGTTACGTACATCTCACTGTACATTTAGTACTGAGTAACTAGTCTTGCATGACCAGACAGCCTCTTTCCCTGGAAGTGGGGAAATGACAGGAAAAAGTGGACTGGCCACAAGAAACTGAAAAGTTGAGTGAGGAAAGCAAACAATAACACAATATACCAACCTGTAGAAGGCTTCCTCTATCCAGTGACAGCCTCAACATCAAGTCTTCTGTAAACAGCACTAGTCATCTTATTGGGTTATTATGATAGTCCAGTGGGTGTACTGAAATGGAGAATGTATTGATCACTTTTTCATTCTAATAAAGAAGCACAATTACCTGCAATTCTTGTCACTTCGTACTTTTATATATTATGTCGTTTATATATATTGTAGGCAGGATTCAATATCTGGTAGGCTTGAGCCAAGGCAAAATCATAAAGCAAAATGTATCTATTTAAGGGAAGTCTTCCAGAAGTGCATTAATTGCACTGTTGAAATGCTTTGTTACCATTGGTGATTGTTACATGGCATAGTTTGAACACACTGTTAATAAACTACATCAAATCTATTACAACTAAAAATCACACAACAAAATAGCATATACAAAAACATAGTCATTCCCAGCTGCCTAATGTGCCTAATGTGTTGGCTATAATATTGCAACTTATAAGTGTTTACAGAAGTGATGGAATACTGCTATCCCATCAGGATGATGATGCTTAACAAAGTGGCCATCATCACAACAGGCCAAGCTTGAGGCCTTGTCCAGCTGGAACCTGTTAAATGAGAACATCTTTAATACACAACAACAAACATCACATGCAAGTACAAAATTAAAACACTGAAATCTCATTTATAGTGACTCCTCCTTGTTAGTACATAGTGAAATCAATTAGATCTCAAACATATGTAAGGTATATAATATACTTGATTCAAACACTAAACAGGGTTTTCAACATTTTAATGCACTTTTAGACTGTTCTAATAGAGTATATTGACCCACAAGTTTACACCAGCTTGGCTTCATCCTTGTAACTCTAGCTACTACAGAATTGTCCATAACACTCACTGACTAGTGTGAAACAACAAATTAAATTGCATAAATAAGTCCTCGGTCACATGTGACCACTAAAACAGGATCAAGCTACGCATTTGTGTTGTTTGCATGTAAAGTAGGACTGAGCGATAGTACAACTATTATTATTCATGATTGATAGTAACTTTTATATCACGATAACAATAGTATCATGATATTGCTAGCATTTATCAGACACTCAACTTCATATAAATGACACACATAAATAATCCAATTACACACCACGTATTTGCTTTTCTTACACTCCATTGGTAAAAATTGGTATGTATTACAGTTGTAATCTTTGTTGTGCACGCTCAACTGGACTTTTACAGTTTCCTCAACTTCAACACTGTCATGTTTGCTACTGTTATTCATGTTTGTGAAACATGTTTAATATATCACGATAGTACAATTACATACTATCATTATCACAATTGTTACTCACTAGCGTAACTCATCGGTTATCGACCACTACCTATTATCGACCAGGATACCACACCTATTATCGACCAGTCAGTATACGAATAAATACGCAATTATACGGGAAGGTTATCTAGAGACCAACTTTGAGACCTTTGTTGCTGTCTGGTCTGGCGTAATCCAATGCCTAAACGGAAGCGAACATCTACCGCTAAGAAAGGGTGGAAGACAAGAAATAAAATATCGGAAGTACAGCATCTTGGCGCTGTTAAACGCCGCAAACTGTGGGACCCTGAATCTATGACTAGAGCAATGAACGCGGTTATTTCAAAGGAGATGGGGGTGAATAAAGCTGCAGAACAATTTGACGTGCCACGAACTACACTAAAGGACAGAATTTCTGGACGAGTGAAGCATGGAGCGAAGCCTGGTCCACCAGGCTTCCTAACACCAGAGGAAGACCAAGAATTGGTTGATTTCCTAGTAGAGTGCTGCAAAATGGGGAATGGAAAAACAAAGAGGGAAGTAATAGACTGTGTGAAGAGGTTGGTGGAGAAGAAAAGAGCAAAAGAGGGTTTGCAAATGATAAAATTTAATGGAGAAGGATGGTGGTATAAATTTATGAAAAGACATTCCGAATTGTCCCTACGAACCTCAGATCCACTATCACATTGCAGGTTCAATGCAGTAAGCCAGTCAGCGCTAGACCACTATTTTGTATTGCTAAGGAATACCTTGGAGGTGAATGGCTTGATGGATAAACCCAGTTATATTTATAATATGGATGAGTCGGGCATGCCACTTGACCATAAGCAGCTGAAACGTGTTGCACTTAAAGGGATCAAAAAAGTTCATGGACCATCTTCGGGGAACAAGGCACAAATAACAATCTTAGCCTGTGCTAATGCTGTAGGCACTATGATACCACCAATGGTGATTTTTAAGGGGGAACGCTTGAACTATGAATGGACTAGAGGTGAGGTACCAGATACAAAATACGCAATGTCACCCCAAGGGTGGACAGACCACGAGCTGTTTTTTGAGTGGCTGAGTAAACAGTTCACAAAAAGTATTCCACCTTCTCGACCTGTGTTGTTACTTTTAGATGGCCATTCCTCCCATTTTACTTTGGAGGCTATAAAGTTTGCAGCTGAAAATGAAATTATTCTTTTTTGCTTGCCACCCCATACCACTCATGTCGCTCAGCCTCTTGATGTGAGCTTTTTTGGCCCTTTAAAAAAGCATTGGTCTAGAGTTTGTCATGAGTACATGGCCGACAACCCTGGTAAAGTGGTCACCAGATTTCAGTTCTCATCACTTTTCAACAAGGCTTGGTTTTTGTCTATACAACCACATACAATTGTATCCGGATTTCGAAAGGTGGGTGTTTATCCATTCAATTCCACTGCCATCAAGCCATATGATAATTCTTCAATATCTAATAAGATACCAGAAGCAACACCAGTAATGATGCCAGCAGTGACACAGCCCAATGAACGTTCAAGTGTTTCACAAGATGGGTTTAGTGAACACAATCTAGAAGAAAGTGGTCCGGGACTATCACCTGTTTCATATAGTGAGGAGCAAATTGAATTGTTTCAAAGAAGGTATGATAATGGCTACAACATTTATGACGATCAAATGTATGTGTCATGGCTACAGCAACAACATCCAGATGACCTTCCAGAGAATTTGTCATCGAGCACCACCATAGAGACACAGGTAAATGGGGAGCAAGTTGAACCACTGAACTGTAATACTAGTACCGAAGATGACAGTACAGTAGACAAGGAAAATGAAGTGCCATCACCAGAACAGCCTATGGACAGTACAGTGACAGTACAGTAGACAAGGAAAATGTAGTGCCATCACCAGAACAGCCTACGTACAGTCTTTCAGCTAGTCTAGCAAATACCAGAGTGTTTGTGTCAGAGCTTCGGGAAATTTTGGGTGAAAGAAGAGTAGTATCGAAGGCATCCACCAAATCTAAATCAACTGCTAGAGTGCTCACAAGTGCTGAGTCTTTAGCACTTCTAATTGAAAAGGAAAAGAAGAAAAAGGAAGAAGAGGAACAGAAAGCAAAGAGAAAAGAGGAGCGAGATAGAAAACGACAAGAGAAAGAAGAAGAAAAGAAAAGTTGAATCGAGAAGAAAGAAGGATGAAGAGAGAGCAAAGCAAAGAGGACAGAAACACAAGAGGTCTGCAAACAAGACACAGAAGGCAACAGTGGTAGCTGAGCTATCTTCTGACTCAGAAGTAGAAGACGAAGATCAATATGGTGTACAAGACAAAGAAATTTCTAGTAATGAATGTGCCGTATGCTTTGGGTTATACCAGGATGATTTGTCAAGTGCTGGGAAGCTGATGAGGGAGTGGGTTGAGTGTACTAATGAACGGTGCAAGAAGTGGATGCACAGCCAGTGCTTACAAGTTAACAATGACTTGTATATATGTGGGATCTGTAAATATAAATTTAGCTAATTTGTGTGTGCATAACTCTTGAACTATAGGTTCAAATGGATTCATTTTTTAGGTGTAGACCCTTCTCGTAATAGTGGTTAGACTGTTTGCATAGTTGTATTGCTTCATGAAATTCATAGCGATCTATTACCAGTTTCTTGGAAAAAGTCGATAATAGCTAATTGGAATATACACGTAAGTCGATAATAGATAGAGACGGTCGATAATAGATGAACGTACGCCCTTAGCTATAATCACCACTGTATTTGCGTAGTTTTAATTGTGGGAATGATATTTAGCAGATGTATTAGGCGTTACTTTATCTAGTTGTGTTGAAATTTTCACTGTTCTACGACGTTGTATGGCTGATTTATGACGCGAGAAACGTTAACTGGTCGATAACCGGTGAGTTACGCTATCACAATAATCGATAGATCGCAACTATCACTATCGCCCAGTTCTAATGTAAAGTATATAAAAAAGATGAGCACGAAAAACGAAACTATGAAAATTACATTATCTACCTTCCTGTTAATATACCCAGTGTGACGTGTTGGCTTTCTTGGTCACATGACACAATACAATGTGTCTTGTAATAGTAGACCTGAGAATGTACAGAATGAGTGCACTTGGATGGCACATATTGTTGAAAGAGAAAGTATTTTTTTCTTTTTCAAGAATAAATAGACAAAAGTCCTGTTTTATCTCCTTCTAATGTCTTAATTAGGTAATTTATACTGCTTTGTGTTTAGTAAAATGTTCTAAATAATTGGTACATTATTAAGCATGATAAGTGGGGCAGTCAGAGAGAGATGTCTTCAAACATTTTTAAAGCCTCAATTCAACTCTAACACCTTTACATGCATGAATTGTGTCCCAGAACCCTCATAACTGTCTGTCAGTCACACGTAACTCAGCGTTGCTTTCCTAGCTATGAAACAAGCCTCAACACTCAATACCATGTGTGCTTACAATACAGGAATTCTGCTACATGACCATGCAACCATAAGTAAAGCCCAGGCCTTTGTTTTGATCTGTATGTATATACATGTACCTCTCAGCAGCAAACAACCTGATTGTATACAATTACTGGACCGGATTACTGGACTCACACAAATTTTACTCTAACACCTTTTCAACTACCAAAATTAAAATAAGATCGTCACTTTGTTTACATGTGCTCAAGTTTCTCAATGTTTTATCTTGCACTTATGTATATAGACTTTTAAGCACTTGCGTGGGCAAAGATCAAATGAATAAGAGTGCTATTATTTCCATACAGCACTGAAAGGAAAATGCAGCTCTGTATACGGAAAATATAGCACTGTTGATCACAAGCGTACCATTTTAAATTTGCCAGAAATAGCCAAAACGATGCTATCTGTTTGTTTTATGACCAAACTTGTACTATGTAGACACTTACTGATTGTGTAATGGCTGAAAACCGATACGGTTCAAGTCTACAAAATGAACATTCTGAACTAAGATGACCAGAAAGCATTTTACACCAGTTAAAGTACTACCACGCTCATGCAATATGGGAAAAATAGCACTCTGGCATGGTCTTGAGCTGAATACAGCACTCGGCTTTGCCTTGTGTTGTATTAGTCTCTCGCCCATACCCTCGTGCTATTTTTCCTATATTGCACTTGCGGCAGTGCTTCAACTAGTATTTAAAATGATGGCGGCACTTTGTATGTAATGATCCCTACCAGCCTGCAAAATTCTTTACTTTCCTTATAACTTTGTTTGTTAACTGTCCCTCCCCCCTAGCGTACTCTCTGTACTCTTGCAAAAATGCTGAAAATAAAGGATGATCCCTTAGCAAATTTCTACTGTATTACATCAACATTTTTATAGTATGCTTTAAGGTAGGAGGGAAGGAGTAGGCAAAAACAGTACATTCTGTACATTTGTGAAAATGCTGAAAATTATGGATGATCCCTAGACAAAAATTAAAAATTTGTAGCAACTTATCAGAAGTATTTTGATTGCACTAAAAGCACATTTAAGTTTTGATTATGCCTAATCAATACTGCAAAGCCACCATGAATGTGTAAGGCTGGTTTCTGGTCAACATTCGTTTTGTGGGGAAGTGCAAATCTTCATGATCCCTACTACACTGTTACTGTATGAACCATACTGTATGATCGAATAATGCAAGCCCCAACTATTATATTACTGAACAGCAACACAGTTATTTTACTATATGTTCTGGTCATAGAACAGTTTTACAAATGAAGAACAGTTATGGGAGCGTCTCTGCAGTCAATCCACTTATATATGGAAATTTCCTATTATAAAAGTGACAGCCATTACAAGAAACCATCGATGTGCTATTTACGAATCAACACATATGTAGTAGTGTAGATGGGACACAAAGGATGACAAATCATACATGCACTGTAGCTGCTGTGGTAGGTGAAACATCCCGGGCCTAAACAGTATAGAGGTAGCATAGTTGAGTTAAGCTTGGCTTAAGTCATCAGTTTATGGTAGTACTGTTAACTTTACACCAGAGCTGCTAAGACAATTCCAGCAAGAAGACAACAGCCTGGCTACAGTTAGGAAGCTGGTGAATGAGAATAGTGGTTGATTTTTTGATTTGAGAGAAATGGGTTGCTTTACCACTGTTGGTCGTCCCAAAAGAAAAAGGCAGTGGCTGTCCAGGTTGAGATTAGCCTAGCTGGGTGATTCCAATGTTAATGTGTTTGTGTATGCTTTGAAACGGTTGTTGATAAGTTGTTACTTACTATATTATCATACACTACATATGACTGTTCTTCTGTCTTTTACAAATACATTATTGTACTTTGCGTGGGAGGATCAAAGTGTGGCTGCAAGCTGTATTTTCCATATTGTATCGATTAGCTGCATAACTGCACTGTATGAGTCATACAGTACAGTTATGCAACTAATTGGGCAAATACAGTACACTTGGGAAAATACAGCACAGTTGTGCAAATACAGTACAGTTGGGGTAGTTGGAAAAGGCGGGTACGGTCGGACGCAGACACGGACATTTTCAAAAAGGACTTTTACATTTATATAACAGTTATTTTTCATACCTAACGCTGTTTTTACAGCAGTCTTCGCCTCCAGACCCAGGCGTCGATCTTTTCATAGCGCTTATCCATTTATAAGCGCACATGCGAAGGATAGACTAGCACTCTAAAGACCATTATAGTGTTGTATACGTGCTCTAGAAATCTAATTCAGATTCACAGAGATTAATCTAGCATGTCCCAACTTAATCTCGTAGGCCAGGTCCTTGAAATCCTCAACACTCGGTATAAGCGCCTGCGCCTTATACTAAAAGGCGTAAGATTGTGGATTTGGCCTGCTAAGCTAAGTTGCATGGGGAATACAAGCTAATCTCTACAACTATATAACTCTGTATTAGACTTTAGAACATGTGTACAACACCATTATGGTCTTTGGCATGCTGTGGAGTGCTGGTCTAGTCCTTCGCACGTGCGCTTATAAATGGATAAGTGCTATGAAAGGATCGACGCCTGGGTCTCGAAGCAAAGACTGCTGTAAAAACAGCATTAGGTATGAAAAATAACTGTTACATAAATGTAAAAGTGCTTTTTGAAAATGTCCGCGTCCGTGTCCGACCGTATCCGCCTTTTCCAACTACCCGTACAGTTGTGCAGAACAGTTATGTAAGGAATGTTATGAAAACAACCCCACTCAGACAGCACGATTGATCACATGCATGACATCTTAAATCACTAAAACTAGGCAGACTAATCCTACTAGTGGGTTCTATGACTAGGAATAGCTTACATGAACACTTACAGGTAGTCTGACACGGAAAATTGATGCAATAGCCCCACACAGACGGCACAGTGGATCACGTGTGTAACACTGTCAAACACTAAAACTAGCCAAACTAATCCTACCAGTTCGTTCTAGGACTACAAATAGATTATATGACAACTTACTGATAGTATGATCACCGAGTCTGATAGTCTGATATTAGCCTCTTGACACACACCCATCATGCTGTATTTTCCATACACACGCATGGTGGTGCTTTAACTACATTTGGTACTGCTCAGCATAACAGGTTAGTCTTGTCAATTCTATAGTGTCCCATATTGCTGTGTAGCATGCATGTTGATAGTGCTTTAAAGTATATGATCCTTATGTCATCTTTTAAGTACGCATAGTGAAATAATTTACATGCAAGGCTGGTTAAACTACATACAGTTAACCCTTTATTTCCCGCCCCATAGAAAATGAGGACAGAATAGGGGTTGATCTTTAGTAGATTTTTTCAATACACAAAAAGTGATTTGTGTGATATTTTTAGATTTTCAGGAAGTGGCTATATATGGTAACACCTAGAAATAGTAGTCAGGGTAGTTCTAAATAGCTCTCGGATGAGAGAAGAGCTGAAACACTACATGGTTGCTTTTTTATATTACGCGTGCCTCAAGAACAATACAGGTGAGTGATAGTGACAAAGAAGAAGGATATGGATTGTTTAGAGGCTGATTTCCACTGAACTTTCTCTCCCTGGAGTGAAACCATTGAATGGGCTAGTCATGGAAAGATTTTTCCACTCGTATATCCTACAAGAGGATGGATAAAATGATTGAAAGACTTTACTGATTATTGTAAGCACATGCATGCTTTTATTCTGTTGTAAAATCGTTGTGGAAAGGTTTATCAACTATTATATTATTTCTACCTGTTACCCATACCTTACTGTTGCTGTGTATCAAGTTTGGAAGAATTGCTTTAGGAGAACCATTTTAAAAAAATGTTCAGTTTTTGTTTACAAGATCCATGTTGATCTTGTTCGTGCCATCAATTGGAGAAGTGCAGTAGTGTTTTATAAATAGATTCTGTGGGCGCTAGAAGCCTAATTGAAAGGCCCATCTAGCACTACTAGTGTGCGAGGACCTTCGTGATTCCATTGGTGAGTAGATGCTTTTTTAACTCCATTGCAAAACTCGGGAAATAAAGGGTTAAACTACAAGGAAGTTAAGGCAATTGTATATATACCTACAAGACAGGTGGTGTACACATACATAGCACAGTTTAGTTTATACATGACATTTACCGTACTGTCAACAAAGAGAAATGTCTTACTGTCAAGAAATGAACTTGTACATAAGTTCAGAACTTGTCCTATGCTATGCACTTTCAGTTTTAATGTTGTAGTGACACACATATACCTCTTGTCATACAAAACCCCATGCAGGTGTTTAAACATCGCCATTAATTTTAAATGTCCTACATGACCAGGTAATGTGTGATCCTTTAAGTAGATGTAGAGTAAGTAGGATTAGTGAAAGGTCAACTAATTGCACACACAGCTCCTCAGCATAAACTATGGTATCTGCATGGTGCCAGTAACATATTTTGCAGATGCACAGTAGTACCTACCAATCATGCAAGTTGCTTATTTTCTACAGCAGTAATGAGATAAATCTGAACAAAGTGTCATGCAGATTAAGTGTGAAAGAAGCTTTTACTTACACACTGGACAAACACACAGATGGAGCTGCCTGCCCTACCACAAAAGTGCTATAAAGAGTCCCTATGATGTAAGGCAGTCTATGTGCCAGTGCTGAAAAAAATTGCATGGAACAGATAAAACAAAAAAAGGTGCATCAAAAAGGTCCCAAAAGTGAAAAAAAAGTTATTATAATCACTTGGGGTTAAGGGAGGTGCACAAGTCACCACAGTTGTTTGTTTGTGGTTTTGACACAACTTTTCAGTGATCCTTCTCTACACCAGTGCCTTCATGATTTGCTACAACAACACTTGAATTCCCAGATGATGGACATTTAATTTCTAAAATTCTGTATAATACATGCTTTGCATGCCAAGATACTATGAGCTAAAAGTTAAGTTTTAAAATGGTGTGCACAAAAAGGTACTACTTAAGAAAAAAAAAGTGCCAACACGTGGATTCAAACCCATGACACTAGTCAGGCATTCTACCACTTGAACAGTTTGTACAGTGGTTTTCAAAGGAATGTTGCTCAAGTGTTCTCTACACCTTAGCCTTCTATATGCTGTAGAGAACAAACGGAAGCACGCATGAACTTGTGATAATAATCTGAGTAGCCGGATGATGAGTGTTACATTATCAGTACTGATTGTGTTCACACTGAGTTTGGTGAGTGAGTGCCATGATGGTCAGATGGCTTCTCAGCTTTATCATTATATTAGGGATCATGCAGAACTGTCCAAAAATATCATCCTAATACCAGCTTCAATTTCCCCTCATGACAACTTGGCAGTATTGGTTAGGCACAGCCAAAAATGTCTTCAGATCAGTGCCAGAAATAAGCACTCAGTATTGCATGGTAGTATGTCCTAGCAAGACTAAATTTGCTAGGTCATTTCCAGATTTGGTTGGTCATCCTGCATCATTGGGAATAACCTGTACAGTGTGTATGAAAGTTTTACAGCAGCTGATAAGTTTCAGTGACAGACAGGATACTAGTGGACATCAGGAGCTTTCACTGCTTACCAACACATGTAACACTTAGAAACATTTCTGACTCTACCACATACATTTAGAGCCCCATTTTCATATAGGCTCCTACTAAATTTTGTTAATCAAAAATGTGTGCATTTATACTGAATGTACAAATAAGCTTACTCACTAGCTACGATTATTTAGCTACAGGATGTACTACATTAAACGCCATAGCTTTGATAATAGCCACATCTGGCTCAAGTATATTGTACGAACATGATAGTGACGTGGCTACAGCAAGAACCACTACCTTCCTTTTTATTATCATCCATATCGCCAGGTATCACATCTTCTGGTTCAGCAGTTGGCTTGTCCATGAATCCTCATCTGATAACATTGGTTTTCTACCGTTTCCTTCAAATTTACTATTTGAATCACTGTATATATATCCAAGACTGTAAGAGCACTTAGGAGGTTACTCTCAATGTGGCTTAACTGCAGCCTGCCAAACCAGACACGTGACAAGTCACTTATAAAGTTCTTTTGCTTGGCAGAAATCTCCCAAACTGTTTTCATCCTACGGCTTTATTTTCATGAAGCAATGCACAAAGTAACAAAACTATCCTCACAGACTGTTAACGTGTGCACCAAAGTATTAGAAAAGTCCTTCCTTACACATGATCACGTGATCCATGGACGAATGGACCTTATCCGCATTGACGTCATAATGTAAAAATGGCTGCGATAGTGTGGACTTTGTACAGGATTGTATTGAGAGAGATGGCATTTCGCTATGACATACAGCAAAAGGGGCAAGGTGAGGCATACATATTTACTTACAAGATAGATGCGCACAGTTTTATATCCGTATCAAAACTTAGGTCTGGTTTCACCTGGTGGGATTATTTCGCGTTGCCACATCATGCTAACTAGCCTCTTACCTTCATTATCCAATGGTCCCATGTTGTAAAAGCCACAAACAAGGCTCATTTTAGTTACTACGTACGAATAAAAACATGATGAAGTCCCCACATTAACATGGCCATTTTGTCAATTATGACATCAATGCGGATAAGGTCCGCTGAGTAGCTAATTTTGATGTGACACTGGTTCTAGCCTGATTGAGTTTTATTCATATCATTATATGGCAATGGTAAATTGCTATTTTTATTTGTGTACCGTGGCTTTACCGTGGCTCTACTGTGGCTTTGTGTACCGTGGCTGTACCGTGGTTTTTGTTTGTGTACCGTGGATTTACTGTGGCTTTACTGTTTGCAGTGCCAGCTTTACCATGGCTTCTGCTCTCACTGCTGCTGGTCAGATGTTCAACCGAACAAGTCACCAAATAGTTGGTTGAAACGGGAATTTGCTCGGAAAATGGCCGACTGCTATAGTATGTTCATGTTGAGCTGAACCCTCAAAAACATTTAATAATTCATGGATGCAATTGCACATGATCTTGAAATTTGGCTCATTTGTAGTACTGCTTAACCCGCTAAAAATATTTCAAAATCTTTTTGTTCAAATGTTTGACATAATATTTATGGCCAATCAAAATTTTCACAATACATTTCCTATGGGAAAGCCATACAAGTACAGTGTCCATTGCAGCCCTTTCCAGAACTTGTAATGGAGCCAAACCATATGTGTCTGTTGTTGACACCTTTGCTGTTACCAGTAATCATCTGGTTAGCTGAAATGTTCACTCTATAGAGAAAAAATCCACTTTTAATTTTAGCTGTTTTTCAGGATTCAGCTCAATGTGAACATACTATATTTCTGGCACTGCTTCAGACCAACCCCAAACCCCTCCAAAAAGTTTCTATGCAATTTTAAAAATTTTCTATATTGGTAACAGAATTTTATGCTGACTAACCGATGCCTTCAGCCAAGTATAACTTGACCATGGATATAGCTATGGGCTTGATTTCTTCACTGTTCAATGACGCTTTGTCCTGAGATGTGCCTTTTTGCAAACCGCAGTACGTACAATACACACATCATGGACTTGCCTTTGTCCTCCTTGTGTTCCGGTTCTTTTTGCTGACATGCAATACCGACAAGGTGTCGGTTCGCGATAGCACGATGCAGTTTCCCTGTGGCTGTGTTGGTATATCTCGCCCGTATTTTCCGTAGCAACTGGATTGATTGCAGAGACGATTTTCATACTGTTTTTCATTTGTAATGGACTGTAATGGACTTAGTGCAAAGTTTACCTAGCTATGCTAAAATTTAATTATCAAGCATTTAATTCTCATAGGCTGGCTGCTTTTACTATTAAAAGGATTTGCTCATGTGGACATGTACGGACTAGATAGACAGTTAGATAGATAGATAGGTACACAAACACGTTTTTATGAAGACAATTTTCAGGAGTACACCCACAGCTGGCTGTGGGCACGTTCCCGATTTAATTTAATTTATTTTTGCCTATAACAGGAATTGAACCACTTTGTGAGTTGGTACCTTACCCCTGCAACAAGCATTTCCCAAGTGTCAGCTTACACTAGTGTTCTACAACCAGGGTTCTACAACCAGGGTTCTACAACCTTACAAGTCCTAAGTGGTTTAAGGTGACTTCAATCTAGTTTAGTTAAAGCACCTCAGCAGGTAGTTTAATTTAAATATAGTGTAAAAAGGTGATAGCTGTTAATCCAGTTTAACTAGGACAGCCTAAACTGGTCCAACAACAAAGTAAAAGTGCTGACTATAATATGTAGTGATCATAAGATGCAAGACCAACTTGATGGTAATTTAAAAGCTTAACTCTTTGACAATATCATATATACCTGTAACTCCTTTTCAACTGCTGCAATAAGCAATATTACTCTACATCTTCTTGAGGTTTGCCTTCTACATATGTAGCAATAACTTAAGAATCAACCTCATGCTTAGTAGGCAGTGTGCTAACTCCATTGTTCAGCCACTTGGTAAAACAGTTCAGTGCTATTGTAAAGTAATTAACACTTGAGAATCTCCAAAACTACTAGACCATAACAGCAGTGTAAACGCTGCACCAGTTTGGAGCTAGTGTAAAAAGGCCTCAAGTGTTTTTTGTACTGGTATACTACTCTCTCACATTAATTACTTCCTCTACCAATGAGCTGAACAGCTGACTACAGTGACTCAGTGGTAAAGGGTTTGGAAGTTGGTCCCTGCTTTGAACACTGAACAACTTTTTTTGACGGTTCTCTTGTACCATTTTTGCTACTTGGTGACTGTAAACATTCTATTAGATTTACACCAGCTTCTTTTTGTAACTCTATAGCTGTCACTGTGACTAATTTTAACACACAAAAAGGTTTGAGCTATGATGGCTAACCTTCAATTTTCAGGTCATTCCCATATGCAGTGGGCATGACAAAACAAATTGGTCTTTTTAAAAACAATTAACTCCGTGAATGTTTATCAGATTTGGAACATGTATTCATCTTAATATGTTCACACTACAAAAATCATTCTAATTTTGGAGAAGCTTTGCATGCATGAAAAATTGTGCTTATTATCTTCCTGTCTTTATACGGTGTGCCAGCTTTCTTGGCTGCACCATAGATAATATATACTATGTACCCGGGATTGGAAACCAGGGTTATCAACATCTATCAACATGTGTTGCTCTACAATAATTGGAAATCAGTTACATTACCCTGGATTGTATGTATCGTAAATATGGCGACATCGCTGCTTGCTTCTAACGATGCTTCAGGTGATTCGATATCTAAGTAGCGTTTAGAACATTAAATACTCATTATATTTATGTACTATTTAACGCATGCTTTAATTTGTATAGGAACGACTCATGATCAGCAACCAGCTGTAAGAGGCACGCCACAGAGGAAAAAAACGTGCTGGTGAAATCTCTGCAAGACGTTCTGAAAGATAAATCCTTTGAAATTAGGACATCAGTTACCATTCAAACGAGGCAGTCAGCTGTGGGTTTATTAGAATGGTGCTTAAGAGATGTTAATAAACGGATTGTGAAAGTCTTTGTTAAACAACTGACAGAGCAACTACACTAATGTTATTTCATCCTCTGTCAAAAAGTCTTTTTCATATAATAAAGAGAAGATGTAGGAGCAGTTTTACCTGCTAAGGACTTCTGATGACTTTGTAAAACAATGGACAGACTTCCTTGCAGATAGGTGTTGACAAACCAGTTCAACCAGTTTTGTACCAGCACTTAACGGATAGAATTTTCAATGCACTGATAGATAACCACTTTCAGATACATTATTTACAACAGGACATCACAGACACCCCAACAAGCAATGAGAGGAGGATATGTTGCAGGTTATGTTTGTCATCATTTACATCAACAACTAGAGAGGGAAAATCATGAAAGGAGTTAGTATTGTGCTTGATGGAGCTGACAAGGAGCAAAGATAACCTTTGTGAAACAGATGAAGAATGGACAAGAAAGCAAGATAGAGGTGGGCTATGGTATGTAAAAGAAACTACATTTCAGCTTTTCTGTACAATTGAATATCAGCTTTAATTGCACTAAAAAAGCCTTCACCACTCTCAAAAGCAGACATCATCAAGAGTGTAATAAGTGATGACAATGTTCAGTTCTACTGGTTGATAGCCTCGGCTGATTTTGAAATAGATGATAGAGAGGCACAAGAGATTTTACTCAAGAAATTAGTGGAGTTATTCCTTACTGTGAGAGGCTTTTCACTTACTGGAGTGTGGCCATGTGGATGGAACGGTATAAACAAAACAAAAAGAAAGGCACACAACGAGCGAAGAGCTTGCACTGAGATTTATATGAGAAAACTTCTAGTAGTCAGTAGAATTATACATATGTACTGCAATTTTTGGATGCATTGAAATTTATATTTAATTTCAATCCAAAGCAATTTCTTATACAATAATTCTAAAGTTACTTGCTTCCTAATAAAAGGGATATCTGTCTGAGTAAAACAAAATGGTCATCTCTCAGCCAAACACCTTGTGTACATACATACAAACACTCCACAATCCGAGTTGTTAAACTGCTGTGGTAGATCAACATGGAACACACTTGGCCACTCTGAGAAGGTATAATGAACACTTGACTTTATGCAGTAAATTTCTCATAGCACTTATTACTGCATAAATGAAGCTTCCTGTGACCTCTCCTCTGACTCATCAAGATCCATATTATGTTAATACTTGTTGCTTACTTATGTGACCATAGATAATATAACTACATGCCTATGTACATATAATCATCTATGTGTGAAGTACCTCTCCAGTCTTAATGCACAGTAGAACTTTGATGTGACTACCTGCTACTATTAACATAATATGGATATTAATTTAAGTACAATGAGTCAGAGGAGAGGTTACAGGAAGCTTCATTTATGGAATTACCCAAAAGTTCCTTTACAACTCAGGCTTTACAAGAAAGCATCACCTGTTAATGGTTTCTCATGTGTTTTACTGGTATTAAATTACCTGTAAAAACCTAGAAATACAAGTATCTCCTCACAAGTATATGCTTATGAGCCCTTTTCTTCACTATAAAGAACAACGCGAGGTAACGTGGGAACTCAAATTTACTAAACAGACGCTTTGTTTAGCTCTATAACCTATCATCCTTTATGCCACAGACCATAAGCTACACTGTGGTAAGTGTTATATGCAATAATATTACCCCTAGATCGTTTAAAGAACCCAGCTGCTCTGCCATGGCGGAATAATAGCTCTTACCAAACAAAACTGTGTTCAACCAAACTCGCTGGGCTTCGTTTTTGTTGTGAATGTAGTAACATTAATTGTATCCAGTCTACCAAACCTAACAGCATGATGATACATGCTTTCTTCTCAGCCTTTGGCTAGTTTCATCTCCAGTTTCGTTCAAGTCAACACACCGACACTTCAAAGGGCAAGGTGTTAACGATTCAATGTGGACGCCTCACACCGCATCAAAAGTACGCAAGCCGGTTTCCAATCCCTTCCAATGTAGTATATATTATCTATGGCTGCACAACACACTAGATAGCTGTCTGTAAACCACCCCAAAACAACATGTAGCTCAGCATTGCTTTCCTAGCTAAGAAACAAGCTTCAATACCACGCACCATGTTAGCTTACATCATGGCAACTATGATGCATGAACATCTTGCCAGGCCAACCCTGATCTATATACTGTAAGCGTATCACAATTGGTTCAACAGCAAGCTGTTTTACCCTTTCATCACATACCTTGTCCACTTCTTGTTTCTCTAACAACAGCAGCCATTCCTTCTAGTTGGTGTATCTCAATGTGACAATGGAGCAGCCACCATCCTGGATTATCTGCTATAAATCTTATCACAGTATATCCTCCATATGGTACTATGACTGTGTCCTTCAGTGGAAAACTTGTGTCCCTGTCAAGGACTTCTGCTGGTGGTGTATTATTCATCCATCTGACAGTTTGTAGTCGTCTGAAACTTCCATTAACCATTTTTTCTACAGTAATGAATCGTTCACATTCCTCACCAGATTCTTCCACAATACATTCAATATCTTCATTAGGAGACTCATATTCTCCATTGGACTTGTAAACTGGATACCCAACTTTGACCACGTAGAAGCTGTGTCCATGTAGGTGAACTGGATGGGATGATTCTGGATTATCTGGAGGTTTGGTTCCAGGAGAGTTGGTAATAACCAAGTCAAGGGCATCACCCTGTTTCACCCTACTGATATCGATCACTTGAGTACAGGCACAGTGGTCAGTAGCATTATGATCACAACCTCTCCCTGGGCAAACGTCTGCTCTAAATGCTTCATAATCAGTAGAAGGCAAGTTAGATGGGAAGCGAAAGTTTATTCCATCAACTGAACTACCACTAGTACTTGTTTCTCCATCAAATCCGAAGTCATAAAAAAGTGTTGTAAAGTTTTTCTCAAGTTTTGGATTACTAATAGACGTATTAAATGCATCTCTGAATTTTTCAACATTTGTACAATCTATGTTTGGTTTAACTGGTACATAAGGACAATTGACATAATGACAAGTTTGAGATGAACAAGACCAAGTACTGGACACATTCTTACTACTGAAATGTTGAGTGGCACCTTCATAATGTAGAATGGCCTCAGCTTTATGATTCATAATACGATTATTAAAGTTAGGATCTCCTAGTTCTGGATCTTCCAAAGTCTCCGCAAGTATCCAGTAATCTCTTATTTCTTGATCAGCACTGACAATTACATCATAACGTTCTCCTGTATTGACTATAACATAATGTACATCTGTAATACGCTTAATGTAATGTCCATCTGTAGCTATCACTGTCAGTACATGATTTTCAATGGAGAACTTGTATGCATACAATGCTTGAGCTCCAATAAGTCTGAAACGATAGTATGAGCCGTGTGCTACACTGAACTTGTTTAGAGCAGCAAAATTGTGTTGACCATCTTTATTGTAGTGTCTTCCCTTGTCATTGATAATACCTGACCAAAATGGGATAGGAGCAACTTGTGTGTTATCTAATGCTTTTGTGTCATTAAAAACGTTGTAATCATCATCATAAAATCCAAGGCTACTTCTAATCTGATAGAACAAATCAATTGAAGGATCTTTTTGCCAGTCCATTAGTAGAAGTGTGTATTCCTCAGGCTGGTCTACCACCAAAAGATCGAGTTTGTTGTCCTTCACTATCAATGCACCATATAGTCCATCAGTCCTGTGAGCACCACTGTGAGCATGGTACCAATGTGTGCCATTAGGAAATGCCTTGAACTTATATGTGAAACTTTCATGTGTGGGAATAGGCTTCTGGGAAATAAACGCAACTCCATCCATCGCTGATGTACCCCTCTGATGTATTCCATGCCAGTGAATGGATATTCCTTCAACATTTGGTAACTCATTATAGACAGTGATGTGTAGCATTTGGTTTTCTCTGACTATTATAGTGGGACCGGGCATCTGACCATTAACTGTGATCAAGGGTCTGAATTCACCATCAACAGTAAGTGGTTGGTGTAATTTACTTCCATTACTCGGTCGCCGTGTGGTAGACACAAGAACAAGTTTACCCTCTTCATCATAACGTGCTCTATACCCCACAAGCTTCCTGTCCCCATCAATGAGGTCATAATATGTCATTGACATGAATGGCTCCACCACTAGTGCTATTTCACAAGGCTTGTCTCCAACTGTCTCCAGTGTACAATCCCATACAGTTTTACTTGCATTAAATGTTGGAGCATTGTTAGTATTAGCTGCTACCACACTTGCCAGTGAGATGACCACAACCAACAACTGCATAAAAGCAACAAGAATCATATGTCTCCCCACAATGACCACACAACTACTTGCATAACCTTTCGCACTAAATTGCTAAAAACGATCAACTATATATTTCAGCACCTCAAAATTCAGTAATACACTTTTACCTCATACTACTAGCCAGAGCTTTGTGTGACTCTACTTCACTCTATAAAACTTTAATAGTACTAGCACTATAATATTCATACATAGTATAGTATGCTGGACCATACATGCCATATACTACACTTGTACTTGTAGCATGCAGACTCTCTTTAACTTCTAAGAACATTTTAGTATTAGACCTTGAATGTCACCCACCTATAAATTAAGCTATCTATTCATTATATCTTTACCTTCAACATCTTTCCAATTGTTACTAACAACTGTATCGCAGGCACAAAAACACTACCAACAACTTCAGTAGACTCCTACAAACTGTGTACCACACTACAATCAAACACTATTATTATATTGAAACCACCAACAGCTGTCTAATCACATTAAGATGTGGTCAAATACAGTGCTACACAGGCTGGGAATGGTATTTGTTTACTAGTTGACACTAATTGAGATAGAGACAAGGGTGTGAGAACTACATGTCAGCTTGTACAAACATGTTATTTCTCAGTACACTGAAACCTGTCTACAGATAAACTGATTTAGTATCACACTGTCCTGATTCCAGAGCATTAATATGTTTGAAGAAGCATGTCCTTATTTTTTCAAGTGCCCACATGACAGTAGTGTACTATACATTGATAGGATGTGTTTTACATTATCACTGACAGTAGTATTCACCTGAGCCCCTGCCAAATATAGTAATATCAAAGAGGTGAACACATGTTCACTCCCAATGGTTTGTACTGAAACAAGCATGTTTTCATGTTGTAAACATGCTTGTACACCTGAATCATCCATACTAAATGTATGGGATATTTTTAAAGCCTCATAACTCACTTGCTCTTGTCCGTGTATCAAAGTACTTTTTTTACTATTGGTTTGGGCGTTAAATGTTTGGGCAGCTGGTCCATGTAACAAGAGTTATTAACAAGAAATGAAGGCTCAGGTGAACACAACAGACTACAAAAGCAGGAGTTTAAACTTCATCTGAACTAGTTCAGTTTCTGACTCCCAGGCCTGCACAACAAGTGTATGTGCAGTGCAGATTTTCTACACATCAATTTCTAACACACATGAAACCTGTCTAATCAGGTCATTGCTAAAGGTCACCTGTCTAATCTGACCATCATATTAATTTCCAAGTCATTTGTCCATTTAGTTGTCTAGCTATCCTTGGCGTTGTCTCATTAGATAGCAGATAGAATCTTGTGACGAGGCTCATGGCTACATTAATAGAATGGAAACATGTAGCAAAGCCTGTCCCTGGGGGGTGACCTCAACAATCCCCCATGCCTGCAGTGGTATATATAGTTGCATCTATGATAATTTTTTTATATTGTTGACTAAAGCTATGTACAAAGTACCATATGATCAGATTATAAGTACGTACTTCTGTATGCAAGAATTGCAACATGCATTTATCATCACTTTATGGTGTGTTCATATAAGAAATCAAACATGGGTGAATTCTTGAAGCATCCCCGTGCCAGTTATCATGGCTTAGGTGAAGAGTCCGTAACTTTTGATAAGTTTCTGAACTACGTAGGAGCTCATAGGGAAGATACAAATAGTGGATTGGCCACAGGACAGAACTACTGGACTGGTGTATTTAGTTTCCTACATAATTTTAATACTTTTCTTGCCAGTGGCTAAAGTTGGTTGTTGTATTAGTTGGTGGGTCCCTGCATAAGCATGCTTTCTCTTCTTTGAAATGAGTAGAATCTTAATTAAACCAGACAATATTATTGTCATAATTATTCTTTAATTTATGTACAGGTGTAACATATGGGTGGATTGCAGATTCCGCAAAAGCCCTACACGAGAGGAAACTTTAGTGTGTTTGGAAAAGTTAGTGTTGAATTTGCTGAATCACTACTATTTAACACTTCACTTCCTTGGGCCTCTGTATCCAGACAAGTTGTGTTGACAGCAAAAATTTAAACAGTAAATTATGGCAAGATTCAAATCTGAAACATATGCACATCCGCTGCAAACTTCTTACTTCAGATTCACCTCAGTTCTTTGCGGTGATAGCAAATTGACACTATATGAATTGGCCACATACACAAAATGCTAATCACAGGTGAATAAAGTACGTCTCAAAAAGAATTGCAAGTCAAGAAGGAGCATTTTATTCTACCAATAGCATAGATACATAGTATGCCCAAAGATGTATGTAAGGCTAGCTACACTATTTTATTATACACAGCTGCTCTTTATAAATTCCCCACTTAACAAGTAATGTGTAACGCTTCTTGCAGTAAAAGAAAAGTAGTAGTAGTTATTTGTCCAGGCACACTTCTAGGTTTAGATGCATATAGAGTAAGTCACTAGGTTCCAGTTGGGCTGAACATTAGAGCAGTTACAAAACTTGATAATAGAAGGTGGTACATAATATAGGCAACAGGGGCACCCTTTCTGTCAAGTTTAAAAACCTTGATTTAAATTCATCACCAAAAGAAATCATAATTATTGCTGCATGCGCTGGTTTGGGTGGTTCAAACAGATTCACTTTTTAGATTTCATGCTTCACTTTTAAGGATTACGTGCACATGTGCACTGATAATATACAATTGAAACTGTCCTATGTTGTACATGCATCCATACAATGGTCCAAACCTGATATTTGGAGAATACTGACAAGGAGCTGAGTGAACTGTAATCTGTGTACAGTATACAAGTGTGCAGTAATGTAGTCACCAGGGTAGAACTTACAATGGAATGAACTTGCAAGTTTTGCTGACCATCATTAGAAGGTCACTTAGCCATGTCAGGATATAATGTAAGCTCTGTATGTTAATCATCGTTGTGAACATCTTGACACACTGTACTGATTGGAAAGTGCAAAACAGTAGTAAGTATAATAATTCACACACACACACGCACACACACACAGAGGCATTGCTAAACCATGACACATTGGCTAAACCCCAAAATAATGATATACTCTTATAAAGCAGTCAGTTCTCAAGGATGACCTTGATTCCAAAGAAATGATTTTGAGCATAGTTTTTTAAGCACTGCTCAAAAAAGCACAATAAACTATTTCAAAGCATAATTGGCTCAAGCTTAGCCAAAAACCATAGTAAATTACAGCTACTTTTCATTGATCTATGTCAAATTGGACAGAAGTAACATTGCAGATCACCCCTGGATCGCATAATCTGACAATGTGTGTGCAAAGTACATGTGAACATGTCAAGAAAAGATTGGAATTTAAGGATTCTGATATTGCAACTTTGACATGTAAAACTCTTATATACTACATCTAAGCCTTGACTTTGTGCCAAACAAGCACTAATGATTCTATATATATATATGCAATTTCTGCTCATGCAAATCAACAGCACTGATTGGAAATCATTGGAAATCAGTTGCACACACATATTACTAGCTCATAGTGACACAAAATTAAACTAATCATGTTGAAATTTTCAATTATAAATGGGATTTCAAAAGGTAACATGTTCCAAACTAAACAAGGAGCCAAAATTTAAGTTGTGGCAGATTTTTCTCAAAACACAGTAAATAATTATGTGCTGTACCATAATTTATAGAAGCATGGTTCCCACACGTATAGTATAGGGCTATAATATTATTAAGAAATTTTTTTAGGAAATATTCCCACACTGTTGAATTTTGTAAGAAAGATTCCTACACGCGACACAAAATGTAAGACATTTCCATGCTGTGTAGAAATAATTCCTACAAGTGTAGGAACTATTCCTAAATTAGTAGGAACAATTCTTACACTTGTAGGAATAATTCCTACACTGCAAGAAGATGTCTTACACTTTGCTCAATGTGTAGGAATCTTTCTTACAAAATTCAACAGTGTGGGAACATTTCCAACAAAAATTTTGCAAAAATTCTCAATAAAGCTCTACACATGTAGGAACCATGTTCCTACACAAGTATAAAATACCCTCCTGCACTTTATCCCAAAATTATGATCTTATTTAATTTGGAATATGTTAGGTGTTGCAATTGTATTCCTTGAGTAAAGTTGCAGGCTATTAGTGCAACCAGTATGCTAACTTGTCCATAGCACATTATTCTAGTCTCATACACTACTTTCTTTTGTGTGTGGACTTTCCCACCCACACAAAGAAAAGTAGTGGTCTGGCTATGCAAGTGACTATGTTATGTACATCTCACTGTACATTTAGTACTGAGTAACTAGTCTTGCATGACCAGACAGCCTCTTTCCCTGGAAGTGGGGAAATGACAGGGAAAAGTGGACTGGCCACAAGAAACTGAAAAGTTGAGTGAGGAAAGCAAACAATAACACAATATACCAACCTGTAGAAGGCTTCCTCTATCCAGTGACAGCCTCAACATCAAGTCTTCTGTAAACAGCACTAGTCATCTTATTGGGTTATTATGATAGTCCAGTGGGTGTACTGAAATGGAGAATGTATTGATCACTTTTTCATTCTAATAAAGAAGCACAATTACCTGCAATTCTTGTCACTTCATACTTTTATATATTATGTCGTTTATATATATTGTAGGCAGGATTCAATATCTGGTAGGCTTGAGCCAAGGCAAAATCATAAAGCAAAATGTATCTATTTAAGGGAAGTCTTCCAGAAGTGCATTAATTGCACTGTTGGAATGCTTTGTTACCATTGGTGGTTGTTACATGGCATAGTTTGAACACACTGTTAATAAACTAAATCAAATCTATTACAACTAAAAATCACACAACAAAATAGCATATACAAAAACATAGTCATTCCCAGCTGCCTAATGTGCCTAATGTGTTGGCTATAATATTGCAACTTATAAGTGTTTACAGAAGTGATGGAATACTGCTATCCCATCAGGATGATGATGCTTAACAAGGTGGCCATCATCACAACAGGCCAAGCTTGAGGCCTTGTCCAGCTGGAACCTGTTAAAAGAGAACATCTTTAATACACAACAACAAACATCACATGCACGTACAAAATTAAAACACTGAAATCTCATTTATAGTAACTCCTCCTTGTTATTACAGTGAAATCAATTAGATTTCAAACATATGTAAGGTATATAATATACTTGATTCAAACACTAAACAGGGTTTTTCAACATTTTTAGACTGTTCTAATAGAGTATATTGACCCACAAGTTTACACCAGCTTGGCTTCATCCTTGTAACTCTAGCTACTACAGAATTGTCCATAACACTCACTGACTAGTGTGAAACAACAAATTAAATTGCATAAATAAGTCCTCGGTCACATGTGACCACTAAAACAGGATCAAGCTACGCATTTGTGTTGTTTGCATGTAAAGTAGGACTGAGCGATAGTACAACTATTATTATTCATGATTGATAGTAACTTTTATATCACGATAATGATAGTATCATGATATTGCTAGCATTTATCAGACACTCAACTTCATATAAATGACACACATAAATAATCCAATTACACACCATGTATTTGCTTTTCTTACACTCCATTGGTAAAAATTGGTATGTATTACAGTTGTAATCTTTGTTGTGCACGCTCAACTGGACTTTTACAGTTTCCTCAACTTCAACACTGTCATGTTTGCTACTGTTATTCATGTTTGTGAAACATGTTTAATATATCACGATAGTACAATTACATACTATCATTATCACAATTGTTACTCACTATCACAATAATCGATAGATCGCAACTATCGCTCAGCTCTAATGTAAAGTATGTAAAAAAGGTGAGCACGAAAAACGAAACTATGAAAATTACATTATCTACCTTCCTGTTAATATACCCAGTGTGACGTGTTGGCTTTCTTGGTCACATGACACAATACAATGTGTCTTGTAATAGTAGACCTGAGAATGTACAGAATGAGTGCACTTGGATGGCACATATTGTTGAAAGAGAAAGTATTTTTTTCTTTTTCAAGAATAAATAGACAAAAGTCCTGTTTTATCTCCTTCTAATGTCTTAATTAGGTAATTTATACTGCTTTGTGTTTAGTAAAATGTTCTAAATAATTGGTACATTATTAAGCATGATAAGTGGGGCAGTCAGAGAGAGATGTCTTCAAACATTTTTTAAACCTCAATTCAACTCTAACACCTTTACATGCATGAATTGTGTCCCAGAACCCTCATAACTGTCTGTCAGTCACACGTAACTCAGCGTTGCTTTCCTAGCTATGAAACAAGCCTCAACACTCAATACCATGTGTGCTTACAATACAGGAATTCTGCTACATGACCATGCAACCATAAATAAAGCCCAGGCCTTTGTTTTGATCTGCATGTACATACCTCTCAGCAGCAAACAACCTGATTGTATACAATTACTGGACCGGATTACTGGACTCACACAAATTTTACTCTAACACCTTTTCAACTACCAAAAGTAAAATAAGATCGTCACTTTGTTTACATGTGCTCAAGTTTCTCAATGTTTTATCTTGCACTTACGTATATAGACTTTTAAGCACTTGCGTGGGCAAAGATCAAATGAATAAGAGTGCTATTATTTCCATACAGCACTGAAAGGAAAATACAGCTCTGTATACGGAAAATATAGCACTGTTGATCACGTGCGTACCATTTTAAATTGCCAGAAATAGCCAAAACGATGCTATCTGTTTGTTTTATGACCAAACTTGTACTATGTAGACACTTACTGATTGTGTAATGGCTGAAAACCGATACGGTTCAAGTCTACAAAATGAACATTCTGAACTAAGATGACCAGAAAGCATTTTACACCAGTTAAAGTACTACCACGCCAATATGGGAAAAATGGCACTCTGGCATGGTCTTGAGCTGAATACAGCACTCGGCTTTGCCTTGTGCTGTATTAGTCTCTCGCCCATACCCTCGTGCTATTTTTCCTATATTGCACTTGCGGCAGTGCTTCAACTAGTATTTAAAATGATGGCAGCACTTTGTATGTAATGATCCCTACCAGCCTGCAAAATTCTTTACTTTCCTTATAACTTTGTTTGTTAACTGTCCCTCCCCCCTAGCGTACTCTCTGTACTCTTGCAAAAATGCTGAAAATAAAGGATGATCCCTTAGTGAATTTCTACTGTATTACATCAACATTTTTATAGTATGCTTTAAGGTAGGAGGGAAGGGGTAGGCAAAAACAGTACATTCTGTACACTTGTGAAAATGCTGAAAATTATGGATGATCCCTAGACAAAAATTAAAAATTTGTAGCAACTTATCAGAAGTATTTTGATTGCGCTAAAAGCACATTTAAGTTTTGATTATGCCTAATCAATACTGCAAAGCCACCATGAATGTGTAAGGCTGGTTTCTGGTCAACATTCTTTTTGTGGGGAAGTGCAAATCTTCATGATCCCTACTACACAGCTACTGTATGAACCATACTGTATGATCGAATAATGCAAGCCCCAACTATTATATTACTGAACAGCAACACAGTTATTTTACTATATGTTCTGGTCATAGAACAGTTTTACAAATGAAGAACAGTTATGGGAGCGTCTCTGCAGTCAATCCACTTATATATGGAAATTTCCTATTATAAAAGTGACAGCCATTGCAAGAAACCATTGATGTGCTATTTACGAATCAACACATATGTAGTAGTGTAGATGGGACACAAAGGATGACAAATCATACATGCACTGTAGCTGATGTGGTAGGTGAAACATCCCGGGCCTAAACAGTATAGAGGTAGCATAGTTGAGTTAAGCTTGGCTTAAGTCATCAGTTTATGGTAGTACTGTTAACTTTACACCAGAGCTGCTAAGACAATTCCAGCAAGAAGACAACAGCCTGGCTACAGTTAGGAAGCTGGTGAATGAGAATAGTGGTTGATTTTTTGATTTGAGAGAAATGGGTTGCTTTACCACTGTTGGTCGTCCCAAAAGAAAAAGACAGTGGCTGTCCAGGTTGAGATTAGCCTAGCTGGGTGATTCCAATGTTAATGTGTTTGTGTATGCTTTGAAACGGTTGTTGATAAGTTGTTACTTACTATATTATCATACACTACGTATGACTGTTCTTCTGTCTTTTACAAATACATTATTGTACTTTGCGTGGGAGGATCAAAGTGTGGCTGCAAGCTGTATTTTCCATATTGTATCGATTAGCTGCATAACTGTACTGTATGAGTCATACAGTACAGTTATGCAGCTAATTGGGCAAATACAGTGTAGTTATGCAGCTAATTGGGCAAATACAGTGTAGTTATGCAGATAATTGGGAAAATACAGTACACTTGGGAAAATACAGCACAGTTGTGTAAATACAGTACAGTTGTGCAGAACAGTTATGTAAGGAATGTTATGAAAACAACCCCACTCAGACAGCATGATTGATCACATGCATGACATCTTAAATCACTAAAACTAGGCAGACTAATCCTACTAGTGGGTTCTATGACTAGAAATAGCTTACATGAACACTTACAGGTAATCTGACACGGAAAATTGATGCAATAGCCCCACACAGACGGCACAGTGGATCACGTGTGTGACACTGTCAAACACTAAAGCTAGCCAAACTACTCCTACCAGTTCGTTCTACGACTACAAATAGATTATATGACAACTTACTGATAGTATGATTACCGAGTCTGATAGTCTGATATTAGCCTCTTGACACACACCCATCATGCTGTATTTTCCATACACACGCATGGTGGTGCTTTAACTACATTTGGTACTGCTCAGCATAACAGGTTAGTCTTGTCAATTCTATAGTGTCCCATATTGCTGTGTAGCATGCATGTTGATAGTGCTTTAAAGTACATGATCCTTATGTCATCTTTTAAGTACGCATAGTGAAATAATTTACATGCAAGGCTGGTTAAACTACATACAGTTAACCCTTTATTTCCCGCCCCATAGAAAATGAGGACAGAATAGGGGTTGATCTTTAGTAGATTTTTTCAATACACAAAAAGTGATTTGTGTGATATTTTTAGATTTTCAGGAAGTGGCTATATATGGTAACACCTAGAAATAGTAGTCAGGGTAGTTCTAAATAGCGCTCGGATGAGAGAAGAGCTGAAACACTACATGGTTGCTTTTTTATATTACGCGTGCCTCAAGAACAATACAGGTGAGTGATAGTGACAAAGAAGAAGGATATGGATTGTTTAGAGGCTGATTTCCACTGAACTTTCTCTCCCTGGAGTGAAACCATCGAATTGGCTAGTCATGGAAAGATTTTTCCGCTCGTATATCCTACAGGAGGATGGATAAAATGATTGAAAGACTTTATTGATTATTGTAAGCACATGCATGCTAATCGTTGTGGAAAGGTTTATCAACTATTATATTATTTCTACCTGTTACCCATACCTTACTGTTGCTGTGTATCAAGTTTGGAAGAATTGCTTTAGGAGAACCATTTTAAAAAATGTTCAGTTTTTGTTTACAAGATCCATGTTGATCTTGTTCGTGCCATCAATTGGAGAAGTGCAGTAGTGTTTTATAAATAGATTCTGTGGGCGCTAGAAGCCTAATTGAAAGGCCCATCTAGCACTACTAGTGTGCGAGGACCTTCGTGAGAGTGAATTCCATTGGTGAGTAGATGCTTTTTAACTCCATTGCAAAACTCGGGAAATAAAGGGTTAAACTACAAGGAAGTTAAGGCAATTGTATATATACCTACAAGACAGGTGGTGTACACATATATAGCACAGTTCAGTTTATACATGACATTTACCTTACTGTCAACAAAGAGAAATGTCTTACTGTCAAGAAATGAACTTGTACATAAGTTCAGAACTTGTCCTATGCTATGCACTTTCAGTTTTAATGTTGTAGTCAGAGGCGTAGCTAAGGGGGGGCAAGGGGGGGCATTTGCCCCCCCATCACTAAATGATTTTTTTAAACCTTCGTCACAAGTTTACCAGTATTAAACTGACACGCAAATGACTGTAAATTATGTACACTACTACGCGGTAGCACCAGGGGTTGCTAGTGAATGCACACACACAACATTCAACTCGCTCGTGAATCCATCAAACGAAAATATTAGAGACATACTTCTATATTTAGCCTAGATTACTCGCGTGATAGAACATTTTTGAATCTAAAAAGAGTGACCCGCTTCTCCGCGGCAGGAGTCACAAGTGACAAAGGAGACCAGATGACGCTACGAACCTACTGCCTACGAGGTGATAAAGTGTTAGCTAAATAAATGTACCAAGTTTATTTTATCGAGTCGATCACACTGGACCTTTGTACGTACAGAAGTGCAGTCTGTTTTTACTTTGTCAGTCAGTCAGTCAGGTGGATCAGTCAAGCTTACAAGTTCTGCTAGCAAGACAGGTGGGATTTCGTGCAATACATGGCATTTCAATTCGCCGAGTGAAGTGAGTGAATACGTCATCCTGTCAGCAGTGTGCTAGGACTGCAGCACAGGCTGTGGCTAACGTAAAGTAACCTGTATTTGCACTAAAGTATTAGCTCTACCGGACTGTGGATGAATTTGTTGGAGTACAGTTGTGGCACGTGCGATGATGCTCGATGAATATAGCTACCTCGATTGGAAGCAGTCAGTACTGAAATAGTTACGTAGCTAGTTCTTTAAGCTGTAATAATACAACACCGTATGTTGGCTAGCCCACCATTGGGTCATTAACCTTTTTTGCAATCATGAATGATTTTGAGTGTTTCGTGGGGGTATGCCTGCCCCTCCATCACCTTCTGGCTAGCTACGCCCCTGGTTGTAGTGACACACATATACCTCTTGTCATACAAAACCCCATGCAGGTGTTTAAACATCACCATTAATTTTAAATGTCCTACATGACCAGGTAATGTGTGATCCTTTAAGTAGATGTAGAGTAAGTAAAGGTCAAGCAATTGCACACACAGTTCCTCAGCATAAACTACGGTATCTGCATGGTGCCAGTAACATATTTTGCAGATGCACAGTAGTACCTACCCAATCATGCAAGTTGCTTATTTTCTACAGCAGTAATGAGATAAATCTGAACAAAATGTCATGCAGATTAAGTGTGAAAGAAGCTTTTACTTACACACTGGACAAACACACAGATGGAGCTGCCTGCCCTACCACAAAAGTGCTATAAAGAGTCCCTATGATGTAAGGCAGTCTATGTGCCAGTGCTGAAAAACTGTGAACATAAGAGTTTGTGGATAAAAAAATTGCATGGAACAGATATAACAAAAAAAGGTGCATCAAAAAGGTCCCAAAAGTGAAAAAAAAGTTATTATAATCACTTGGGGTTAAGGGAGGTGCACAAGTCACCACAGTTGTTTGTTTGTGGTTTTGACACAACTTTTCAGTGATCCTTCCCTACACCAGTGCCTTCATGATTTGCTACAACAACACTTGAATTCCCAGATGATGGACATTTAATTTCTAAAATTCTGTATAATACATGCTTTGCATGCCAAGATACTATGAGCTAAAAGTTAAGTTTTAAAATGCACAAAAAGATATTATTTAAGAAAAAAAAAGTGCCAACACGTGGATTCAAACCCATGACACTAGTCAGGCATTCTACCACTTGAACAGTTTGTACAGTGGTTTTCAAAGGAATGTTGCTCAAGTGTTCTCTACACCTTAGCCTTCTATATGCTGTAGAGAACAAACGGAAGCACGCATGAACTTGTGATAATAATCTGAGTAGCCGGATGATGAGTGTTACATTATCAGTACTGATTGTGTTCACGCTGAGTTTGGTGAGTGAGTGCCATGATGGTCAGACGGCTTCTCAGCTTTATCATTATGTTAGGGATCATGCAGAACTGGCCAAAAATATCATCCTAATACCAGCTTCAATTTCCCCTCATGACAACTTGGTAGTATTGGTTAGGCACAGCCAAAAATGTCTTCAGACCAGTGCCAGAAATAAGCACTCAGTATTGCGTGGTAGTATGTCCTAGCAAGACTAAATTTGCTAGGTCATTTCCAGATTTGGTTGGTCATCCTGCATCATTGGGAATAACCTGTACAGTGTGTATAAAAGTTTTACAGCAGCTGATGAGTTTCAGTGACAGACAGGATACTAGTGGACACCAGGAGCTTTCACTGCTTACCAACACATGTAACACTTAGAAACATTTCTGACTCCACCACATACATTTAGAGCACCATTTTCATATGGGCTCCTACTAAATTTTGTTAATCAAAAATGTGTGCATTTATACTGAATGTACAAATAAGCTTACTCACAAGCCACGATTATTTAGCTACAGGATGTACTACATTAAACGCCATAGCTTTGATAATAGCCACATCTGGCTCAAGTATATTGTACTAACATGATAGTGACGTGGCTACAGCAAGAACCACTACCTTCCTTTTTATTATCATCCATATCGCCAGGTATCACATCTTCCGGTTCAGCGGTTGGCTTGTCCATGAATCCTCATCTGATAACATTGGTTTTCTACCGTTTCCTTCAAATTTACTATTTGAATCACTGTATATATATCCAAGACTGTAAGAGCACTTAGGAGGTTACTCTCAATGTGGCTTAACTGCAGCCTGCCAAACCAGACACGTGACAAGTCACTTATAAAGTCTTTTGCTTGGCAAAAATCTCCCAAACTGTTTTCATCCTACAGCTTTATTTTCATGAAGCAATGCACAAAGTCACAAAACCATCCTCACAGACTGTTAACGTGTGCGCCAAAGTATTAGAAAAGTCCTTCCTTACACATGATCACGTGATCCCTGGACGAATGGACCTTATCCGCATTGACGTCACAACGTAAAAATGGCTGCGATAGTGTGGGGACTTTGTACAGGATTGTATTGAGAGAGATGGCATTTCGCTATGACATACAGCAAAAGGGGCAAGGTGAGGCATACATATTTACTTACAAGACAAATGAGCACAATTTTATATCTGTATCAAAACTTAGGTCTGGTTTCACCTGGTGGGATTATTTCGCGTTGCCACATCATGCTAACTAGCCTCTTACCTTCATTATCCAATGGTCCCATGTTGTAAAAGCCACAAACAAGGCTCATTTTAGTTACTACATACAAATAAAAACATGATGAAGTCCCCACATTAACATGGCCATTTTGTCAATTATGACATCAATGCTGAGTAGCTAATTTTGATGTGACACTGGTTCTAGCCTGATTGAGTTTTATTCATATCATTATATGGCAATGGTAAATTGCTATTTTTATTTGTGTACCGTGGCTTTACCGTGGCTCTACTGTGGCTTTGTGTACCGTGGCTGTACCGTGGTTTTTGTTTGTGTACCGTGGATTTACTGTGGCTTTACTGTTTGCAGTGCCAGCTTTACCATGGCTTCTGTTCTCACTGCTGCTGGTCAGACGTTCAACTGAACAAGTCACCAAATAGTTGGTTGAAATGGGAATTTTCTCAGAAAATGGCCAATGGCTGACTGCTATTTCTGGCACTGCTTCAGACCAACCCCAAACCCCTCCAAAAAGTTTCTATGCAATTTTAAAAATTTTCTATATTGGTAACAGAATTTTATGCTGACTAACTGATGCCTTCAGCCAAGTATAACTTGACCATGGATATAGCTATGGGCTTGATTTCTTCACTGTTCAATGACGCTTTGTCCTGAGATGTGCCTTTTCGCAAACCGCAGTAAGTACAATACACACATCATGGACTTGCCTTTGTCCTCCTTGTGTTCCGGTTCTTTTTGCTGACATGCAATACCGGCAATGTGTCGGTTCACGATAGCACGATGCAGCTTCCCTGTGGCTGTGTTGGTATATCTCGCCTGTATTTTCCGTAGCGACTGGATTGATTGCAGAGACGATTTTCATACTGTTTTTCATTTGTAATGGACTGAAATACATAGATGAAAGCAAAGCATAATGGCCACCATTTAAGCCAATCTCAAGTAGTTGGGGCTTACGAATCATCCGTATCTTTTGGTGCTAACTGGATTGATTGCAGAGGTACTTTTCTTATTGTTCTTTGTTTACATCGTTGTATAATGGGGTAAACATATGTAGCTGATAGTGAAGCGTAACACTTTCAAGTCAGTAACTGATACGTGGGGTGTGCGTTCAGATGAAAACATTAACTTTGGCGGCATCCTTTCTTTTGATGTGGTATGCGTGGGTTCACCAGTCATGATGATGTTACAAAAAAGTAAACAAACAAGTATAAGGAAAAATTCTTAATTTTTCCTCATACTTGTATAATAGATACTACTGAACAATACTGCAAGATAGTCTACTTTTCCTTCCAAACTGAAGGATAATCAGAAAACACCTTAGAACAATCAAACACTAAGGATTCAAATAATAGCCATGGAATTGGCAAATTGGCAGCATTTATACTCTATCTATAAGGGTGCAGTGTGGCCACTATTCAAATGTGGCGACTACTAAAGGTGTGGTGTTACATAACCAGGAAATACGGTATCTGTGAAAAACTGCATTTTACTCATTGCACTTATATTGTAATTTAAAAGAATTATAAACTGAAAAGCTGGCGATTCAAGTGTTTACAAAAGACTGTTAAAATAGACAAGTGCTATGTCAATTCTATGTTATATTTGCATTACACAAAACTGACTGAACTTTACTATTTACAATAGACAGCTGGAGAAGATGGACAGATGTGGTAGCAGTGATCATCTTAGATGATTTACACTGAGGAGTAGTGAACACTCTACAACAGGAAATTTTGATTGAAGAAAAAGTTGATGATCCACACTTCGTTAGCTTCGATGAGTTATATGTTGACAAAAATTATATACCTAAAGAATCACTTTTGAGGCACTTATCAACATTTGAAAAGTTGACAAATTTAACTGATTTATCAACTTTTTCCTACTGTCGGACAATAAAGTGCAAGTTTTAAAATCTATAATTAAAGCATTGTGGAGGATTTTGTCACTTTCTTAAAGTGTGGTTAAGTCTGGCTATAGCAGACAACAAAATGAAAAAAAACTTGAGTGCAGCAGTGAATGGATACATGGACACCCTTTATATATCTAGACCCTTTCTTCACAAACCTTGTCCACTTTCTCTAACAACAGCAGCCATCCCTTCTAGTTGGTGGATCTCAATGTGACAATGGAGCAGCCACCATCCTGGATTATCTGCTATAAATCTTATCACAGTATATCCTCCATATGGTACTATGACTGTGTCCTTCAATGGAAAACTTACGTCCCTCCTCAGGACTTCTTCTGGTGGCGTATCATTCCTCCACCTGACAGTTTGGTTACGTATGAATCTTCCGTTAACCTCTTTCTCTACAGTAATGAATTGTTCACATTCCTCCTCACCAGTTTCTTCCACAATACATTCAATATCTTGATTGGGAGACTGATATGTCCCATTTGAGTAATATTCTGGATATCCTATTTTGACCACATAGAAGCTGTGTCCATGTAAGTGAACAGGATGGGATGATTCTGGATTATTTGGAGGTTTGGTTCCAGGGGAGTTGGTAATAACCAAGTCAAGTGCATCACCCTGTTTCACATTACTAATATCAATCACATGAGTACAGGCACAATGGTGAGCAGTAGAGTTATCACAACCTCTCCCTGGGCAAACATCTGCTCTAAATGCATTAGTGGAAGGCAAGTCAGAAGGGAAACGAAAATTTATTCCATCAACCGAACTACCACTGGTACTTGTTTCTCCATCAAAACCAAAGTCATAAAAGAATGTTGTTAGGTTTTTCTCAAATTTTGGATTATTAATAGCTGTGTTAAATGCATCTCTGAATTTTTCAACATTCTGGCACGTAAAGCTTGAATTTTCTTGTGGCATATATGGACAATTGACATAATGACAAGTTTGAGACAAGCATGACCAAGTCCTGGACACATCTGAATTACTGAAACGTTGAGTGGCATCTTCATAATGTAGAATGGCCTCAGCTTTGTGATTCATAATACGATTATTAAAGTTAGGATCTCCTAGTTCTGGATCTTCTATAGTTTCTGCCAGTATCCAGTAATCTCTTATTTCCTGGTCAGCACTGACAATTACATCATAACGTTCTCCTGTGTTGACTATAACATAATGTACATCTGTAATACGGTTAATGTAATGTCCATCTGTAGCTACCACTGTTAGCACATGATTTTCAATGGAGAACTTGTATGCATACAATGCTTGAGCTCCGATAAGTCTAAAACGATAGTGCTCTCCGTGCGCTACACTGAACTTGTTTAGAGCAGCAAAATTGTGTTGACCATCTTTATTGTAGTGTCTTCCCTTGTTATTGATAATACCTGACCAAAATGGGATGGGAGCAACTTGTGTGTTGTCTAACGCTTTAGTATCATCAAAAGCTGTGTAATCATCATCATAAAATCCAAGGCTATTTCTAATCTGATAGAACAAGTCAATTGAAGGATCTTTTTGCCAGTCCATTAGTAGAAGTGTATATTCTTCAGGTCGATCTACAATCAAAAAATCAAGTTTATCGTCCTTCACTATCAATGCACCATACAGTCCATCAGTCCTGTGAGCACCACTGTGAGCATGGTACCAATGTGTGCCATTAGGAAATGCCTTGAACTTGTATATGAAACTTTGATGTGTGGGAATAGGCTTCTGGGAAATAAACGCAACTCCATCCATCGCTGATGTACCTCTCTGATGCATTCCATGCCAGTGAATGGATATTCCTTCAACATTTGGTAACTCATTATAGACAGTGATGTGCAGCGTTTGGTTTTCTCTGGCTATGATAGTGGGACCAGGCATTTGACCATTAACTGTGATCAAGGGTCTGAATTCACCATCAACAGTAATCGGTGGGTGCAATCGATCTTCATTAGTTGGCCGGCGTGTAGTAGACACAAGAACAAGGTTACCATCTTCATCATAACGTGCTCTATACCCCACAAGCTTCCTGTCTCCATCAATGATGTCATAATATGTCATTGACATGAATGGCTCCACCACTAGTGCTATTTCACAAGGCTTGTCTCCAACTGTCTCCAGTGTACAATCCCATACAGTTTTGCTTGCATTAAATGTTGGAGCATTGTTAGAATTAGCTGCTACTAGACATGCCAGTGAGATGACTGCAACCGACAACTACACAACAAAAATAAACTATTTTTTGTGTTACTATAATTACAATCACAGTTACACAGTAAAGCAAAAGTGGCATAATAATTACTGATACAACCACATACACAACAAATATTAAAACGTTTTCCAATCCATTATAGCTAAACTAATACACTGCATATTGTCAATCTGGAGAATTGTTGATAGCACAAGAGATCTCCCAACAGTTCTAAAGGACTGACTGACTAAATTCCTATTTCGATCACAACCTTACATTCAAAACTAAACGGCGTAGTGTCCTAAATGCTGTATATGTATTAATACGGTGAGACTGGATAGCAAAAGAAACTACTAGAACTATGATATTCACTAATATATGCCACATATACTGAGCCCATACAAACTTACACACCCTACCTATATCCAGCCAGACAGCATGATTTCTCATACATACATTTTACCTACCTAAAAGCTACCCATTCATGCTATGTAACATGCTATATGTTTACCTTCAACATCTTGGCACAGACACAAACTTTGCTACCAACAACTTCAGTAGACTCCTACAAACTGTGAGGCCACACTGCAATCAAACACTATTATATGGTAACCACTAATATAATTGCCTTCACACAAAAATGTGATGAAGTCCACACACTAATGGAATAGGATGGGCATGTAGTCATTCCCAATGCTAAACAAAACTTCCCACGTTTCTCCATATGGCAATACAACTAAAATTTTTAATAATGAGAAGTTGAGAAATAAACTGGTCATGGTGGTCTGTAGTCTCGCCAGGCCAGACTGCATTTTTTTCTTTTGTCATTTGGTCAGGAAAAAATTTTTTTTAAATTTGGTCATTTGGTCGTTTGATTCCTGACCAAATAACAAAAGAATAAAGTCTGGCCTAGGTGATCTGCGGTTAGAGCTTGTATACTGCATGGTTGACTAAACCTAGTTGACCAGCTTTTATACCACTACATATTGCTGCTACTACCAAGAGGTCATAATGAACTCATGCTGCTATTAATCAGCAAATGTTGGGGGTCAAAGTCTGAAGTTATTTTCAGCAATTACAATTGAAGTTTCTGACCATTTACCATAATACACTCGCAAGTCTTCTTGAAGGTCCTGATTGGGATAAAGTAAAAGTAAGTACAGTGAGGTGTGTAGTGTACTGAACGCCCAACACATAACACATTGTGTGTGGCCAATGGTCAACATTCATAGTTCCTGGAACTCAGTACACCATCTGAAGAAGTCATAAGAATGTAATCATTTCTTGGAAATAGAGTGGATGAATTCAATTATCAGAACAATAACATTTTGAACAACCCCCATCTGTTAGCAATATGAATGCTATCCAAGCTATCCAATAACAAACACAAAACAGTACATGTCATGAATAAATTTGGATCTATAGTGCAGTACAACTTGGTAGCTATCCAGCTTTTATTTCTTTAGTTCAGTTTTTAAAAACATGATGTCTGTTGCTTTTATTTGTCTGCAACACCATAGCTGTTAAAAGCATTTTGATACTAGCCAGGACATATGAGTCATTTCTGCACAAAGTGTGATCCCTGACCAGATATAACACTTGCTACTTATTTTCCATAAATCCCATGCTCCACCCACTCCAAGTAGGTGAAAATGGGTTTTTCACCTGAACTTGATACCAAGACTGACTTTTCACATGGTCAGATTAGACCGGCTTAACAGGGTCTTCTATCCCTTACCAAGCCCGCTCCTCCTGTTCCTTGGCTGTGGTATCACCACACAGTAGATAGGGACAGTGGGAATTTTTTCATTTATGTGCATCACCGACCTTATGACGAGGCATTTGGCTACCTTAAGAGAGTAGCAAAATCTGTCCTCAGGCTGGGATCTGTCCTCAGGCTGGTATCACAGTGACCCTTACCAATTCCCACCATCACTCAACCTTGTAGTGTAGTTATGTGGTTACATGCATCTAGCTATGACACACACAGACAAGCTCACCCATATATCTTTGAACCATCAAGGTTGTTGTTGACTGAATTACACAAAAATACCATGTGAAATAATTTACAAACATTCACAATTGCAGTCATGGTTATATACTCTTGCTGACTGACTGAAAGCCATTGAATCTGTGATGCTGTCACTCTCAAATGGGGCGTCTGCATCCAACCGTTGCTGGTCCAGCCATCAGGGGAGATGCGCTAATTATGGAACAGTGGGCTGTGCAGGTTCCGCAGCTGTTGACACCCACTGTGCAAATTACACACCCAGCTATAGTCTTCCTAGGCTAGCCAGGGGATTCCTGGCAACCAGGAAAGGACTGAGGCAGGAGAGTACCAACTGTCATTGTTGAGGACTGGACTTAGGCATCTTCATCACTTATTACACTCAGGGCTGCCCAGAGAAATTAAGGGGCCCAGGGCAAAGAGTTAAAGTGGGGGCCCTTGACCCAAGTTGTAAGGTGAAGACCCAAAAAAAAAAAAAAAAAAAAAAGGTCACAACCTGCTGGCAATGACAATAACTACCCATCACCATATCTCCTTATCTATAAGCTTGCTACACTGCTCCTCTGAAGAATACTGTGACTGCTCTATTAGAGTATTTAGATCTGACTGCTCTATTAGAGTATATCGATCTTTTAAACAGGTATTCAGGGGGCCCCTTTCAGGCTGGGGCCCGGGGCAAAATGCCCCAGTTGCCCCCCCCCCCCCCCCCCCTGTGGGCAGCCCTGATTACACTTGTAATTTCTTTTATATTTTGTGTAGAGACAAAATTTATGTGTAATGTAATAGTATCAGCAGATGTCTCTTTATTAGAATGATCCATGGTGGCTTCGGTGAGGTACCTGGGTGGTGAATAGTACTTCACTCAGTGCTGTTGGGCCGTGCGGTTGCCCATGTATGGGTTTCACATGATTGTTCATTGGCATAGTCATGGCCATGGGGGACTCACACAGTGTCTTTGTCATGCTCAATGACATCCGGGGTACATGTGCAGCAGACAGGGTGCTTGGTCCTTTTAACCCACCCAAGTTCAGATTAGCCCATTTAGTGTCCCTCCCACAGGGAACTGGTGTCTGATCATGGACCTATCTTCTCCCATACAGCGATAACGTTAATGAGGGAATCTCCAAGGCATGGTGCTGACTGACCTATGTCAACATTCAGTACAATGCCCAGGCAATACAAAGTTTTGGCTGAGGCTCACTAATGGCAAAAATGGACATTAAGAGTGCTTACAGGAATGTACCAATTCATCCTTATGGTTGGTGACTGTTGGGAATAAGATGGAGAAAGGCGGTGTTTGCTTTCCTTCGGCCTTAGGTCAGCACCTAAGATTTTCACAGCTCTTGCGGATGCAGCAGAGTAGGTGGTGGGTGCTGAATTCTTGGTTCACCTACCTGGATGATTTCTTGTTGAGTAGCAGACCATTGGGGCAGTTGCAGCAATCAATTCAGGGTACAGGTGTGTTACCCCGTCATGCACCTACTTAGGTATCTGTTCTTTATTCGAGCTCTTGGGGTGGAGGTGGCACATGTTTCTGGGCAGCTAATGGGTGGGCAGATGCTAACCATGCACAATTATATCTGTCACTGGTGTCAGGAACAATTGGACACCAGTGCCTGGTTCCTCTGCAGTGTGATAGAACTATTGTTGGATCTACAGCCAGGCTGGACATCCTCCACTTGGACACGACGGTTCAGGAACTGTTTTCAGCAGGTATAGCCAGTAACACACAAATATCATACATGTCTGGCTCCAGAAAACTTTAAAATACCTTTACTATTTCTCCAGCATACCCAGTCAATGAACAAACATTTTCGTGCTTTACTTGTTCAGCAATGGCCTTGCCCCCACTACAATCAAATACTACATTGTGGCAATTTGTTACACCCAGATATCTCTTGGGTATGGGGATCCACATATAGGCAAGATAGCCAGACCGGAGTACATCATTAAAGGTGCTACACCACCATACTCTAGGCAGCCTCTTGTATGTGCTGTTTTGGCTTCTTTTTTGAGACTAGGGGAAGCAGTAATTCCAAGGGACTTAAGCCTTGATGCTACTGTTCACTTAGTTTACGGGATGTCTGAGTCGATAACTAGGTGCAATCATCCTATGTGGAAGTACACGTCCAAGACCAACTCCTTTTGGCATGATGTGTCAACTTACCTAGGACAAGTATTGTGCTCTGTGGCAGCTATTCTGGATGACATGGTTTGCCGGGGACTGCCCAAGGTTTAACTTTTCAGCTCATCCAGGTGAGCAGCACTGAAAGCAGCTCTGGAGGCAGTGAGACATCTTTTTATAGTGGTCATACCTTCTGAGTTGTGGCGGACACTACAGCAGCTTATGTGGGAATCCCTGATTACCTTATCCAAGTACTTGTCCAGTAGGCAGTTTGGCATACACATGCTACATCCAGACTCGAGGGAGAGGCTATGTGTTGTGGCCAGGACATTGGTTGAGATAGTTGAACTGGCTTGTTTGGTGCCATGTTCACCAGAGACATTACGTATTTGCACTTGTTGTGTTTGCTAATTTATGCATGTCATATACACTGTATAATGAGTAGTATTATTAATTTTTCTTTCTTCTGTTTGATTTCCAGTCCTATGCTCAATCCAGTGGAGCTCACCCCCTGGTTGTTATCTCATCCAAGCTTGTTTGGAGTCTTAGCTATCAATCCAGTAGTGACACAGTACTAACAAAGGATAACCATCCATCCTAGGGTGAACAGATAACTGGCCATCCACAGCTTGGATGACTTGCAGCCCCAGTATTCAAGCCATAACTAACTTAGCTTTAGTGATAGATATCTAATTTGACTGGTGGACGGACATCTTACACGACAAAAATCACCTTTACGGAATAGTACTAGTCCATATAATACATAAATATAACGAAAACACTTACAGGTGGCTGGATATAGAATTTTATTTTAAAATAGCCAAAACTCAGATTTTAGCCTCACTACCTGACTGACTGCCTGACCACAGTCACAAGACTAGAGGCCAAACGAAACAGCGTATGGCCACCATTTTATGCCACAATAACAAACTCACCAGTGGAATGTGACTTTTGGGGTTCCGATGAGTGTAGGCCCTCTGTGACTTGTCTTTTCTTTTATCTCCAATCAGGCTGCTTGTCTTCTTCCCTTTTTCATATCAACACTTTCTTTCAGCAGCATATTTAGACGCCACAGAATTATTTCAGAGCTGAATTTCAGAACTATAAGAGGTTTATCAGCTAGATATTTGCAACTTCGCAATTGGAATCCCGTTTGCGACCACACCCATCAAATAAAGATCTAGGTGGACTAATAGCAATAGAGCATGGATACCACACCTCTTAACAATCTAGCTATTTACTTAACAGTGAACAAGATGACTTCACCCCTTATTGGTCTAGCTAGCTGCACACCCCTTGGCTTACTCAAGATACTCAGTCACTCTAATACAACAGTCATGTACGATATTCTAAGAGAATAGCATTTTTTTAAAATTTTAAAAATGAGGAAGGGATCTATGCAATAAAAGTAATTAATCAAGAGATGAATGATGGTATTACAGCATAGCTTGGTGGGAAAGTTCCTACTTTGGCACTGAATAAAATAATTGCTAATGTGCCAAAGTAGGGACTTTCCTACCGAGCTATTCTGTAATACCATCATTCATCTCTTGTTTCATTACTTTTTATTGCATAGATCCCTACTTCATTTTTTAAATTAACAATTTTTTAAAATACCAGTTTGTTTAGTTTTTGCTGTAGCACAGCTAAACTTGTAACTGTTCTATTAGAATATCATACATGCATGACTGTTGCATTAGAGTGACTGTTGTATTAGAGTATCTCGAGTCAGACAAGGTGTGTGCAGCTAGTTATATAGACCGATAAGGTCTTGTTTTCTGTTAAGTAAATAGCTATATTATGAAGAGGTGTGGTCTCCGTACTCTATCGCTATTAGTCAACCTAGATCTTTATTTGATGGGTGTGGTCGCAAACCTGGTGGCGTTTCAACTTCCCAGCGATTAGTCTGGCAGCACCTGCTATTTTGCATGGCGCCACCAGACTAATCGCAAACGGTATCCCAATCACGAAGTTGCAGGTATCTAGCTGATATACCTCTTATAGTAATGCCAGGACTAAAGCGTTTCTGAAATCCAGCTCTCAAATAATTCTGTGGCATCTAAATATGCTGCTAAAAGAAAGTGCTGATAAAGAAAATTAATGCCTCGGTATGGTTTCATTGTATGAAGAAGAAGACAAGCAGCCTGATTGGAGATAAAAGAAAAGACAAGGAGCAGGGGCCTACACTTGTCGGAACCGACATCCCACTGGTGAGTTTGCTATTGTGGTATAAAATGGTGGCTGTGCACTGCTTCGTTTACGATCTAGCCTTGTGACTGTGGTCAGTCAGGCAGTGAGGCAGTAAGACTAAAAATTTGAGTTTTGGCGATTTTATATTCGGCCACCTGTAAGTGTTTTGTTATATATTATATATTATATGAACTAGTACTATTCCGTAAAGGTGATTTTCGTTATGTAAGATATCTCTAGGGTGATTTTCAAAGGCAGAATTTTGGGAGGCGCATGAAATTTTCAGGGCAATCCCTACTTAAACGGTACTACCATACCATTTGATGGTCACAGGTTACACTGTAGTTAGCTGTGCTACAACAAAACTACTAGTATTTTTTTTTAAATGTCAATTTAAAAATGAAGTAGGGATCTATGCAATAAAAAGTAGTGAAACAAGAGATGAATAATGATATTACAGCATAGCTCAGTGGGAAGTCCCTACTTTGGTACATTAGCTATAATAATTATTTTGTCTAATGCCAAAGTAGGGACTTCCCACCGAGCTAGTCATTCATCTATTGTTTCACTACTTTTTATTGCATAGATCCCTACTTCATTCTTAAATTAAGATTTTTTAAAAAATGCTAGATAGAAAAGATTTAGCATTTTGGAAGGGCACTGTAGCTAGTTTAATACAAGTGCATCTCCCACTCATGATATTTTGGATGCAATACTAAAATTAAGAATGAAGGAGACAAGAAGTGGGCATGCTAGTACGTACTATCCAAAAATTGCTAGTGGAATGGCTAAAACTTGCAAGTTATGTAGCTTTTATTGCAACACGTTTACATTTTATAGCATAGCTCAACAGACAGTAGTAGTACTACACCACACACACACACACACACACACACACACACACACACACACACACACACACACACACACACACACACACACACACACACACACACACACACACACACACACACACAAACACACAAACACACACACACATTCTACACTACACACATACACACTACGGAGTGATGCACCGATAAGAGATTTTGCTGATTATCCAATTAGCCGATATTGAAATTCACATCATGGCCGATACCGATAATCGATCTGATGTTTATGCTTACAAGCATTTGTAAAATTACCACTTTTAAACTTTATTTTTGTCTTATTGTTATGAAAATAAGTCAGTAGAATTAATCAGCTAAATAATGTACTAATAATTACCGATACTGATATTGCTGAAATCTAGCTGATAAACTGATTTCCAATTATTTACCAATTAGTCAGTGCATCACTAATACACACACACACACACACACACACACACACACACACACACACACACACACACACACACACACACACACACACACACACACACACACACACACACACACACACACACACACACGCACACCCACACCATACAGTATACCACAAAACACACCTATTTAATGCCTGTCCAAGAGTCCTTCTTCCCCTATGAGCATTGAGAACCACTTAACCATGGAACACTGAGTAATCCATTTACAAGCCTCCTACTTCCTGCAGGGCAGACAAACTTCTAAGACAATAGCAGGGCTTGGGTCATCAACTTTGTCTAAATCCTCCTGCAAAAAAGAATGTTCAAGGTGGTGTCATGTAGGCACCCAATGCAGGTAAATCTGGGACCATGGTCAAAGTATTCACAGGCCAAACTTTCACCTTGATGTGTAACTTAATCTTTAACTTTGTGACAAATGTTTATACTTATTGACTGTGAGTTTCAAATGGTTGTATACAATCACTGAACTGGACTCAGGTTTTTTTTTTTGCTTTGCACAGAATTCAAGGTTAGCATTGCACGTATTCCTAAGATAAACAGGTAGTGCCAATTAGACAGGTTCACCTACATATTTTACATCCAAATGTAGCAGTAATATTTACATAGCAGTAAGTAACAACAACCAGTTTCCCAAATATGTGCTAAAAAGAAAAAAACCTGAGTCCATAGTCCAGTCCAGTGATCGTTTCAAATTTTCACTCTTGGCCATTGACTTGGCGCGGCTCCAATTGTTTACATTGACCGCAGTTGCAGATCAACAACCTACAGTGAGTGCCTGTGTGTTACCCAGTTGAGTGTATGCATGATGAAATACCCTGCTGTGTGTGGCTTGCAATGCGAGGGAATTCAGGGGTGCTGCCGTTAGGCTATTCCAAACAAATTCTCTGTTACCCATCCACCGCCCACATCTGGTTTACTGTCAGCTCTAAATATTCCTTATTCTTCCATTATTTTCCGGTTATTCTTGCATTCCGTACAGGCTCAGTTCTTGTAAGTGTCAACAGTGCCTACAAGTCTGCAGCTTATGTTGTTATGGTAAATTATACTTTACACGGTTGTGCCAGCAAATAATGGTTTGAAAAACTGCCAATCTTATAATGGAAATGGACCGCCTGCCTGCCTGCATGCGAATATGCCTGAGAGGAGGACGGGAAACAGACAATTTATTTGGAGTGGCCTTTGGAATGCATAAAGGAGGATGCAGTGTATTGTGAGTGTGTGTGTGTGTGCAGACATGCCAACTCTCACGCATTAGGCATGAGTCTAGTAACTCATGCTCTCACACCTAACCCTCTGTTTTTCAGCTTCGTTCTCAAGCCTGATCTGCTTCCTAATTAGCCCTGTGCTTATTTATGTACTTTGAGCATGCAGCGACCTTTTTTTTTTTTTTGGTCTTCACTACCAAAAATCCTGGAGCTGCACTTGAGTCTAGTCCACATTGCTGGTAGTGTTTGAGGTCTTACTCATAAAACTGTTGAGAGGTTGGCATCTGTGTGTGTGCGTGCGTGCGTGTGCGTGTGCTGCCAATACGTACCTCCTACACACTATACACACATAGAGCGACCCATAGAGTAATAGTAATTTAGTAACCTACCTGTGGACTATGGACTGCTTACAGGTCACTTCAACTGCCATAAAATCGAGCATAAAAATCATACAGTTTATTAACAGCTGTGCGAATCAGTACCGCAGATAAAAACAAAACAAACAATCACAACGGAAAGTTTAATTGTGGTTGTAGGTTTATTAATCACGTGCCAATTAATTTCAGGATTTTCCCGAGTTGGATTTGCTCTTCATTGCCTTGTATACACTTTATGGCGAGATTTATGGTGAGTATGGAATATATAATGTATCTGTCTGGTTTACCTTTATAGCAATACGTCTGGGCGAGAGTTTGGGCGTGAGACGAGACCGAGGACGAGACTAGTCGCCACTGGCAAGGTTTTGACCGCTGGTCTTGTATTTTACTGGGCAATGGAGTGACGTTGTGGCTTCCTACATAGTTACAGGCTTGTTGGCCTTTACGCGAGTCCCCATGGGCAGTGGGATGTGACAGTGTGACCCTGCCTCACAGCCGAACTCATACAGCTTAATAAAAGCAACGGTATTCCAGCCCTAAAGGCACTCTTTACCCTCACGTCTTTTAGTCTGGCGGCGCCCGCCCTATTCGCAAGTAAGCTATGCGAAAGGGCGGGCGCCGCCAGACTACACGTCTTGTAAGGAAAAAAAGGAATTCATTTAAATTAAAAAATTGTACTGTGTGATGTAGTTAATTTTTCTTTTATGTGTATAGTGTATACTGTATCTTGTATTTATTGTGTTCTCGGGGCACAGCTGAAAAACAGCCTTCCTTGGCTGATGCTGTTTTCCCTGACTAAATATTTGGGGGGGGGAGGAATTAAGGAAAAATTAAGAATCCGCCTACAGGGACCAATATTTTTGCTTTCTTCCCCTACAATCAGTAGTAAGTTTAGTATTTTTCAGAACAAGATGCAAAGTTTCGAGGTATGTACAGTGCATAATTTTTGTGGATTAACACAGGATTTTTGCAGTAAGATCACTCGTTTTCACAGCATAGAGCCAAGGCAATAGACCATATGCACGCTCTATTTATTGAACGAAAAATGACCAATTTGCATTGATTAGCAGCGTGGCTACTTCTATATCATACAAAAGTACAGATAGTGATTATTGTATTGTATTGTATTGTATTAATGCTTTAGTGACCAGCACTGAAGGTCTAGCCTTAGGATTACCTAACCTAATTTCAAGGACTTACACTTAGTGACTTATAGCTGAAAAGGTGTAACAGAAAAGGGGCCAAAGTAAGGAAAAAAATCCCTCCAACCCCAGGAATCGAACTGCAGGTCACCCAATGTCTAGTCGGGGCCACACTCAGTCTCCTCCAGGAGGGATGGATTTTCTTCCTTAATCCTAAAGTATTTATTGTATTAATGCTTTACAGTGACCAGCACTGAAGGATCCTTAGGATTATGATTACGGGGAAAGGCACAACCTTACCATTACTGCAGCCTTAGGATTATGATTACGGGGAAAGGCACAACCTGTATACCTGATCAATGCAATGTCTTATACAAAAATAAATCTTGAATCTAGCAAATAATTGTCTAACAACGATTTAAAAGTATTAATTGAGGTACTATTTATAACGTAAGTGGGTAAACTATTCCAATCATTGGTGATCCTATTAATACAGTAGTTTGATCCACACAATAATCTTGACCGTTCCTTAAACAACTTGAACTGATGCCCCCCTGGTGGTAGTAGTCAAGAAAGTATACAAATCAGTAAAATCTGTAGTATTAAGAATTTTATAAAGGAAAATTAGGTCACCTCTCAGACGTCTGTATTGGAGTGATGGTAATGTAGTAATGCAGCTCGGGCCATAACTCACCACTAGCACTACAGACAGGGTTCCTCTTTCCAGTTACTCTGCTATACAGGTAGAGGAATATATCACTCCAGATGGAGCTCTTGTAACTGGTCTATTTCCTGAGAGTCACTGCAATTTGCATATTTTTCTATGTATGCCATGTTGCATTCGGTCACTGTCGTGACATGTCAAAAAGTCACATGTTATTAGAATAATATTTATGGCAATGCATAATTTATGGTCTATTCTGATAATTGTTAAATTTTAAGGACAATAAATTTCGGGAGTCAAGCAACTGCAAAATCCGCAAAAAAAAAAAAAAAAAATCATCCCTCAAAAATTTGTACATATATATGCATTAATTATGTAGTCATTGTTGACATGCATGATCAACAATTCAGTATGTAAGCTCACTCTACACACTACCTGTAGCTACACATACTTGTACACACATTAATCATAGGTATTTAAAGGGGATGCATACATATAATATATATTTGTTCAACCAGTCCACATGTATTGATCTATTATTACACTGTGTGTTTGCTTGTACAGAAAACAAACAGGGAAGCTGATTGATGCATCAATGGATCAACATAAACAAGGTTATGCATGCATACATATTCAAATTGTATTTATGTTATGGTCAGCTATCACCTGCTTTTGTGGAGTTCAATCCAACTGTGGTAGCCCAGTGGTGATTGGGGCACTTGACCTCACAACATCTGAAGGTCAAGTACATTGGTTTACTCTTTGTCCAGCACTTTACCATCTAGTGCTGGGGAAGGGGTGATGGCCACCCTGGGGAGAAAAAAAATTTTCAAGTGAAAAACAAGGCTTTTGGGAAAAATTGCAGTACTGATTGGCTTTATTAGTTCCTTTTTCATGTTTTTCCCTCATAAAGAGGCCAGACAGTCAGGGTGTCACTACAAAATTTGCTGCTCCTAAGTGCATAATTCAATTACCAAAAGCCACACCAATGTATTAGAATGGAAAATACATCTGGACTTGCTGGTCCTGGCCAGGTGGCCTCATTATGTTCTATTAGAGTAATGATATCCAATAGTCCAATAAATTGGATGGCAATTTGCAAGCTTTACTATTTCAATGGGTAATCAGGGCTGGAAGGAACACGTTTGGACTGACAACGAAGGTACTTCAGGTCATTGTGAGATTTCATTTGAGCTTCATATCTATACATCATATTAAATTAGTGATGTGTGATAATGATTTTGCTATATATTATATCGATTATCATGATACTTGCATCACAATGCAATAGTTTATCACGATAGTAGATCCAATTAGTAAGATGTATAATTTGATAGTAATTTTATTGATCCTATGCCATACTGAAATGTAACAATTGTTAATGTTGAGAGAGCAAACCTTCATAAATATGGCAAATCTTGCAAATTAATTAAATAATTGAAATAAACCAACAAATGCTTCAATTGTAAGATTACTTTGAAGATAAGAATATCTGATTTGCACTCACGATAATCACAGGCTATAATCATATCACGATAATGGATTACTGTGATACGATTATCACACTATTGATATTATATAATTGCATGTCACTATATTGAATGATTAAGCACACATATATTTAGTACATGCAGTACACTCTATTTATTGCACATTATATGGCGTAGTCAGATAAACTATTTCAAGTGGCTCTGTTCTATAGAAGGGTGTGAGAGTGCATCTGAAGAGCGACAAAAGCAGATCCCAATATCAGATCATGTTTGTCAAAAGCCAATGGAAAAACAGTGTGATTTGTTTTTGGCTGCGTGGAAGGGCCGTCTGTCCAATGCTTCAGTATCACTAACACTGCCACTGCCGTTGCCTATTCTGATTTCAAATAGTACTTCTATCTCACGTTTGGAATTGAGTGTACAAGACACCTTATCAGTTGTATTGTTCAGATGCCTGATAGGCAAGACAATGTACTTAATGTCTAACTGTGTCACAGCCAGTAGTGCTCAGGACCTAGCCAGTATAGAGCTGTTTGACACCCTGGAGAAGATATTGGATATTTATGATATGTCTAGTGTTTGGGCTGCCAAACAATTTGCCATTGAAGTGATGAGCATTGCCAACCTTCTAAAGGACATTTATGAGTTCATTAAGTTTGTCTACGAAGGTTAGTTAATTATGATCTTGTAACTTTTTGTTATGACAAACTAATTTCAAAGCTTAGCCAGATTTTGGATTCAGAATTATAAATGCCTGTAATATGGAAACAAACTATGTAACTACAAGATTGGAGTACCTTTACTAGTCTTCCATTTTGTCATTTCAAAGGTTCTACCTGGAGGTTCCTAGTTTAGCATACTTCACACAACTAGTATATTGTGACATGCAGTATGTCCAGATATTCCATTTTAACTCTTCCACTGTTTCTACCTGACATAAAATGCAGTACATTTTTCCAAGTAACAATGCACACATGTACACTACATACAAACACCCATGTGAACGTTTCTAACACATATATCACTAAGTTCTATAATCTTTGATATTTATATGAGAGTTGGATTGCCTGCACTGACAGTAATAATAGTTCATCTGAACTTGTTGAGTACTCCAGTACTATAAATATAATTTACTACCCAAAACACCAAAATTTATTTTCGCATATTCAAGTGTCTGCAGTACTTTTGTTTCAACCATGACAAACACTGGTGCATGGTTGTCAATTCAACACATGCGTACATTTGTTTGTATACATGTGTATATAATTATGTTATTATATAGCTCGAAGCAAAGGAATAAAGCTGAATGTCTACTTGCCTCAATGTTCATTCAAATTGTCATATTTTTTGGTTCAGTGGATGTCAGGAAATAACAAAATTTGTCACCAAATTGTGGAAAATGGTTGGATTGCTCATCATTTGTTTATTTTGTACTGCTTGAGAGATGCTGGACTGGTAAGTGTTTGTGTGTGTGTGTGTGTGTGTGTGTGCGTGTGTGTGTGTGTGTGTGTGTGTGTGTGTGTGTGTGTGTGTGAGAGAGAGAGAGAGAGAGAGAGAGAGAGAGAGAGAGAGGTGTAGATCCAATAGAGGGGGGGGGGGGGGGAGCAAATCACTAAGTGTTGTTGTTGTTTTTTTTTACCTCCATCACAAGCTTACCAGTAACTGACATGCAAATGACTATAAATTATGTGCACTACTAGCGGAATTACCAAGGGTTGCTAGTGATTGCGCACACAACATTCAACTCGTTCATGTATCCACCTAATGAAAATTATAGACACACTTCTATATTTAGCCTTAATTACTCACGTGATGGAGCATTTTTTGAACTAAAAAGACAAGTGACCCGCTCGAAATGACCTCGCAGGAGTTGCAACTCACAAGTGACAAAGGAGACCAGGCAGATGATGCTATGAACCTACTGCCTACAAGGTGATAAAGTGTTTAATGTAACTTACCAACTTGAAGTTTTTCTTGAGTTGATCACACTGGATCTTCCTACAGTCATACAGAAGTGCAGTGGCATGCCTCTCTAATTTTTGTCAGTCAGGCGGATCCGTCACAAGCTTAAAAGTTCTGCTAGCAAGACAGGTTATGAACTGGGATTTCGTGCAATACGTGGCATTAGAATTTTGGTGGCTGAAGTGAGTGAACACGTCATACTATCAGTGTGCTAGGGCTGTAGTACAAGCTATGGCTAACGTAAGTAACTGTGATACATGTATTTACACTACAATATTCACAATATAGTTCTACCGGATTGTGGACGAACTTGTTGGAGTACAGTTGTGGCACGTGCAATTATGCTCGATGAATATACTCCATTGATAAGTGACAACTGATAGCAATCAGTAATTTAATAGTTATGTAACTAGTTATGCAAGCTGTAATACAGCACCTTATGTTGGCTAGCCCATCATTGAGTCATTAGCCTTTTTTGCAAGCATGAACAATTTTGAGTGTTTCGTGGGGGCATGCCTGCCCCTCCATCACCTTCTGGCTAACTACACCCCTGCTGTGTGTGTGCATGCGTGCGTGCGTACGTACGTGGATGTGCACTCACATTTGTGTGTGCAGTATGTGCATGCATATATACACTGCATACATGCAATGTGCTATTATGTAGCTATAATACATGCACATATACATACAAATAGTAACACACTTAAATGTAAAAGTATACATGCAGAAAGTCACATACAGACGGCATACAGTGTATATTCTTAGCATCAATAAGGTCTCCTGCCAACAAATTACAAGTAAAACTAGTAAAAACCATAAGCTATTAAATGAGGGGGTGTATATTAAGGCTGTTATTTCTCAGCACTATCTCTGTCATTAATTTTCCAACACTTGGACATCAAATACAGGATATTACTGGGGCAAGCCTGAGTGAGCTCCAGATTTTCAAGTAGTTTCGTTGGATCAACAGTTACTAGTGATATATATATATATATATATATCAAAAATTAACTAATGTTACAAATTCTTGCGTGACACAAGAGCGCCCGATAGTTTTGCAAATATTTGGTCATTCGGTCAACAGTGTTATGGCAAACATGTTGCAAACAATTTACCTGGTCAAGACAGTGTTATGATAATGTAGTGAAAACATTTGCTGGATTTCTGGATTTTTCTATACAATCAGTAGTGTCACGGACTCACAGTATGTGTGTTGCAAATTTTTACTAAATGAGTTACAATACCATCTACTGTTCATAATGTCCACAGTGTCACCATCAGTATGTTGCAAATGGCTATTTGGTATTGAGTATCCAAGGACAGACCTGATTTATACAAAGGAGCAACAGAAGCATCTATCACATTTCTATAAGGATATTTTGTCCATTGGTGTGTGTTATATTGGACTACTTAGCCATATCGTGCAAACAAAAAACTACATTTTCATCATAAACTGAATTCCCATTTTTAAAAAAATGAGTAATGTCAAAATTAATTAATTACAAACATTGCATTTAATAATGCTGTGAATTTGGTTCATACAATGGTCATTAATCTATATGCATACCAAGACACATGATAGTGTGTCATGATATTGATGGGAAGAAAGAAAGCAGTATTTTCACGCATGCATAGCTCCATGGCCCCTTCTCCAATGCACACCGTTTTTGCATTGTAGCTGTCTGCCAGGTAGGGTAGGTCACAACACAGCAAATTTTACATCAGCCATTACGAGATATGGGCATTCAAATTTTTTATTTATTCTCCTTTTTTTTTCTTTTTAAGCTGTAGAGGGTCTATGGGAGCTTAGATTTTTTTTTGCACACTTGCAAAAAGTGTTATAAAATGCAAACGTGTAACTTGATTGCCTCAATATTTAGCACAAAGAAGAGATTAGTGTAAAAAGGTGAATTTATATAATAAGTTTGCTATGAATATGGTAATTATCCATGGAAAAAAGATCCAACTTGTGTCACAGCTACACAGTAAACTGAGACAGTATGGGAATAGCTTGAAAATCAGTGTGGATACAGGCTGATCATTGTAGCAGTGCCTTTTGATGGTTTGAAAAACAATAGAGTTATAACTACAGAGTAATAAGCAAAAAGCAAAAACCAAACAAGTGTACATTTGCGAGATCGAGATACTCTAATGGAGCGGTCACTGCGGGGTGATTAAGTGCACAAAAATTGTTGAAAAAATTTACCAAAGTTCAAACCAGAGACCTCCATACCTAATACACCACTGAACCACTGCCATCTTGGCTGATTAGCTCACTTAATTTCTACTTTATAAATAAAGTTTATTAGTAAGCATTTATAATTTCAAATGGAAGTTCTAAATTGTTTTATGGTGTGTTGTATTACAAGTTCTCAAAAATGTGCACTCGATTAGAGTATTACAATACACGTAATATTACCAAATATTGAAATTAAATATGCAATACAATGCATTTATGACTCTTCAATAATCATCATTGTGTTTGTATAAATTAGAGGAAATGTAGAAATAAATTCCAAAGTCAGCATAGGCTGGTTTTGGACCCCAGCCTTTAAAATCCAAAGAAGTTTAATCCACACAAAATAACCAAGCTCTAAAAAAAATTAGCAAGATTGTTTATTTTTATGTAGGATGTGAAGAATGTAGTGATGCAAGAGATGTCTGCTGTTCTCAAGTGCTCTGAAGCTGTAGACATTCAGCATTGCTTCAAACATCCTCGATGGAATTGTGTAACAATTTTCAGTCCATATGCAAACTCTCCTGATTTAACAATACAATTATTTGCTTTTATGATTCTGAGCAAGATTATTCCATTGCTTTCTTCCTCAGAAATCAGCCACTGTATGCGTCTTAACACAGTCATTATGAGTACCGTGTGGCAGGCATTGCAAGAAGCAAGTACTGAAACTAATCCTGTCAAAACAATATTTTGCTTTCGTATGCCTACTGAGAAATTGGTCCACATGATTTTGAATACTCTTATTGAGCCTCACAATACAGAATTTATCATCAACAACAATCCAGTTCCTGTACTTGTATCACTGCTAGGGTGTGGTACAGTTGACGTGCAAAAAGCAGCTTGCTCATTAACCTGGAAGCTTACAATGGATGCTGCTTTCCGAGTGCAAATTGCTGTTGCTTCTGATTATCCCATGATTGAAGTATTGCAAACACTTCAAAATTCAGCAGATTCAGAGTTGAGTTCATTGGCATGGTGTTCTCTTTTTTGTCTAGGCAGCATAACAGATACAGGTACAGAGTGTTGTAGAGTGTGCGTGTGCGTGTGTGTGTGTGTGTAGTGTGGGTGGATGGTAAGTGGGTGCATATGTGCGTGCGTGCATGTGTGTGTGTGTGTAGAAGCCTTAGGTTGTTTAAAATGGAAGTCAATTTCTAAATTCTATAGTCATCAGAATATTCAGTTGCAAGTTTCTAACTCCATATTGAACAAGACCATAATTGCATAGTAATTAATACATAATGCTAGTCATATCTGCCTATCCACTAAGCTTTCTATATCAATTTTGAGGACCTGGGTGTAGGGCTGTGCATGTAGGGTGTTTAACATGAAATAGCACTTGTTTTGATCAACTAGTCTGTTCCAACAAACCTCTACTTGCGCACCATTTGACATCAAACCCCAAAAGCTACACCTGTTAAATACATTATCTAAACATTTAAAACTATGGATTAATGTCAACGAAGTTGTTGATTCTTGATAGTGATGAACATACGTATGTAGTGCATATATTAGGTTTTATAGTTGGTTTACGTCCAAGACCATTAAATGTGCACCCTATTGAGTAGAACTCATCTTGTCCATAAGTGTACCATTCACACGTTAGCTGTATTGTACATGCCATGCCCACTTATCCATTAGTTACTCACTTATTCTCGTAGTTACTGCAATCAATAGTTAGTCTTTCAAAAAAAATTGTGTAAGTACATTCATTTTACAATATATGTGTGTATAAGCTTTAACATGTTATATTATCTGTAGCTGAGATGCGCCAAGTTATTTAATTCCATATTGTTTTTTCAAAGGTGCTTCATCACTGTTGAATTATGCTGGTAGTTTATATGAATATGGGTATTATACAGAAAGCCTTGACACTTGTGAAATGATAGTAGACAGTAACCTGACTACAGAGCAACGACATCTCAAAAGCAAAACTCAAGGAAAGGCAAATTTTCAGATTTATAGGAGCACACAACATCAGCTTGAGAAGGAAGCTGATTTGCACAAGATCTACTCCAAAAGTGGCCAAATCAAATACAAGGAATGCTACCAAAAAGCAAAAGCTACTGTGAGTCTGCTGGGAGCTGTTTGTGATAATGGATTATTAGAAACTGACGAGGAATTTCAGATGTTAGATGTTGCCATGATTGATTACATGTTGTCTACAAACTCCCTTGATCGTTGTCTCCTGTGCCATAAGAAAGCAAAGCTTCAGAGAAGTCATTATTTTCCAAAAGCTCTATTGGAGGAATTTTGTCAAGGGTTCAGTGCTCCCACAAACCTAAAAATTTTACGTCCAGGTGCAAGCCATACTGGCTCAGATATGTCTCCGAAAGAGTTCACCTTTTTAATGCTTTGCTCTAGTTGTGAACTTTTACTGAACAAGTACGGGGAATCCCAATTTTATCTGCAATTTTTCAAACGAATTTATGATACTAATGTACCATCAAATGTAAAGGCTGAGCAAACAATTGAATATGATGAGTGGCTGTATTTCTTTTGCATTGGAATAATATTTCGCATGATTGCCGTGTACCACAATGAACAATTTTTCAATAAAAATGAACTGATGTATTTACTCAGAATATGTCGTGAGCTTCTTCTTTCTGTACCACATATCACTGACTGTCCTCACAAGCCTGATGTTGCTATCCTGTTGTCGCCCCAAGATGTAGAGAATAGTCCAATGTCAATGACAAGTGTACTAAATCCCATTGCCTGCTACTTGATGATTCCTGATATCAGCTTTTATTCTTCTATGCTACAATGCATAGTGGTTCGTATTGGCATAATCAATATCGTATATGTGCTTGATGCCGGTCGACTTGGCACAGCAATACCAGAAGAGTATTACATTAATCCCAATGGAGGATTATATCATATCCCAGCTGCTCATTTTAGGCAAGCCAAGATACCTGCTAACATATGGAGAATATTTGAGTTAATTGCCATTTCAAACACCGAAAATTATTTAAATTGGCCATCTAAAGCGGCTGACTCTTTAGCTAAGAAAAAGTTGAAAAAACCACAGGAAGAAGTCCAAGACATGTTTCAGCTTGAAACAAGTGGTGATGGACAACCCTCACACAAGGAAGTAGCTACATACCATATTAGACCATCTGTTGATGAAAGTGTGCCATTAGTTATCAATTTTTTGCCAGAAGAGTTTGTCATCAGTCCTACCTATGATAAATCTCAAGTATTTCTTCCAGACAACCATAAAGTAGTGTTTCATGCCACTAACAAAGTTGACAGCTTAGAGATCACTATATTTTTAGTGGTTGGTTTGGGCAGTCTGTATTCATTTGATAAACCTTATGTCATATATCATTCCTCTTCCCCTGGATTGCAATTTTCCATTGGCTTTTTCATCTCCACAGAAAATTTCACTGTTTTAGAGATGCTGCCAGATAAAAAGCCAAAGTTGCTGTTAAGAGATACCCACTTACATAAAATCGAAGAAGCAAAACTGATAATTCCTACTATGATGAATGATGCAATTGCCAATAAGGGTATAGATTCATATGGATCATTGGTTGCTCAGCTGTCAGCTTCATGGTGAGTTTCAGAAATGTGATTATACATTGCCACTCACAAGGTGGAAAGAGTCTGTGTGTGTAGAGTATAGAGCACTGGTGTGTTAGCTATTATCTTTTTCTGTTTTCTTATATGTTCACAAATTGTGTACTTAAAATTCTGTTCCCCAAGAAATCATTCTCGGTATTCACTGGCTGACCCACTGTCTATTTGTTCTTTGATTTGTTACAAAAATTGTAACAAATATTTAAAACTTAGTCAGCCATAGCAAACCACATGTAACTGATCACTGTAGTGATTTCTACAATCGTTTTAAACCATCACCTTGCTATATGTACAGTATGTATATATAAGGACCAATTCATACTTTCTTGGTTGGTTTTTCTAGGAATGACGATTGTTGTTTTGATGTTAAATGTTCAACCTCTAACTGCTGCTGGTATTGTATGCCAAAGTGTAGCATCTGTATGAATCCAGCATCATTTGGCTACTGTGTCTCTCATTTCGACAGAAAAGTGTACAAGTTTTGTTCTGAAACTTGCCAGGCTTATACCAGCATGTCTGAAGATGAGAATCCATCTGTTTTACTGGTGAATGATGTGTTTGATGGCTTTCCCTCTCAAATGCGTACACACAAAATACACCAAGATCACAAAGAGATAATGTATGTACATTTACAAGGGCATTTCTCATCTGGCTGGTATGGTACTGTCAACATTACTCTTTGCACAAATGAAGGCTCCAACAATTTTCCAGAAAACATGGTTTATGCAGTTTATTACTGTCGCACACTAAGCCAACAAAATCTGTTTGAATTTTTTATCAGTGAAGAGTGCCAGCCAATTCAACCATTACCTACAGCATCAGACAAAATGAAGTCAGTAATAGAAGGACTACAGAGGACTGGCCATGTGAAGGATCTGATATCAGCAGCATTGAAGATGAAAGGTTATCCTAGTCTGCAGTTTCTGCTTAACCTTTGTAAAACCAGCCAAATTATGTAATACGCGAGCTACTTTTACATAACACTAGTTGCACTGCTATATAATTTGCTTCTGTTTAGGTTTATTTTTTAGTGTATTTACATTGTGCATTCAGGTGCAAGACAACTGTATTTGCTTGAGGTGTTGAATTAAACATTGTATTGCACATTTAACTTGAAAATTCGTTTGTAATTCTTTCAAGTAACAGGCATAATGTAGTAAATGTATCCAGTTACATCAAAAGTTTGATTATACTTCTAAGTTGATGTTAGAAAACTGTTATGCAGCCAGAAATCACTAACTCAAGCAAAGTACTTTACTTCAAACATTAGTGAATACCTTCTATCTCACTGTACTTTTACATGCACTATACAAGAATTCAATCACAAAACTTTCTATATAAGAATGTTTAAACTAAGATTGCCAAAATGTTCAGCATATCCATGCCAAATTTCATCTTCAAGTTAAACATTGCATGTTTTGTGCCCTGAGTTCCACTGGACAATTTTCAAATAGTTATCAAATTGAGAAACTTGGGAATAGCTACCTCAATGTCATTACTTACAAATCATCTACAGTGGAACCTCTTTGTATAATTTTATGTACTGAAAAACAAAATAGATTAAAGGACCTTCCCGGTAAAGGACACTACATTTAACCTCCTTATATATAAAGGACAGTTTCTGAGGTCCAGACCTTATGCAATTTTACCTCTAAAAAGGACAACCTTGTATCAGTAAAATTTCACAATAATCAGTTGGTTCCAAAGTGTCCTCTGTGTCCATTAAATAGAGGTTTCACGGTATATAACACTGAAACTCAAGTAATTGATTAAGTAAGTTTGTAACAACCAACACACTGATTCATGATTAGGTAATTTGTGTCAAGAAATTGTACATGTTTTGGATTCAAACCTTAAGAGAGGCATGGTAGAGTGCAGCTTATTATATTAGCATGTATATATGCCCTCCCCATTAGAAAAAGTGCATACCTTGCTATACCCAGGCAATGATGATCCTTGTGCTCAACTCCTCTAATGAAATCATCATATCAATACCACATAAAAGGAGAGTATATGTTTACTTCAATCACATCAAAAACTTCACTAGTAAATGTCAAACATGTCAGTATACTCGTACAGCTACAAGTTATTGCTCTCAAGTGAATGAAAATAATGTGATGCTTCAGAAGGTGCAATAATCAGTATGATGTGTGCAATATGCATAATAACAAGTGTAGGAATTTTAAATTAGAGTAGGGACAGTGTATATATATAGTGCTGCAATAAAAAGTACTGAAACAGTAGGGATAATCACTTCTTATTGTTTTACAGTATTTGGACATTATGTACTACTCCAATCCAGCTTGTTTCAGTACTTTTAATTGCAGCACTATACACTGTCCCTACTCTAATTTAAAATTCCTAATTTTCCTTATACTTGTTTGTGAACTTAAGCGCATGACCACTAAATAGCCTGCTTTTCACAAACCAGTCACAAAGTTAATTACAGCACTACTAGATTATGACTCGTATAATAACAACTGGTTAGTGGGCTTGGCTCTACATAAGCCTACAGACTGACGTGGATTCGTGAATACCTACAGACTGATAAATGGGCGTGGCTACCATAATGCTAACAGAGTTATTTACATAAGTGGGCGTGGCTCATGGGGGTATATATGCTATGACGTGTTACTACACTCCACATCATTACACTAACGTGATCCAATCAGAATTTGGTAATTAAACTGACTTAGTAGCGAGTAGTACTAGTTTGATGGTAAACAAACTGGTCAGTTGCTACCATATAGCCTAAATATTTGGAGGAGGAAAATTTTTGCTGATTTCAGGGGGGTATGACCAGCGAAAACTTTATCCTTGAAATATTTAGACCTTTATATAGTCTAATACATTTTGGAAGTGCTTGCAAATCCGCAAAATTTTTAATTTTAGCAACATTGCTCAACCTTGAAACATTTGCCCCTTGCAATATTTAGGCTACACGGTAATGGTATGCCACAAATTTACCATAAAATTTGGTAGCTAAACTATTGCATGCTGTACATGTTAATGCTAGTTGATTTTAATAATGACAGCAATGCCATTATATTTATAGCATTAGCATCATTGCAGGGGTACCATGCACCTTTGATTTCACAACTTTTTAAATGAACTCTGCCCTTTGGGGGCCATGACTGTTTTACTGTAGGTATACAGTACAAGTGCTACACAACTAATAGCTGTACAGTACATTAATTCTGTCTGAGTCAGCTCCATCACTTGCATTTACATTTGCATTTTAAGGTTAAGGTGAGGTGACATTAATTTTACTGCTGAATGAGGATGATTATATTATTATGTTTATGGCTAATATTATTTCATGCATGTGCAGGCAAAAAAGTGAGCATCAAATAAAATATGCATCTCAATCTAAAATGTATGCATCCTGTGCATGAAACTACTATCTACTCTAAATAACAGTACAAATGTCAAATTGCTTAAGCCTATAGTTGCGCAGCATCAGTAACATAGTATTATTATACTATCAGCTATCCCATCAGGGTGACAATCAGCAGAATCCCCATCATCAAACCTTGAACTGCTGGCCATCCATGATATCTCATGTTGGACCCTATATTTAATATAAAAAAATGTTTAATTTTATGTAGACATTGATAGTAAAATAGATGCACATACATACTTAACTGCTGTGCTGGATATTTATGGGTCTTGATACTTTTTTGCAGTATTTTATTTCATCTATTAAGGCTTTACAGCATAAGTGCTGAAGGTCTGTAGGACACCTAAGTTTCAAAATGGAGAAAAATAAATTCATGACTGGACTCGGGCAGCCTCAATCCTGCAGCCATCCGATTTACACTCGAATGCTTACAGGACTCTGCCAGGTAGTTAGGATTTTCCTCCTTCTTAACTTCAAGTAATCACCAACACCAACTAAACCTATAGTCACCTGTTTAGTCCTCTGATAGGTATCATATACAGTGCAGTGGTACTGTATAATTATTAGGGGCCATGGTGGTTTGCACATTCTCATAAAAAATATTGACCAGAAATCAACCTCTCTTACCCTCAGTAGTGAATACATGGGGGTTGTAATGAAATTCCTCCAAAAATAAGGCGTACACCCGAAATTAGTTTACAGAGCGGGCACAGGTGGGTGAAACTACTTAGTTTGTAGACCAGCAGCCAAGTGCACAATTCATGTTCGCCCTATAGTAATAGTTAACGGTCTAGTTATTCATCTGATGCCATCCTAGCATCACCCCTATCAGGGATCAAAAGGCTTGGCTCTTCATATGCAATACGCATATATGCGCCTCTAAAAGTAGTTATCGTTTTAATGGTTTAAAGCATATTCTAAAGGCTTATTAATGGTAAGATTTAGCAGTGAAACATTGCAAAAAATATTACTACATATATAGCTAGCTACTATATACTGAGATAGCCATAGCTAGCTAAACTAAAGTTACTGGCCATGGCAATCGATTACCATGTTCCAGAGTGGAACAGTTTATAGGTATGGGTCCCACTAGGCCTACCAATAGAAATAAGTTTTGGAGAATAGTTAACAGGGTCAGTCATTCCAAAGTGGAATGAAATCAGGAGTTTTCTGGATGCATGAAATTATATGAGCTACTAGCTACATTATTTTTACAGTTTTTATGTTGTGCACCATGCATTGCATATCATGCAGATTCATAAATGCCACTTCTAGAGACTGGTATTGAATAATGAGTTTTCTTTCAACATGATTACTTACAAATTAGTAACTTCACTGTAATTCAAAACACCACTTTCAATAAGCTGCTATATACAAAATGTATTTAACTAACTAGCTACTGTACCTTACTAATGTCTTCACACAAGCTTAACTCGATGTTGAATGGCTAAGACTAAAGGGTTGCCCAGCAATTTTTTTTTTTGCTACTGTATATTAGCCTAACCGGTGTATTTTGGCATACCATACTCTGCGCAATACACGCATCATGGACTTATACCTTTGAGCTGTCTTATGTCTCGTTTCATTTCACTGACAGCTCAGGGGATGGGTAGCACTACTTTTACAATACACTATGCCTTTTGTGAGTTTACTTGTAAAAAATGAAGAACCAAAATTGCATAGAGCTTCTGAGCTCAATTTTATAATACATCTGAGCCCTATCCACACTTCTACCAGCTGCTGGAACCCTGGCCCGAATTTTAGCTATAGTTATATTCAAGATAATATGAATAACTAGTCTATCTTCAAGCCAAACCCTAACTGGGATTAAGGTGACTCAAAGTCTAACCTTAACTTTGGACTACTAGAATCAAGAGGGTTGGTCCATAGGTAGTACATGCCCTCTATTATCCATGGAACCAATTCTGTTACATTATGTAAATGTATATGTGCATGGGCATGTGAAATTAATGCACACTACAAAATATCAATTCGCTGTAGTACACTATGGCTTTGCTGAGTAGCTATCAAAGACGTTATCAGCTGTATTTCCGTAGTGACTGGATCAATTGCAGTGAAGCTTCTACTGTTGCTTGTTTTAAAATGCTGTGTAGTGGGCTGAACATATCTGAAAACAAAACATAATGGCTTTTTCACTTCTCAGTAATTGTATTGGGTACCTGTATCAATATAAACCAATTTATGGCATGTCTACCAGTGCCATTCTTTCTTTTGATACAGTATAAGTGCATGGGTTTTCATTAGTCATACTGTCATAATTATGCTACAAAAAAGTATCATGAACCACAATCGTGGTTCATAATAGGGATCTGGGCAAAAATTTTCGAAACCCTCTAATAGAACATACACCAAAAGCAGCCTTCCGGGCTTTGGATATGTTTCAAAAACCTTCCAAACCTTCCTCTGGTATTGCAAAGACTGATCTCGAAGTATAAAACAAAAGGGAAGTGGTTTTGGGAGTTTTTAAAAGTTTCCAAAATCACCCCAAATCTCCATCTTCTTCTTCTTATTGTTCTTCTTCTTATTTCGCGTGTCTACAGCCCACAGGAAGTAGATATCAGCACTAAAAATATATGGCGTATTTTAATATCATTCCTACTCAGGTTTGTGTGGTATTAAGATCTTTGCTTTCTAAGGCGATTGCGAGATATAGAGCAAAAGTCATGGCTTTGAGACGCTATCACTTGTGAAGCCATAAAAGCAAAAGTACAGCAGTTTAAAAAAATGCCATTTGAAGCAACGCATGGGACTAAAATGCATCAAGATGTATTAAACTAAACATTAAACATAAGTACGAGGCAAGCAATCTAGTAGTTTTAAACTATCTGTATAATATAACCTTTTACTTTGACTTGTGGGATGTAAGAAGCATCATAGTTTTAATAGCACCTTCCTGGTGCCTCTACCCAAACCTTGAAGGTTTATGGTACACAGAAACAGAGAGCTGTGAGACTGTGTGGCTGGCTAGACTGAACGTGCTCTGTAAAGAAGTAACCATGCAATGACAGCTTTGCTGTAAATTAACTGGATTTTTGATGAGGTAATGATGTTAGAACGTGAATAACATTACTTGTATCAACAATAGTGGACTGACAATTCAATAGACAGGAATAGAGTTACGTATATAATTATTATTGCTATTTTAATTCTGTAATCTTGCAATCTAGTGTTGCAAAGCAGTAATAAATAAATGAAAATTATTGCAATACTTCGTACTGCTTTGCTTTGTTCTGTAGTTTTCTGTGTTTTTTTATGCAAACATGCAGCCTTGTAAGACTTTACATAATTTTGTTGCTTGACTAGAAACAGTGTATATGTTATGTTATGACAATGTTACACTGCTTTTGACACCTATTCCATGTATAACCTTGGTGTATGGGTCAGACTAGAAGGCATTCTTATCAGGTGGCTGAGTATAGTGTAATACAGCATCTGAGTGCACAATGATGTGAGCATTGCAGTAAATTGTCTAAATATGTGTTTGGTAAAATTGGTGGAGTCATAGCTAGATAACTATCGACTGGTTCTGTGCAGGTCCCATGAGCTGCTAACGAGTACATTCAGCAAGTCTTGTGGTATATAGTTTAGTAAATGAGCTATTGATACTATTTACAAGGCACTGGATAGTGCTATGTGTCAGTTCAATAAAGTTCTCACAGGAAGAACAAGCTAATTTCAACAATTTTTAATATTTCCCACATGCATAAGTTGTTTTAAAATAATGAAATTGTATGCACTTTCAGTATGTCTATACAGGGGAATTTGGAATTGTCTAGTATGATCATGACATGATGTGCATATTTATATTACACATGAGGTTCATGTTCATGTGTATCACCTGATATATTTGCTGGTGTAGGAGGCAGGCCAACCTTTTTTCATTATTTCTATAATTCCTATTTTTCCTAACATGTTCTTATTTGCTACTGCAATAAGGCCATGCATGTGAGCTATATTTGTCAGAGCCCCTATGCACAATTCCAAGAAATTGAAATAATGAAGGTCACGGAGATTTTGTAATTATCTGTGGAATTAATCTGCTTTGGGTGCATGCAAGAAACATGTTAATGTAGTGTATATTTACTTGAGTGATGCCACAATCAAATTTTACAATAAGAGCTTCAACATCAATTTAAGTATCGAGTAGTGGTCAAATTCGAAAAGGTAATAGATATACCGCAGTATTTAATCAAGTAAATATAATTATACAGTAGATAAGGGACCAATTATCGACTTAGATCTATTATCAATGATATTGAGGCATGCACAACATAAACAGTACTATAACAAGAATGATAGTATACACATCAAACAAGGAGCAAAATACATGGTTTTCTTTATTGGTAAGAGTTAGAAAGTAATTCTTGTATATTCTCTACGAGTCCTAGGTCCTAGTTACCAAATTAAGTTGTTGGGAATAGTTCAGTGGTTTTCACCAACCGCGAAAACCCATAATGTAATTACAGAATAATGGTACAGCACAACAAAGCCAAACCTGAGCCATTTACTCTTCAAGGATATCCCCACGTTATATAATTTTTTTTACTTGCCATAAATTCCACAGAAAGTCAGAGGGAAAGTTTGTAACTTGTCAATAATAGATCTGTGGCAATGTATTGAACAGACTATAGTAAATTAATGACATCAATAATTGATTAATTAGCGGTTTTATGCTTCTTGACATAATGAGTTGATTACTTCCATATTTTTTTTTCCATGGAGAGTGAAGAATGGTCTATTGGACAGTGAAAACTGGACCTTTGTAGGTTGTTCACTTACAAAGTTATGATAGTTTTGATGAAATGTTGATGATAATTGATTATTTACGTTACTTAGAAAAAGTACACTGCTAGCTATCTTCTTAAATGGACAAAGCGACTGGTGGGCATAAAGCAATGTACATACGTTTATATACAAGTACCATTCACTAGCAAGGGAGTACTTATAGTATCACATACCTTGTCCACTTCTTGTTTCTTTAACAACAACAGCCATTCCTTCTAGTTGGTGGATCTCAATGTGACAATGGAGCAGCCACCATCCTGGATTATCTGCTATAAATCTTATCACAGTATATCCTCCATATGGTATTATCACTGTGTCCTTCAGTGAAAAATTTGTGTTCCTGTCAAGGACTTCTGACGGTGGCGTATTATTCGTCCATCTGATATTTTGTATTTCTGTAATTCTTCCATTTCTTCGTTCGTGCACAGTTATAAAATTGTTACATGTCCCACCAGTTTCTTCTACAATACACTCAATGTCTTCATTTTGAGACATATAGTATCCAGTTGAGTAGTTATACATTGGATATCCTACTTTGACCACATAAAAACTGTGTCCATGCAAATGAACTGGATGGGACGATTCTGGACTCTCTTCTGGTTGTCTAGGAAAATTAGTAAGGACAAACTCAGCAATGTCACCTTTCTTCACCCTACTGATATCAATGACATGCGTACAGGCACAATGACCAATAGAGCATCCTCTCCCTGGACAAGTGTCTGCTCTAAATGCATCAGTGGAAGGCAAGTCAGATGGGAAACGAAAATTTATTCCATCAACTGAACTACCATTGGTAGTATTTTCACCATCAAACCCAAAGTTGTAAAAATAAGTAGTTGTCCTTTTACGGTCAAATATTAAATTATTTCTGGTGTGATATCTGAATTCATCAACATTAATGCATTCAATATTAGGATCAAATGATCTATAGGGACAGTTAGTGTAACGGCATACTTCACATAAGCCAGACCAAGTCCTAGATGTAGCAACATTATAGTCAAATTGAGAGGCACCCTCATAATGCAGTATTGCTTCAGCTTTGTGGCTATCAATAGGACTATTAAAATTGGGATTTCTAATTCTATCATCTTCTATAGTCTCTGCTAATATCCAGTAATCTCTTATTTCCTCACTAGCATTAAAAACTACATCATAACGTTCCCCTGTATTGACTATAACATAATGTACATCTGTGATGGGATCAATGTAATTTCCATCTGTAGCTATCACTGTTAGTAAATGATTTTCAATGGAGAACTTGTATGCATACAATGCTTGAGCTCCGATCAACCTGAAACGATATGTCATGTTTTGTGTAACATTGAACCTGCTAAGTTCAGCATAATTGTGGTCTCTAGTTTTATTGTAGTGTCTTCCCTTACTGTTTATAATACCTGACCAAAATGGGATGGGAGCAACTTGTGTGTTATCCAATGCTCTGGTGTCACCAAAAGCTGTATATTCATCATTGTAAAATCCGAGGCTACTTCTAATCTGATAGAACATGTCAATTGATGGATCCTTCTGCCAGTCCATTAGTAGAAGTGTGTGCTCCTCAGGACGATCTTCATCATACAAGTCCTGACGAAGGTCATCCTTCACTATCAGCGCACCGTATAGTCCATCAGTCCTATGAGCACCACTGTGAGCATGGTACCAATGTGTACCATTAGGAAATGCTATGAATTTGTAGGTTAACTTTTGATGTGTAAGAATAGGCTTCTGGGAAATAAATGCAACTCCATCCATCCTTGTTTTCCCTATTTGATGCATACCATGCCAATGAATAGATATCCCTTCAACATTAGGTAACTCATTATAGACAGTAACATGAAGATTTTGATTTGGTCTTGCTATGATAGTGGGACCAGGCATTTGACCATTAACAGTGATCAAGGGTCTATATTCACCATCTACTGTAATTGGTGGGTGTAATTGATCTGTTTCATTACATCGCTTGTTTTTAGATACGTTGACTAGTTCACCCTGTTCATCAAAACGTGCTCTGCATCCCATAAGCTTTCTGTTTCCATCAATGAGGTCATAGTAGGTCATCGACATGAATGGCTCCACTACAAATGTTATTTTACAAGGCTTTTTATCAGTCTGCAGTGTACAATCCCATACAGTTGTGGTGTTTATTATTGGAGCATTGTTAGAATTGGCAACAATCATTGTAGGCAAGCTTTCCAGGAGAATAGCTATTGCTAGTAGCTGTGTATACCAAAGTATACAATACAATTACAAACATGCTGTATAAAACTTAAAGGGCTTAAACCACAAATCACAGTTTATATAAGCTTGTACATACGCATTTATTTTATGACCCGGATACATGGCTTGATATTGGACACATGCCAGTCAAGGCTTGAACTCAATGTGTAGGATTGGGCAAGAAATAGGGTGTACCAGAGTTAAAGGAGGTACATGAGGCTATTACAAGGTTCTGTGTGGTCAATATTGAGGTGTAGACTAGTTTTGATTTAAATTGCTGTAATTATAAAATAATCATTAATGATTATGCTTTTTTAGTACATTATCATTAGTCAGTTCCTGAGTTTCTATGGTGATTTCCATACATCAAATGATCATGAGTGCTTATGACCCAAATGTAAACTATGACATTGTGACATGAAACTTCACTAAAATTTCAATTTTTTTCTATGGTTTGGTTACCTGTATAACACTTTTTCTGGAGACTGTAAGTGTGTATATTTTGAGACATACAGGGTGTTATGAGACACTATGCTTGTAATTTGATTATTTTCTATTTGAGTATGGTAAATGTTATATGGAAAAGGTAGCTAGCAGGAACACTGTAGACTATCAAAACAGCTTGGTTGACTTCATATATGCACTTCATACCGTACACCTTAATACATAATGAGGGGTACAAGATAATCAGGGACAATACTGTACAGTCGGGTTGTTAAGTGCATGTATCTATTAAGCGCATATTATTTTATTAAACGCATACACATTTCTTGTAATTAACCATGGATGATAAGCGCACACAGCAAAATGCGATGATAGGGCTACACACAGCAAGAAACAGCAAGAAAAGATGAAAGTACTGAAAATTTAATGTCTCCTCAAGTGCTTATGCCTCCCTTGGGGTCTCTCTTTGTTATGTATACAGCAAATCAGCCATCTGGATAGAGATAATCTCGTTCATCACAAAGGATTTCACCCAGAAATGGAGTCAAATATCCTTACATACTGGCGTGGTGACTGGCACAAACTATTAACTACTCTATTACAATGTAGTGATTCCATGCTACTGTGGTTACACTCACCATAATTATTTATTAGGCGTATATATTCACCTAACAGATAGTATGATTTTTACAAAAAAGTTTTCTCTGAAAATTATAAGCGCATGCGCTTAACAACCCGACTTTTCGGTATTCCAATAGTGATATAGTACATAAATTAAAGAGCTATAGCTACTAATTATAGATTTGTGGTTGACTTATTATGGTCACTATCTATGATGATCAGAATAAGTAGCATTTATCCCTTGCTTCCTAAATCAGCAGAATTTATGTTCTCTTGTGCTGACTATCAAATTTATATGGAAATCTCTGTACATGACTGAATTGGTGTAGTGTGGTGTACTAGTGTTGCCACTGTAGGATGTTTATAGCTTAGTAAATCACTGTCTGCTACACTGGAGGCATAATTTGCTGCATGCTCTAACAAAAGTACCTTTTTTACCATGAACAATTAAACATTCAGCCTAACATTTACTTTTTACGTGTTTGTTAAAACAAGAATGGTGTCATGGTGAAGAGTGTCATTTACACTAATTGAACAATTTAAACTATATGTGTGTAAGACTAAACAATTCCCCTGTATACACAGCCATCTATTATGTGCATGTGTAATCACTACCATAGTAATTATGGTACTACAGCTACGGTACTGCTTAAATGTAACGTTGTCTCACAAGAGTGCGAGTAATTTAAAAACTCGCTAATTAAAGGGTGTGACACCCGTTTTGCTCACGAATATTCATCCCAGGGTGAATGCTCACCAGTAAAACAGGTGCCACACCCATTAACTAGTAAGTATTTTAATCACTTACACTCTCGCGAGACGGCGTTACATTTGAGCGGTACTGTATCATGCCGGTATATATACAGTATGAATTTTGTGCAAATTCAATAAAGTAGAAAACGTGCATCATGGTGTTTGATATTTGGTAGTAACTAGGTGCCAACTAACCAGTAAATTATGGTGCTAAGAAATCATAAAAACAGAAAATAGTATGTGACCAAATTTTACAAAACTGATCTAAATCGCACATCAGGCAAAATCAAACTAACACCTCCAGTGGATAGTTACACTATCGTACTAATAGTTTTGACCCTCACTACTACTCAAACTATTGAGGCTGGTTTCAACAGATGTCTTTTCTTGGTGGTGTGTAGAGCTCAAATGGTGGTTTCAGGTCTTGTGAAGGACCTGGCTTGGCAAGTATCACTAGTTTACTGGTGGACAGCCTCGTAATGTTGGCCAGACGTTTTTTTGTGTTGATTTTGCTACATATCAGCCACTAGGGAGCCAGCACAGCCCTGTAATCTCATGTCTGAACTCCAATCATGGTCTGCCTTTATTTTGAAGTCTATCCCTTGCCCACCCCGCCACCCTCCACCCCTTTGTGAGTACTCGTGATACTACTTCGCTCGTCCAACTGCTCAGATTTTTATCTTATTTGGCGAGAAACTCTACAAGCAGCTACAAGAACTGGAAGTGGTCTGAAAGGTAATAGATTGATGCATCTTTTGTTTAAATTTCATATGCATGCTTGCTATCCTTGGCAAGTTATGCTGACTTGAATTCTTTAAAACCATTTATCTTGAAACTTCTAATGTGCGATTTGGATCGTTATTCCAAAATCCAGTCACATATTTTGTAAGCAAATTCTTCAAGAACGGAACTACCTCTTGGTGAAAAAATTTAAGGCCCATCATATGTATAAGTCTTTTTACTGAGCTGAGTATGAATCACATTCAATATTGGTCACTTATTCTACTAAATGCAAATAATTATTAAATTTAATGTGGTATTCATAACATGCATATTGCGACCACAAGAAAATTATACATACACTCTCTAGATGAACTCAAACTACATTGAAAAGCATACACTGCATGGTATTACCGTAATTTGCTTTATTTTCATGCAAAAATTTTGTGATAAAAATTTTTAAGTAAAATATTTTCTTATGATTTATGTGAATGACTGCTCTATTACAGTAGTTCGATCTTATGTAAAAGTTTTTGTGTAAGAAATTTTCGTACAAATTTTTGCATACGAAAATTATTTTACACTGAAAAAAGAAAATTACAGTATGCAATAGTTATACCACAGGCTCAAATGCTTTGTTTGACATACAATCCGCACAAGCCTGAGTGTAAATGTATAATTATTTGCAGGCAAAGCACAAGTGCCTGTGTCCCACCCTTCTGGATCTTGAGAGCAAAAGAAGAGAGGAGAGGAACTAGTCAAATACTCCCTAAGTGCTGAGTTTACTGAAACTGGAATTAGAGTGTCAGTTGTGCCAATATGAGGTTCATTTCCAACCAATAAATGTATTCAATCTGTATATACACACATTTCCATAAAGGTTGGTGTAAAATTGACTATAAAGGACTAATTTAGCATGCTTGTATGATTGTAGTGGCAATAGAGGTACAGCAATAGCTGACTGCACAAATCAGCAGTAGTGTATAATGTATAAGAATGTGTCCATATTATATTGTCATATGCACATGAGCATGTATTTCTGTGTGAGTCTGTATCCGTATCTGCCGTTTACATATAGACGGGATTTAACAAGAAGGCGTGGCACTATATTACCGTATAGCAGGTTATTTTCGAAACAGAAAATTTCGCAAAAGAAGCAAAATCTGAATTTTGAAAGATTTTAATTTCGAAGAGTGCATATTTCAAAGTCTGGATGGATTTCAAATAAACAGAAATTCGTATCACAAAATATGAAGATGTGTGACTGTTTGCCAAAAACTGATGGAATAATCCTTATCCCTGTGCACTGGAAAGAAGACTGAGAGAGTCTCGAGTGGAGTAAATTCACTGGCTCGATTGCGATCGAATGCGCTCGATCGTAGCTAGCTATCTACCATAGATTCTGGCATCAATTCCCATTCTGGATCACCTGTTTTCTGGTTATTGGCACAGTAATGATACAGTTTACCCATTATCATCAGTATTATTGAGCAAAACTCGAGGAATACACAAACAAATCGCCAAAAGTTGGATCGTTGCTTTCACTTGTGGGAATTTATTTTCGAAGAACAACCAGACATGGGAATTTATTTTTGCAAAGAAGGACCTCTTCAAAATATCTGAAAATAAAAACCTTTCGAAATTACCAGCTATACGGTACATCATTTTTCTGTAACGCAATCTGGATTTGTGTAGGGCAAAAAGAATGGGAAAATCAAAGTAGGGCAAGCATTTTTGAAGTGTTTCTGAGCACTGTATAATACTACATCAAGTAATCACTACCCGAAATACAAACCTTGTAGTCAAACTTTATCAATACTCGGGATATGCTGAAAAAGAATAACGGGTGACTTTTCTGTACAGCTGGTTTATGAACACGAAATTTAAATTACCTCCTAAAAACATACTTTAGTGTCTGGAAAGTAGCTTATTTTACCATGCCCCTGGTTTTAGTCTGGAAACTACCCATTTTTATCATTGCTTGATTGATAAGTTCCAGTTGACATTGCCCTACAAAAATGGTTGGTAATATGCGCATGCGGTGCATTTTTGTGACCACACTTCTTCATTAAACATGTACCAACCTGATAAGCAAAAAGGAATCATAAAACAACAACAACAACAACAAACAGATAAAACCTTTTCCAATAACTGATCCAATTACAAGTGCAACATACACTTGCTGAAACATAACCCATAAAGAGTTAGATCACCACCTAAACAAGCACACCTTACATGATGGCAACTAGACAAGATATCAAGTAACAAGGCTAATTCATCAATCTACTGTAAAGTTTACAGAAGTGTATCTTCCCGGGCAATACAGCAGCTATAGCTACTCATGTGACCAGAGAACATACTGAGACTTAAAATGTCCATGTTCAATCTCACAGATTTTCTACTCTTTATCTGTATACACAGTATAGTACAGTGAAACCTGTTGATCAGGACATCGGAAAATGAAGACACCTGTGCAATCTGGACACTTAGCAATGGTCCCACTTAGCATGTAATCTGACCTGGAAAATCAAGACACATTGACAATATCAGGCAAGGTGTCCTTAATACGCAGGTATTACTGTAGCTATACCCCAAAGACAATCTGCACTACTGCTGATTGCATTCTCATTTGAGATTTAAACAGGACAAATACAAGTCACAGCTAGTTGCTAAATATTCTGACACAAAATAGAAACTGACAACTCAACCAAAGGCATTAATAGTCTTAGATAGTCTACCTACTGTACTAGAAGACACTCACTCTGTTTAATTCCATTGAGTTCAACCACTATTTTTGTACAGCTACCATATGGTGGTTTTGATATATAAACGCCCATAGCATCACATTCTAAACACTCTGTAACTTCAATCAAGCATTGTAGTAGTCTCTGCACATATACTGTAGTAGGCACGCCCTTAAGTAAATGGGAATAGGGATAACCGGTCTCTCGCACACTATCGCACAGTTAGATGATGCAATTGCCTACTTTCGGAAAGTCAATAACAAGCATTGTAGATGACTCTTCGAAGTGATAATGGCACTACTATTGAGGAGAAACAGTAAGGAGAGGGATTACATAGGTTGGAGTAGCATGGTGCAACTTTTGTACACTTCAAAACAGTGACTTCATGTCTGTATGCACATGCGCATGTGCTCAAATGCCAGAAAACCAGACTTAGAGATAATTGCTTCAACTGTAAACAGGTTCATGATGCTTGGTTTCACTTAGACCAAGTTTTGTACTTTAAAGTTATATAATGGCTTTATAGTTTCTCTTGTGTAAACAGCAACTCAATAATCGAATTCCTTGTTCTATAGCGAGTAAATAGGTATATAGTTTTATAGGATTGTATTATATGGTGTGCAAATTACAGCAGTTTAGAAGCAGTAGTACAAATTTGGTAGTGAGGGGGTTAACCCCCTCACTACCAAATTTGTACCCTCACTACCAAATTTGTACTACTGCTTCTAAACTGCTGTAATTTGCACACCATATAATATAATCCTATAAAACTATATACCTATTTACTCGCTATAGAACAAGGAATTCGATTATTGAGTTGCTGTTTATTAATTAATTAATTGTTACAGATTTTTGTTTTTTGTACATCCTTTAGAGCCATAGCTATCCTCTATTTTGTTTATGTCTTTTCAGTCCTGTATACTAGTGTTTTGCTGGACTCTTTATCATTACCTTTGCAATCAATGTTGTTGTTTGTCATTCATGCTTTTGTTGGTTTGTAAATACAAGGTTTTTGGTCTTTTTGCTTTTGTAGTGTTAGCTATTTCTGTAGTTTTGCTTGTGTACTTGTTTTTGTAATCTGGAAAATACCCTTGTGGAGCCTTGAGCCTTTTGGTGAAACCCCATCTTTGACAAATCAGATAGTAAATAAATGAAAGCCCTTGTAGAGTGCAGATATATACTCTCCTGCTATTAGCATGCAGTGTAGCTTATAGCTTGTGTGTCTCATACAACTTTCACAATGATCAAAGGTATTTTAGTGACAGGTTTTTGTGCAAACATGAAGACATGCAGACACTCCATAATAACTAACAGCTATCTCTTGTAGACAATCTTTTTATTCCTTAGACAATTGATCACACTAGCTCTGAAACAGTTATTTACTACTCTGGTATCCTAAAAAAAAATTCCCCGGATATTCTAAGTATGGTGATATTGCCACTTGTTGGAAAAAATGGAATACATTTATTTACACCAAATACACAGATTGAATCTCAAAAGAACAGCAAGAATTAAACAATCATAACTTCACAACCAAACACCACATGTTCAATTCATTAGCCATGGCTTGTATAAAACTTAACAGCTGGTAATCGAGTGGCTGTACAATTTATATGGTAAAGCTTTGATCGCCTGTAATCCATCATTGACTCATATGACCACACTCACTTGTTCGATTGTGCTCACTTCATCTATCCTTAGAAATGTTTGGAGCATTTACAGAGTTTTACTATTTACACTGTACTGGCAGGTGCCTGCATGAACTATAAGTCATAAGGAATCCATCCCACATTTTAGATTTAATTAGTTTATATATATTTCAATTTGCAGCATTGTAACAGTAGCCAAGAAATGGAACATTTCACTTCTTCAAGAGTCAACCTAGTCTCACGTAACCAGACTACTATTTCAGTGTAGGGGCTTATTGATTAGAGATTGCTGCAGTCACATGCATGAACTAGACAAAAATGACGTTCTTGGGATTGAGCCCAGGACCTCTAGGATGTGAGCCCACAGTGGTAAACACTATGCTGCTAGCTACCTACCTCCCTTAGTTTCTATCTATTGTATGTGAGGCAAGCGGAATAAGCCATAGCTATAGCTGTATCAAGTAGAAGCTCTAGAACCTAGTGCAGAATGAAGAAAAAACCAAAGCTGAACCTGACCCTAACAGTAACTTTGACGTTTACCTGTTAAGCATAATGATGTGTTTCAGTGTCTACATGAGGGAAATTTCAGGATAAATTCAAGGCTAGGCAGGAGTCTATTATGCTTTTTAATCTTCCAAATATTCTTTCTGGCAATTCTTTTAAAATTTACCAATTATTCCCAAAATTATTCCTGGAATTTGTGCAAAAACAAGCATATTAGTTAGAGTTTTACATAAGTGATTGCTATATTAGAATTATAGGCTCGAAGTTGACTGCTCTATTAGAGTATCTCGATCTTTTCAATCGTTTTTATGCTTGCACTATTTCAGTGTTGTATCAAAAAGATTTTTGCATCACACTACAAGTAAAACTCACTAAATATTCCTAGAACTCATCCGGTTATTTTGGCAATTCTTTCCACTACCTATTATTCCCGAAATTATTCCAGCATAATAGACGCGTCCCTATTCAAGGTCTAGCCCGGCTTCGCGCCCTCCAACCCTAACTCACCTTGAACTCACACTGAAACCTTATTCATAGTTTGTTAAAAGTGCGCAAACTTGAGGTAGATTGACAGCAGTCCATTCAATGTTTCAAGGGTAATAGAAGGAGCAAAATGACAATATAGCAACCTATTTATACAAAAATTACCAGAATGCTCTGGAACAGGCCAGGTACAGGAAAACATGGTTGCAAAACTCAAATTAAACACTAAACAGTGTTCAGATCTAGGCCTGTTAATTCTTGCTCTCTCTCACCACATCAATATACTATTCATATTCTGGAATTTAGAAGCCACTGCAGTACTCAAGAGGTGTGAGAGTAAGAAACAGGCCCAGATCTTAGAATTATTTATTGTTTAATTTGAATTTTGTAACCATATATTCCTGTGTCTGGCCTGTTCCAGAATATTCTGGTAGTTTTTGTATAAATAGGCTGCTATATTGTCATTTTGTGCCTTCTGTTGCCCTTGAAACATTGAATTAACTGCTGTCAATCTACCTCGAGCTCACATACCTTTTACATTTGGTGATAGGATAGTTGACCACTTTTTCTTGGCACAGCGCTTATCAATTAGAGATTGATAAGCGCCATGCTGAGAAAAAGTGGTCTGGCCACGCAAGACCAGGTGACAGGAGTGGAATCTTCTTGATTGCATTTGTCAGAAGAAACCCGTTTTGGTTTATGCTATGCTCTGGAAGACAATACCAGCCAGAGATGAGTGAAGTAGCATAATTGTTAAAGGCCTGGAAAGAGGAGCGAGAAGAGGAGAGAGGCGTTATAAACCTGAACGAGCTGAAGAGAGAGCGAGGTATATAATTTTATGAAGAGCTTATTAGAGGGCTTACAGAGTGAAGGCCACATCGAATCAAACTAGGGCCAGAGTCACTTGAGTTGATGAAGCTGTCAGACAGTGATGATATTGAAACCGGCTTTCCTGATAACCTTTGAGAGAGTAGTAGAAGCAAATGGGGTGGACAGAGACGATCGCGCGGTTATTCTGGCACCTTAGCTGACTGGGAAGGCACATCTGGCCTTCGCAGCAATGGCTGATGCTAATGCTAGAGACTATGACAGGGTGAAGACCATTTTTAGCAATATGACATCAATGAGGTGGCCTACCGGTGATGTTTACATGCAGTGAAGCCTCTGGATAATGAGACACCAGTGGAACTGGCTATTAGAGTTAAAGATCTGGTTGAGAAATGGATGAAGGACTGTCCACACAGGCAAGATGTAGCTGATGCGGTGGTGTAGGAGCAGTTTGTGGAAGTGCTACTGGAAGTATGGAAGTGCTACTAGAAGTAAAGGTTTGGGTGAAGGAAAGGACACCTAGGACTACTCAGGAAGCAGGTAGACTGGCTGAGGATTATTGCCAAGCCAGGAAGACAGAATTGTGAACACTAGTTCCTAAGACTTATGCCAGGATAGGAGTACCTGTACAGAGGGGCTGTTATTCCTGTGGTCAGCTGGGACACCTGGCTAAGAACTGTAGTAGCAGTGGTGGTGGCAAGAGGGTGAGTTTATCTAGCTATGTAAAAGGAGAGGATGTGGTCAAAGTGAAAAAGAGGCCGAAGAGTCAGAACAAGCTTCTTGTGTGTTACAATTGTGGTGGATGTGGGCTTACTTCAAGGTAGTGCCCTGGTGAGACTTTCTTTTGTGAAGTCTACTGGTTATCATGGAGAGAAGAAACTGGTGAGACAGCCGTTTAGGTTTGTTGAAGATCAGTTTGTTAATGACATTGTATTGGATACTAAGGACTTTAGTGAGAAGTGACCTCGTGGAGGAGGAAACTTAATTTGGAGAGAACTGTTACTGTGCAGTGTACACACAGAGATGCTGTGGTGTACCCTGTTGATAAGGTTGAGATTAGTGTGCAGGGGAGAGTAGTTAATGTGGATGTGGTGGTGTCAGTCAAGCTTCCATATTTAGTGTTTATAAGGACTGATGTTCCAGAATTGGTGAGTTTGTTGAGGGAAAGGACAAGGTTCTTATGGTTACAAACAGAGCCTAGCTTACAGGAGCCAGCTTGGGCAGAGTAGCGGGGAAAATATGGAAACTTCTTCAGATAGGGTGAAGTAAGTCAACACAGAGTCCAGAGCAGAGGCAGATAAGGATGATAGTAATGTAGGTTCAGCCCTACTGGAGGTTTCAGGAGATCCATCATGTTCCCTGTCAAAGGGGACAGATCTGTCTGCTGGGAAGGATTTGTTGTCAAATGAATTTAGTTTCAATGATGTGTTTGTAGGTTGTGAAAAAGACAAGGAACTGAAGAAGTCTAGGTCTGAGAGAAGGGAGAGACATTATAAACATGTTAGAGTTCACAGAGCATGTGATTGTATATGGCCCGCCAGTAGTAACAAATTGTTGGCTTAGTGGCAAGGGCCATATAGAGTGTTGTGTAGAGTAAGTGAGGTGAACTATGAAGTGTACATGCTGGACAAGAGAAAGAGGAGAGCCATGTTCCATAGCTATGTAAAAGGCGTGCGAGCTCGAGGTAGATGGACAGCAGTTCATTTAATCATTCAAGGGCAATAGAAGCACCAAAATGACAATATAGCAGCCTATTTATACAAAAATTGCCAACAGGCCACATAGCAAAAAATAGTGTTCCAATACTGCCTATACTAACTTCATCTTTTTGCTTAAAAACTCCCTATACCGAGACAAAATGGACCACAAATCTAGCTATAAATGGCTATAATGCTATTTAATATTGGGGCCTGTGATCTGTATTTGTTTGATTCTAAGTAAAATTTTTGGACTAGTAGTTCCAACACAAAACCATAGACGGAATAAATAAAGAAAGTATTTGTATTATGAAGTATGCTGTTCCAGATACAGGAAAACATGGTAACAAAATTCAAGTTGAACAATAAACAAGGTTCATCCGGACCTGTTAATTCTTGTTCTCTCACACCCCTCCCCCCTTCTCTTTTGTTGGAATCCAGGTGAGGGTATCAGCATTGGTATTCTCTGAGCTCATCTGGTGGCATATCTAAGGCTGCAGTGCTTAGCTCTACCGCACTAATCTACTGTTCATATTCTGGAATTTAGAAAGCCACTGGTGGTCTCTCTGAACTGTAAACTCCTTTCCTAATAGGTAGACAGCAAAGGCTTCCATCCCAAGCTTGATGGCCAGAGAATCTTTGCTCTCTAGGGAGTAACTAGGCTTGCACCAATTATGCCGGCATAATTTTCGAGCATAATAGGCTAGCAAAAGCATCAAGCATTATGCCAGCATAATAGGACGATTTTCAAAAATAATATGCGCACGCCAAAAATACTGCACAAAATGAACACACTGCACATTATTACTGCATTTCATATCAAATAAAGCTTGTAGTGTTACTATTTTTACTATTTCTTGACTGATTATTCACACTTTATAGCAATAAGATCGAGATACTCTAATAGAGCAGTCACTTACTCTAATACAGCAGTCAGGAAATACAAATAAAACAGTCAAGCATAATCTTGATTTTTGAGAGAATAATTTTGAGCATAATAGGTTTGATTCTTGAGCACTGCTCAAAAGCATAATAGGCTATTTTCAAAGCATAATTGGCTCAAGCAGGGAGTAACTTTGTACTAAAGTAGGCCACAGGGTGGTCCAAGTTCTCCTCATCTGTTTAATTCAACACTGCCCCTATTCCTATGGACCTCAGAAGACAAAGGGAAGAGAGAAATTAACATTCCTAAACACTGGATAAAATTACAACACCTCTTTTAGCTTATCAAATGCCCTACCATCCTCCACAGTGCAATTCACCCTCTCTGGTACACACTTCCTTGTCAAATATTATTAGTCAGCGGCACAGTAATACGAGAATGAATCAAAGCGGCGATAGTAGCCAGTTAGCCCCAAAAATAATCAAACTTGCTTCTTCAGTGGAAACTGCTCTATTGCTTACAACTTAATAGCCTCTGGCTTCACCACTCCATTGCTGACTGCATGTCCTAAATAAGTACACTCCACCATTGCAAACTGATACTTAGAGGGTTTGGTTGTCAACCCAAGGCCAGAGGAGACGGTCCGGTTGGTCAGGCCTGAGCCGGACCAATAATCTGGAGTTGAACCAACTAGCTGACCAGCTCGAACTACATTACTCTCATGCAATCTTTGGACGATCACATCTACATGTAGCTACGTACATTTTACAGATGTTATTGAAAATGCATGACACGAGTAGTTACCTAGTTTCTCAGCCTAACTAAAGCACAGAACTATACGTATAGTACCTCCAATTACCTTACAGTACAGCATAGCATTCGTATCGTTTTGTACAGAAATGATTGTGGGTTCTACGTACAGTATCATGTGTGCTGACAGTTGGCATTTATCACGTGTAAGGCAGGTGCTTTCTTTGATTCTAAACCAGCACACTTATATCACAATTCAATCTTCATAAAATAATCATTAGCATTCCTTGGCTTGTCTCTCTTGGCTTCCTTTACTGGGCGAAGGGCTGGCAGTGACAAACCAGATGACTCATTCCTAGGCAAGAAGCTGCACACACATACATTACATGGTGGCCATCTGGATGAGATGTTGAGTAGAAATCACTCCTCTTCAACTACCCACTCGTCCTGTCGAGATACTGAGCAAACTCTCAGTCTCACCCGATCGGTCTCACCCACATCGCACCATTTTCGAATACTGATTGGTCTCATGACTGTCCACCAGTATATTTACGTGATGATCCGTTCACTTCATACAAACCAGTATAGTAGTATGCAGCTGTGCAGCATTTTATTGTAGCTGTGTGAATTCATTGTATAGTAATTATATCCTAGCTAAAGGGGGTCATGCTGCATGGGTTCCCTGTGAAATTTGGGGGGGAAGTTGCAATTTGCTAGCTAGTTTTACTTTAAAATTTAGTATCAATTTTAAATTTTACGGCATTTTCAAACCTTTGAATCGCAAAAATTCTCCAGCTCCTAGGGGTTGCACCCCCAGTCCCCCCTTGAACTTCTAATTGCTAGCTATAACTAAATGAACCATACAGCAAGTTTCATGCTGTGTCCCCTGTATGTCAGGTCTACAATTATACATAGTATAGAAAGTCTGAAGAACAACAGATAGACTTGAGCATATTTATATAGCTAGCTAGCAGTGAAATATCACTAAAATTGCATATCTGAGTGTCTAATTTTCAAAAATTTCCTGTGGGGGCATGCCCTAGACCCCCTAGAATGCTCGTGCTTCGCACTTCGCAGAGTGCATTGTGCAACAGCTCCTCTCTCATTGGCACATGTATACAGTAGCAATTTCAACATTATAGCCAATGGCCTGACCAACTCAATTTTCCCTCCTCCGGCCCTGCAACCCATCGATCTACCCAACACAGCTCTTAAATGTAGCATGTTAGATGATCCTTCTAGGTAGTACTAAGCACAATCAGATCATCAAGGTAAGCATTAGCAAACTGGTTCATCTCCCTGATGATATCATTCTCTGAAATGTTGCCACAGAGCCCAAACGGCATCATCCTGAATTGGTAGAGTCCCTCGGTAGTAATGAATGCTGTCTTGTGCCAGTCCTCCTCTGCAACAGGAACCTGCCAGTACTATTTGGCAAATCCAAGTGGTATTAGCTTGACCCACCTGATCCAAGATATCATCATCCCTTGGCATCAGGTATGCATCCTCTGCATTCAACTTCCTGTAATCTACACACAGCCGGATAATATCATCCCTCTTCCTGATAATCACCATTGGAGAAGCCCATTCACTATTAGATAGTTTGATTACACTTTCCTCCAACATTATTTCTATTTCCCTCACTACTGCATCTCTGTACACATGTGGCATATGGTATGACCTCTACTGTACTGACAGTCTTTTGATTGATGTTAACATGAAAATCTTGTGGCAGTAGCCAGTAGCGAATTCCGGGCTTGGTGAATTCAGTCTAAAGTGAGCTGTTTGAAGTGAAGAGTTACACCGGAAGGTTACAGACTTAAGTGGAATATATGTGGGACCAAAATTACTGCCTGTGAGAAGGCACATTTTGGCTGGATGAAAAGTTACTGAGGCGGAATGCCAGAAGTTTGTTCTGTACACACGACATTAAACCACTCAAGCCATAATTGTTTTGGTGTGGGAGCTGTTACAATAAATGTAGAATGTGTGCATGGCTCTACTAAAAAATGCCAGGTCACATGATATAGCTACTAGGGAGTAACTGCAAAGGTATGAAAGTATAGCCATCACAATCACTTTTAATGAATTCAGTTGTGTCATCTTACTTGAACTATGCTTTACCAGTGTGGGATTCTGCTTGCTTCAATTCCATGACAACGGTTACAATATCAGGTTGTTCATTACAAAACCAGGTTGTTTGTTGTTGCTCACACAAATATGACCATGTCACATTTTGGAATGTTATACTCATTATAGTGGTGAAAGTTTCCAATTTCCTAATCTTATTGTTTGTTCGGTACCATCCCATCAGGGAAATTTCACTTTTCCTTCCAATTCTGCTTGGCAACCAGATAAATTATCACACCAGAACTGCAGTACATTTTGCTAATTCTACAGTATCCAATCATCATGCAAAACTTTTCAATAGAGAGCCACTCACCTGTGGAATTCTTTACTGGCTGACATTTTTAAAAAAGCTTCCTGGTTTTCAGAGCTATGTAAAGTCATTTTTTATTACAGTAGGACCTCAATTATCTGAATCTCAGCTATCCGAACCCTCGATTATCCGAAGAGTATAAGTGACTGTTCTATTAGAGTATTTCATCAATAGGTGAACGTTCTATTAGAATAACTGTATCTTCTATTAGAGTAGTTGAACAGAACTCTGATATAAATGAATGGGCTTCATTTATCTGAACAAATTCAACACTTTTATGATTTAACTGGCACACTGGTGTTCAGATAATGGAGGTCCTACTGTATTAACATATTAATTAAACATTGCCATTATAATTATGTGGTATATAGTGTTGTTTTTGAGATAAATGCCATTGAAATAGATATATTGAGTATAAATTATGTGCTATGAAACAATTTTATGTACATTTTAATTGCTTCCATAAACAGTGTTCACTTAGTCATGGAGAGTAAGGATATCTTTGTTTTGTTTTTGTAACATGAAGCAAATGTGAGTTGTGTGTTTGTGTACATTGCAGTTTGCTCAGCGAGTCACATAGTGCTTTCTGTCTCTATGTTATATGCATGTTTTTTTCTTCTTTTTTGTCAGTCACTACAGAAAATACAGATGATTACCGTTACAGACATGGGGAAGCCACTATGCACTACTGCGAATTGACACATTGTGCTGTCAACAAAAGTGAATGGGCACAAAGGAGGACACAGATAAGTCCATGAAGCATACATTGTATGTACTGCGGTATGCCAAAAGGCATCAGTACAGCTGAAGCGACATCTAAAAGTGAAAAAACTTAAACCTGTAGCCTTATAGCAGTTGTTAAGTTCTGTTTGTTTGAAGGCATCAGGCAGTTACTGAAGAAAATTCTGTTGAATATAATTTTAATTAAATTCCATACACACTTGCATGTTGAAAGCATTCACTGAAAGCACTTTTGAGCTTGATTATTTCCCCCAGCCAATACTGCCAAGACACCATGAAGGCATTGTAAGGCTGTATTTGGAGTGATATTTTTGGCCAAAAAAGCCCAATTCTTCATGATCCCTAATATACAGTTTCTATCGTACTGTATGATATATTAGTTATACCATTCCTGATATTACTTATGCAAGTAAGTAAATGTTTGTTTATGTATAGGACCATTAGATGAGTGATGCTATTCTTGCAGGATGATTGGTTCAGAATTGATACAACTTACTTTGGTAAGACTTTTAAAGTTAGTAGTGAATTTCACTACTAATTTTTGCCACAATACTCACTATTTTAAGTAGCACTACTGTCTTACCTCACTACCGTCAGTGACACACTACATTTAGTAGTGAACTTTACTAGTATATTTTTATCGTGTAGGTGTGTAGAGTCTCTAATTTACTTGCACATGTGCTAACTCTGTAGGTCATGCATGATAATCACTGGTGCACAAGGATAGCTACTATGTGCAGTGTTTAAGAAGACATGCAGATAAAAGAGTCACAAGATGGGACAAAATTGTTTATGACCATCATCAAGAGTGCTTATGTAACTCAATATACTGAAGATTATCATAGGATACTGAATGTATAGCTGTATGCCTAGTGTCAAATACAACACAACTGCGTACATTACATTACACAGATGGCATTACATTTGTGCAAGTGGTTCATGTGATCATGTAGTATCTAAAGTAGAGAATAGTCATTGGTATGATATTTACTAGATGAATAAAAAATTGAAAAAATTTTAAGAGGGAGAATAGAGATTGCTGAAAAATGCCACGAAAGAAGAAGGGATCACTGGGATGGTAATGTAAACCACAAATCCCTATTTTGACTCATTTCAAAATGACAGAGCATGTAACTAAAGATTTATGACAGAGAGTCAAAATAGGGATTTGTGGTTTACATTACCATCCCAGCAATCCCTTCTTGTTTCATGGCTTTTTTCAGCGATTCCTATTCTCCCTCTTAAAATTTCAATTTTTTATTCATCTAGTTTATGTACTTTTTATTAATCCAGTGATGGATTATGGATTTCTTTGATTGATAATGAAGACTGTGGTGAATACACTAATTTTGCATTCTGCATAGTAATGCTGTCAACGTTTCAGTACACACATGAAACTGATCAAATTGCAATGTGCATAGACTGAGAGTCATACGTTACTGATGCCTTTAAAATAGCTGTCAAATTCAATGTAAGGATTGTTGTTATACACTTGACTGCTTTATTAGAGTATTTACGTGACTGCTCTATTAGAGTATTTTAATCTTGATAACCCGCCCATGTACAATAATCACATAGCAAAGAAACCACCTTACAACAAAGTCTTCAGCACAGATTATGCATCCTGGCCTATACTGAGCATAATAAAGATTCTATTAGCCACAAGCACCGCACACCAAAAAACCTAACTCTTAAGTTCTATCTTGTGTGGCTTCTCATGTGTAATGGGTTTTGCCAAGAAGAATCGGCCAGGTTTGGGCTGTTTCCATCCAAAAAACGAAATTAAAAATAGGCCATGGACACGCACAATGATCCATTCAGCAAGCCTTGCTACTTTTTATCCTGTAACTTTATTTCTATACTACCGTATAGAGGGAAACTTTGGTGGGGGAAAGCTTTGGCGAATTTAGCGATTTGCTACAAATTCACCAAAGTTTAACCCATCAATTATTCGTAGTGCCTGAGATTAGCATCTTCATAGCTACAGATTGAGCTTGAATTTGCCAAAGTTTATTTCGCCAAGTGCGGATTAGCTTGCTATTCGCCAAAGCTTACCCCCTCCAAAGTTTCCCTCTATACGGTACTTCTCAGAACTGCTACCAACAGTGTATTATACCGAAGACATCGGTCGATAATTGATTGCTTACGCTACTAAGATGATGCTTGAAGTGGTAATCATGGAGAATGAGTTTGTAAGATGTGTACACTTGAGAGCTACATTTACAAAGGAGCAAAGAACATTTTTGCTCATTCTGTGCTGTGTAACAGTTCAGTTTTTACCTACCCTACTTGTACTTTTGCTTACTAATTAACCATGTGCTTTAACTTTGTATATTGAAAACTTGTTGTTTCTGCTGTATTTTAATTTACATAATGTAATTAAAATCTTTATTATGCAAGTGCACTGTAATTGCACCCAAATATGGAAATTATGTATAGCTATATTTTTAGATTCCTTGGTACCATGGCTAAGACCCTATAGAGGAATTCACCTAATATCGGACGGGTTCACCTCGGATACGCGATTATACAGAGATGCATTACAGTATTTCAATACTTTATACATCCTCACCTAGGTCAAGGTTGCACAAGTTCGCACACCAAATATCAGCCTTCCCGGATTCCTCGTCTCGTCACAGCAGCCTTCCAAAGAATTATCCGATCAATACGTATAATCGGAAAATAAGTCGATTCACGAACACCCACTGTCCACAAATTAGACTTACATCCAATCAACAGTTTTATATTTGTAAGTTATAGAGTAACTTATTTACTTTCTAAATATCCACAGTTTATCTAATCAAATCCTTTTAATCACAAATTACAAATCAAATAAAATGAGACGTCACTGGAGTAATGATCACACCATGAAGTTAAGTACACGGTGTTTGTTAAAGTATACGGTACACATTTCCCGTAAACGTATCTCAAACTACATATACTTAGATCCCAGTGCGTGGGAGTGTCAAAGCACTGCACTGTGTTATAACTACCATACAGCTAGACAGAGCGGCGCTGCTACTGTACGATATATCAGTGATAACTAACTTATCACCCTGTAGCGGAGCCACTCAGTCTCGTTTGTGACATCATAATAACCGTGAATGGTATTGTTTACCAATGGATAAAAAGCCAAATAAGGAAATATTGATACAAAACACACCAGTACAGCACTTAAACCTGCTAAATCTTACAAGAAAACTGTTAATCCTTTACACAGTAACACTACGAGTTACCAATACGATAGTTTAACAAATGTCAGGAACATTCTGTGCTGATTTTCGCTCCAGTAATCAGTCCCAACATTCACTATGGTGAAGAACTAACTTCTTTCGATCACCTCTAGCTTCATTGTTCTATCTCGGACTACGGTAGCCACTTGTTGGTCTTTTTTTTCTCTTGCACGTCACACGACACCACCATACCAACTTCTGATGAAGGTGAACCGTACCTGGAACTACTGCTACGTAACATCGCCCTTCGCTACAGTTTATAAGCAGTATGCAGGGTCTCTGTTGTAGCTAATCTCCACACAATTTGGAAGAAATCTTGAACACAGTGACAGAAACTCAAACTGGAACTTGATTTACTATCCGTAAACTTCTGCGCACTGGGATATAAAATAGTTATATCCGGTATACTAACCATGTGAATTTACAGTTAACACAAAAGAATACAAAGACTAGCTAATAAACTACCACACTAATTACAATAAACTACACTACTTACAAGCTACACCTACTTATCTACATTATAAAACCTAAACTTGGATGATATCATTGTTATAACACTCGTCCTCGGCTCAACCTCGGACTCATGTAATAACAATGATACCACCCTCGTAACGGGATATAACTATAACTTAATCAAGTTTCCATATACTTAAATATATGGTGTGATTATTATTCCAGTGATGTCTCATTTTATTTGATTTGTAATTTGTGATTAAAAAGATTCGATTAAATAAACTAGGGATATTTAGAAAGTAGATGAGTTACCCTACCACATCAAGATGTAAAACTTTTGATTGGATGTAAGTCTAAACTGTAGACAGTGGATGTCTGGGAATCAAATTCTTTCCGATTATACGTATTAATTGGAAAAGAGTTTGCAGGGCAGACAAAGTCCCATAGCCTTGAACTATCTAAAGACATATAAGTTGTTCAAAAATTCCTGTTGTAGCTCAAGTAATCGCGTCTGATTTTGGAGCCCGTCCGATAATAAGTGAGTTACTCTACGGCTATGGATACCAGAATGCATGACCATCCATGTTTGGTAGGATCAGTAAACCCTGAGGTGCCGATAGTTGATGCTGAGAAATGTACAGGAACCAATAATACATACGCGGTGACGATAAACGATTGTTTACATTACCTCCCTTACGCCCAACGGAAACAATGTAAATGATGTCATGCAAATTGAAAGCCTGAAGATTCAATATAAAATGTGACCAGATTTTACAAAACCGATCCAAATCGCACATCAGGCAAAATCAAACTAACATCTCCAGTGGATAGCTACTAGTGTTGTAATTGTTAACAATAACAATATCAAAAACCAGTTTTTGTAAGGGATAAAATTTATTGTTAACAATAACAAAACTAGAACTAAAAGATTTTTTATAGACAGCAACAATTAATAACAATAACAATAATGGTCACAGAGTTTTTGTAACATTAAGGATTTGCTTTGACAATTAGCTGGTTAAAGTCACTTCCCCTGGTAGTATTTATGATTATAGGATATATCTATGAAAAGCATGCAATTAACTAACCAGGTGGAGTTAGCTACCATGTATTCTGTGAAGGTGTAAACAACACAACAAGCAGATGTACTATGGGATGGGTCAGCCAAGGCATAAATAACTTGCTACCAACCACCTATTTCACTTGTAAATTAAGCTCTAAAACTAGTTGACTTTGAATGATAGCAATGAGTGATCTAGCAGTAACTGGAAGACCTAAAACAAGTCCAGTGTGGGATTATTTCAGCTAATATGATGAAAGTGCTAAAAAGAGCAAATGTGAGGTTATAACAAATGTAGTAACTAAGACTAAGTGTGGGAAAACCTTCTCAGGAAAATTTAACACAAACCTAAAGTTGCATTTGAAGTCATCACATAGAGAAGCCTATGATGAAGTAATTAAGAAGAAAAGCAAAACAAAGAGAAAGAAAATGAAAAGAAGTCATGTACTAGAGCTAATGCTGCCTGTAATTTTTCAATGGAAAGTAATCAACCACAAATCACTACTTTTCTTAAGAGGCCCAAGCTGTATCACAATGAAGATCCTAAATGCAAGGCTATCACAAAAAAGTTATCTATATTTTTAGCAGCATCTAGTGCCCCTATTAGCTTGGTTGAGGATCCAACTTTCTCTTCACTAATCACAGAATTAGACAGTAGGTACTCTATTCCATCTAGGTATATGATGTCAAAGAAGATAGATGAAGTGCTTATAGATTTAAAAGGCAATATTTTGTCCCACATGTTGCAAGCTAGAAAAGTAAATTTTTGTACTGACATATGGAGCAAGAAGGGAATGACAGCTTCTTTTATTGGTGTCACTGCTCATTTCTTTGCCAGTCACAAGCGTCACAATGTCACTTTAGCAGTGAAACGCATGCCAAGCCCTCATACAGGAGAGGAGGAAGTATTAAAGATTGTTTTGCAAATCTTCAAAGATTGGAACATTCCTGATCACAAGATTGGAAGCATAATAACTGATAATGGGAGCAACATGGTGAAGGCTTTCAAAATTCTACAGCTACAACAAAAAGAAAATATGCAAAATGAAGGTGATGATGAGGAAGATTTTGAATTGTGTGATACAGATAACGTAGATGTATTGGACACTGGCAGCTTAGATGATTCTTTACCTGATCAGGAAAAAACCATCGAAGAATCACATCAACAAGACATGTATGAACAAGAAAGAGAGTTCGATGAAAACGAATTTGAACATGAAATAGCATTTGTTGGATATAGGAGGCTTAGTTGCTTTGCCCATTCATTACAACTGGTTGTCAGTAAATTTGATGAGTGTAGTGTATTTAGACACACCATTAAAAAAGCCAAGAATATAGTAAGCAAATTTAGCAAATCAACAAAAGCAACTGAAAAACTGATTGCAAATGCTGGCTTAAAACTACTAGGAGATTGCCCAACTAGGAGATTTCCCAACTAGGTGGAGCTCTACATATCTACTGATTAATCGATTTTTAACAGTCAAGGCTTCTGTTATACAAGTTCTTGATGAGCACAGCTGGGATGGTTTGCAGAACAGCGAATGGAGAGTTCTAGAAAATATTCAAGAATTGCTGCAACCCTTTGCAGAATACACAACTCTGTGTAGTGGGGAAGAATATACCACTATATCATCAGTTGTATCTATTGTAGTAGAATTACAGTATCACTTGGAAGAGATGTCTACAAAGCCTGGAATGGCTACCATATCAAAAAGGTTGAACAATGAGCTGAAAAGCCGTTTTGATAAATATGTGAATCCCTCTGTAGCTGGATTTGATGTGTATTACTTAGTTGCAACATTTCTGGATCCAAAATACACGCTAATTTTGAATGATCAACAGACCACAGTGGTAAAGGCACATCTTATAGTTGCATTGAAAACTGAAATATCAGAATTTACTGACACCACCCTTGAGTCAGGAAGCACAGAAACTGTGTCTGTGGTAGCAAATAGTGATGAACAACCTCCTCTAAAGAAATTTCGTCACTTATCCAGTATCATAAGCCAAAGATTATGAGAAACACACCAGGTTGACAAAGGTATAGCTGCAACTACTGCTGAAAGTGAAATTGAGAGATTTTATGAATTGCGGTTCAACATACCAACGCCCAGTAAAAAAGATGCTCTTACATTTTGGTTAGAGTTGGAAACTACATTACCAAATCTTTTTTGCTTAGCAGTAGACTTAATGGTAGTACCTGCATCTAGTGCTCCAATAGAACGCACCTTTGCTATAGCAGGATACTGCTGTATTGGTAGACGCAATCGTTTAACCAACACTAATTTAGAGAGAGAAGTCCTGATTAAGGCTAATGATCAGTACATTTAATACATGTATACGTATAGAATATGTAATTTACCTTTGAATGTAACAATAACAAATATTAACAATAACAAATATTAAAAATAACTAAATTGTACCCGCTGGCTTCACTGTTAACAATTAATAACTAAAACTAAAAGTATTTTGTGAAGCTCTACAATAACAACAAAACTTAGAACACATTACTATTACAACACTAATAGCTACACTATCGTACTACTAGTTTTTACCCTCAGTACTACCCAAACTACACGAGGCTGGTTTTAACAGACGTCTTTTCTGGGTGGTGTGGAGTGCTCAAATGGCGGTTTCAGGCCTTGTGAAGGACCTGGCTTGGCAAGTATCACTGGTTTACTGGTGGACAACCTTATAATGTTGGCCAGACGTTTTCTCCGTTGATTTTGCTACATATCAGCCACTAAGGAGCCAGCACAGCCCTGTAATCTCGTGTCTGGACTCTAATCGTGGTCTGCCTCCATTTTGAGGTCTATTTCTTTCCCTCCCCGCCACCCCCCACCCCTTTGTGAGCACTCGTGATACTACTTCGCTCGTCCAACTGCTCAGATTTTCTTTCTTATTTGGCAGGAAACTCTACAAGCAGCTACAAGTACTGGAAGTGGCCTGAAAGGTAACAGATTGATGCATCTTTTGTGTAAATTTCACACACATGCTTGCTATCCTTAGAGAGTTATGCTGGCTTCAATTCTTTAAAACCGTTTATCTCGAAACTTCTAATGTGCGATTTGGATCATTTTTCCAAAATCCAGTCACACAGATATGATGAAAGACAGTGGAGTAAAAAGTTTGAATATCAACAAAGGGTGCGAAGTGGACTTAAGTTCTCTACGCTGTCACACCCTACACCAAGTGATTCGCAGGGAACATGGAGATGTAAACATATACACCATGCACAAAATTGCAAACGTCACTGAGAGCAACTAAGCAGGGCACCACAATCAGTGATCCATAAAAATAGATACGCCCATGCATATACGCGGTCTTGGGGGCGTCATGCAGTCGCCCCCTGAACAACCGCACTACACTTACTGGCTGCCCATGCAGTGATAAACAAGTTTTGTCATTAGCTAAGTATATAAATTTTTCTGGCTGCCAGCACAGGTTGTTAGCAGACCATCAATACACTTGTATCTCGACTAATTATAACAATAGCTAATAAAGTAGCTAAACAAATAAATAGCACATAGACCGCTCCCTTGTCGATTCCCTCGCGCTTTCGTTGTAATCAGCCAAGAAATTGGAAATTTGAAGACAAAACACTTGTACAGCTAGCTCTCTACGATATGCAGATCAGTTCGCTACGTAGCTATATTGAATAGCAGGCTATAGCTGTATATAGCTAGCAAGGTAGCTAGCTAGTCTACACGTGATGTTTTTGATTTGGACCACTTGCTCATAATCTACCACTTGCTCATAAAATCCTGCACATCCATGTATGGCTTAGTAGTTGTGCCTTTTTCATACGGTTTACTTACATAGCATATCGTACTACAGTATATAGTAACTTTACTAACCTGATGCATTGCCAGCACTCGCGGAGGGACCAGTACTATAGTAGTTAGGATCAGCTTATATCAGTACGTCAGTATTAATATCGAGTCAGTTTAGATTTTCTAGCGAATCAACAACACGGGTAGCTACAGACTGTCTAAATGCAATAATATGGGTGTTTCTGTTACCTATATATATATATATATGTACCACTCTGCGTGGGCAATTCAAAGGCACCGCCAGTGCCATAATTTGTATATTGCACTGCTGCAGACCGCAGCGAGTGCATTATAACTTATAACGCACTGGTTGCGGTTTTGTAGACCACAACGAGTGCATTATAAGTTATAATGCACCGACCGCAGTGCAATATACAGATATTGCACTGGCTGCGGTTTTGTGCAGCATAGCACAAGTGCCGGTGGCGAAGACCACTACGACACCTCACCTGATAGGTGGAAAGACACTTCACAGATCACTCGAATTCTTTTATAGCCTGACATGTAAAGGTCGATTGTTTTTTTGTTGTTTTTGTTGTTTTTTTTTATTTAATTTTTTTTTTTTTTTCTTAACCCGGGCTTGATGGACTGCCCTTGCCTACCACCCCCAGCACATAAATGGCCTGTGCTGGACAAACCGGGACTTTCTTAGTCCACGGCAAACTGAGACTCTGCCCGAATCAGCTCCACAATTGGGGGAGTCTTAACATAGTGACCGATGGATGAGCGGGCTCCGCGGATGCATTGTATGGAGGACCGCAAGAGAGAAAAAGATAGACAGCACCTTAACCACCCCATGACAACAGAGTAATCATCGCCCCACTTGTTTGAAAGTTGATGAGCCAAGCGTTGATAAAAAACAGAAGCCTCATGAGCCAGACCACCAGAGGCAGACATTACCAGGGGGGTAAAAGAGGCATGCTCCTCCTCACGAATTCTCTGAGCATACGCACGTTTCTTAATGTTCTCGTGCCTCCGATAACAGGAGGCCAGTGATGAGGACGCATTAGAAGCAGCCAGAGGGTTGAACACCCCCACATCCACAAAACATCTTTCACTTCTTCCACCCCAAAAACCATTCATGGCGATGTCAAGACGGGCACCATCTTGGATATTGGCAGAAGCAGGGTAGTCCTGCTGTGAAACCGGCTGGAGCTCTGGTTCAACAGCTACCTGAGAGCATACTTCAGTCAACAGGGTAGCAGTTAGATCTCTGATCTCATTGTAAAGGTCGATTGTGGGCCATAACGTCACCAATACGTATAATGTTTACAAGCAGCCAATGGCGATCGAAAAAGCCAACACGGGTGGCCACAACTCTAGTCTACATATATATAAACGTACTTATACACCTTACTAGTCTGGTGCCATCTTAGCCCAGATTAAACTGTAGTCCACTTCGACAATGACTCAATAAAACAAATATATTCTAAATAATACTAACCTTTACGTTCGATTGTGGTAACCAGTTTTGTCATGCCACCAGATTTGTGTTTAGCCAGTGTGAATGGTAAGAATTAGACTAGTATCGTTTAGTAGTTGGGTTTTGTTTACTTAAAACGTCTATTTAGCTACTTTTTTTCGCTCGAGGGAATCACTATGGCAATTAGTCTGGCGCTTAGTCTATATGGCGATTGAGTGATCACGCTGGCATGTTGAGCACTACATAATGAGAGTCGAACAGCGAATGCAGGTTAGTGATATAATTTATCCCATAGCGTACTAGCTTTCAATATCTCAGGTGGCTGCAGTACTGCAGGGTGAACGTCATCGCAACGTCTGGCTTGGTTACCCACAATCGATGTTAGAAACCTGGCCTTTATAAGTGTTACAGCTGTCTTGTGAGACTGTCCCCACCTATTAGGTGAGTGGTACATAACAGTTATAATATAGCTATGCACGCATAAACGTGCTTTCGCACAGTTATTCTGCAGCCTTGAAGTAGCTATATGCGCATGTGGTTTGAGGTTTTAGTGCTGCTTTTTATAAAGGAAACTTCTTTTCAGCATTTAGCCAAGAATTCAATTGATGTGCGTTGCTTTCTTAAACAAATGTCTTTGCCAGATCCAGCAGTGCAGACTGAAATTCATTACCCGTAATGTTTATGTGGTGTATTGACATAATTATAGTCTTGCATATAGTCTAGTACCGGGGTTTTCAAATCCGTTGTCCTATGTATTTTGGCGCATGCGCTTAGCAGTGCGAAAGAAATGGCAGATTCAAGTGAGATCAGGTAACTGTGTGTGCCCTATTATGATGGATGATTGTAAATTTGGTAAAACTATTACTCACTGTGTTGTTGTGACTCCTTTATCACCAGTGAATGGCCCTTCGGTTAGTAGGTTTTTAGCGCATGCGCAATTATAATAGGACAACGGACTTGAAAACCCCGGTACAGAAAATTGCATTGTCTTTGCAACTACCGGCCATGCGCGGTTTGAGCATGCGCGTGTTTTGAATAATAAAATGCGTACAATACAGGGTTTTGGTATTTGCTAACTAGTGATGATCCTACCATTCCTGGTATACTTGCCGTAAAGGTGTGTATAATTCCGGTTATGCAATGATTTAACTGACGCGGAATTGAACGGCTTCGATACCTGCGTACTGCTATACCCGGTATTGCGCGCGTTTTATTATTCAAAACACGCGCATGCTCAAACCGCGCATGGCCGGTTGTTGCAAAGACAATGCAATTTTCTGTAATTTCCTGTAGTTGCACGCATGCGGTACTAGGTTGTTGTAGAGTGTTGTCGCGACGTGTTGTAGTAGGCCATTATTTCTTTTGTACGTGATTGTACAATTGTGTAACATTACACAAAATCTATTTGTTATCAACATAACAACTGGCGACAAGGACTTGAGTAAAACACTACGAGGTCTATTGGACACATTGAAGCGTTCAATCCTGAGAACGAATGAATCTCCGCGTACTTGGAACGAGTGAAACTGTTCTTCGTAGCAAATGGAGTAAAAGAAGACAAACAGGTGGCAACACTTCTCAGTCTCGGTGATTGGTGGGAAAACTTACGCCTTGTTGAGTGACTTGTTAGCACCAACCAAACCAGCCGAGAAAAACTTGAAGAGGCCTTACAGACTCGTTTCAAGCCTAAACCTGTTGTTATTGCGGAACGCTTTCGGTTCCATCGACGAAACCAAGAACCTGGTGAATCTGTCGCAGAGTACGAAGCTGAGTTGCGTCGTCTGGCTGCAAGCTGTAAGTTTGGGGACTACTGAAGACTGAGTGTGGCCCCGACTATAGACATTGGGTGACCTGCAGTTCGAATCCTGGGGTTGGAGGGATTTTTTTCCTTACTTTGGCCCCTTTTCTGTTACACCTTTTCAGTCAGTAAGTCAAGTCATTTGGTCTAAGTCCCTGAAATTAGGTTAGGTAATCCTAAGGCTGCAGCACATGTTGCTGTCAGACCTTCAGTGCTGGTCACTGTAAAGTGCTAATTATATAACCAAGTACTAAGAATAATACGAAACGCGGTTAAAATTACGTAATAAATAAATTAATAATTAATGTTTGAGAAAACTACGAGGCCTAGAGACATGAACTAACCGGGGATAGATTCGCCTGTGAATGAAGGCACAAACGTATAATCGTCGCTCCTGTTTGTGCTGATGACTTGACCATACGTGTAATTCTATATAACGCCCAGTACCACACCCTTGCTTAATTACTTACATATTGCGCGAAGAAGATTAGTGATGCCCGTGCAGGAGAGCCAGAAGCCACTTGTGTAAACAAGAAGATTACAGAAGCCACTTGTGTAAACAAGAAGATTACAAGTAAGTTTTTATGTTTGTAACATCTCAAGTCTCCATGCCAGCTGCCAGTGGATTCATTCATGTAAATAAACAATACAAGAAAACATTAAACTGACATATGCCACGTTCTTTACAATAAGCTTACAGTTACATATAAAATACAAGTAAACAATTTTGTCTTGTGCAGCTGGCATGGCGAACTTTCTTTGTGTTGGTGTCAGGCAATTCAATACGTGCTTAATCTTTTTTGCCTTCACCTGGCGTAGCTACTAGGCTCTATTGGCTTGGCTGTCTTCCTTTATCTGGTTCATCTGGCTTGCATACGCCTACAGCATTGTGTAGCTATCTCCTGAAAGTTGTGTATGCATAACTATGGTGTGTCACCCATCACTGTGCCATTGCTACATCACTGATGAACCTTACTTAGCTCTAGTTGATGTTGATATGCATTGCTGTATATTGGCTAATAATTTTTATCTGCATGGTGATGTTGCCTATAATGTATTGCTGCATACAATACTGCAATAATGTATAGTTCTCTCCTGTATGTTTTGTATACATATACTTTGTACACATCACTGTGCCATTTATACCACACCAATGATGTACTGGCACTTAGCTACTGGTGGCCTTTAGTTACGATGCCACTATAGTGTTATATCTGTCACTACTGTGACATATTGAGTTGATTTGGGGATAATGCATTCACCACCTAATAGCCTCACCGGGGGGCTGTCACGTTGGTGTATGTACTTGGTTATATGTGACGCGGTCCTAGTAATAATAATAATAATAATAATAAAAAAACTTACCTCAGGCGATAAGAGATCGCCTCGTTTGTGGACTGAGAAGTGAAGGTACCCAGAAACGTCTCCTGGCGGAAGCTGAGTTAACATTGACTAAAGCGTTAGAAATCGCTCAGACTGTATGGAAGCAGCAGACCGCAACACTCAGCGTCTCAAACAGAAAGGTAATAGTGACCCTCTCCGAGTAAGCGACATTCATCGTAATAGTACGCACGGAAGTGGATCTAGTGCTCGATCTGGTACACACGGAGGAAGTGGATCTGATCAATGTTTTCGATGTGGCAGTTACACTCACAAAAGCCACGAGTGTCGTTACAGAGAAACAGTGTGTCATGCATGTGGTAAGAAAGGCTACTTAGCAAAAGTTTGTCGTTCCTCACGGACTTCCAAGTCCACCAGTACTAAGGGTAAACCTCCAACTGACAAACTAAAAAGGAATAATTGGATAGATAGCCGACAGAAGAAGCTGAACCTTTTCCAGATGATGGAATTCTGAAAGTTCAGGGGCACAGCACCAGACCAATTACAGTTACTTTAGAACTGAATGGCAAGTCAATGGTCATGGAAGTAGACACTGGGGGAGCAGTTTCATTGATGTCTGAAGCAACACAGAAGTTGTTCCCTAAAACACAGCTCCAGAAGACCTCACACTTATACAGCAGAGTCCTTGTCAGTGGTTGGCACCTTGGATGTACAAGTTAGGTATGCTAATTATGCGGGAAAGCACACACTGTTTGTTGTTAGTGGGAATGGCCCTATACCATTTGGGCAGGACTGGCTCATGCACATCAGACTGGACTGGTCAAGCCTTTGTGTGGCAACTGTTCAAAACAACACCCTGACCTTGAAGAATTTACTGACTACCTACTCTGATGTTTTTAAGAAAGAGCTTGGCACTTTGTCTGGGTTCAAGATCAAGCTAAATGTTAAACCTGGAAGCAAGCCACAATTTTGTAGAGCCAGACAAGTCCCTTATGCCATAAGAGATGCTGTTGACAGAGAACTGAAGCGATTAGAATCATTGGGGATGATTGAAAGTGTATCACATAGTGAGTGGGCCACACCCTTGGTTGCTGTTCCCAAAAGTGATGGTAGTGTACGTCTATGTGGTGATTACAGCAAGACTGTAAACCCAGTGCTTAACACTGACCAATACCCACTACCTCGCCCAGAAGACTTGATGTCTTGCTTAACTGGTGGCTGTAAGCTCTCCAAACTAGACCTCTCTTCAGCTTACCAGCAAATGATCCTTGACGAAGAATCACGTCCTTATGTCACAGTGAACACACAGAAAGGTTTATACAGGTATCTACGCTTACCTTTTGGAGTGTCATCCGCACCGGCAGTGTTTCAGAAGGCAATGGACACTATCCTCCAGGGGTTACCATGAGTGATTTGCTATCTCGATGATATTCTTGTGACGGGCTCCACTCCACAAGAACACTTGCAAAACTTAGTAGTTGTCTTAGAGAGATTGTCGCAGCATGGACTTCGACTGAAAGAAGAAAAATGTAGCTTTATGCAAGACAGTGTGGATTACTTGGGTCACCACATTGATGCTCAAGGAGTTCATACTGCTACCAGTAAAGTGGAAGCCATTACAAGAGCCCCTGCCCCTAAGAATGTGACAGAACTCCGATCTTTCTTAGGGATGGTCAACTATTATGGAAAGTTTTTGCGTAACTTGTCCACACAGCTTCACCCATTACATGTCCTCTTGAAACATGGCACCATATGGCATTGGTCACATGATTGTGATAGAGCTTTTAAAGAAGTGAAGAAGAAGCTAAGTGAGGCTCCTGTATTGATGCACTATGACCCAGAACTTCCCATAAGATTAGCAGGAGATGCTTCAAATTATGTAATTGGAGCAGTGTTATCACATGTGGATAACAATGGTCAGGAATACCCAATTGCTTTTGTGTCAAGAACTCTTTCACAGTGCGAGGAAAATTACTCCCAAGTAGAAAAAGAAGCCTTGTCACTAATATTTGGTATCCGTAAATTCCACAAGTATGTGTATGGACGGCATTTCACATTAGTCACAGACCACTGTCCATTGACAGCTTTGTTTGGCCCAAAGTCTGGAGTTTCACCATTAGCAGCTGGATGTCTGCAGCGGTGGGCATTACTGCTATCTTCATATCAGTACACCATTGAGTTTCGGCCAACAAAAGCTCATGCTAATGCAGACAGCCTTTCACGATTGCCGTTGCAAGATTCAAGTAGTGGTGAGTGTTTGTCAGAAGTGTCTGTTTTTAATGTTTCACAGATAAGTGTCTTACCTATGTCTGTAGCTCAAGTATGTAAAGCTACTCGTGTTGACCCTATAATTAGCAAAGTTATTCATTACCTGAGAAGTGGTTGGCCTATGAAAGTTCCTGATACACTAAAGCCTTATTTCTCCCGCCGTGATGAACTTTCAATTGAAGAAGGCTGTATTTTATGGGGAATAAGAGTAATGGTGCCTAAGAAATTACAGTCATCTGTGCTTAAGTTGTTGCATGAAGGTCATGTTGGGATGGTAAAAATGAAAATGATTGCCCGTAGCTATATATGGTGGACATGCGTAGATAAAGAAATAGAAGACTCTGTAAAATCCTGTAAGTCTTGTCAGGAAGTACAGAAAGTCCCTGAGTCCACCCCATTACACCCTTGGATCTGGCCTTGCAAACCATGGGTTAGAGTTCATCTTGATTTCGCTGGTCCTTTTCTGGGAAAGTATTTTTTAATTGCTGTGGATGCTTATTCAAAGTGGCCCAAGTTTATTGAGATGTCCTCAACCACAGCAGCCCAGACTATTTTAGTGTTACGTAAAATATTCACGACCCATGGGATTCCTGAACAGTTAGTGAGTGACAATGGCCCTCAATTTACTTCATCAGAATTGACTGATTTTTGTAGGTGTGAACATATTAGGGTATCCCCCTACCATCCAGCTTCCAATGGTTTAGCTGAACGCATGGTACAGACTTTCAAGCAGTCAATGAAGAAAACAGCTAAAGACAATGTTTCCTTTCAGCAGAGACTTGCAAATTTTCTTCTCACATACAGAACAACACCCCAAGCCACAACAAATGTTGTACCTTGTGAGTTGTTGATGGGCAGAGCTTTACGAACACGTTTTGACATGTTAAGACCCAGTACAGAGAAGAGAGTTTGTGATGCTCAAGCTAAACAGAAACAAAGGCATGACGAACATGGTAAAGATTGTTCTTTCAATCCTGGTCAGACTGTTTGGGCTAGAGATTTTCGTGGAAGTACTAAGTGGGTTCCAGGAGTGGTTGTACAGAACGTTGGTCCTCTTACTTACATGATTCAGTTAGATGACAAGTCCTTGTGGAAGAGACATGTTGACCACATCCGGAACAAAGTTAACACTGATGTACAGTCTAGTCCCACAACAGACAGTTCTCATTTGACTGACTCAGAATCTCCTTTCATTCCTTTTACATCATCAGAACAGAGTGTCGATGAGTTACAACCAACAACACAGCATCATGATGTTGATATTCCACCATCACAACCTCCTGTCCTGTGTCAAAACCCTCCAAGGGACAGACATCCTAAGCGTTTCAGGACTTAGAGGGGAGGAGATGTGGTGTATTGACATATAGTAATTTCCTGTAGTTGCACGCATGTGTAATAGAGTTGTAATTGTATTCCGGTTGTACCAGGTTGTTGTAGAGTGTTGTCGCGACGTGTTTTAGTAGGCCATTATTTCTTTTGTACGTGATTGTACAATTGTGTGACATTACACAAAATCTATTTGTTATCAACATAACAGTTTATTCCCCCTATGTACATCTCAAATGTACACTAATAATGTTGGCATTATGCATATACAAGTTCTCCATTGAAAATCATGTATATACTCAAAGTTAAAGCTTTACAGTGACCAGCACTGAAGGTCTGACAGCAACATGTGCTACTTGCAGTGATGGCTGCAGATGGACATTACATTAACCGTATTACAGATGTGCATTATGTTATGGTCAATACAGGGGAACGTTATGAGGTAATTGTCAGTGCTGATCAAAAAGCACACTATAGCTATTTGTATTAACCAGTTTTTGCTTTTCTTAGCCAACCAACCATTCATGTTAGCACCCCTCCCCCTTCTGAAATCCTAGATCTGCCCCTGGACTAATCCCTTATGTCTTGATCAACACTGACAATTACCTCATAACATCCCGCTGTATTGACTATAACATAATGTGGAGCATGTTCTATCTAGAGGGGTCTGGGGGCATGCGCCCACAGGAACATTTTGCAAATTTAGCCTAATCAGTATTAAATTTGGTAATATTTTTGACTGAAAAATGATGCCACTTTGTTTAAGTGATTCACAATGCTTGCAAAGCATTGCGAGTGACCTAAGTGTATATAATGATGAAATGACACCATTATTCCAGAATAGTTGTAATAGTAGCTGTCATATAAGGGCACAGCCAGTAACTAAAAATCTATTCTTCACATAAAGAATAGGAAGGGGAAGGATATGAATATCAACCAGCTAATGATCCATTAATTTTGTGTTTGAAATACCTTAATTTAGTGGTACATTAAATTTAGCAATTTAATGGTTTTGCTAATTGGTCACATACAAGATCGCCAAATTTAGTGTATTGCTTGGCTTAAGTATAGCTAGTGTGCTTTACAGTCTCATGGTTCAAACTATAACGTCCAAACAGTAACAATGAAGAGAAGGCAAGTACTGTATACACTCACCATCAGTGTGTAGAGTACACATATGTAGAATTTTCCAGCTAGGGAGCCAGGGTCCAGAGTGATGCTTCCTCTGGAAATTTTTAGAACATAGCTATCACAAGATTGAATCTGGAAGCTATTTTTAACCAAATACTCTATTGTACTGAAAAATTGTGGGTACAAGATGGATGAGTGCAGTTTTAGAAAAACAGAACAAGCTAGTTACACTTTTAAATGCTATTGGATTGTAAGGCAATACATAATAGTAGATTGTCAAAGACAGTATACACAGGTCGATTGGATCTTAAGGTCATTGTAGAGATTTAAAATGCACACAATAATAACTTCAACTTTGTAATATAGCCACAGTCCGTTCTGTTGCTATTTCAATCTGACTTTTTACAACTATGGCCCCATGCATCACCATATTAATTTTTTACAACATGAGTCCAAAGTCACATACATATACAACTAGTGTTTGGCCACAACTAACCCCCTTATAATGTGACAGCGTAAATGAGCGTAAATGCTGCAGTATCATTTGAGCTTATAAAGTTGAGCTTCGAGGGGCAGTTTGGGAGTGCAAACCCTGTATAACATTAAATTTTATTAGCTTCAATTGATGCTAGATTCAGATAAATGCAGCATGGAACTTTGGTACTGATAAAACAAAAACAAACAGTTCTCAGATGTTACAGCCTTGTTAACTGTATAAATTCTAAGAAATTAACTGTTTTATTTAAGCATGTCAACCCAAGCATCAAGTTTGTAGCAACAACTGAAAACACCCACTATAATATTAAATCATTTGACAGAAGTTGTTCTCAGAAAGTGATCAGTATATGGCAGGATGTTTGGAGCAATGGTAAGATAGCAGTGCACAGGTCAAGAAAACACACTGGCAACTTCTTGAAAAAAACATTATGATGGATGTTCTATTAGAGTAATTGACTGTGTTCTATTAGAGTATTTCGATTTTTAGCAGCTTTTAGGTTAAGTCTCACACCAAAAGTATAATTTGAACCCCTCTTAGAAAGATTAGCCATTCTCCCTTCTTTTTCCATCTTTTCATTTCCCATGCATACGTATAAGATGCAATTGCATCTGTACTGCAACTTCTAGAAGCTTCCTAGCTTGCACATGGTAAATTTTGGAGTGGGGGTGTTTCAGCACCACAAGCACCCCCTAAATCCGCCCTTGGACTAACTGTTTAAAATATAATAGGATGCAGTACGTAATAATTATCATGAATATATGTGTCATAGATAGATTAATGTATATAATTACTAATGATGACCTACTCATTAATTAATGTAAATAAACAAATATTTTGTGATGAGAGTTAATTTTATGACAGATGGTTAAAATGACCATGATGGCAAGGTTATTTCAAACACTTTGCTAGTGGTTGAAGAGACCATAGACATCTGGGTATATAATATGACTATATCTTACAAAGTTAAAATAAACAAGTACATCCTTGGGTCATTACTACCAAAAAAATCGGTCATTTGAATTGCAGGTAGAACAACCCAACAATTAGGGTCATTTGAATTTACAGTGTAGAGTGTTTGAAAATCTTTCTACCATATAATAGATATATAGCTTTACGGAGAGCTGATTGAGACATTATTAGTTGTTGATGGATCAGTTGCCTTCTAACCAATGAAATCCATACAATATATTCATATGGTAATATGTGCATGACAGTATAAGCCTTCTCTAAGTCGCATTGATTTTCTTTAAACATGATCAGTCATTACTTATGATCATGACATCATATTAATTTTATTCCCTATACTCTGTAACAAACCACCATGGTTAAAGTGGGGATTACATTTGCATAGCTTGCATGCATGGCTTTCCATTATAGCAGTTTTCATTGTAATGATATCGATCCCTACCAGCTTAAGAATTTTTCTTATATTTCTTCACTATAATGTTTTTATAAGTTTCTTCACTGGTGGATCCAGACTTTTAAAGCAGGATTCCACCCAGGACAGTGGCAGATCTGGAGGGGGGCAAGAATTTTATGGAACCCCCAAGAGCCTTTAGTCATGCATGGGTCACTTGTTAGCCATACTAAATTCATTAGCTAGCTTGCAGTGACAAAAACGCCTACCTCTTTTTATTGCAAAATCACAGAAAGCCATTATATCCCATTGGTGTGGAAGTGCTATCCCACTAGAGAACTGTGAGAACACTAAAGTCAGCATATGTCTAGTCCTACTGAATTGTAGAGACATGAATAATGTAAGGAAGAGTATGATGTAATGTGAGGAAGAGTATGATGTAATGTGAGCAACAGAACAGGTACTGTTAAATGCATGATGTGTTGTCCCATGCTCAAGTGTACAGTAGATCATGGTAGGTGACGCCCTGAAGAAGCCAATAAGTGTTCTAGCATGCAGTATGGCTTGCAGGCAGAAATGTGTCCGTTTATCAATCAATCAATATATGTACTCTGCATTTTGAGGCTATTTTTATAGGGCATCATCAAGTTAATACTCTTACTCTAAAGAGTTGTACCCCATGGTAATTCATCAAGCTTGACATAATTATTTAAAGCTTGTGCGTGAGAAAATAGCGGCATGTTTTACCATCATAATCACTGCAACTTTAGAACAGAGTAAGACTTTCTGTAAAAAACCAATTGCAACTTATCAGGGCAAGAGCTTCAATTTGACACCAAGTTTGTGGATTTTGGATAGTACAAACACAAAACTGAGTTTTTAAACTTTAAATTGCCTGTAAAGGTCATCAAAAAATAATCTTTATCACACATGTAACCAGATTTTTGCCGAGTTGCATGCTTCATCCAAAAGTGCACAGAAAACCTTTTTTAAAGCTTTAGGAACCCTGACCAATCAAACTCTGGGTAAATTTTATAAGAAGACAATGGACTGAAAATCCCGATAATACAAATGGGATTAGTTGCATGCCTGACATCATGTAAGCATCACGACAGAAAAGTGAAAAATTTCTTAAGTTACACGATACATGTAGCTATGGCAATGTATGTTAAGGCTAAAGTGTCTAAATACTAGGACCACATGTACAGTCACCACAATGAAGTGAGTTCTGTGTTGTTAAGTATCATCAAAGAACAATTAATCACCTCTCCTCGGCGATTTATAGTCAAACGATAACTGCCACAAGAAAACAGTTTCCTATTGTAAAATTCTTTCTTTAGAGCTGCTTTAAAACCTCTCAGTTTTTTTAAAGGAACATCGGTAGAGGCGTTGACACATTTTGCACTAATGTGAAAAATCATGAGCTTAGGAGAACTTCCTATAAGAGCAACAATACCATCACTTGTCACTGATTTCACTCTCATAACAACATGTACCAGTCCACCATGACTTGATATAGACTCCATAAAACTATCAGAAATATCAACACTAAGAAAATCAAAGTCCAACTCCACCAAGTTGCAATTTGAAAAACCTGATAAATCAAAGCTGATACTTGAAGAATAAATAAAGAATCTGAGCTGGGTACAACTACTAACTATATCTCTCATAGCAGTGGGATGGGTAAAGGTGTTTGCCGACAAGTGCACAAGTGATGGAAAATTGGACAATAACTGACAGTCTCCATGATCACCAGCATGTTTACAATCATCACAGTAGTCAAACTCTAGTGCTTTTAAATCTGAACATTCCTGGTATAAGCTAACAATTGTTTTCATTGTTTGATCATCTATTTCATGAGGTAACAAAGCACACGAATCAATGGCTAGGTATGTCAGTTTTAATTCGACCAAAATTTCCCACAACTGAATGCAACTCTCCAAATCATTAGCCGAGATAAATAATAAATTTAGTCCTCTTAGATACTGACAACAAGTAGCAATGGTACGCAAACCTTGTAACCTCTTCAAACAATTGACATTTTTTTCCAAGTTCAATTCCAACAAGTTAGGACAAGCCATGGCTAATTGTTCAAGGTGTCCAGAATGTAATTGGCAATAAGAACCATTAAAATGAGTTATGAAGGTGCTGTTAACAGTACTGTTTAAACAACTGTTGGGTCCACTGTCTTGAATGATACTACGACCGAATTCATAGTTTAACATTGCTCTTGCCTTGTATAGTGTCTTGCCATCATAGATATTGGTATAGTCAGTTAACAATAAAAGATAATCTTCCAATCCTAACAAACCAAATTTACCGGGTGCTACAAATGGTAGAGTACAGGACTGACCAAACTGTAACTGAAAACTTGGTAGTGGCAGGGATAGATCCATCGGAATTTTACGGTATCTATATACTTTAAAATAACGCATATCATGGGCAGTACCAAGTAAAGTATGATTCACTAAAGATGACCACTGTTGTGTTAACGCTGTTATTGAATAGTGATGATCACAGAAAATGTTTACTGTCTTGGGAAGAAGTCCATTTATTGTCCAATCATATAGTGCTTTATCCATGTCTACACTATTCATTCTGATTGAAAGTTCCTTTAGTCCATTACAAATCACTAGCAATGAATGAATCTGACCCGTCCACAATATATCCAAAACCTGTAAGTTTCCCATAGACTTAATGACATTTCCTAATTGGTCAGAGCTTAGTTTACTAGTTGATACGCGAAGATCCACGAGGTTACTACACTGTCGCACCATGGCTGTTAATTTATGAGGGTCAATTGTCATGTGATCTGGGTGATCAGGGAAAGAAAGTTGTCTTATATACCGTCCACACGACTTAAATGCACTGAACACACAGCGCTCCTCACGAGTATCAAAATATGGCCAGATAAACTTCCTCCACAACAACGGAGTTTCGCAGATGCTTCTCACTCTTCGTGAAACATATCGCAGCTTTACCATGTCACGAGCACACGTCAAAAATGTGATAATATAGATCAGTAGCTCAGTAGGAAGGGTTAATAGTTTGCTGAGGGGTTCTTCAGACTCCTTTCCATTTTTGTAATCCATGTTTTATAATCGTGTTAAAAATTTCTCGCCCCGCACACCCGGCCGACCATAGTCTGGCGCCACCCGCCCCGTCGTAAAAAGTAAGGGCGGGCGGCTAGGCCTAACCACAGGCTCTGATCACAATCAAGGGCTATAATTAGAGCACTAAAAATTGAATAACATTCAAACCACTTTTGATATATAGGGCTATAGCTGTATATACCTAGTAGCTAAAGTTAGTTAGCTAGCTAGCAAAAACTGGAAAAGTGATCATCTCTGATCAGTCTCTAATAGCAGCTAGCTACTACCGGGCTACTGTCAAACAGAGTTCAGTAGGGGCAGTTTTTATGCACTAAATTATGCTTTCTAAGTGGCCTGCTCTGCATTGATCAAGAATAGTAGAGAATCAGTGCCATTCATATCAGTACAGTTCAGTTATGCCTTGGAGTATAGCTGGAATGTCATGCATACAAAGGCAGACCATGTGCATTTTTATCTGTGAAATTCCTAAATCAATGTGCCCATGAGATGGTGCCACAGATGTGGAGGTTTCTTAATAGTGCTACTTGTAGTGACTGTTCTATTAGAGTATATTGATCTTGTTTTAAGTTTTGTTTGGCAATGTATTTTTGGGGGGATCGGATGTGCCCTGCATGTTCACCCTGAATACAGCAGTCAGTATAATTCAAATTTAAATTGCTTGTTATACAGTCTTAGTGGCCACCTGTTTAGAAAGACCACCTCTCTAAAAGATCAACACTAAAATCCTAAAGTAACAAGTTTATGCTCTAACACATCCCCCTAAAGCAGCCACCTACCTATCGGGTGAAGAAATCTTGGTCCTAAGGTGACCGGCTTAGAAAGGCTCCACTGTACTACTATATTACTTCATGACATCATAGCTATATGTTAACTACGTCCCTGCTGGAATTTTCAGCAGCTACAATAGCTACCAAAATTAATGAGCTACCAAATCATTAAGCTTGTAAAGTATCACCAGTTTCGTTAGGATATCAAGATATACAGAGTAGTCTTGGAATGGTTGAACGTTGTCCAATTAAGTGTCTTGCATGCATGTGCATGTGTAACACAGCTATAAGATTTGAGCATCTTTAGGCTATAGCTACTAAAGTTTTCCAGCTGGCTCTCATGTTGATTTATTTATTTATTTATTTTAATACTTTACAGATCAAATTAATAGATGTACAGAAACATTAGAGAAATCAAGGGTGAAATAAAAATTACAAGATCTGAGGGTCAGCTGGTAACTAGTGCCAGCTGCCGTAAATTTAATTTGTTTGCAACCTTAAAAATAATATAGTTTATAATGTCATCTCAAAAGCTCAAGTAGCTATAGCAACTACAATGTATACATAAATATAACATCAGACCCCTAGCAGTAGCTATCCTATACACATTCATAGCATATACGTAGTTTTCCCTTTATAAGATACATTTAATTTTGTTACGATATTGCTGACAAGTACATCTAAGGAATTTCAAATAGGAATCATAGACATAAAAGTACAGACACAAGGGAGGTCACCTACACCTGCAGATATACTAATGGACATTTAAACTCTACTTCAGTCTATATCCATGAATGAATTAGGGATTAAATGTCCACTAGTATATCCGCAGGTGTATAGGCAACCTCCTTTGTTTGACTACATTTTATAGCCTATAATCTTTAAAAATTCCTAATTTTCCTTGTTTGTTTACTTTTCTGTAACTGGTCAACCTGTGCACGCTGCATCAAATAAAAGAATGGTGCCTGAGATAATGTTTTCAACTGAATGTATACCCTGGCAACGTGAAGTAGTCATTATACGCTTCATTTGCAGCCATGCCTCGGTTCAATATACAGCATTACAAATGAAGAGCAGTGCAAGAAGCATCTCTGCAATCAATCCAGATGCTACTGAAAATATGGATGATTTCTGTTACAAACATAGGGAGCTTGTGCGCTACCACAAATCAGCACCTTGGACTGTCAGCAAAGATAAATGGGACACAAAGGAGAGTAAGAGTAACTCCATGATGCATGCAATGTATGTATTGCAGTATGCCAAAAGGCACCTGTCGGCATCTAACAGTAAAAAGATCAAGCCTGTAGCATTATAGCCATTATCTCAGTCAGTCAATCAGTCACCACTCAGTGGTGTAGCCAGGAAAAAAAATTTACCAAGGCTAAGTTTGCTGATACATTGACCTAATTGAGAGGGTCTGCTTTCTGACTCAACTGATTCACAAACATTTGGTGGGTACAGCATTTGCTGGCGGAGGAAGTAGTTGATGTGGGGGGGGGGCTGACCAGAGTATAGAGTCTCTGGCAGCGGGAGGTCTGGAGGGCGCAGCCTAGCCATTTTAGCTTTCACAATGTCTCAAAGTTCACCAAAATTAATTCATAGCAATTTTATAGGTACAATTTAAAGCATTTTAACTAAAGCACCCACTTTTAGTCAAAACTATTTAAAACAGGCTATTTTCCAGTTAAAAACTTTTTTTGGCAAAGCTTTTAGCTGTTGATTACAGGGTTAATTTATAGTTAAACCCCACCCGGCACAAATAGGATATCGTTGTTATCTTTGCCGAGTTGTTGATAACTAGATATCCTACAAGTGCAGGTGGGGTTTAACTAGCTTCTATCCCATGCTTGGAAGTAGTCAAGTTCATAAGCAATGTGTTAATAAGCATGTCAGTTGTGTATGGCTTAATTGTTTGCTGAATATGTAGTTTTTGTAATGGTATGGCTTCAATTTTTGCTGAACATGTACTGGGGTTTAACTACCGGTTTAACTACCATATACTCCCAGTTTTTTATGGCTTCAGTGAGATAGAATGAACATATAGCATTTCAAATATAGTAGTACAAAACAGACTATATGGCTGTAGCCACCTGGAAACACTTGATACAGTGGTAAGACGCCAACTCATAAAGTAAGAGGTACCTGGTTCGATTCCCGCGACTGTACATGTAGGAAACTTTTCTTTTTTTTTTAAAGCTACTTTTAGGAACACGTTTTTATGAAGGCCTTGACTGCTCTATTAGGGTATTTGAGCGTTCTATTAGAATATATCGATCTTTATCATTGTTTTCAACCCCACCCATGCTTGCAGGTTGACTTACTGGTTGGATGGAAGAAACCGTCTCAGTAGACTCTGAGCATTTTTCTGCATTTATTATTTATTTATATTTATTTATTTAACAAGTACAGAATAGCATGCAATTGCCTATAGTATTACCTGATCATTATAGTTTTTGTTAATGGTACAGTATACCGTGCTTCCATATTAGACTAGTTTACTTGTACTCAACACACTTACTCCGAAGATATCATTATTTTGAGTGGTCAGGCCATTCATGGACTACAACAGAGGTCATAGTCACGCACGCTATACTCTTTATTCATCTGATGTGATATTTAAGTTAGATATTATTGATACTCAACTGCATGTGCTAATTATAAGTAAGTAAATCACACTAGTGAGTCTAGCTGGGGGCATGCTCCCTCAAGGAAAATTTACATGCTTTGAAATGGCATGTCGAGGCTATTTTTGATTGTAACTGCTAATGCATGACATACATGATCAATTAGCTCAATGCAATGTTATATGCAGATGACTCACTGGAACTTTTGAGAAGTACTTTAAAGACAATTGACATAGATGCAAATGGTTTAGGCCAAGTGTAATGAGATAACCTATACTGAATGCTCTATTAGAGTATATTACGTTGATTCAGTATTGATTCTATTATGTGTGGTACAGTAATGCTGTCTGTAGTAACATTTGTCAATAAGTAGAAAATTTGGGGTGCCAAAACCCAGGCCTGCTCAGCCTGAAATTGTTGAGCACTTTTTACTGAGGCAGCTGCCTCGGTTGCCTCAATGGTAGCTACACCACTGGCACTGAATTTAAAAAAAAAAATTTTTGTAGCAACCTATTTCAAGTGTTTAGGGCCATGTTGGATCATGTTGAAGGCACTTTTGAGCTTGGTATACCTAACCAATACTGCCAAGGTTCCAGTGAAGGTATTGTGAAGCTGGTTTTTGGTCAATATTTCGTTTGTGAGAAGTGCAAACCTCCATGATCCCTAATATCAAGACACACGGTAGTGTGTCGTGCGGCCCAAGAAGCCGGCGTGCCACCTGTGAGTATATTAACAGGAAGAAAGAAAACGCAATTTTCACACCTATGTAGCTCTGTGATCCCTTATCCGATTGGAACCAAATTTGCTAGAGAGGTGCCGGCCAGCAAGGGGAGTCTACACACCAAATTTGAAGAAAATCGCTCCAGCCATTTCCGAGATACGAGCGAACAAAATTTCGTTTTAATTTCTTCGTTTTTTTCTTCTACTTCTTCATTTCGCACATTTCGCAAAATCCGCCATAAAACACGAATGCGTGCTCGGATCGGGCTGGAATTTGGCACACTTAAAGGGCGCATTAAGGCGGATCTCTGTACCAACTTTGGTAGGAATCCGATGAACATTCACGGAGTTATGACCGATTATTTGCGTAAAATAAGGTCGAAGGTCTGTCACGCCTACAGGGTAAACTCGTTTGAGGAATCAGTTGAAAATTACTATGTAGATGGAGCAACCATCGTAGGAGTGCCTTTTTGTGGTTTGAAAGGAATCGGGATAAAGACCATGGAGATATGACACAAAACCCAACCTGTGTCAAAATTACGCGATCGATTTTTATGAATAAAAATACTATTAGTTTTCGTGTCTATCAAGCAAACCGCTAAGAGCAATGAGCTGAAGTAGCTGGAATAATCATCATAGAAAGTCCTTGCAGTAGTACAGAAGAATCGGATTACAAACCACTGAGTTATATGATTCGAAAGGCAACTACGGTAGCAAATGCGAGATCGAGATACTCTAATAGAACAGTCACCCTAATAAAGCATTCAGCTGCATTTATAATTTACTCAATTATATTACATTGCATAGGGAATTCAGCTACAAACAAGTCACCCTGTAGTCAGATCAGCCAGAAGAAGGTACCTAATAGAGAGTTCAGCTACAAAGAAACCATCATGTAGAGAGTTCAGCTCAAACAAATTGCCCTGTAGAGAGATCAGCTAGAAGAAGTTACCTTGTAGAGAGTTCAGTTACAAAGAATAACCTGTAGAGAGTTCAGCTAGGAACAAGTCACCCTGTTCAGAGATCAGCTAGGAACAAGTCACCCTGTACAGAGATCAGCTACAAACAAATCACCCTGTAGAAAGATCAGCTAGAAGAAGTTAACCTTGTAGAGAGTTCAGCTACAAACAAATCACCCTGTAGAGAGTTCAGCTAGAAGTTACATTGTAGATAGTATTATTATTATTATTATTATAGTTCAGCTACAAAGAAACTACAGACATCACAGTACCAGCTACAGACCAGATCATGCCATATGTTCAGACTCATCGAACCATTTTGTAACACTGACACCTACAAATACTCCTTTATACCATCAACATCAAGGCAATGGAACGTACTACCTCGCTACATCTTTGAAGCGGAAAACACTGACATATTCAAATCTCTGCTACGTAACTATTATTTTGCAATCAATAGCTAACATATTTATTATATCTGTGTATATTCTTCTGTTTGTGAAGTTTTCACAGCAAAATTAAAAAAAAACAAAAAAAAACTACCATGTAGAGAGTTCAGCTGCAAACAAATCGTCCTGTAGAAAATTCAGCTACAAACAAACCACCCTGTAGAGAGTTCAGCTACAAACAAGTCACCCTGTAGAGAGATCAGCTAGAAACAAGTCATCCGGCAGAGAGATCAGCTAGAAGGATAACCTTGTAGAGAGGTCAGCTACAAAGAAATCACCCTGCTTCATCTTTTCTTCTTCCTGCATGTGGTAAAGAAAAAATGATAGGTTAAAAAAAGCCCTAAAGTCGGCCATAGGCCGGCTTTGGGGTATACAAATACAAAAAGAAGTGAAATCTAATCCAAAACAGCCAAGATGTAAAAAAAGTGCGGCCCTCAGACAGGCTATGGTGAAAAAAGATGTGAAATCCAAGGTGGCGGCCAAGAAATGGCTGTGATGGTAGGTTAATGGTAAAAATTTTAATAATGACAATTCAGGTGAATTTTGTGCCAAGACCAAGCGACACCAAATTCACCTGAATTGTCGTTATTAAAATATTTACATAAAACACGAATGCGTACTCGGATAGGGCTGAAATTTGGCACACTTGAAGGGCTCATTAAGGCGGATCTCAGTACCAACTTTGGTAGGAATCCGATGAACATACACGGAGTTATGACCAATTATGTGCGTAAAATAAGGTCGAAGGTCTGTCACGCCTACAGGGTAAACCCCTTGGAGGAATGAGTTGAAAATTTATATGTAGATGTAGTAACCATCGTAGGAGTGCCTTTTTGTGGTTTGAAAGGAATTGAGATAAAGACCATGGAGATATGACACAAAACCCAACCTGTGTCAAAATTACGCGATCGATTTTTATGAATAAAAAAACTATTAGTTTTCACATCTACCAGGCAAACCGCTTAGAGCAATGAGCTAAAAATCAGTGTGTAGCTGGAATACTCATCATAGAAAGTTCTTGCAGTAGTACAGAAGAATCGGATTACAAACCACTGAGTTATGATTCGAAAGGCAACTACGTGTAGCAAATGCGAGATCGAAATACTCTAATAGAACAGTCACCCTAATAGAGCATTCAGCTACGTTTATAACTTACTCCATTACAGAATTATATTACATTGCAGGATATTCTGTACGGAATTCAGCCACAAACAGTTAATCTGATAGACAATTCAGCTACATGCAAGTCACCCTGTAGAGAGTTCATCTAGAAACAAGTCACCCTGTATCAGCTAGAAGAAGTCACCTTGTAGAGAGTTCAGCTACAAAGAAACCATCATGTAGAGAGTTCAGCTGCAAACCAATCACAACTCAGCTACAAACAAACATGCCCTGTAAAAAGATCAGCTAGAAGAAGTTACCTTGTAGAGAGTTCAGCTACAAAGAAATCACCATGTAGAGAGTTGAACTGCAAACAAATCACCCAGTAGAAAGTTCAGCTATGAACAGATCACACTGTTGAGAGTTCAGTTAGGAACAAGTAATCCTGTAGAGAGATCAGCTAGAAGTATCACCTTGTAGAAAGTTCAGCTACAAACAAATCATCTGTAGAGAGTTCAGCTACAAACAAATCACCCTGCAGAGAGATCAGCTAGAAGAAGTCACCTTGTAGAGAGTTCAGCTATAAAGAAACCACCATGTAGAAAGTTCAGCTGCAAACAAATCCCCTGTAGAGAGTTCAGCTAGAAACAAGTCACCCTGTAGAGAGATCAGCTAGAAACAAGTCATCCTGTAGAGAGTTCAGCTAGAAGAAGTCACATTGTAGAGAGTTCAGCTACAAAGAAACTACCATGTAGAGAGTTCAGCTGCAAACAAATCACCTGTAGAGAACTCAGCTACGAACAAATCGCCCTGTAGAAAGATCAGCTAGAAGAAGTTACCTTGTAGGGAGTTCAGCTACGAACAGACCACCCTGTAGAGAGTTCAGCTACAAACAAATCACCCTGTAGAGAGTTCAGTTACAAAGAAACCACCATGTAGAGAGTTCAGCTGCAAAAAAATCAATCACTCTGTAGAGAGTTCAGCTAGAAGAAGTCACCTTGTAGAGAGTTCAGCTGCAAATAAATCACCCTGTAGAGAATTCAGCTACAAACAAATCACCCTGTAGAAAGATCAGCTAGAAGAAGTTACCTTGTAGAGAGTTCAGCTACAAAGAAACCACCATGTAGAGTGTTCAGCTGCAAACAAATCAACTGTAGAGAGTTCAGCTAGAAACAAGTCACCTTGTAGAGAGATCAGCTAGAAACAAGTCACCCTGTAGAGAGTTCAGCTAGAAGAAGTCACATTGTAGAGAGTTCAGCTACAAAGAAACTACCATGTAGAGAGTTCAGCTGCAAACAAACACTCTGTAGAGAACTCAGCTACAAACAAATCACCCTGTAGATAGATCAGCTAGAAGAAGTTACCTTGTAGGGAGTTCAGCTACAAACAAATCACCCTGTAGAGAGTTCAGCTACAAAGAAATCATCATGTAGAGAGTTCAGCTGCAAACAAATCATCCTGTAGAGAGTTCAGCTATGAAAATATCACCCTGTAGAGAGTTCAGCTAGAAGAAGTCACCTATTAGAGAGTTCAGCTACAAAGCAACCACCATGTAGAGAGTTCAGCTGCAAAAAAAATCAATCACTCTGTAGAGAGTTTAGCTAGAAGAAGTCACCTTGTAGAGAGTTCAGCTGCAAATAAATCACCCTGTAGAGAATTCAGCTACAAACAAATCACCCTGTAGCAAGATCAGCTAGAAGAAGTTACCTTGTAGAGAGTTCAGCTACAAAGAAACCACCATGTAGAGAGTTCAGCTGCAAACAAATCACCTGTAGAGAGTTCAGCTAGAAACAAGTCACCCTGTAGAGAGATCATCTAGAAGAAGTCACCATGTAGAGAGTTCAGCTACAAAGAAACCGCCATGTAGAGAGTTCAGCTGCAAACAAATCAGCCTGTACAGAGTTCAGATACAAACAAATCACAGATCAGCTGGAAACAAGTTGCATTGTAGAAAGATCAGGTAGTATAAGTTACCTTGTAGGGAGTTCAGCTACAAAGAAATCACCCTATAGAGAGTTCAGCTACAAAGAAATAATCATGTAGAGAGTTCAGCAGCAAACAAATCATCCTGTAGAGAGTTCAGCTATGAAAAGATCACACTGTAGAGAGTTCAGCTAGAAGAAGTCACCTTTTAGAGAGTTCAGCTACAAAGCAACCACCATGTAGAGAATTCAGCTGCAAACACTTCACCCTGTAGAGAATTCAGCTACAAACAAATCGTCCTGTAGAGAGACCAGCTAGAAACAAGTCACCCTGTAGACAGATCAGCTAGAAGAAGTTACCTTGTAGAGAGTTCAGCTGCAAACAAATCACCCTGTAGAGAATTCAACTACAAACAGATAACCCTGCAGAGAGTTCAGCTAGAGTCAAGTCACCCTGTAGAGAGAATCCTGTAAAGAGTTCATCTATGTACAAGCAGATCACCCTGTAGAGATTTCAGCTACATTTCAAGTCACCCAGTAGAGAGATCAGCTGCAAATTATCCTGTGGGGATTAATTGACATGTAATAAATATATGCTCTCTTTTTATATTATGAACTCTTGATATATGCATTATATATATAATTTGTACATTTACTGATAAAATCAGAATGAGTTAAAGTGTTTATAAAATCTGCTTCATCTTTTTCTTTTTCCTGTGGTAAAGAAAAATATATAGGTTAAAAAGCCCCAAAGCTGGCCATATACAAATACAAAAAGAAGTGAAATCTAATCAAAAACAGCCAAGCTGTAAAAAAAGGAGTGCGGCCCTTGAAAAGGCTATGGTGAAAAAAGATGTGAAATCCAAGGTGGCGGCCAAGAAATGGCTGTGATGGTAGGTTAATGGTAAAAATTTTAATAACGACAATTCAGGTGAATTTTGTGCCAATTGACCAAGCGGCACCAAATTCACCTGAATTGTTGTTATTAAAATTTTTACCATTAACCTACCATCACAGCCATTTCTTGGCCGCCACCTTGGATTTCACATCTTTTTTCACCATAGCCTTTTCAAGGGCCGCACTCCTTTTTTTACAGCTTGGCTGTTTTTGATTAGATACAGTACTACCAAACTGTATTATGAGGATGCTAAAACAGACCTGATCTCAACAGGGGCAGATCTAGGATTTCCCAAAGCTAGGGGCATCTACGCTAGTGGGTGCTAAGAAAAAGTGGCAACTGCTGGATACAACTAGTGACACAGAGTGCAAAGCACACGCAGCATGTGGAGCTGCACGGAGCATACTCTATCTACAGGGTTCTGGGGACATGTCCCCACAGGAAAATTAACCTTCTGAGATTGAATTGGGTAATAGTTTTGACTGAGTAAACATAAGCATTATGAGCCACTTTATAAGTAAGATTACTATTCCAGTCATGGATTTTTTCTCCTTTCTCCACCTTTTCAGACACACTTTCTGTAACAACTTCAAACAGGCTGTAGGACCAGGTGTCCTACAGGCCTTCAGCCACTTGTGCTGTAAAGCCTTTAATAAATAAATAATAATAATAAATATTCTGATCCTAGCAGTGAGTAAAAATGAACTAGTGAAGGTCACTACTAAATGTAGTGAAGATCATACTAATGTCTGCCACAATACTCACAATTTCTCTATAGGGTCATTCCGTGTCAAATCAACAAGGAATTTAGGGTCACCTCTCGGATTTTGACGAAACTTGGTGTGTTTGTACTACCTGTGGTGCTTATCACTCATGCAAATTTTTAGCTCCATACATTCCATAGTTTCTGATTTATGACCACAAATATTTTGAATATTTCATGAAAATTTGGTCCATCTCTTGTTACAAAATCAATTGTAACCTTGCACTGTGTAAATATTTGTAAACACAATTTTCAGTGATGGAAGACTGTTGATTGACCTTTCCAGTGATCCCTAAATTATGGGATATCTACTTAATTATGGTTCAAAAGTACTTCATTGAAAACTTTAATCCCTTATATTTTGAAAAGTGCTGCTTGAAAGTTTTCGAATTCTTTTGTGAATAATGATTGGATAATAGTCTATGTTTGATAAAATTTTTGTGGTGGGACCACAATGGGCTCAAGAGATATAATGAATTATGTTGTGGTATGCAGTGGAATTTGCAGTCTATTATTGCTGTATTGGAGTGTACACCTCCAATAACCACTCGCAACAAGGCCATGCCGAGCTTGTCTTACAGAGTGAAGGTGTCTAGGTGCATTGCAATCTGTATTAATGACCACCTGTATTGAAAGGCCATCTATGTGCTGCAGTTAAGTTATACTTCATTAATGTATAGCACCAAAGCATCAACCCTTTCTAGCAAACCCAAAAATGGTCCTTATTAGACAGGTTGACTATACATTACTGATCTGACCACCATGTGTCCATGAACATCATGTAAATGTACTATCTCTTCACAAATACCTTCTTTATTAAGTTGAATACCACTGTAGTAGACTTAGCCATATTTAAGTTGCGTATGTGGCTACATAGATACATACAACAGAACTCCTCAGAAGGGATACCTGGATATCTTGATAACCAGGACACCTGTTTATACACTGTACTCCCACTCTAGTGGTGCACATACATTTAGACCAAGATACTTGTGTGGCTTCTGTAATATGAGCACTTTATTATGGTCCTAGCAATGGAGGGGTTTTACCATACATGCATTGTACCTCAATATGTGAAATTAATTACTACATTACTTTACATTCATGACCACTTTGAAGATCAAGTCATAAACTCATGCACATACTCACATAGGACATGCTGACCACATACTTAACATTTGCCTGTACTGATCCTCAAAGCGTCAACCCAAAATACTTTGAAAAACCATTTTAGTAATTACAGTACAGTGGAACCTGTCTATAACGGTCACCTTGGGACCAGATATATCTGGCCTTTATATACAGGTGGCTGTTATAGAGAAAACCTGCATAAGGTGGTCAGCAGCATTTTAGTGGCTATGACCGTTATAAATGAATAACTATTAGTTAGAGGCTCGCACCAACCGCAGTACAGTCTGAATATTTAGTACAGAAAGGGTAAGGTAAGTCTATGAATGTTGGTTATAGCTATTGAATACGCTTAAGCAATAAAGCCTGGTTGATTATATAGTATTCATTGAAAGGCAGGAAGTGTGATAATTGCGCATTAATTGAAACGGTGCTGTGGTACCAGGAAATTGGCTTAACAAGCCACCATAAAAGGTAGCGACCGCTATACGAAGGAGAAAGTTATGTATACAGTGATTCATAGGTAAATTGTTGGTTGGCCGTTATACGCGTTAGACAGGTGACCGCTTTATGCAGACCACAATGCATACATTTGTATGGGTAAATATTTGGGACCTCGTGACCATAGCCGTTATGCAGAGGTGACCGCTTAATCCAGGTGACCGTAACACAGGTTCCACTGTACTATAAATCACATAATTATTGAGGTGCAAGCAAGTGTTAATAATATAAAAACTCTTGGTACAAGTAATGCATCTACTGTATATAGTGTAACTCTTCTATTCCCTGGACCATTGATGAAGTGTTCATTTTTGAGAAACCACAGACTTGTCTTGGGCCCAAAATGTACGTACAATTATAAAGTAAGATCATGAGGCTATTAAGGTGCCCAGGTATCCTTTTTGAGGAGGTCTATTGTACCTATGCAGCCATGCATGTAACTTGAATAGTGTAGAGTGGGGATATGTATGTGAGTGCACTACGACAAGATTTTACTTAATAAATAAGGTATAACTGAAGAGATGGTACAACATTAATGTGTTTATGGATGCATGATAATCTCATTTATAGTCAACCTGTCTAATAAGGACCATTTTGGATTTGCTAGAAAGGGTTGATGCTTTGGTGCTATACATTAATATCCAATTAAAGTATAAATTAGCTACAGCTTATAGATGGTCTTTCAATAAAGGTGGTCATTAATACAGGTTGCAATGCACCTAGACACCTTCACTCTGTAAGACAAACTTGGCATGGCCTTGTTGTAAGTGGTTATTGGAGGTGTACACTCCAATACAGCAATAATAGACTGCAAATTCCACTGCATACCACAACATAATTCATTATATCTCTTGAGCCCATTGTGGTCCCACCACAAAAATTTTATCAAACATAGACTATGACCCAATCATTATTCACAAAAGAATTCGAAAAATTTCAAGCAGCACTTTTCAAAATATAAGGGATTAAAGTTTTCAATGAAGTACTTTAGAACCATAATTAAGTAGATATCCCATAATTTAGGGATCACTGGAAAGGTCAATCAACAGTCTTCCATCACTGAAAAGTGTGTTTAAAAATATCTACACGGTACAAAGTTGCAGTTGATTTTGTAACTAGAGATGGACCAAATTTTCATGAAATATTCAAAATATTTGTGGTCATAAATCAGAAACTATGGAATGTATGGAGCTAAAAATTTGCATGAGTGATAAGCACCATAGGTACTACAAACACACCAAGTTTCATCAAAATCCGAGAGGTGACTCTAAATTCCTTGTTGATTTGACATGGAATGACCCTATAGTGGTGTTCACTATATATGTCATGAAAATCTCATCCAGTAATGTAATGTTTAATCTTACTATTTGTGACTTTTAGCTGCATAAAATAGCTGGGCCACCAGTCTCTATCAATATGGCTCCCAAGATTCCCAACAGCCAGCCTACATGCTAATTAAAACCCACAATTAAATATGTTTGTGTGTTGTATAAAACTACTCAGCTAGCTGTGCATATATGAGTGACAGTGCAAAATAGTAATTGATTGTTGTCTAAAAAGCTATATAGCCATAGGCGGATCTAGGAGGCACTGTCAGGGGGGGCCAAGGGGGGGCAAGAAGTTTTAGTGTACAACAGCATCTATTCCACCATAGATACTACATCTATGATTCCACTAAGAGGAATTATAGTACACAGGTTATATTCAGTTGTATAACTATATTCAGTATAGCTGGATGAATGATAGACATACAATTTTAAGATCGTAGTTAGAGAAAATTTTTAAAAATTAGACGTCCTAGGTTTGAATTTGGGAGCATTTTTGGTAACATTTAGCTTAAAAGTGTATGCTTGCAATTTACTGAGATAAAACCTGTTTGATGGTAAAGTGTAATAAATCAAAATATAAAGGTGTAGCTAGTATTGTTATGACATTAGAATTGTGACTGTTCTATTAGAGTAGTGACTGCTCTATTAGAGTATCTCGATCTTGGCACAAAAACTTAAACTTACTTTCTTTACAGTGTACAGTATAACTGTAAAGTACATTTATAACTGTTGTCTTCTATTTGCCCATTGGCTTTCTATACTTCTGAATACAGTGTGAATGCATGATTCCAGTTTCTGGTATCAATATAGTACTGTGAGTCCAAGGGGGGCAAGGGAAGGGCCAGGGGGGGCACAGCACCCCTTGGCCCCCCCTTAGATCCGCCTATGTATATAGCTATGCACCTAAATCTGTTAAATGTATAAACCTTTCAATGTTCAGAGTTTGTCAGCATTTTCAAGGGAGTTGCATTCTACAATCCTGTCTAGCTACTCTAGATCTGCCATTGTATTTGAGTGCATGTGGATGTGTACTGTGCAGAAACTCTGTTGTACAGGTTGTATAAAATAGTTCAGCAGGAGGGTTGCTGGAAACTCTGGCCCATCAACAATTGTACACTATATCAACACAAAATCAAGATTCTCTAGTCACCAAATATACAGCATTGTGTCAGGCAAATATTCAATAACAGTATATATTCTAATACACTGCTGAAATCAGCCACACATTCAAGGGTCTAATGTTCAAAAATTTACTGGTGGCATGTATTTAGTTGGAGAATAGCAACTTTGTGCTTTGTGTACTAAAGTGTGCCTTCCCTGTGGTTTCATTTCTTTGAGGCCCCTTTCCAAAAGTCTGGATCCGCCCCTGGTGATGGGTGTTCTATAAGAGTCTTTGACTGCTCTATTAGAGTATTTTAATTTTAGATATATTATAGCAGTTTTACTGCTAAAATATCCCTCTTGTTAATTCCTATACACAAGACTTCAAATTACAGCTGTTGTGCATCAACTGTTGTGGCTTTGATCTATGGGATATTTTCATGGGAACTATTTCATTTCACAGTAGTTTGGTACATGTTCTATTGCATGTAAGATCTGTAACGGCTAAAGGTGTTGCTATTCAGTTTAGTGAAGAAGTCACCCAAATCGTAAATGTTGTGTGTGTGTTTGCAAGGCAACCATGGGTAAGTAAAAGAAATGAATTACAAGCACTTTCATAAAGGAAGTCTCTCACTTTCATAAAAGGAAGTCTCTCACAGGAAACATTTTACTGCAGGCAGTGGTAGATGGATGATGGCATATATAACTGCTAGGCACTGCTTTCATCGTCTTACTTTTACTTCTTATTTTCAGATGAATCCTTGAAGGATACAGACCTTTTGCCATGGTCGCTGGTATTTGACTTATATGTGGTGCCAACCTGCTGTTCTGATTTAGATACATACATGTTTTCTTCCATTCTTTATAATGTGTACTGATCAATTATAGGTTGCTTCAAGTCACACATATACGGTTGAAACTTTGATCTTTGCATACAGCATATAGCATCCTGATTCCTCCAGCCAGGTTGGAGAGGAAAGGCTGGGTAGCTATAGCTAACACTATGAAATAATATATCAAAATATGCCGGCAGGACGACCATGATAAGAATCTGTGTGGTAGCTAAACATCACTAGCCCAAGGGTGATCCTCATACTGAAAACAACAAGAGGAAGCAAGGTCACTTCATTCCAAACCCTTTAATTAACTTTCTCTGTTCACTTCATTCCATAATTTTCTCTGTTTACACTTTGAGCTTTTCATTGACTACACCGCACAGCCAGAAGTGGTAGCTACATCTATGCTAAACTTACTGGAACTGTTTATCCCAAGCCTTTGAGACAAACAGCTAGTGTATCAAGGTGCCCGTACGTTGAATGGACTTTGCATCAAGTGCTGACTGATTTCCACCAACCCCTTGTGTTAGTTGTAGTTAGTTTTGTTAATTGATGTGTTTCCACTTAATAGTGGTTGCTGGCAATTTCATGAGGCATAAATTACTAATCACATCTAGCCAACTTATGTGAGTTACCATGGTTGATGGGGTTTATAGATCTATGCCTATGGTTGCACTACTTTAAGTCAGATAAACCGGGCCAACGTGTACCAGGCCGGACATTTGCCAACATGCATGTAGCCAATGTGTGATTAACTCTTGGCCTCCTGTGGAAGTTGTTAGTGCCACCTCTGTAAATCATTTTAAAGAATTACTAATTGGATCGTTGGGGAAGTTACTTCATGAAAATAATATTTTAATACTTTTATATCAGCCTATGCACCATGCACACACAAATGATCAGGTAATACCATAGGCAATTGCCTTTCTGTACCTGTTTAATAAATAAATAAACTACTTGCGGGTCATAGATAATATACCTACTGAATAGATATTATCTATGACTGGCTGCTGGTATTTTACGCGCATATGGTATAGTGCGCTATAAATTAATATAGAGGGCGTTAGATAGAGTAACATTTGTACGAACAGATGTGGTAACAACATGAGTAGTATTTGCCAGTGCTGTGGGTTATGTCGGAAGAGTCGTCATGAGACGTACGTGGATGACGTGTTTCCATCAGTCGACGAGCCAACCCCGGTAGAGGCTGAAATGGGCAAACTAGTGTACTACGCGCGAACCTCACCGAATAACCTCAACAGGGTCGCTGGCTATCTCCTCGTTAAGCTGAGAAGATTTATACAAAGAGCCCGATATAAGTAAGCATCAACAGATCAATGCATAATCAGTAGGTATGATGTCGACTAGTGTGAATGTAATGTGCTACTCCACTATCACCTCCCTCCTCCTCCCCCCCCTTCCCCTGCACACATAGGGTTGTAGTGGGGAAATGACACAGCCGAATGTCTAATGCCCCGTAGTAGGGCAAACCTATAGTGTCAAATCCCTACTGTTGGCTGCAGGGATAGCATAGAAAGTTACAACAAAAAATGTTTGGGCGTTCAATGAATGATTCTCAAATGCCCTCATAGTGGAGCAACAGTTTCGGTTTCGTGTCAATTTCCCACCTACACCCAAGGGGGGCAATACATTGATAAGTGCATAAAGATGGAGTGTTAGAGTAAGTTTGTCCCAGTATAGTTAAAACAGGAGGTGGCCTCCTGTTTTACAAGTGGTAGTGCACCTGCAGAAGTCATGTATATAGAGGTTTTGCAGGAGGGGCATACACGAATCACGTGTGAAGAGATATTGAGTGGATTGAATATGACAAAAATACTGATACCAACAATTCATTGTAAAAAACTCATAACTAGATTTTCTAGAGCTTCAATATTAGTTTCACTATGTCAGAAGGCCTCTTGTTACAATGGTATTTTGTACCTGTTAAATCTGCACCAAAACTTCTTGCTTAGTGGTTTAAAAATCACTGTAGAATGCTCCATTCTTACTCGGGAATGCCTCCTTCAAAACCTTATACTTGGAAGGTGTTCAGTCTATGGTTGAGTAGAAGTCAGTGGTAATTTCTGTCCATGCAAATCTTTAGCTGTACATATGTGTATTCAGCAGTGCAAGTATCTCAAGTAGACGATATCAACGTCATGCTTATTGGGGGCTATGATATTGTTTGTTTGTGTCTGTGGTGTGGAGCGATCATCTTCCAACATGTTATCCAATGTTATAACTGTTGTAGTGTGAGAGGCCATGACTGACATCTGAGGTCAAGAATTTTGTTATTGACTCCATTTTTGGGTGCAGTTTCACCTGACCTGAAAATCCACTCATTCAATACACATCTCACCAGGTTGATGTTGACCCTGTGTTACAAAAGCTTGATTTACTTAGGTGCCAAAGCCAACCTATAACACCCTGAAACGTTGGGAGTGTTTGCATTTTTATGAGATATACGTTCATAAATCCCATGAACCTCTCAGTAACTAATCATGGCTGTTGTACTGCTCTATAGCCAGGTGGAGGTTGCAGTGTCAGTGATGTTGAGGTTACTGTCAGACTGTCCACCCCAGCAAGTACCCCATCTTGCTGATGCTCTACTGTCCATGGTACACACCTTACTGGAGCAGCGTGTCACCAGATTACAAGTGCTTGCCTGCAATACTGTAAGTCTTCATCCAATGTGTACATGTTTTAAGTGTGTGTGTGTGCGTGCGTGCATTTGCATGTGCGTGTGTGTGAATTGTACATGTATTGTACGCAGTGGGACTAGCGTATGTAGTCTTTCTTGGGCATGCCTTTCTTCAGTTTGTAATGTTTTTTTTCCCACTCATGCACATACAAGCAATAATGGTTGGCTGCATGAGGCCATCTATGACTTTTCTTTTTTAGTTTGATTTAAAAGTTTTTGTTGTTTTTTTCTAGTTGCACAAAGGAGGAAAAGGGTTTAGCCAAGTGGACATTATAATATGGACTCTGCATGTTATGGACACAAAAATACTACCTTTACTGCTACAGGTTAAAAATACCAGTTTTACAAAGTGATGCAATTTACCTACAATCATAGGACAGCCGTTTGTAACCCAACTAGATTTTTTAAGAAACTAATGATTGGTATTTGCATATACAAGGAATGCAGATAGTAAATTCACGTTGTTTTTCAGTCACTAATGAATTGTATTGTTACAGTTTGCCAGTTTCTGTGCGGTGAAGGAAGTGACGCCATTGTACCAGAGTGTCCACTACGAGTTCTTTGTGGATAGGTTTAGTGGGCTCAGTCTTATTGCCAGACAAGATAATGTGGAGACTTATTACAAGTGAGCTGGAGCTGTTGTGTTGTTGGTAAAAGAAAACATTAATTGTGTTAAGGAAGATTACACTGAGATTCAAATGTGTTACATACATACAACGCAGTCCAAACATAATACACATAGGCGCTACCACACACACACACATACATATTACACACACACACACACACACACACACACACACACACACACACACACACACACACACACACACACACACACACACACACACACACACACACACACACACACACACACACACACACACACACACACACACACACACACACACACACAGAGTACAGATGCACACTTAGCTGTTCTTTCTGGAATTAAGTTTTATTCCATTATACTCTACATATAATGAGAAATGCACCCCCACTCCAGTTCTCCATCCCTTATTGAAATTTGACTGAGCATCTTTCAATGTCCACTTCTCACATTTACATAATGTAGTTTGTTGTAGTGGACTAGTAGTAATACTTGTAAACTTTACAGTAATTAAAATTTGTGCAACTCACAGTACGAGGATGGCTGGTTTGAAGGGCCTGGAGGGCATGTTCACTAAAGCTTCCTCCAGCACAGGATTACAACAGGTTAGCCATCACTACACTATTCGGTGGTTACATACTTTTCATCCCTTCCATCAGTACAACATCTGGGAGCCACACTGCATGAAGAAGATTGTGCCTGCACTACTGATAAACATGCAAATGACCGAGACAGAGAAGTATTGTATTGTATTGTATTGTACACTGTATATTATGTTCCTAGTAAGGCTATACATACAGGTAGTCCACTAAAGCATTTCCACTAAAGCATTTGTATTAGGGGCCAGGGCACAGAAAGTGGATATTGACCTTCCTTACCTTCCCAATAGTCAGTTGAGATGTCCATGCATGACAGTAACACCCAATAGAATGCATGTGCAAATTTTGCAGAATTTGTAAAGCACTATTCTATTATATACAGTAAGCACAAGCCTTAATAGCAGGGTACTAGAGTATATATGGTGGAAATGGTTATCAGTCAAGGGCAGAGGACATTACTCCAAGGTAGGGACACATTCATATGGGTGGCTGTTATCAAGTGCCCATGAGTGCCAAAGGAGCCTTCGGCATTTATGGGCTCCTGTTGTCATCATTGAAGTATTTTAAAATCATTAACTGTTACCTTATTGTGCAACCCTTCCCCCTATTTCTCTGGTCCATACATTTCGGTTGCCACCCCTTCAGGCTTGTACACTTACAGTACTTGTCTCATTGTTGAGGTTCATTGTACATACCATATAGTGAAGCAGAAGATTTTGCAGAAGGGGCATTCAAAGGTTGTAAATTTTTTAACTGAGAGTGCATATTTCGAAGTACTGGTGGATTTCAAATAAACAGAAATTCATTTCACAAATAATGAAGGTACATGCATTTGTGCAAACATGAATTCTGTAATTGGCTACCAGCTTGATCGTAACTATGCTAGAATAGCAGTAGATGACATCAATTGATTCAACTCCCAACAATGGCTGTTCCGGATCAGCTGTTTACTGGCCACTGATATAGTAATGATACAGTTTAACCATTATCATCATTAATACTGAGCTAAAACTTGATATCAGCAAATCGCCAAAATGTTGGATGACGTGAAAGTAAGTTTGTGGGAATGACAACTGGGCTTGTGAATTTTTTGAAAAAGAGAATAGCCTCATCAGAATATCTAGCCCTTCAAAAATTACCCTCTGTAGGATATGTGCCACATAGAGTGGTTCAGAAATGAACTTGTAATGCTATAATATTTGACAAGTACTGAGAGAGAAATGCATTAACTTAATTCTTCTCTACCATGCTTAGTGTGATTGTATGACCATGTTCACTTCATGGTATTGTTATGTTCTGCAGGTCAGAGGTAGTGTCTGAAGATTTGAGAGTTGGTCAGTTATCAATTTTCTCTGAAAATCTTCTTAAGGAGTTAGTCAGCTCTGCTGGCCTGGGACATATTGATGCTGTCCTACATCCTGTCCTTGTGTGAGTGTGTAACATTTGTAGATGAGTTTGTTTTGTGTGTGCATGCTTGCATGAATGCCTATATTAGTGTGAATTGTTGTGTTTAGTATCGGTCAAACAGTATTTAATACATTTACACATTACAATATTTATGGTTCTCAAAGTTACAAGTCCAAGAAATCCTAAATGCAATGTCTAGTGAATTTCCCATTTTCACACAACACCACTACAGTTAAGTCACACAGTTTTATTGTTTGTTCACAGACATCTTGATGTGAACAAGTGCTGGATGGAGCAACATTCGTTTGCCCATCACGTGTTTGTGATAATTATGGACTCTATACAGGTAACATGTGTTGTGTTCTATAATCTGAACTCGTGATAATAATAACTATTTAAATGTCAGTATTCTCAAGCTGTCAGGCACTAGCCAGAGTCCAATGAGTTTATTCCAATCCCCTCCAGGCTTAAATTTTCAGTACTCATTAAGCAGGTGGTCACATTAGGCAGGTCATTTATACAGCTGTACATAAATGGCATGTTTGGAGTTTTTTTTTACTTCAATGGCTAGCTTAGATAGCTAGGTGATAGTAACATGTACTAACAGAACTCTGTCCAACTACTCTAATAGAACATACACTCGCATATGTTGGCATTCAGTTGTACATTACTAAGTGTTGACATGTTTATTTATGACACTGCGGTATTCTTGTTTCAGGTTCAGTTCCGATACAAGGCAGTCCAGGCCTTGATTAGTCACCTCGATAAGGGGAATCCCAAAATTGATAATCCATCTGCTAAATGTGGCATCTTGGATACAGTATCCCAATGTATTGGAGTCGGCTCAGAAGGCTTCCTAGGCCCCTCAGCAATGGACGCATTCACAAAGTTATTAAAACACTTCAAGAAATCATTAGACAACTGTTCTATAAGAGTAGCTAATGTGGAGGTGATGGTAAGCTATTTGTGTTGTATGTGTAATACTGTGTATGAGCGTGTATGGACATATCTACATATGTATGTGTGCATATGCCATACGTACGTCTGATTGTGTGACCATTTCTGTAAATCCTATTGTTGCATTTTTGTTGACTCTCATGTTTGTCCATCATATAAACACAAACCAACAATGTTTAGTTAATGCTATCAGTGAATTAGGAGTTAATTCCTGGAGCCCTAAAAATCAATTCTTGTTTAGATCACTGGGTAAGTAGCAATGCTGTGAATCCTTATCACCTCTTCATTTAGTAAACCACTTCGTACCTCTAGTAGGTCCCAAGAAAATTGCTAAAGTATGTGTACTGCTTGTGTACTGCATGCAACTTTTAAATGATGTACAAGAATTAAGTCATGCTGTTTAAGTGTTGGAAAAAGTTCTTAATTCTAGTCTCAGACACTTACCTAGAACGCAAGCTGTCCGTGGATCTCTACATTCTCCTGGGGGCATACTCCCAGAATGGAATAATCCATTTCTGTAGTATACTCAAGTTTAAACTACACTGTAACTTTCATTGCCAAAGTCCCCCCTCCCTTTGCTGCTCCACAGCCTTTACATAGATCACTATAAACACTCTCCACATACTGTAAGACCAACATGTAAATATTTCTTTGCTATAAAAAAGCTCATGTTTACTGGCACTATACTACCCTTGAAAATAAATTATATCGACCAGGGTAAATATTACGTCTATACATAGGAAAAATGTTGTTAACTTAAAAATAAGTTGTGTGATAGAATTCGAAATCAGGTTGAATTGTATACACATTCAAGTGTTAATCGGATGGCTGCAGGTTCGAGGCTGCCCAGGTCCAGTCATGGATTTTTTCTCCTTTCTCCACCTTTTCAAACACACTTTATGTAACAACTTTAAACAGGCTGTAGGACCAGGTGTCCTACAGACCTTCAACACTTGTGCTGTAAAGCCTTAATAAATTTAAAAAAACTCTATATATATATATAAAAGAATTTTGCATTTTAATTACAAAATCAGCTACTGTGTGGTTCCTGTAGCTCTTTCTTTTATGCCAGTCTGTCAGCAGATATGGTGTACAGTACAAGTGATACAATACAGGAAATATCAGTGTATGCATTAATTGTGGTTACTTACTGGACTTTATTCTTTAATCAAACACTCAGTCATGCTTTGATGAGCTTCACCTCACCTCACCCTGCTTAATACCATTTTTGTTAACTCCAAAGCATGACCCATAGTCTGGTGTACCCTATGTGGCTGGTAATGTGAGAACAAGTAAAGTTTTCTTAGGTCTAGCTGGCCATGTGGAAGACTATCAATGGAACCTTTCTTCCAAGCCAAGATATATCGTATGTTTAAGATCTCTATTTGGTTTTTGTAGTCCCTACTGTTTCCCATAAAATAAAGTAGTTTGTCATTCTGAATGGCATATGCAATCCACAAGTTGTATAGGTCTATACCACTTTGTAAACAGTTGATGTTATTGGAGACTCCATGTTTACTGTGTCAGCATGTTTTGTTAAAAGTGGTGCCACTGTGGCTTAGCCAGATTGTACCTTCAAACTTTGTACTGAATAACTGAATGCTGAGCTTGTCAAAGTGCTTACAAGTGTGAGTAATGGGCTTAAATTTTTAAAATGTGATATGCTACATTTAGGACTGGCAAGATCACGTAATGAATATCATACAGTATGATAGTACTGTACATTGGGCTTGACCAATACTGCCAAGGCACCATGAAGGTACATGTGTATTGTGAGGCTGGTTTCTGGTCAAGATATTTTTGTGAGAAGTGCAAACCTCCACGGCCTGTCTTCAATTCAGTACAACCTGAAATGCTTCCAATAGGGTTGTTACAAAATTTGTAAAAAAAATTAATGGAAAGAATTATCTAAACTGTCTGATGCCTTCAGACAAGCATAATTAATAACGCTAAGGTTATAGGCTTAATTTTTTTCACTGTTAAACATCTGAAAGGTACATGTCTTTTGACATACCACAGTACATTCAATGCTTGCATCATGGACGTAATTACCTTTGTCCTCCTTTGTAATCCATTTCTTTTAGCTGACAGCTAGAGGTGTGTGATGACTAATTTAGACATATCTCGATATTTCCTTTGAACTTATCTCAATTATCTAAGGGACCATCCATAATTTTCAGTCTTTATGCAAGCGTACAAAGAGTACTCTTTTTTCTAACCCCCTCCCTCCTTCACAAAGCATACTGTATAAATGTTGATACTATGTACAGTATATACACGATGATTATTCATCATTTTATAAGCGTACATGTGATTTAACCCCCTCCCTCCTAACGTACTCTTTGTACTCTTGCGTAAAGGCTGAAAATAATGGATGACCCCTAACATATCTCAATAATTGAAACAATTTTTATTTTAGTAAACTGCCAATATTGTAACCAGTAAAGTGAGCAAATTGCAATTTGAAAACTATAAAAAGGTGAAAAATGTTAGTCTCATCACTGTTCCCAAGTGATAGGAGAGTTGGAGCCCCCAGGAGGTGCCTACACCATCAGTTAGACTCTATTTAGGCTGTTTTGGGTGGGTAATAAATCTCATATACTCCACCTTGTTTTCTAATATACTCCACACCTTTAAGCACAATATGACATATGCTCAAAATCGGATTTGTCCAATCGCTATGTGTTATTCACGTGCAGTGATTTAACGAGCGCAATTATTTAGTCACGTGAGGACGCATAGTTGCCATGGCGCTAGTATTATCACAAGAAAACCAGCCGCTCTTGCCGAGCCTACAGCAGAAACAGCCGTGGATGAGGTAAGTAATCTGAGTGTAATGTGAAATAGAGTCTAAAGCAGTTATACGGGCACAATGTGGAGTCTATGAAATTTATAAACCCTCAGGCCCTTAGTAGCGCTCTCGCTTCGCTCGTGCGTTACAGCCCGGGCCTTCGGGTTTATAAATTTCATAGACTCCACATTGTGCCCGTATAACTATTATGTATACAAATAATTTACGGAAGTTTACTATTATCTAGATTAATAAACCTATCGTCCTTGTCTTATGATATCTTGATAATCGAATATATCTAGAGATAATTGGCTTTACTGACAACACAAGGTGTCGATTTGTGGTAGCATTTTAATCCCTACATCAGTCATAGTATAGACTGAAGATTAAATGTCCACTAGTACGTCTACAGGTGTAGGCGACCTTCCTTGTATCACTGCTTTTTATTTCTATGATCCCTACTCAAACTTTTAAAAATTCAATTTTTTCTTGTGCTTATGCATATAAAATCATTCGATAGAGACACAAGGAACTGAGGTGAACAAGCGTATCCATTCACTAGACTCTCATAAATTTTGTTTTAACATCTTTTCAATGATTATATTCATACGTATGTGCATCACTTTGTTTACACATGCTCAGGTTTGTCAATGTCTTGTCTTGCATGTTAGAGGTGCACACAGCTAACTGTAGTCTAGTTTTAGTGGTTTGTTTAGCAGTAAAAGTTCATAATATCAAGAAGTATTGTAATCACTTGTTAACAGTTAGCCAGAGAATTGCTTACCCATGCACACACTGGTTACAGATACCATATGTGTCATATTCCAAGGTCAAATGTATTTACACAGTGTACTGGTCACAATTTATTGCAAACTGAATCACCATTAAATCAAATGAATACGCAGACTGCTAAAATGGCTAGGTGCTGCCATGTATGTCATTTCTGTGATAGCATGCATACATATAATGTATTTGCATGGTACAAAGCTCTTTGAACTTTACGACAGTATGATTTTACAAAGAAAGCTAGAGGAGATAGACACGCAGATAGCTAAGTAAATTAGGCGAGTGTGTTAAGTTAACATTGCACAGTGCTTGTATCAGTGCTACAGGTATATAGCAAATCATGAATACAGTATTTTGCAAGTTCCAAGTCGTGTGGTGAATTCATAAATATGTACATAGCTATTTCCGTGGTTAAGTCTGGTTGTACAAGGCACTGAAACAAACGAAAGAAACAAGTCAACTCTCCCAATAAATATGTAGTTCCCCCACTACTATTGCCATTTCTATTTTGTGACGTAATTGCAGATAAGGCTCTTCGCTAAGTTGCCATAACTATTGGCCCCATTGAGATGACCAATGCACAGCACATGGGAAATAAGCCTGCAACCAGAAATGGCCCCGATTAAGTTATTGCTAAGTACACTACAAGCTATTTTACAATGGCATAGTTTAGTACAGAGGTGTCTATATTTCATGTACATGTGGTTTATTATATTTGTAAGGCATCGCAGTATCATAGTAATCCAAAAAATTACATTAATTACATGTATAGATATGTGCATATAAGGTAGTGCATTAGGTAACAAACAACAAAGATTGTCATTGACTACATGTAGTGCTCTGGCTGTGGTTCCTTTGAGAAAGCCTGTATGGTAAACTACATAATATGCGTACCATTTATCAAATAAGTACCTTTAGTTATTAGTTGCATTGATCAAGTCATTGCGACATTGTACTGGCTGCCAGCATGTGTTGCCTGTTAAGTAATACGCATACATGCTATATACCTACAATTGTGCTCAATAGTTGTGTTTGCGTTTATGTATTGCGTATAGAATTACCTTCGTTTTTCTGCAATTTGATCAGTTCTATTTTCAGGCATAACTCCTCATTTTTCCTTTCCTGCATTACCAACATATCAGCTCTTTTTCTTTCTTCTGCCTGTTGTCGTTGCTTTGCTCCTGTAGCAAGCAAGCATTTGTACATAGTAGTACAAATATACCTCACTGTCGTCTCCAAGACTTAGTCTAGCAAGCTCATTAGTCATCTTTCTGTCCTCTGCTTCATTTAGTAGTCTTATCTCTGATTTATACAGTACCACTTTAACAATAATAGTACAATGGTGTGACCTACTTTCATTCTCAAGATGAAGCTTTTTGTGTTCATCTTCTCTCTGTTGATGTGCTGCCCTCTCTACTGCTATTGCTGCTTCATTGTGAAGACGTCGTGTCTCATTTTGAAGACGACGCCTTTGATTTTCATCTTCTCTCTGTCGATGTGTTGCATTCTGTGATGCTATTGCTGCTTCATTTTGAAGGCGAAGTGTTTCATTTTCATCAACTCTCCTTTGATGCTCAACTGTTTCCCTTTCTCTCAACTGTTGATCTTCCAAACATCTGAAATCATACAGTATAGATGTATTTTTAGTGCAAATTTCTAGATTGCACAGCAACAGCATCATAAATCTCTTGTGGTATGGCATTTTGAAAGTGACTAAAAACATATATTCTTCAGAATGTACCACTACATGTTTCTTGTACTTTTATCACCATGCACGATCTTAGGTACATAATGAATTGATATACACATTGTATATAGCTTACTCTTGGCGGTTGCAGGCGTACTGCTGTCTACCTGAGAATACCCGTGCCAACACTGACAACTGTACTGGTTGGTTACAATGTATACAAGCCATTGTAACTCAAACCAATTCTATGGCTATATGATTTTCTTTCTCACTACACTACATTAAAAACCTGTACCCTAGCCAAGACCTGTGATCATAGCAAACTAGACTTATTTTCTAAAGTTAAGCTTTTTAAATGTTAGTGTGAAGCATTGTTGTGGTATGTGGTATTAGTAGATACCACAACAACATCATTCCAAATTTGGACTCCCTTCTCATGAATCCTTAGTGTGAAATCACTTCCAAGAAATCACTTCCAAGAAAACCCTTCCCTGGTGAGAAGCCAGTGTAGTTGAAGCTCAGGTTGAAAGCAGGGGTAGTTTTATATCCCAGTTGTTGTGGTGCCTTTGATGCTTGCCTAGGATCAAGTCTGGGATTTTGTGTGCACTTAACTGTAAGGATTTGCTGTGTTTACTTCTCATGGTTTGTGGAATAGCAATTCTAATGAACATGAACAAAAAAGGAGTTAGTATTGCACTAATTCCTGGAATAACCATCAAATTGTAACACTGCCACCTGTCCTTTGGTGCAGGACTTGCCCTATTGCTTATGTTATGCACTTTGAGAAATATGACTTAATTCCCACTTAAAAATGGAGACCTAGTGATGAAAGCACTATATGTCCAATGTATGCGTGTCCAGTGCAATAGTGTACTTAAATGTAGTACCTAACCTTTTGCTAGGGTGAAAGGTTGTGAGCAGGGGTAAGTGCATTACGCACAGACCTATGTCTACTACCAGTTACATGGTGCCAGTAATACAGTGATATTGTGTAAATTATGTGGTAGTGCCTGCCCTATCGTGCATGTTACAAGCCACCAGTTACCAACCAGGATGAAATAACTATTTCATCAAGAGAGCACTTAAGTTTCATTTAATAAATGCACCATGATTAGAATAGTGTAACAGTCACCAGTTTCCTGTCTGGTTCGTCTGCTGTGAGGTCCTCTGCTTGTTGTCATCCACTTTTACAGGGCACTGTTTTACTGTACTAGAATGAAGATATTGCTAGATACAACCCTATTCATCCTACCAATGCATCATGCTAAGACTCCTGTTCATATGTATGAATCACGTGATTAAATTGATGGATGTAAAATTCCGCTTCGTAATTCCACGTTATACCAATAGCCATGTGCTTTATAAGAGTGAGAGTCCCTGTAGAAAGCAACTTGACTATATACCAATATGCCATAAACTGTGACAGATTCAGGGTGCTTAAAACTGTGAACAGAACAGTTAGCTAAGATAAAGAAAACATGCTGCTAGCAGGATTTGAACCCCTGACCTAACTGCAACTTATGTTTGCAAGTATTACATTGTACATTGCAGTGGAATTCAACTCAGGTTTGCCTTACACCATGGCCTCCAATGTTCTTTGGAAAACAAAGCAATAACTGTTACAAACTTAAATTTTAAACGAATTTTTTTTTGTGTGTGTGTTTAGCACTTTGCTTGGCACAGAAAACCATTCTGATACTTGCAGTGGGTGGTGAATAATGGGTTCCACATTCTCAGCCACTTAACTAGTACGTACATATGCTGTAAAGTGATTTTTAAATATAAGTTATATACATAACTAGGACAAAGAGAGGCTTTCATACATGATAATCCAAATCGTAGACCTTGCAGTTCTCTGCTTGAATGACTGACCTGTTCAGCTACAGTTTGACCACCAAGTGTGCTCTACATTCTTGCATCTAATGTACTGCAATGGCACATATAACACATTGACAGCTCCGAGCTTTCTGTTTGGTACAAAAGTTACTTTAATACATACATGCAGAGACTTGTGATAAAAGTGGGTGGCAGTAAAGGAACAACTTTTCGGCTTTACATATAAAACTGTGAGTGTCATTACCAATCACATGTGTTTCATTTGCATAGCCATACATATATCATTGCGCTTGCCTGTATGTACATAGTATTGCTGCATGAGTGTGTAGTGTGTGTGTGTATTGTGTCCCTTACTGTTGTCTCTCTACTGACATGTACAGAAACAAGACAACCCACTGGAGTACAAGCTCCAACTAGCGATCATCACTACAATAGGTGAGTTGTGGTATTGGGTCATGTTTTGACTGCTCTGTGTTGACCATATACAATATCTAACAGATCATATACTGTAGTCCAGTAAAAGTACTGTATTTACTTGGTTAAATGCTGCACCTTCAATGCTGCACTTGAGTGGTGCACTGATTGATTTGAAAATAAGGGTTTCAACATCGTTTTTGAGCATGGAGTGGTGGTCAAATTCAAATAGTCATCACATCAATTTTTAGAACTAAAGAAACACCACTGCGTTTAACCTAGTAAATGCAGTATATGCATTGAGACCTATGGACAATGGAGAATGCAACTCCATACACTATTAACGTTACAAGCAAAATTCAAACATGGCGTCTTATGTTAATAATGTATACACTATTTTTAATTGCAGCAGGATACACAGGGTGGTACCAGTACTCCATTGTAGGCATTGAAAGCCACTTAATTGGGAAGGCTGTCGAGCTGAACGAGAAGCTTTTACTGGAGTAATTTTGTAAGCGATGCTGCGCTATTTTTCCTGTGCTACCATTCTTCCAATGTGCCTTCATTTTCATAACTTCACTTCTGAAGCAATATCAGTAATGTGAGCATTCACCTTTGTACAATATCCTAATAAGGAATTTTAAAAGTTACTTATTATAGTACATGGCAGTCGTGCTTGAATTCACTGTTTACAATGTACATATGGAGTTGCATGCAGTGCTCAATATAAGGTGTTTTACTTGATTTGTCAAAATGACAGACCAACATGTAACATGGTCGGCCACTGGTGCATAATAGTAACCAGTTCACATACACAATTAAATGCTTATTGGTAGATCATAATGTCAGACCATTTTTAGTTTGGTCAGTCATTGTATTGTGGCTTTTGGGTCAGAAAATGACAGATGACAGGCTGTTATTTTGAGGTCTCCTTGTCCATAGGACTCGATGCACTTCTTATGCTACTCTGTTGCACACCCATAGTCAGTGTTCAGACTGTACAGTGTTATTTATGCATGTCACGTATGGTAGGAGAATTTTTCAGGATAGTATTTTTTTTCATTTATACAATATATGTGTACGTTTGTACTTGAGTGTGCTGTATGTTGTATTCATTTAGGAAATATATCTAAGGTTCTACCAGACTATGAGAAATCTCATGTGATGTCTCTAATTATTTCATACATACCTGAGCATTCTACAGACGACATGAGAGACACAAAGTAAATACTTGTACATATTGACTCATACACCATCCCAAAAGATATCACCTTTCATAGCATTTATTGGATGAGTACTGCCTGCTCAATTTTAGGGGGCAGGGTGGGCACTAGATGGATTTTAAAATGACACAAGGTTTTGAGACATAGTTACATTTTGTCAATGGCTCTGGCCCAGCTCTGTAAGTTTACTCTTGGTAATATTAGGGCTCTGCGGTATTGTAAAAAATCTTTATTCGGTAAATAATACCTCGGTATTACTAAATATAGGTGCTGCCCTTGAATCGATACTGTACAACAACTGTTGAATAGGAATGGTACATCCTGTATTTAGTAAGTGGCAAGGCTAAAGGCACAGCTACTCATTCTGTAAACACACAGTTATTTTGATGCTAATTCCTTGTACTTTACTATTAACCACTATGATATATTTGGTATTTTCAATATTTTGGTATCACAGTTTGGTATTGGGCCTCGGTATATACTGTGGCTTTGTTAATATCTCAGTATGACTAAATATAAGTATATTGCAGAGCCCTAGGTAATATTATCATTACTTCCTTCCTAAGGCCTGAGAGTGCTACTCATTACATTGCTTGGATTTTTATAACTTTTATGCACGTTCAGTGGACTCCTGGTTATTAGAACACCTTTTGTTCCTAGATACAGACTAATGTGTTGATACAAGAGAATTTGTTTGGATTAAGTGAAGCTCATTGATTTATAGACAGAGCTCTTATTCTAATAGAATGCACATTAGCGACAAAATACTCTAATAGAACAGTCAATTTGCCATTTGGATATTTGAGGCGTACAGTAACTGAGGATCCACTGTATTTGCAATCCAGTTGTGATGTTCAATGATACATTCTAGTAAATTTTCATACAAAGCATTTTGTTTAGTACAGTAGGTGAGACCTTCATTACTCGAATAACCAGTATAGTCCCTGCTTTGTACAGTCTTATCACCTGCTATTTCTCTTGTATATTTTCAGGCTAGTGATGTTGGCCTATCAGTTGTTACAGTGTCTGAAGGAGGTCTCTTTCTGTTATACTCCAGTCAACTGGACTAAAACATTTCCAGAAACTTTATTTTCATCTTTCAGAAAACTGTTTGTCACCAAAGGCACAAGTGAGTAGTAGTAGTAGTAACTTACTGTATGCCACATGTACCAATATAACTGTATGGATGTAAAGTTGTGAATGTGAAGGCTGCTCATCCACCTGACACTGTTTGCTGTCATGTCAGTAAATAGTTTGCTTGACATACATTCCCCATATGGTATGATCTAGTTTCCTTATTTTTTAAGTTAAGTGTTAGAATATATATACACTAGTGCGTACCATTTGTACAGTAGGTGTATATCACCTCTTAATGCACGTAATACATGTAGTAGATGTGTACATTCTTAATATCCGTGCATGCAGTAGATGTATAGGTCTATTGGGCATTTTATTACTACAGTACAGTTGTATGTTAGTGTGTTCACTTGTTACAATGGGCTTAGACACATTTTTTCACTACCATACTATAGTACCATACAAAAACTCTAACTGAACAGTTAGTCTGCACATGTGTAGCTTGCACATTGCCTACAGTGTATGTACACAAATGGTTTTCTTTAAAACTGTGAATCAGGAAGTTATCACAAAAGCTTTTGTGATAACTTAGCAAATGTTATACTGTATGTGTATATACTGGAGCCCGGTATATACTGGAGCCCGGTATGTACTGGAGCCCGGTATGTACACAATGTTCCAATGTGTCACCAAATTTCAGCTTTTTGTGAATTGTGTGATTTCAAAACTTTGTGAAGCAATTTTCGTTTGCTACTGATTTTCAATTAAACCATCACAAACAAAGCCTTTGCAATTTTCTTGAACTCGCAGGAGTGTAATTAAATACGATTTATCCGAAAAGGGTAATACACATGTCATAGTGATCTTGGCACTGCCCCTATCCAGCTAATCTCTCAACTGTAGTGCTACAAGTTAACATCTTGGAGATATGGCTGTACCTGTTGGACAATCACAACAACAGAACCAAGATCCCTCTATCAGTGTAAGCTACTGTATGAAGTATGTAACAAACACTCAGATGGGGAAATAGTGTTGTATTATCGTATTAAACAAGTACAGTGTTCCCTCGATTATCCGACCCCCTGGGACCAAAAAGTTTGGATAATCAAAGCCCATTCATTTATATACAGAGCCCTGTTCAAATACTCTAATAGAATATACATCTTAGAGACAAAATACTCTAATAGAGCAGTCAATTCTACTGTTCAAGTGTTCGGAAAATAGAGGTTCGGATAATTGAGGTTCGAGGGAGCACTGTACTAATTTTCTCACTGAATTACAGTGTACTATCTTTTTACTGGAATTTCAAACCCTACTATGCTTAGCTACTTGAGTGCATAGGACTGTTACTGTAGTTATTTACATGTACACACAACACACACACACACCACACACACACACCACACACACACACCACACACACACACACACACACACACACACACACACACACACACACACACACACACACACACACACACACACACACACACACACACTAGTACTGAGTCACTTATACTGTTCTTTGTACAGGGATAACTACAATAACTTTTTTCATACCATAGCCAAATTTTATACAGTAGAATTTGATTAAGTTGTTGTCACACATTTTTGTATACACTATCCACAGTTAAGTTATCGTTTATTTTCTCTGCATGTTAGATCATGGAGTTCCCTTGAAGAAGTCAGTTTAACGTATGGCACTGAAGGGTCCACTCGGTTCATGAAACAGGTTTGTACATGTACCCTGCAACTACGTATGGAGAAATGTGTGTGTGCAATGCAGCAGCAACAGTTGAGGTGTTAAAAATACTTCAACTTGTTTCTTGCAAATGCACATAATGTATATAAATAGAAGCTTGTAAGTTATTATTGCTTACGTATCAGTGTACTATAGAATTGCTGAGTAGATAATATCCACAGTTTTATGTATTCAATGCTACTTTGTTACATCCTCATAGAGGATACATTTCACAGATAGCCAATGCTCTGCAAAACTTTCCATGTTGTGTGAAAATTTTGTATATGTGTACTGTCAGTATATAGTAGGGACCACAAAGGTTTGGGCATGGCCCATGAAAAAACATCACCCAAAAACCAGCCTCACTTTTCCCAGATGACAATGAGGCAGAATTGGTTAGGTAAGACTAAGCCCAAACAAGCCTTCAGATCGACCCGAAATACTTTCAACAAGTTGCTACGGAATCTTTTTAAAAGTTTATTTAACGGAATTTTCTACTTACTGACTGAGTAACTGACTGATGCCTTCAGACAAGTGTAACTCGATAACGGCTAAGGCTACGGACTTGATTTTTTCAATGTTCGACGTCACTTTGGCCTGAGAGGTCCCTTTTGGCATACCGCAGTATGTACAATGCATTCTTCATGAACTTACCAGTGTCCTCCTTTGTGTCCCATTCATCTTTGCTGACAACAAAAAATTTCAATTTGGCAGTAGCACGTGGTGGATTCCCTTCATAATGGAAATCATCCATATTTAGTGGCTACTTTGATTGTAGAAGTGCTTTTCAAACAGTTCTTGATTCGTACTGCTGTGTAACAGGTTGAACATAGCTGGCAACGAAGCATAATGGATACTTCACTTTTCAGACGATATTTGACATATCTGGAGTGCACGGCATCATTTCTTTCTTTTGATGCAGTATGCGTGGGTTCACCAGTCATAATAATTAATTATTATTTACAAAAAAAGCTAACAAATAAGTGCACAAACAAATTTGGAATTTTCAACGAGAGTAGGGACCATAGCACATCAATCAAAACTACAGAAACAAACTGGAGTAGTGCACAGTATTAAATCACAGTAAAGCAATAAGAAGTGTTATATCGCTATGGTCCCTACTCTAGTTAAAAAAATCCAAATTTTTTGTGCACTTGTACATGGAACCCCTCCAAATATTAAAGTGATTGTTCTATTATATATAGTATACACACGCGACTTTATGGCTGTGGATTTTCCAATTATCAAAACACCACAAGTTGAGGTCCCACTGTATACCATCACTGTAGTAATAAGTACTGTACTGTGTTGAGTGTTGTTTTTGACTAGAGTGGAGCTGAGATGTTCAAGATGATGATACAATACTCCAAACTGTTATCGGTGGACAAGGAGGTCATGTCACTCTACTACAAGGTGATGGCTGTCACTGTGCTGGAGTGTGGCAAGAACAAACTGAAGGATTGTCTGCAACTCATCATGAAACTTCAGGTAATGTGACTCACTGTCTACAGCTTGGGTGTATTGTGCTTTGAAACTCTGCTATACTGTGAACTTCCATTTTATCAAATAGCATGGTACATAGTACTGTTTAGTAAGGCTCTCCCCTAAAATGAACATGCTCACCAAAATGCTCCATTAAAAACATAGAAATATCATATGCAACAAAAATCACCTTTACGAAATAATACAACTCTAGTTACAACCTGGTCAATGCCAAAGTAAGGAAATATAAATATGTGCTATGTTGTAATAGTTACCATCATTCTATTTTTTTTGCTTCACTACTTGGAATTTATTATTTACTCTTGATTTTACCCATTATGTTCTGCTCTATTATTTCCTGTTTATGCTCATAAGACAAGTGTATTTTGCTACAGGGTTGAAACCGTGTCGAGTCAACCAGGTCACATTTTCTCCAGGTCATCCGGTTTACAATATCCGGGTCTAACCCGGATTGGATCACGTGAGAAACGAAATTGTTCGTTTGACGACGTGGAAACTTATAAAAGCTATCATGTAGCTCTTTCATGAGCCACGCCCACTTATCACGTTACAAACATATGCTCAGCCAAGCCCATTTATTAGTAAGTGCAGTATGTAGCACAAAACTGAGGGTATCTATGGTGAAGGGTAGCTATTGTCAGTAGGTGATAACCTTTTTTTTTTGGTCTTCAACCTACAGCTAAGCTGAAGTTGCAATTCCAAAGCGGAACCCCCCTTTTTAAAAGTCTGAATCTGCCCCTGTTTACTCAACACAAATCAAACGCTCAAAACGTAGTCTCGCTCACTCGAGACTAGCCAAAACATAGCTCTTATCGCACGCTTCGGCTTTAATTAATCCGGGTCACATCCGGGTCAGTGGGTCATCCGGGTCAGCAGTAGTGACCCGGTTTCAATGCTGTTTTGCTATTGTTGAATCCACTTCTGGTCAATTCCATGACACATGAAACTTCACAGTTAAAAATTAAACCAAAAGATCTTCAAACCATTATGTAATCATAAATACTCATATGCCTTGTAGTTTCACTTAATACTATTGAACAAATTTTTTTGGTCAAAATAGCTGAGTTATGGCAGTATTATGATGAACCATTTTTAATGCAAAATTTCATCATTTTGACACTTTAAAACTCAAAAGGGCAGAAATTCCAAATGATAAGGTCGTTTTAGTCAATAATTGTTTAATGCATCATTTTTCACATGTTTTACAAGAAATTATCACAAAAATCTTGTTTTAATGTTTAGGAGTGCTATAAAGTGGTGAGCAATTAGAGCAATGCTGTACTGTACGTCTGTAACGCATATACACACTAAAGTTTTTGCAGCAGTGGATACACTGCTATAAATTTTGTGCCACTTTAAATTATAAATAAGCTTCCAATAAGGCACAACTACATACCATAAAAATTGTGATTCTATTTAAAGAACAGTTAGTACTGGTGTTACGGACGTACAACTTGTTTGTACGTCCGTAATGTACATCTGTAACATAAATGGGAAACCCACCAGTATACTGCTTCCAAATGTTGTACAGCGGCTTTATGATAAACTTTGTTTCTTCTTGTCAACAATAAAGTACATAACTGAGTTCAGCTCTGGTCATAGGATTAGAAAGCAATTATACTGGAATGACCATAAAATTCTTCCAGATCTACTAGAATCAATTGGTAGCAGCCTTGTTGTTAGTCACCTTACCACACTCTTTTAATGGCAAATGGAAAGTACTAAGTAGCAAATTAATGCAGTATTCAGGTGACTTTGATTGTAGATGTTTCTATGCGTTATCTGCTGTTTGGCAGAGACTGGAATTACTGGATGTACAAGGTGTATCTCCAGGTTGTGATGGTATCTGATCATGATTTGCTTTGAGAATTTAGGCTACCAACAGCTGTACAACATGCACCTAGGACACTGTTATTGGAATCGCTTCAGCTAATGCTCTGATATTTCCAAAGAGGAGATGGGCTCTCTAAAAGGGAATGAACTCCTAACCTAGCTTAACCTGAGTATTCTGCCTCCCAACCCACTTTCGAGATTTCCTATTACACTAAATACAGTAATGACCCTTTCTTGGCCAGTTGAAACATGTAAAAACTTTTACAATATCCTGTTGTAACATTATATCAGAAAATATTTCTTTTACAGTGTAAAGATAGAATGATGTGTACAAACTGTGAATGTACGTCTGTAACAATGGAATGGACCATACATATGTATATATGCACATGCCTCACTATGCTGTAATATGCTTCAAATGTTACTAACAATGTTAAAATAAGTTATTCTGTGGAACATCTAATCAATCTTCCTCCCCCTCCAAAAAATATCAGGATCAGAAGTGTACTGTTTTTGTTAGTACCATACAGAGCTGTATGTATACAGCCTGTATGTATATAGCCTGTATGTATACAGCCTGTATGTATACAGCCTGTATGTATACAGCCTGTATGTATACAGCCTGTATTTGTAGTACAACTATACACACCATCTGTTTTCATGTCTACACACTGTTCATGCATAGTAGCTGTACAATGTGGACTGTACAAGTCCTCACTAAGCATTGAGCATATAAATATATCTTATAGGCAAACTGAAATCAGAGCTGTATGTCCGTAACACCATAAAGCAGCTGCTAATTTCATATGTAATAAGAAACAGTTCTCTTGCACTTAATTATAAAAGCCATCTCTATGGTGAAAATATCTTCAATAAACATTGTTGAATATACCCCCATAGTTCACAGAATTTTAGAGTTTTAATCTTTGTATCGGAATTTGAAGTTTCCACTAATGCTTAATATTATCCTTTTCTTGTCCAATTAAAGTAAGCAAAATATTTTTACGCTATGCTATGGTAAAGGTATGGCAGGTATATATATGTCCTTGTGATATTAGTATAGTAAAACAATACTGTGTGCTAATAGAGTAAGCAGAGGAAGTGTGTGAATGCATGTCCGTAACAATGGAATTGACCTTCTAATGTACAGTGGAACTGCTCTTAAGGACACAAATACCTCCATAGTAAGGCCATTTGGTCCCACTGATGCATTTTTACCTCTGAAGGAAAAATGCTGAGAAAAATGTGCCAAATTTCTACACTGTTCATTACAGAGAAATTCCATTGTATGAACTGAATTGTACTGCAAAACTTCATCAAACAGCAAACAATTGCTCTATTACTAGAGTACTTTAAAAAGCTTGATGTATGCCTTTCCACAGTACAGAAATGCACCTGTGTTATGGTTGTTCTACAGGAGATGGCAGTGAAGGAGAGCTTCCTGGAGCCGAGGGTGAGGATAGGGCTCCACTGCATGGCTGGAGGACTGCTACATCTACTGGGCATTGTATCTGGTCTACCCAAACTGCAAGTGCATGTCAACTTGGTAAGGACTTTAGTAAAGAGTAAAGACAATAAAATCTTTTAATCAAATCCTGTAAGGAAGTGTATACAGTGGACCCCCATGGCTCTCCGAACTTCAATGGTCTTGGGTAGTGATATAAGTGTTTAGATAAGTGACAATTGAAGCTCTGTTCCTTCATATAGTCTAATAGGACATACACTGACTCTACACATGTACTCTCAAAACACTCTTAATTGAACGGTCATTTCAGTATCAGATAAGAGAGGGTATGATTAGATGAGGGTCAAAATTAATGTTCTCTTCGGATCATAATAGTCATGGAATTGTTTCGGTAAAGAAATGAGGGGTAAAGTGGGCATTATAAGAGATCAATGCAGAGAATTTAGTTGTTAAGAATACCAGTCCACTAAGACATACAATGTCACAATGCTGACACATACACAATAATGACAACAAGAATGTGTTCAAATGCTACAGCTCAAATAAGTTCTTGTGAACACTGTTAACATGTATGTATGTTATGTTGTTAGGTGATGCAGGCTAGAAATGAGAAGGCTTCACATTTTGTGATCGACAACTTCTTTGGTACTGACTCTCCAGACACTGCAGTATCTCCTAGGTAGGGTGACTGTTGTACTGTGTATGTGTGAGGAGCCCATATGACTAGGTTTGTTGATGTTCATAAAATGTGATCCTAACCAGGCTTGGAGTCTTTTTAGATATCCCATATTTGATAACACATAACTTTCCATTTTCGCCATATTATAAGCTGACAAATTTTAAGGTGCAACCATATTACTAGACAAGTTATAATTTGTCAAGTTGTGCCAATTGGAAAGGGTGTGTTAATTGATGCCAGATTCTATTAAATACTCTAATAGAACAGTCACGTAAATACTTTAATAATGCAGTCAAGAAGGTATCTGACAACAATCCTTGCACTGAATTTAATAGCTATTAGTAATGCTAGCTCATATTAGGAGACTCTGTATGCACATTGCAGTTTCATGTGCGTACTGAAATGTTGATGGCATTACTATGCAGAATGCAAAATTACACTATTCACAACAGTCTTCACTATCAATAAAGCATCCATAATCCATTACTGGATTATGTAAACTAAATGAATAAAAAAATAGAAAATTTTAAGGGGGGGGAATAGGGATCACTGAAAAAAAGCCATGAAACAAGAAGGGATCGCTGGGATGGTAATGTAAACCACAAATTCCTATTTTGACTCATTTCAAAATGATGGAGCATGTAACTAATAACTTGACAGAGAGTCAAAATAGGAATTTGTGGTTTACATTACCACCCCAGCGATCCCTTCTAGTTTCATGGCTTTTTTCAGCGATCCCTATTCTCCCTCTTAAAATTTTCAATTTTTATTCATCTAGTAGACATACAATGATTGGAGCACCTTTAGGACTAATGTATGTCCTCAACAGTCTCATTAATGATGCCAGGTTCTAAGGTGTACTTCTTACTAGTGATATACCAATACTAGTGTTGCTATTGGCCCTATTTTGGCAGTACCAGACTGGTATCGGTGGTAAAGCTATAAATGTCCAATACCAACCAATACCAATACTTTGTATGATGTTATCCAATTGCTTTTCAAGATGGTGACATATGTGACACATCGAACAGAATTGAGCAAAAGCTGATATAAGCCACGAATTCTCTGAAAGAAGCCAACCATTAGTATAGTGGAAAGAGCAGTAAGCCATATGAAATAAGATTCATTGAAGCCATAGATGATTGTTATCCTTGTGTTTGATGGCCACAACTACAAACTGCAGTTTATAAACTGCAATTAGCAAATGTATTAGTCTATCAAGAATTATGTCTCAGTGTGGAAAGTATCGGTGTCCGACCAGCATTGGCAAGAGAGAATAATAAAAGAGAGAGTGTCTAACTTCAGTATGGCCTATCAAAAATGAAGGCTTCAAGTCCATAGGCTTCCCTCAAATTTACAAGAGAGGTGTTAATATACTTTGTTTGATCTGTCAAAGTAGCTACTTTGAGTTTCACTGCTGGGTGTTAACTTGCTCCATCAACACTTTAATATAAGCGTGGGTTTACTATAATAACCTGAAGCCCTCATTTTTGATAGACCATACTGAAGTTAGATACTCTCTCTTTTATTATTCACTCTTGGTATCGGCCATTTCCATCTAAAATGTACTTGGTATCAGATTGGTAGTGAAATTGTGGTGTCGGTGCATCACCTCATTAATAACACCACTTTATTATAGTGACCATGTCAAGTAGGTTCTAAACGTAACTAGGATGTACTTCATGACCTCACTAATAAGGCCACCTCACTATGGCGACCATGACAAGTAGGTCCATAGCTAAGGCACAGCCCATGTACTTGACATGGTCGCTATATTGAGGTGGTATTATTAATGAGGTCATAAAGTGCACCTTAGCTATGTTTGAGACATAGTCACTATAATGAGGTGCACTTATTGATGAGGTCATGAAAAAGAACCCGTGTCTTAATGGCTACCTGTATGGAAAAACTACCTCTCTCTGTAAAGGCCAACTTCAAATTCCCCTAGTGAGTAGCAAACATACAATAATGTTTTTTACACAGTAATTTTTCAATAATAAGTGTTATATCCCTACTGTGCATTTCCATTTGAGCAGCACAGTAGGCATATACACTTCTTATTGCTTTACTGTGATTTAATATTGTGCACTACTCCAGCCTGTCTCAGTACTTTTTATCGATGTGTTATGGTCCCTACTCTAGTTGAAAATTCCAAAAGTTTTTTGTGTACTTTTGTTAACTTCTTTTGTAAAATAAAACTGGTGAACCCAAGCATACCACATCAAAAGAAAGAAATGGTGCTGTGCACCCCAGCTACCAATTATTGTCTGAAAAGTAAAGTATCCATTATGCTTCGTTGTCAGTTAAGTTCAACCTGTTACACACCATTACAAATCAAGAACTGTTCGAAAAGCACCTCTGCAATCAAAGTAGCCACTATGAAAAACACAGATGACTTCTGTTACGAAGGGAATCTATCATGTGCTACCACCAAATCGACACTTTTTGCTGTCAGCAAAGATGAATGGGACACAAAAGAAGACACTAGTAAGTCCATGAAGTATGCATTGTATGTACTGTGGTATGCTAAAAGGCACCTCTCAGGCCAAAGTGACGTCAAACAGTAAAAAAATCAAGCCTGTAGCTTTAGCCGTTATCGAGTTACACTTTCCTGAAGGCATCAGTCACTCAGTCAGTCACTCAGTCAGGCACTCAGTCAGGCAGTCACTAGAAAATTCCGTTTAATAATATATTTTTTAAAAATCATAGCAACTTGTTGAAAGCGTTTCAGGTCGATCTGAAGGCTTGTTTGGGCTTAGTTTTACATAACCTGCTTCATCGTCATTAGGGAAAAGTGAGGTGGGTTTTTGGGTGATGTTTTTTCATGGGCCACGCCCACACCTTGTATGATAGATTGGTTTTACTGTGATTTAATATTGTGCACTACTCCAGTTTGTTTCAGTACTTTTTATCGATGTGTTATGGTCCCTACTCTCATTGAAAATTCCAAAATTTTTGTGTACTTGTGTGTAATTAAGCATAACCACTTTATTTTTATAACAATCGTGCTGGTCAGAAACTTATCACATTTTGGCCTGGTCAGGTTGGCCATTGCTTACCCCAGTCCAGTCCATCAGTCTATGTTCTTCATTAGGCAGTTTATTATTAGCTTAAGCATACATACATAAATATATTATTAGTGTCTGTGTTGCTATGTGTGTGTTTTTGCCTGTGTAGTCCATTAAGTCCCTCAGAGGGTTTGGATGATGAGCTGTTGTTTAACCTTGAACAAGCTGAGCTACAGGATCTTGAGACCAATTCACCATCTCCCTTCGCTGGCAGTGAGTTTAGTCATGGCAGACACTATAAACAAGGGGTCCATAATATTACTGTAAATCATAGAATATATTTTGAACTGCCCCATCCCTGTGGTGTATTACGTACTTACTGAGACAACACATTGCTGATAGTTACATAGTATGTATAGTAGTAATAGTACTGGTGACAGCACGAAGTGTGTATTGGAATAATAGGATGTATTTATGATATTAAAATATCATAGCCGCTTTACTGCGAAGGCTGTCTGCCACAACGTACAGTGGAACCTCAGTTATCCAAACCCCTTAGGACCAGGGGTGTTCCATAAGTCTGAAAAGTCCATATCTCTGAAACTGTGCGTATAAAATAGCCTAAAGAACATTGGTATAATGTTAGTATTATTCAACTACCCTAACAGAACAGTCACTACTCTAATATAGTAGTCTTTTCCGTAGTTTGGTTAACAAAGATTCAGGATAAGTGGGGTCCAGATAACTAAAGCCACTGTATTTAAGACCTAAGGTTTCTATTATTTTCTAAATCAATTTTGTAATTTCTATAACATTGAGCAAATATAGCAACATGACACACACTTATATGTATATACTTTACTAAAGTATATCCTTCCCAATACACAAGTCATTATCCCAAACAAGCATGACATTGTGTAATGTGGCTGAATATTTAGTAACATCTAACTGTGATCTAAACCATCAAAAGTCTCTATTCTAAGTGTGTGTGTATAGTTAGTGCAGTATCAAAGTCAACAAGGATGACTGTAGACCTTGAAGTTAGCTTCAGTCTTCATGCTTTGTGTGGGCTACAAAAAGAACAATATTTAATTATATAAAACTTGTACCATTCTTGTGTGGAGTAACATGCAAGGACATAATCTGCTACTTACCTGACCATACACAATTCGATCTTGTTTGTGGACGCATTTGGACCACTTCTTCAAGCATCTCAGAGAAGTTGGATTCTTACACCTCGTGCATTCCTTTGAAGGTTGTCTAACTTCAGAAGAGTAATATGCAGCAGAACAGTAACCATGGTGATGCTCTCCTGAACATATTGTGTTAGCACTGCTACAGTGTGGTCAATTAGTACTGTGTGTATGTGTTGGCACTTACATCAAGCACGGAGTGTTTTTCATGGCTTGGCAGACTTCATGGGAGCATATTGATATTTCATCTAAAGAATGAGTAAATCAATGTTTCTCTCTCTGTGTGTACATGCGTGTATGCACACTTTATGGTATATGGAAATTCACTGTACCTTGTAGTTCTTTAATGACAGCAGCCATTCCCTCCAACTGGTGAATCTCAATATGACAATGAAAGAACCACCATCCTGGATTATCCACAGTAAACCTGATGATGGTGTAACCTCCATATGGTACAATCACTGTATCTTTCTGTGCATAACTGTGATGGGGTGCATTAGTTAGATCTTCAGGAACATTTCTCCACTGGACAACTTGTTTTAGTTTCCTTCTTTTCTTCTCCACTGTAATGAATTCATGTGGGCATGGATGGTTATGTGGTTTTTTAACACACTCAATGTCATCATTTACAGTCACAAAGTGACCATTGGTGTCCATTACTGGGTAACCCATCTTGACCACATAGAAATAGTGTCCATGAAGGTGCACCGGATGTGATGCACCATCTAGATGACTCACAGCATCTCTATTAGTTAGGACAAGCTCCACAGCACTGCCTCTTGGCAGATCATTGATATCTATTACCTGAGTACAGGCACAGTGAGTGATAGTGGAGTGGTCACAACCTCTTCGTGGACACATATCATTAGAGTCTTTAAAGTCCTTGTGTTCAGTCAACGGTGGGTTGTTAGGGAACCGAAAATTGATGCCATCAATTGAGCTACCACTTGTGGAGTTTTCTCCATCAAAGTTGAAATTATAAAACAGTGTTTTATGAGGTGAGTATATAGACTGTGGGATAGTGTGATCTAGAAGGCTCTCAAATTGATCAGCATTGATGCATTCCATAATGTTACCATATTGTGCAAATGGGCAGTTGACAACTCTACACTTGGAAGATGGAGTACAGGTCCTAGTTTCAATGATCATTGTGACATCACTGTTTGAGGATTCAGTGTAATGTAGAATAGCCTCTGCTCGGTGTTTACTGATGGGATTGTGAAACCCTGTACTTTTTGAGGTTATAGCATCCTCTAATGTCTCTGCCCATATCCAGTAATCCCTTGGTGTCACCTCATCTGTGTTGATAACTACATCATAACGTTCCCCAGTGTTAACTATGACATAGTCCACATTCTCGATACTTTTTATAGGGCTACCATCAGTTGCTATGACAGTCAACTTGTGTCCCTCAATTGAAAAGCGGTATGCGTATAGTGCCTGAGCTCCTATTAGTCTGAAACGATACCTGCCACCCTGTGAAACATTGAAATAATTCAGGCTTGTGTGTTTAATTTTAGTGTGGCCGTCCTCATCATAGTATCTTCCTTTATCATTAATGATACCTGACCAAAATGGCATCGGTCCTACTTCAGTGCCATCCGGCCCCCTGGTAACGTTGTACCGAATATATGGTAGGTCGTGTAACGGTTCCTTCCAGTAACTTAAGCTGGTTCCTATTGGGTAGAACAAGTCAATTGATGCATCCCTTTGCCAGTCCATTAATATGAGAGTGTGATGATCTGGAAGATCATGATCATATTCATTTGGTATGGCGTCTTTCACTATCAGTGCACCATACATTCCATCTGTCCTCTGAGCTCCACTATGAGCATGGTACCAATGTGTACCAGCTGGAATAGCTTTAAATGTGTAAGTGAATTTATGATGTGGTGGAATGGGTTGTTGTGTGATATAAGCTACTCCGTCAGCTCCCTGTGTGCCTCTCTGATGCATCCCATGCCAGTGGATGGATACTCCCTCCACATTCTTCAATTCATTGTAAACTGTTATGTTCAGTGTTTGACCTTCATGAGCGATGATGGTCGGACCAGGCATTTGAGCATTGATGGTTATGATTGGTCTAAAGTGTCCGTCAGTTTGTATTGGTGGTTGGAGGTTTATGACATCCAGTCCTTTAGGCAGAGGTACTATATGTCCTGTTGAATTAAAAGTTGTCCTGTAGCCACGTAACTCCCTGAAGTCACTTGAGATCTTGTAGTAAGTCATGGAGGTAAGTGGCTCAACTACAAACTTTATGTCACAGGTTTGTATAACAGTTTTACCATCAGTACAGTCAATGGTCTTCTCGTGTGGGTCAAACTTGGGAAAGTTGTTCATACTGCAATTGGCAATGTTTACCATGCCTGCTATAAGTAGAAACTTCCATGCCATCTGTAATAGTATATTGTACTTAATATCATATACAGTGAAACTTTTGTAGATATCATATTTAATCCAATATGGTTATTTTCTATTCTGAAATTTAAGCCAGAAGTTTGTAAGGACCTTTCAGTTAAGCTCCATTGCTCCTTTTCTAACTACACTACTTACCTTGCTCAGTAGTTGCTCCAGTTGATACATAGCTGCCACTCTTACATGCCTTTGTGTATTATTGCTGCTGCTACTGCTGTTCTGGTTTTTGCTATTTTTGCCACATTAACAACCAATCTGTGGTATACTGTATGTGGCTTTAACTCTTTTACAGCTCAGCTTACCAATTTAGCCTTAAATATGTGGTGAGCTAGTTGGTTGTCTTTTTGTTACTGCATGTGAACTGAGTAGAGTTGGACTGATGCATTCATTGAATGCAAATCTGTAATCTTAATGAGTTGTTATATCCCAGTAAGCCATAGTAAGTCATATTTACGTGGTAGGCTGTCCAGTAAAGTGTTAAACACCAAATGTTCAATGTTGGCAATCAAAATGCATTGTCAGTGTAATTTGATTATGCAAGCTGAATATGAAGTCAAAGTGCTTTTACCAGTTATATCATAGCAGTGGTAGATATTAATGGTTATAAATATTAGCCTCACTGACCAGTCAGCAGTGCACCGCCACCATTTTATGCCACAATAGCAGATTCAGTGCCTTTTGTGGTTACCGACCAGAGGAGGTTGGACATGCTTTAAGCGCCACTAAAACAAATTACATGGAATCCCTTTAGTTGAGGAGGTTAATACATCACGATCTCAGAATAACTCACTGAATCATCTCATGTTTCATTAATAGAATATGTACGTGAAGGCTGCATGGTGAAGTAGTGTACACTAAACCGCAACTTATTAATTTCACCCGAAATTCAAGCACTTATTGCAAAACAAAGTACATTGCCTTGAAGCTTACATGAAGGACGATCTAAGCATGCTAATTTAGCACATTGCTACAATACCAAGTAAGGATTTTTCTTTATAGCTACCATCATCTCTTTTGTTTCACTACTTTTTTATTGCTGGAACCCTACTTCATTTAAATTAATAGTTATATTTTTGTGGATAGACCTACACATGTAACTCTTGTCAACAAGATATTGCACTACATGTGTTTACCCATATTCAGATCGGAGCAGTTTTCATTCTATTCTACTGAAGCACAGAAGAGGCTCTGACACTGAATCAACACATTCTCTGGACTACAGGCTAACAGAATCAGTAAGTGATTATACAGTGTGTGCTGTTGTTAAGAGACATCTACCGGTACAGCCAGTTGAACCTGAACAGATAACCTACCGTGACATAGTGGCTGATATCAGTGAGTGTAGTAGCTTGTAAATAAGCAGCTAGTGTGTATATTGATCTCTGTCATAGTATAAAATGTGGGTACAAAGCTTAGTAAAGTATTAAAGCAAATATCACTTAGAGTAAAATAATTGCTCTATTGTAAGCAAGGGCGTCAGAGTAGATGTGACCAATGAGGCCAGACCCTCACCACATTTTTTGGCTGGAATTTAAAAAAAACTTTCAAACTTGAAGCCAAAACTTAGTAGTGAATATGCTATACTTAGATTTTATTTATTGGCAATAATTGATAGAAACAACAGCTCCCTGACTGTCTACTTCATCCTTATTAAGTGCCTCTAAAAATAATTAGTGTTATATTTTTTTACTTCGGTCTTGTAAAACATTCCTTATAATTTATCTCTTAATTAATAGAGATTTAGACAGAGGTGCTCTTTGGTCAGTGTTCACTTTTATCCCTAACAATGACTGTGCAGGTAGCTAGCTAGCTAGCTGTATAGCACCATGCATGCAGTATTGCAGCACAAAATTGCCTCCATCTAGCCATATATAATAGCATTTCAGAATGTGATTTTTCCTGGAGGGCATAGACCCCTAATAGAGTAGCTGCCATTGGACTGAGCCTTACCACTTTCACTTTACTCTGACACCCCTGATTGTAAGTGGTTGGGTGTTCTAGTTTTATACATAGCAATGATTTGTATAGTAATGCACCATACATGTTCTGTATACCATATGAGTATTTCCCACTTTACATACACATGTACTCAACTCCACAGTTGCACGTATGCACATTTATTTTTATTCATAGATTCTGCACAAGAGTCTTCAATACCACTACGTTCTCCTGGTGGTATAATGGAATTTTCTTCCTCAATAGTGAGAAAGCATCAATCATTGATTGACAGTGGTTTACTGTTTCTATTATTTGTAGACATCCCGACAATTGGATATAAATAAAATACTTGCAAGGTATGTGTACACCTTTCTTTGAAATGTTCACACTGCCCAAGGGTGTACCTGGGGGGATTTCCACAGGAAACCCTTTAGGTTTTACAAGTTTTTCACATGATAGCAACACTTGTAGGCCAATAATTCTTAGTGAAAAGATTGAAATACTCTCATAAAGCAGTCAGTATAAAATACTCTAATATAACAGTCACTTAGCTGTAGAGGAAACCCCTTTTCAAAATTCCTGCTGCCAGGTGCTATGCTTGGCAAAGTGGATTCATCAAAAGTTTCTAACCGGTTTAGTAGTCCATGTAGATGTTAGTAGAGTTGTAAAATTAAAGTTTATGGTGATAATGCGTATGTAGGATTTCTTGGCCTGAAAACAAGGAATTAGATATAGTAGATGAAGAATGTAATGTTTCAAAAGATAATTATGGTAAATATATTTCCATCGATACCTTTGGATTAGGTAGATGTGTGGCACTTCAGAGTCTATAGTATCAATAGGAATTAAGTTCATATTGTTAACTTGTGGCATCAGTAAGCCCTGCCTCAAATTTTGACACATGCTTCTGTTTTTAAAAAAAATTATTTATTTTTAAATGTGTTTTCTTGCAGTGGTTCATCTGAACGCAGCTCTATTGGCAACAGAATAACACCAAAATCAGCATATGAAGTGAACCTGCCAGATTTGTGATGAGGTTGCTACTACCATACCATAAGAAATATATTGACTGTCCATGTGTACATACGAAGCATGGTAGTTTTGTACTATATGTGTGTATAGTATTTATTATGTATAAATTTTTACTGATATAAGGAAATCCACCAAACACACCAATAATAATAATAATTGATATACGTAGTCTGTACTGTGTAGTGTTGTGTGTTAAGGTCACTGCTTGTAGCGACTGGTCTATAGTGGATACATCTGTGGAAATAAAAGTAAACAAGGCCCAGATCAATGAATGTGGAAAGTATATAAGGTTTTGTCTGCAGCCATTCCTTGTAGTTGGTGTTGTGACAGTGAAGGTACCATTAGCCTGCATGGGTTGTATGGCATAATCACCTAAATTTAATGGTACTACTGCTTCAGTGTCTTTACAAATCTGAAAGTTACTAAACTTTCCATTGTGACATTTTGACTGTGCATTGATGTATTATGGTTTCCTAGAGCTGTCTTGTACATGTTGATTTGGTACTGAACTATACATTCAGTGTCATCATTGGGGCCTGAAAATTTGCCATTTTTGTCATAGTTGGGAGCCAATCTTGACCATGCAAAAACTATGCAAGTGGACGTTGCGGGAACATCTCACTGAATACATTGAATGGATAAACATTAAAAGAAACCTTAGACTAACAGTGTAGCTGACTGTTTTTCACATCAGTGACAAGCATTATGCATGAAACAGTGGTCAAGTTTGCATTTGTGAATGACATTGTCAGCGATAGAGTATTTGGCTCTCCACATCCTATTCACAGGAACAATATTCAAACTTGTCATGGTCACAACCCTACTATGGCTGCTTTAATTTAGGACATGTGTATTTGGTCCCTGGTTCAACAAGTGCTGCAAACCCGAAAGTTCACACCATCCACAGAACTGGTGGTAATTTGTTAACACAATTGAAGGAGCTTCCAAACTCATCAACGTTCGTAAAGTTTCCATGCATAGTGCATGATTCATTGCAAGACATTTGGAATGTTCTTTCCTGTACTCAAAATAGCAGTGCGGGAAGGCAGATTTTTATTTTATTTTTTAGGTAGCTGAATTAGCTAAAATGACTCAAAATGAGACTGCTCTAGCAAGGTACCAACTATAAAAGGTGCCAATTGGCCTCCTTTAGCTACCAGTGGTGCAAAAAAAATCCTTGATGAGGTAAAAAAAAAAAAACGGCAATGCAGGCAAGGATAAGAAACTAACAATTAAGTTTATGTGGCCTAATGAATTATATATATATAGTTGGTGACCTTTACAACATTTTTTGCATTGAAAATTCATCATTATTTTGCTTTTTATCTCCCTGAGGCATTATTTTACATTTTTAAAATGTGGTTTCAAATTTAGTGGTGTTGATCTAAGATAGCAAGGCTGCCTAGGCCCAGTTCTTTTATGCAACTTCTCAAGGCTGTATATAAGACCAGGTGTCTTACAGACCTTCAGCACTTGTGCTGTAAAGCCTTAATAAATAAAAAAAGTCTTTTGTTTGAAGTATGGATAGTACGGTATGGGTGGGACACTCAAATTAGTAAAAATCACAGGAGATTTATCAACACTGATACTTATTTAATATTGTGGACCAGAAATATTTCTTTTGCTACAAATATGTATCCTACACGGGATATATAAATATAACAATGATTTTGACCAATCAAACCATCAATTCTTGCTTGGTAAACTTCACTGTAGCTACAGGGAGATTCTAATAATTCTTTTTCAACAACTGCAATAGTAAAACGATTAAATTACATATGAATAGTACTTTGAAGTTTGAAGAGAACTGATATAATTGGTTGAAAAGGTTGAAGTAATTGACAGCTATATAATTATATTGTACATTTGACTTCCTTTTTAAAATATTTGTCATGTAAGAACTATCTCCATACACTGAAGTACTGTACTGACTATTGTACTATGATGCCTACCAAGAATTTTCAACTAGAATAGGGACCATAGCACATCGATAAAAAGTATTGAAACAAGCTGGAGTAGTGCACAATATTAAATCACAGTAAAACAATAAGAAGTGTTATATCCCTACTGTGCATTTCCATTATGGTATCTTGAGCACAGTAGGGATATAACACTTCTTATTGTTTTACTGTGATTTAATATTGTGCACTACTCCAGCTTGTTTCAATACTTTTTATCGATGTGCTATGGTCCCTACTCTAGTTGAAAATTCCAAATTTTTCTGTGTACTTGTTAGTCTTTGTACACACACGTGACTAATGAATTTCCCAATACGCTCTAAAACATTGTATTTAGTTTTGTATATATTATGTTATGTAAGACTTGGTTTGTATGTGATAAAGTGAAGTAAAATATACAGAGCAACAATAATGCCTGTATTCTATGTGTGTGTGTGTGTGTGTATGTACTTAATTCATTATAAGTGAGGTCATTGACTGATCTACAGTGAGTACATCTGTGGACATGAAGAAAATATATAATACTATTAAACCATATTAGTAAATGAATTACCTCTTCATCAGTAGTGGTGAGTATATAAGGTTTTAGTTCACTAATAACTGCAGCCATTCCTTGTAGTTGGTGTGGTTCAATATGACAGTGAAGGAACCACAGGCCTTCGTTGTCTGATATGAACCGTACTACGACATAACCACCAAATGGTACAATCACAGTATCTTTACGAATCGGAGCATTGTTCTTATTGAACTCTGCGATTGTGACATTTTGGCTGTGGGACTTCCTCCATTGAAGACGTTGTATTACAGTTTTCTTACCATCCACTTCACTTTCTATAGTAATGAATTTTGAACATGATGATTTGGTAGACTGAACTATACATTCAATGTCATCATTGGGGCCTGCAAATTTGCCATTTTCATCGTAGCTGGGGTAGCCAACCTTGACTACATAGAAACTGTGCCCGTGCATATGGATAGGATGCGGAGAACCAAACCTACTGTCGCTGGCAACTCGATTTACAAAAGCAAATTCCACCACCCTGTCTAGCACAATATGAGTTACTGATGTACAAGAACAACAATCCAACTTGTTGTGGTCACAACCTACTCCAGGACATGTAGCTAGGTGATACCTCAGTGGGTCAATAAATGGGGGATTGGGTGGAAACCGAAAATTCACACCATCCACTGAGCTGGCTGAAGTTGAGGCATCACCATCAAATCCAAATCCATAAAACTTTGCAGTCGTGTAGCCATAGATCCTTGGGTCAACATGATAGAAGGAGCTTCTAAACTCATCAACGTTCACACATTTCATTATGTGCCCATACTGTTTGAATGGACAGTTCACCGCAAGACATTTGGAATATTCTTTACAAGTCCATGTTCTAGGCGGATGTCGTAAGGAAGATTTGTCAGATCCTTCATAATGTAACACAGCTTCAGCTCTGTGAACAGGTACTGGGTTGTTGAAATGATCACCATTATCCACTTCTAAAGTCTCTGCTAATATCCAATAGTCCCTAATGTCTTTACCACTAGTGTCCACCACTACATCATATCGTTCACCACTGTGGAGTATGACATAGTCCACATTAGCTATACTGTTGATTTTAAATCCATCAGTAGATATAACCATTAATTTGTGACCTTCTATTGAGAACCGAAGAGCATATATTGACTGAGTTCCAATTAGTCTAAATCGGTACTTTTGGTTGGGAACCACATTGAAATAACTTATATCAGCAAAATTGGCCTCTCCATTCTCATTGTAGTGTCTTCCCTTTCCATTGATGGTAGCAGACCAGAATGGTGCGTATCCGATCAACGTGCCATCTGGAGCAAAAGTGCTTTTATAGACAGTGTAGTGTGTAGCTAATTTAGTCTGCATTTCTTTCCAAAACCTCACTCTACTCTGGACTTGTTGATAAACTTCAATCGAAGCTTCTTGGAACCAGTCAGTCAAGATGAGAGTGTGTTGATCAGGGAGATCAATGGTATAGCGATTATCAGTAGTTGATTCCTTGACTATCAGTGCACCAAGCAGTCCATCAGTCCTCTGAGCACCAGTATGAGCATGATACCAATGTGTGCCTACTGGGGCTGCCTTAAACTGGTATCGAAAACTTTGAAATGGCATAATAGGTCTCTGAGTGATGTAGGCCAAACCATCCATCCTTGTGGAGCCCATTTGATGCATTCCATGCCAGTGAACTGAAATCCCTTTAACATCCAGTAACTCATTGTACACTGTAATGCTTAGGAACTGATCTGCATGGGCGATAATGGTTGGGCCTGGCATTTGAGTGTTTATGGCAATTATTGGCCTGAAGAACCCATCAACAGAAGCAGGCATGACTAATTTCTCCATCAGGCTAGGATGTACATCATCTCGAAGTAGAGACAGCTTTCCTGGTGATGTGAAGGCAGCTCGATATCCTCTCCATTCTCTCCTGTGGTCAGTGATGTTATAGAAGGTCATGGATAGTAGGGACTCCACTACAAACGTGATATGACACGTCTCAATAGGATGGAGTTCGGTACAATCCCACACCTTCCTAGGATCAATCTTTGGCCGATTATCAACACCACACAACACTCCGTGCACACAGCATCCTACTAGAACTGTCACCAGCAGCAAAACCTGCATGATTACAAATAGATAACCCTAATACAGTAGTCAGTTCCACACACAGAGCTGGTTAATTATCACACTATATAGTCACTTTATTGTGTGCTGTATAAGGAAGGGTTTGTGCTGTTGCACACATCTACATTAATATTCAAATGGTATCAGTCTTTGGAGTACACAACACTGAAGATTAATACACAACACTGAAGATTTACTGTACATGGCTAAATATAGTAAATCCTCTTAATAATGGACCACACGTTATTTCTGCAGAGGTGAGTCAGACCTTTACCAAAAACATGTGTATGCATGGAGTCTTGTTTAAAGAGCTTATTAGTAGTTGGACTTAAGGAACACATCCATTAAATTCTAGGTGGATCAAACATCAATGCTAGTGTTATAAATTGACATATACCAAGGAGACTGGAGTACATTCAGGTGGCTAAATTGCTCAGGGTATAAGTTCCACTGTATATAAATATATGGACTATAGATGTCCAATACATAGCAACAATGTGGTCACTTAGCAACGGTTGCTATGTAACTGTTGCTAAGGTAACATCATTTTGGTGCCATAGCAATGGTGAGATTTACCTTTTGTAGTGGTATATTTTTAAAATTCTGTTGCTTAGTAACAGTTGCTATGGTTGTCTTATTAATAATGGTCACTACGGAATTAGTAGGCAATCACACACATTTTCATGCAATTAGGGAATAATTGTATTCGTAACACCTAAAAGTACACTCTGTTTTGCCTCATGCAATTTTTACTACACAATTATTTCCTGATTACACTCAGATGTGTGTGATTATCTTTACAAATGCTCTTAGTAGGCACCCGCCAATTATGGTGGCATATAATCTTTGCTGTAAAAATACATATCACAGAGAATAGTCAGTAACTCTAATAGAGCAGCCAGGTAGCTATTTGAGATGCTTTATAAAGCATGCAGTCAAACTACTTCCAACTATTTGTTCAAATGTCCAAAATTTATTGTCAATTGAGAAAAAGCAAATTTATTTTTTATCCTATCAGAAAATATTGAGCATAGTTATATGAGCTACATAAGGCCAAATAGACTTAATTATTAATTTCTCATCCTCCTGCACTCAAAATAGCAGTGCGAATTTTTTATTTTATTTTTTACTAACTAGATAGCTGAATTAGCTAGCTAAAATGACTAGACTGCTCTAGCAAGGTACCAACTATAAAGGGTGCTAATTGGCCTCCCTTAGCTACCAGTGGTACAAAAAATCCTTGATGAGGTAAGAAAAATGGTGATGCAGGCAGGGATGGGAAAAACTAATAATTAAGTTTATGTGGCCTAATAGGTACTATTATTATTAAAAGTATATGTAGCATTACAGGTAAAAAGCTGTTTGCTGTGGTACCACAACAGAGACGGATCATAGGCGGTGGAGAAGGGGAGACAGGGGGCCATGCCCCCCCCCCCCCCACTTTTATGGAACACTGTTTACTAGGCCTGTGAATCGGTTATGCAATAATCAGTTAATCAATCGGTTATTGTTGAGGGTGATTGATAATCAGGCTATGCATACAACAACCAATTATACAATTGGATCACATGACCACAGAATTGTTTACAATTTTGGTCATGAAGAGTACACTAAAGTGAGCAAGGAGGCTGTTTATTGTTTGTTTGTTAGGAATTACACATTACAAAGCCACTAACTTCTTATTTCAAACAGCACATTCGATTAAGAAAACACAGTTAATATACAAAATGACAATGAAAATGTAAAAATAACCATTAAGCCAATTAATCAGTTAATCAATTGGTCTACGTCACAGCTCTACTGTTTGCAAGAAAAGATCGAGATACTCTAATAGAACAGTCAGGATCTGGATACTCTAATAGAGCAGTCACAGTATTCAGAGAAGCAGTGTAGCAAGATACTTAGTACGTATGTGTAAGAAGATATAATTGGTGTAGAGCAACTATTTTCAGCAGGCTGTGACCTTTTGTTGTCTTCAACATACAGCTGGCCTGGCCCCCTTATACTTTGGCCTGCTCCACTGCCCCTGAGACAGATACCTTTTGTGGGGGTCTGGGGGAATGCCCCAGGAAAATTTTTATAGAAGGTCTTAGGAAATTTCACTCTTTTTATTGTAACTAGGCAGTATTTTTAAAGAATAATATCATGACCATTATTTTTATTAGAGTGATTAACTGTTCTAATAGAACAGTTACTGCTCTATTAGAGTTCTGTTTAAATACTGCTCAGTAAAAGAGGGGGCCATGGCCCCAGCCAACCCCTATTTCCACAACCTGCACGAGACAATGAAACCTACGTTACTGCTACTTTACTGTTCCGCTATAGTAAATAAAATGATCTGGGGCCCATACATACACTGGTAAGATACGTAGTTCTCTTTTTCTCATTGCTCTGTGATATCAACTAGACAAAAGTCTGTTACATGACTTTGACATCTTGGTAAGCTGCCAATACTATTTCTAGCAAAACTTTAACAAGCTATACTTCGTATACTCCTCTATATACCCTCAATTTGAGCACTCACAGTTATTGCTGCACAACCACCTGCCTGTCATTTAAACAGATTAATTTACCTTTAATCAACCTGTTAATATAGTTTATGTAGCTATGAATGGTCTATTTATGCAGTTGTAAAAGCTTGTCTCCCTGTTGAAATAATTTTCTGTTTAAAACCTAGTAGCTATAATTATGTCACTATTTTAGCTGTAACTATACCCTAATGTAGATGATGCTTACCTGCTGATTATGGCAGGACTATAATCATATTTTAATCGTAGAAGTAGCTACATGTACATCATGCAGTTGATCTCAAAACACAGTAAACCACATTACGAGGGATCCAACACTTCTAAAATTGCGCATGAGATTTCCTGACTTCCACCATGATTTCTGATTTCAAAGTTAATTTCTGTTGATTTTGCTGATGTAAATTATTGTTTACAGAAAAATTTACATAGAAAAACAGAGGCTACAAGTTAGATTTTCTACCACAGGAGCATATGAGATTTCTCAAGGTATCAGACCCCTCGTCATATTATAATTGTGATAGTGTATACTAGTCATATCAATTATGATTTCTTTGTTGGACTATCAATCTCATGCTGTATGCTTTTAGCTACCAGCTAGCTTATTGTTTCATTGTAAAGTACATTGCACAGAGATCACCAGCTCAACTATGATCTCACTTGAATTGCTTCAACTTGGAAGCAACAGAGGACCATCTTACCATTAATTAATATGATATGGTACATGACATAAGTCACTATACAAGTGACCTCCACCTGTACATGTCTTGAGATGCTTGAGATGGCACAGAGTGTACGTGTTTACAAATTAACACTACAAGATAACACAACTCAACACAGCCCCTGTCGATCAATCCGGTTTTGTACACTTTTAATGTCAAAACAATTGTTGAACCACAAAAAATGTATAGTACCATTAATTAATTCTCCCAGCACTGAAGGCTGCCGACTGAGTAGAAGCCTGCTTACTGCAGGCAGCAGCCACAGCCCACAAACCTCTGAATGATCTATCATATAGCTAAAACAGGGTTCACAGCGGGCTTAAGCTATAAAAATAACACTAAAAAATTAAAACTTTAAAGTAATAAAAGCACCACAGTAGCTCAGCTTAGACTGCGCATTGAACATGATCAGTTAAAAACAAAATTAATTTTGTGAATTCACACCTTTCTTGTCATACAGCACATCACCAAGATACAACAGACTCTTACCTTGCAGGATAGACGTTGGGGCATGGCCGTCTATTATAGCTATGTATAGGGATCACGTAGTTTATACCGGCCGCAAATTTCTTCGTATAGCGTTCTTCTTTATTCCCTGTCTGTTAAGCCTGGGGACAAGAGTCCAGCTAGTAGTCTTTTCGCCCGCACAGAGCACACCCGCACGTCTTATTCGTGCAGCAAGCAAAAATAGAAGAGCGACACAAGACACGGCACTCGAGGTTTACACTCGGCGACACAATTAATGGTGCAAATTCACACCTCAAGTGCTATGGCCTATGCAAACCAGCGGGAAAATTCCCAAGGTGAACATACACGTCATTTGAAATAACAATTTTAACAACAGTAAAGATTATAGCTATTTATTGATGGGGTGGCATCAAGATGTTAAATTTCTCATTGCTCGGTACATGATTGATAACCATCCTGCCATCATAGGAGAGAGAAGCAAATGTCCACCTGTCTGCACTGCTCCACTCCACACTGTACACACTATCCTCGTGTTCATCGTATTTCTGTATCACCATGTCCTTCTGGGGTCTGTGAACAAGAGATACACATACTTGTTACAAGGGTTTGACTCTTCTCTTGCAATTGCAAAAATTAATGTGTTAGGTTATAATATTCTACGTATTGCAGGGTCAGAGCATAGCTAAAAGTCTCTTTCTGCTTTTGGCTAACGTACAATGTGTTCTGGTAACTTTGTGCTACTGTACCAATTAGTTCGGCTACTGAAAGTGTAGTGTAATTAGACAGTACAGTGACTTCTATCAGAATAGCTGAATGCTCTATTAGAGTATCTCAATCTCCCCCCAGGCTGTACCATTGGTTCTGGCCCTGAATAATGATTTAATAGACAACAGAAAATCTTTTCTCATCCCACGGTTTTCCTTACTTCACGCATGTTTGTTTTTTTGTAGATACCACTCTGATGACTCACTTTGCAGCTACTATGTGTTAAACAACAAGCTAGAACAGGTGAGTGAATGTTTGCCATTTTGAACATTGGTGGATGAAAACCTAATCATTTAATTTTAAGATACAGTGGATACAAATTGATTGGATTTCTACAGTAGCTAGTGAAAACTTGGCAATGTGGAGCACTAAACATTGTATGAGACAGTGTCTCTATAAAGACAAGTTGGTTAGTGGACAGAATAATCCAACACTGTAATCACCTAATTAAACAACACACATGTACGTATGCACACATACACACACAAACATACGCACACACAAAAGTACATGTACAGGCTCACAGCCATCCACTTACTGGTATACTACAGCATCTTCATCATCTCCTACTCTGACAGGTTCTGAAGCAATGGATGCCAGTCTTGTCAGTACCACTTGACTATCACTGCTACTGGTTAACACTAACTGATCATAGTGAGGGTTGAACCTGACACTCCATACCCTGATGAGGTAAACCAAAGAGATATTGGTTGAATAATGCTTTCAAAAGTTGTCCAGAGGTGTACAATGATTACTATGAAATACAGGACTTTCATTGGGTATGAATATAAATGATGATTTCCTATATACATTACCTTCCAGGCAGACTAAAATTTGTTCACTGTCAAAACAGAAGACCAAAAATTTCTACATTGCATCATATACTGTATGTACATAATTAAAGTTTGACTTTAAAAAGTGGCAAAATAAAGTGGGCTCCAATTAATGTATAAACATAAAACATGTCAGAGCATATACAGTAGACCATAGTCTAACCAGTGAGAGTGGTCCTGTCTGGTGATCAGGGGTTTGTCAAGCTTCCGAGCATCCCAGAATTTAGCACAGCAGTCGTCACCACATGTGGCAAAGTGATACATCTGGTTGGGATTGTAGTCCATTCCTCTGACCACCTGACTGTGACCGTTATCCAATGTCCAGCTAAAACTAAGTGTTATAACAGCACGGTGACTAGTTTGAACAGGTGAATTAGTGAGCATGTGCACGCTGGAAGTTTGTGTGTGCATGTGTGTTTGTGATTGTTGTGTGTTTGTGTGTGTGTGTGTGTGTGTGTGTGTGTGTAATGTGCGGTGAACATGCATACTGTAAAAGCTTACTCAGGGACACATAATCATAGTGTACTTACAGCTGTTTATTACAATAAACACATACTGTATGTACTGTATATTATTTCTTACTCTTTGGTGCGCAGGTCCCAGGATTTTATGGAACTGTCTACTCCAGCCAACAACTGGGAACAGTCACTGTGAGGGTTCCAGCAAGCACAGGAGAATGACTGCCTCCCATTAGCATCCAGTAACACTGAAGAGTGTGACTAAACACCAACAAATGTTAAAAAGCTTGCAAACATATGTATACTTACATGAATGCAGACATTCAATATACAAACATAAAAGCACACACTACACAGTATGCTCAAAAGGTGAGAAGCATCACAGTTATTTAAGTGTTTGCCAGTAAGCCAGCCTGAGCCATACGGCATATGAGTAATTTTCAATGTAAATAATGGAACTTTGAAACATATATTGTATTTATCTTTATAGATGCCTGGGAGTTTATTTCTTATAATTCACTGGTGAACCAAATGAAAAATCTTATTGCTCCTTGTAACAGTGATGTTGACATCCTTGTGACAAGTCATGGGTTCATTAGCAGCCTTGTTCTACAAATTAAGCTTTTGTACATGACCTTACATCAAGGTAGCGCCCCTGGCCATAATTTATGACCCAGTGTTTATACAGGTATGTACCATACTTGTAACTTATAAAGCAACTAACCTTACATGGCCCATCTTGGAGAGTCCACAGGTTAATACACTGGCTACTAACTGAGGCCAGGTCAACTGCATTTGTCGAGTTAGCACCTTCCAACACAGGACACCACAAAGCACTACAGAAGTCACAACATAATAATGTATACCTGTGATGATTAACCAAGACATATGGCAGCTACTGTAGTATGTATATAATTTTTGAAATGAAAGGTTACCTTTCACATGGTTTTGGTTGGGTCCAAGATATTTATACAACAGTTTTAGCTCACCATCCATCAACAGTCAGGGTGGCCGAGTGGTCTAAGGCGCCAGACTTAAGATCTGGTCCACTGATGTGGACATGGGTTCGAATCGCATTCCTGACAAGTTTTTGTTCTTTTCTTTTTTTTGCAATTTGTGAAATTGATGCCATAGATCATTCATTGCTTTTTACAACTGACACATTGGAGTTTTTTAAACAATATAAACTACTGTATGCCTGGAAAATTTTGCAGTATATAATTTCCGCAGTTAGTAAGACTACTGTGAAATTTTATCACGTGAAGCTTCAACTCATCATACTGAAAGTAGTGTGGCTCCTGTTGTGTGATAGTGTTTGTAGGAGTATGTTGACTCCACATGTGCTTACAAACAGTATCACTCATTCCCAATTTTTAAAGTCGGCATGGCTCATGAAAGAAGTTATCCTACTGCAAGGCTAAACTATGCCTCGCACAGAGATTGCTGCTACTGTGCTACTTGGTTCTTACGCACTTTATTAATCGGTATGATGCTTGGAGTAAAAATCAATCCAGACCCTTCGTAGCTGTGTAGTAGAGAACAGAAATCTTCAAATTGATTAGAATGCAAAAATCCTGACAAAGTACATAACCGTGAAATATACATACCGCAAAAAATTCTGGGTATACAGTATCTACAGTCACTCTTACAGTAAAACTTAACCTTACAACCATCAACAGTCAGGGTGGCCAAGTGGTCTAAGGTGCCAGACTCAAGATCTGGTCAACTGGTGTGGGCATGGGTTTGAATTCCATTCCTGACAAGATCTTATCTTGAATCTGTATGCTTTCACTGAAATTCTCTGGTGCCTTCAATGAGTTGTACTAGTAATGTGATTATCAGTCATGTCTATAGCCTTCTTATATGAAAGTTTAGCTCAACATTTATTCAACAGTCAGGGTGGCCGAGCGGTCTAAGGTGCCAGACTCAAGATCTGGTCCACTGATGTGGGCATGGGTTCGAATCCCATTCCTGACAAGATTTTTTTCTTTTTTTTTTGTAATCTGTGAAATTGATGCCATTCAGGTCATTCATCACTTTTACTATCAAGTGCTTGCCACATTGGAGTTGTATTAACAATATAAACTATCTACAGCCACTCTTATAGTAAAACTTAGCCTTACAACCATCAACGGTCAGGGTGGCCGAGCGGTCTAAGGCGCCAGACTTAAGATCTGGTCCACTAATGTGGGCATGGGGTCGAATCCCATTCCTGACAAATCTATTTTTTGACTGTCTTTTTTAAATAAATATGAGATAATCTAGCAGATTTACATTGCATAACTAGGGTCAAGCCATCTTTATAGTAAATATAATAGCACAACATCTATCAACAGTCAGGGTAGCCTAGTGGTCTAAGGTGCCAGACTCAATATAATATTATTGTCCACTGGTGTGAGCATGGGTTTAAATACCATTCCTGACAAGATCCTTTTTGTTTCCTTCTTTTGAAATTCTCTGGTAAATTCAATGAGTTGTGCTAGTAATGTGAATGTCTAGCCTTTTTATACTAAAGTTTAGCTCAACATTTATCAACAGTCAGGGTGGCCGAGCGGTCTAAGGCGCCAGACTCAAGATCTGGTCCACTGATGTGGGCATGGGTTCGAATCCCATTCCTGACAACTTTTTTTTTTGTTCTAATTCTTTTTCTTATTTGTTTTCTAGATATACTGTACCAAATAATTCACTCTTACAAATGGCACAACCTCTGTTTGGTGGACTGTAACATTTTAAAGCATTAGTTCTATGGGTAATAAATTGTTTGTATGATTCAGCTAAAAGCTGTATGCATCCAACTTGTAGTAAACCCCAATGGTTGTGGTGGGAAAACGGTCTAAGGCGCCAGACTCAAGATTTGGTCCATTGATGTGGGAATGGGTTCGAATCCCAGATTTTTTCCACTTAATGATCTTCTTTGGTCAACCTAGACAGTACAGCATGGTAGTAAATGATGATTTCCTTCCCAAAAGTTTCACCCAAAACCTAGCCTCACTTTCCCTTCATTACAGCTTGGTTAGGCACAATCAAGCCCAAAAATGCCAACAAGTTTCTATGGAATTTAAAAATATATTTATCTGATTCTTCTACCGACTTAGCCATTCATAACTAACTTGACTATGGTTAAAGCTACGGACTTGATTTCTTCACTGTATGACATTGCTTAGGCCTGAGACATGCTTTTTTTGCCAACCACAGCAGTTGCAATGCATGCATCATGGACTTGTCCTTTATATCCCATTTCTTTCTCCACTACCATAAAGGTGTTGATTCGTGGGTAGAATGGTGTGAGGACTGACTATCACATTAATAACAGAAACCATTTGTAATTTCCATAGCAATTGCCGCTCGTATTGTTTTTCATTTCCTGCTTGTGTAATGGGCAGAACATACTGAAAATAAAGCAGAATGACCACTTCACCTTTCAGTTATCAATACATAGTTGGGATGCGTTCAGACACGAAACTTGTGTAATGATATTTCTGACACCATTCTATACTTTAATGTGGTATGCGCAAATATGCTAGTCACAACTAATTAAAATCCTTCCTCCAATGTTAACTTGGTGGCTATCTTTCAATTGATTATCGTGACAGTGAGCAGCAGTTGTGATAATGATAGTATGCAATTGTGCTATCACAATAAATTGTGCCTACCTTAGCAAAAAAGCATGGATAAAAGAAGCAAGCAGAACTGTGAAATACCAGTGGAACGTGGACAACAAAAATAATGACTCTAATACACTACAGTTTTTAACAATGGAGTGTTACAATGCAGATACACAGTGTGTAATTGGATTAGTCATGTATCGTGTAAAGTCAAGTGTCTGTGATACTATCGTTATCGCAATATAAAAGTTACTACCGATTGTGATTACATATATCAAAAGTCAATCGTACTCTAACTCTGCAAGCATGTAGAAAAGTAGCAAGTTATTTTTTTTAGGTCAGAAGAAATACACAGCAAAACAGAGTGTATAAATCCTGTCAGTGGACCAGATCTCAAGTATGGCACCATAGATCACTCAGTTACCCTGACTGCTGATATGCGCTAAGCTAAATTTTACTGCTACACTTTGATTGATCATTTATTCCCAGGCACATTATTACCATCGTACGACAGGAAATTTTGACAGCAAAAAAAGTTGACAATTTGAGTTCATGATTTTCACGTTCCAGATGCTTGTATGTCAAGTATTAAGCAAAAAAAAACAAAAAGCAAAGGTACTTCTAAAAATGAGAAGAAAATCTTCTCATTGAGTATTCTCAATGAGAAGATTTTCAAAAAAAGAGGAAAATGTCAGGAATGGGATTCGAACCCATGCCCACATTAGTGGACCAGATCTTGAGTCTGGCGCCTTAGACCGCTCGGCCACCCTGACTGTTGATGATTGTAAGGCAAAATTTTACTATAAGAGTGGCTGTAGATAGTTTATATTGTTAAAACAACTCCAATGTGCCAAGTACTTAGTAGTAAATGAATGTATGACCTGAATGGCATCAATTTCACAGATTACAAAAAAAGAAAAAAATCTTGTCAGGAATGGGATTCGAAAATCTTGTCAATAAAATACTCAACTTTGAGTATTTTATTGGATCTCATCCAATTCCATGGTCACAGAAAGTTAAACATCTTGGCATTGTAATCAGCTCAAAACTTAGGTGGAATGATCATTGTCGATATGTAGTCAGTAAAGCTACTAAGTGCCTGAACCGTATACGCCGTGCTATGTTTGGTTGTACCCAAGCAGCTAAAGTTAGTGCTTACAAAGCACTGGTTAGACCCTACCTTGAATATGCTTGCGTAGTGTGGGCGCCGTACACAGCACAGGATATTAGTTTGTTGGAATCGGTGCAAAATAGAGCTGCACGCTGGATTAAAAGCTTTTGGGATGCAGCTGCTCAAAAATGGTCTAAGTCGTCGTCGGTTTGCATCAGTGAACTGGGATGGCCTTCACTTAAAACACGTCGAAGCTATATATCTATCTGGACCCTCTACTCCATTTATCATAAAAGAACTGCCATCAATTTCTCAAGGTATTTTCATTTTAACACATTGGCTACGAGGTCACATACTTTGACATTAAATCTTGCGTCGTCAACTATCAATGCATTTCGGCACTCATTTTTTGTGACTACACCTTTTCTTTGGAACTCAATTCCTTTTGAAATTTTATCTCAAAGGACTGCTGGCAGTTTTAAGACTAGGTTAAAACATTATCTTTTTTTGTAATTAGGTTTATTGATTTGTAATTATTAAGTAGTTCATGTTCCTTTTGTATTTGTTTGTGTGTAATTGTACATGTGAATGTATGTTCTGTGTTGGGGATCACCTTGTACAGGCAGTATTGCCTTTTGTGTTACCCATCTTTGGAAAAATTGATAATAATAATAATAAATAATAATCTTGTCAGGAATGGGATTTGAACCCATGCCCACATTAGTGAACCAGATCTTAAGTCTGGCACCTTAGACCACTCGGCCACCCTGATTTTCTGTTTATGGAGAAGGTATTTTTTTACTATAATGGTACAGTGTAGCTTGACTTGACTTTGATCCAGACACTTTGCTTGTGTTTCGCAGAAAGTAATAATGTAGTGTGTTTTCATTTATATGAAAGAAAGAAAGGGAAAAATAAAAGAATTGATAGTCAACCTTGTCAGGATTGAACCAGTATACACACATTTAGACCCCTGAAATCAGAGCACCTCACTACTAAGGACGCATTGATAATGTTGCTATTTGTATAAGTGTACACCCCATGGTCCCAAGATATCCACTACACAACTAGTGTTGTGTGTAGGTTGTAGTGCTATCTGCCATACAATGCCAGTGTGGCCCTTCTTTGTCACTATGTTTGCATTATCCCCATTAATGGTAATTCTTTAAAGCCAAGTACGTGGCATGTACACTGTACACTACCTTTGCATGTGTGTGAGCATTTGCAGTAGAACTATGTAAAAAGTAAAAAAAAAAAAAAAAAGGAAAATGTCAGGAATGGGATTCGAACCCATGCCCACATTAGTGGACCAGATCTTGAGTCTGGCGCCTTAGACCGCTCGGCCACCCTGACTGTTGATGATTGTAAGGCAAAATTTTACTATAAGAGTGGCTGTAGATAGTTTATATTGTTAAAACAACTCCAATGTGTCAAGTACTTAGTAGTAAATGAATGTATGACCTGAATGGCATCAATTTCACAGATTACAAAAAAAAGAAAAAATCTTGTCAGGAATGGGATTCGAACCCATGCCCACATTAGTGGACCAGACCTTGAGTCTGGCACCTTAGACCGCTCAGCCACCCTGACTACTGAAAGCTATCATGTATAATTTGCTATAAGTTTAGTTATGGTAGACAGAACAACTCAACCAATTGCATAATAAAATGGTTGATACTTACACACCGAAGACTGGTTCCATTTACTCATGTACAAAAGTGGTAAATGTATACTGACAACTAGCACAAGTCTGGGAATCTCCACAGAAGGACACTGTACATGGAAGCTACTGATTGGGGTCTAGAAACTGTACCACTTATTCAAGTATCCACAAGCATTTGGAAGCTATATATGTAGCTTGCCAGGTGCTGTATGCTGTGCTGAAGTAAGGCATCACTGTCTTACATCAACCACATGCTTCAAACACATGATAATCACATGGTAATCACATGGTCTGCAAATTCAATTTAAAACTTTACTACACAGTATGGCCAGCTATGAATTTACAACAGAGAGAAAGAAATCGAAATTAACACATCTATTTTGGGTACATGACTAGTGTCCAATGGAGTCTGTGCAGTACTGGCTTCAGGTTTAACTTATACAAGCACTCAAAAATGCTTGATGACTGAAGCACTACCAGAGAATAAAGCCTACATACAAATTTTACGCTAACCATTTGATAGTTTGCTCCTTTTCATGTGGTAGGTCACATATTTTCTCCATGGCAACATTGGAGGCGTTCAGTTGTGATTCGATATCTTCAGGTGGCAACTTCCACAATGAAGCTCCCATCACTACCTGATTATCCACCACTAAGAACAAGACACACTCTAGTAATTACACCACAATGTCTCCTGCATGAATTTATTACATGTACATTCTGTCATACTAGTGACGATACTACAGTGAACCCTGTCAAATCAGATCACATGAGATCCCCTGTCTATACATTAGCCAACTTGATGATTGCTGAATGTCTCATTTCATGTACGTATAGGGTACAAAGTAGCCTGTCTAATCCATCCACCTGGTGAGAAAATTGTGGCCCAAAAGTGACCAGATTAAACAGGCTTCATTGTACCTGAATATATGTGACCTGCTGAGCAAAAACCAGCCATTTTTGCCCATTCTTCAAATTCGCTTCTCTGTTATCTATAGTAACAAAGGAGTGGACAGCCAAAGTTTCAGCCTCTTGGAATAAATAATATTGGAGTTATAGTGCTAGACAGTTGAAACAGGAATAAACTCGATTTATATAGCAACAATACAACAAATAAAATACAGGCACTTATTTAATCGATCATAACTCACAACTGAAACAAGCTACGGAGACAGGGTTTGGCTCAGTCTGATCACCATGAACTGGCACATCGATCAAGGTATAGTGTTTTCCCTGTAGTATACGTTTCCGTGTGGATAAAGAAGAAGGCCATTTCAACAATGAAATGATGACGGTAAACTTTATTTCTACTGCATCATAAATAAGTGCCCATAACCCACATACCATACATACCGTACATTTTACGGACACGAACCAAAGATATTTTACTCCCAATGAACAGGAGAATCTGGTGGTGTATAGCTTATTAGAGCTTTGTTTCAGTAAATACCGAAGCAATTGAAACGTGCATAAAATTATTATTTTTACCTCAATATGTTTTGATAGATAATAGAAGTTCAGCTGGTTTTCGTTCAGCGGGTCACATATACCTCTGGCGTCTGGAGGTATACAGTACTATTAGTATTATTATCCATGGCAGTACATAGTCTGCAATACTGCATATATGTACTGATAGGAAAGGAATTTATATTTGGCAAATTTTCTCTATAAAATGTAGCAAAATTATTGCGATTTAAAAGTTTGGTGACTATTGTGAGTGACGAGTAACTCCTTCATCAAATTAATAGACCTATTTTGTACTGCAAATGATAAAAAAATTGAGGAAAAAAAATTGTCAGGAATGGGATTCGAACCCATGCCCACATCAGTGGACCAGATCTTGAGTCTGGCGCCTTAGACCGCTCGGCCACCCTGACTGTTGATATTGCTAACTAAATTTCTATACTTTAAAGGTGACTGTTATGCAATTTTGATCTGGATACATTACAGAGAAAAGCCTGAGTATTCTCATGTGCAAACATATACCCGAAAAGATGCCACATGTATTTTCCATTTAAAGGACTCTTACTTGAATTTTGAGTATTGATTTAATAAAACAAGTATAAGAATTGATTGGAATATTAAATTAGTAAAACAAGGGAGGCCGCCTACACCTCAGGTATACATTTTAATCTCTTACATATTTTAGGCTATAAGTGTAGGAGACCATGATCCTGTACAGATGAAAACGATAAGCCTGGTGCCATTCTTTCTTCTAATGCAGTAAATGTGATTATCAGCCCTACCTAGTCTTCTTATACTAAAGTTTAACTCAACATCTATCAACAGTCAGGGTGGCCGAGCGGTCTAAGGC